>NC_057803.1:164896124-165639167 GCF_018294505.1 Triticum aestivum | reverse complement strand
TACCCACTCTGGACATAACTGGAAATGGACCAATAAATCTGGGTGCCAACTTTCCACAAGTCTGGAATCTCTTGACTCCTTTCATAGGAGTGACTCGGAGGTATACTTGTTCTCTGGGTTTAAAACTGATCTGTCGGTGCTTTGCATCATAATAACTCTTTTGTCGCGATTTGGCCAATTGCAATCTGTCTCGGATTTCCTTGACTTGCTTCTCAGCTTCCATCATGAGATTCATTCCGAAAATACGGCTATCTCCAGTTTGAGACCAATTCAAAGGAGTGCGCCACTTACGGTCATACAAAGCCTCATATGTTGACATCTTTAGACTGGTCTGGAAGATGTTATTGTATGAGAACTTGGCATACGGCAGGCAGTCTTCCCATTTAGATCCTTGGGCCAAAGCACAGGCTCGTAACATATCTTCGAGTATTTGGTTTACCTGCTCAGTCTGTCCATCAGTCTGAGGATGATAAGCGGTACTATATTTTACTGTTGTCCCCAAGGCTTGATGTAGACATGACCAGAAAGCGGAGCTAAAAAGTGACCCCTGGTCAGAAGAGATTGTTTTGGGTACTCCATGCAGACTGACAATCCCGGATACATACAGTTGTGCAAGTTGATCTGCTCGATATGTGGTTCTGATCGGGACAAAGTGAGCTACCTTGGTTAAGGTGTCCACTATGACCCAGATTGCATCATTACCTCGCTGAGTCTTAGGTAGCCCTGTGACAAAATCCATGCAGACATCATCCCATTTCCATTGTGAAACTGGCAGCGGTTGGAGAAGTCTCGTTGGCTTCTGATGCTCTGCCTTCACATTGTTGCATATAATGCAACATGCCACAAAATAGGCAATGTATTTCTTCATTCCATCCCACCAGAATATTTGTCGAAGGTCTTCATACATTTTAGTACCTCCAGGGTGAATAGAATATGAAGATTCATGTGATTCCGACAGCATTTTCCTCTTTAAATCCGCTTGACTGGGTACACAAATCCTTCCATGTAATCGGAGGGTACCAAGTTGATCCTTAAAAAATCTGAAGTATGTCCTGCTATCATACGCCTGGCACGTTTCTATAGGATGGTGTCAGCTGGTTGGGCCTTGCGGATCTCTTCCTCAAGTGTAGATACAATTTCCAAAATATTAGCAAGACCAGCATCAACTATGACCAGGTTGAGCTGAGCAATCTCCTCTTGAAATTCGGGAGGCAAGGATTATAGTATGACATTCAGGCTGACAGGCTTTTGACTAAGTGCATCGGCAACCAGGTTGGCCTTACCCGGGTGGTAATTTATTCCAAGATCATAATCCTTGACTAAATCAAGCCACCTTTGTTGACGGAGATTTAAATTTGGCTGAGTAAATATATACTTGAGACTTTTGTGGTCGGTAAAAATTTGGCACCTCTTCCCAATGAGGTAGTGTCTCCAAATTTTTAGAGCATGAACCACTGCGGCCAATTCCAGATCATGAGTAGGATAATTTCCCTTGTGGGGTCATAGCTGTCATGATGCATATCCTACCACCTTGCCGTCTTGCATAAGCACGCATCCAAGTCCTTGTCTGGAGGCGTCGCATTACACGTCAAAGTTGTGGTAGATATATGGAAGAGTCAACACAGGTGCAGTCGTCAGCCGTGTCTTTAGCTCATTGAAACTTTTTTCACAGTCCTCAGTCCATTCAAACTTCTTATCCTTCTTGAGCAGCTTCGTCATGGGTTTGGCAATCTTGGAAAACCCTTCAATGAAACAACGGTAATACCTGGCTAATCCAAGAAAACTCCGGATCTGTGATACGGTTGTGGGTGGCAACCAATCGAGCACATCCTTTACTTTGCTCGGGTCCACGGCGATACCTTCGGTGGATAGCACATGTCCGAGAAATCCAGCTTGCTTGAGCCAAAACTCGCATTTACTGAATTTGGCGTAAAGCTGATGGTCACGGAGTCGTCGTAGCACTGCTCGGAGGTGTTCTTTGTGCTCTTCTTCACTTTTTGATTATATAAGTATGTCACCGATAAAGACTACCATGAATTTATCGAGGAAGTCCATGAATACTTTGTTCACCATATGCATGAAGAAGGCAGGGGCATTGGTGAGACCAAAGGACATAACTGTATATTCATAAAGACCGTACCGAGTAGTGAATGCGGTCTTAGGAATATCTTCCTTTTTAATCTTGAGTTGATGATATCCTGTCCTTAAATCAATCTTGGAGAATACCTTGGCCCCACTGAGCTGATCAAACAAGTCATCAACCCTGGGCAGTGGATATTTATTTTTGATGGTGACATCATTCAGCTAACGGTAATCCACACACATACGGAGGCTGCCATCCTTCTTATCCATGAAGATAGCAGGTGATCCCCATGGTGAAGAGCTGGGACGGATATATCCTTTGTGGAGTATTTCATCAAGCTGTTTCTTTAGCTCCACTAATTCTGATGAGGGCATCCGGTAATACTTCTTATATAACGGTGCGGTTCCGGGCACAAGATCTATTGCAAACTCAAGCTCTCGATCGGGTGGCATGCCTGGCAGTTCTTCTGGAAACACGTCAGGAAACTCACTGACCACAGGAATTAATTCCAGCTCACCAGCCATAGTGTTGAAAGCCATTTCTTTCTTGGGTATGCTTCTGCGAGCATAGAATTTGGTAGTCTGTCCCTCTTGACTGGTCAAAGTGACTTCTCGGGTCGCGCAGTTTATGCATACTTGATATTGGGTCAACCAATTCATACCCAAGATAACATCCAACCTTACAGACTCAATGATTATCAAGGATATGGAAAACGGGCTTCGTTGATATTGATTTCCAGATTACAGCATACCAGATTGCTCCTGATTAAGGATCCCGGGGATTGTACCAGCATATTCTTGCCCAAAAGAGAACAAGGAAATTTGTTTTGGGCAACAAAACTCCGTGAAATAATAGAGTGGGAAGCCCCTGAGACAAATAAAATTATGGCAGGTATGTTATTAACAGAAAACATACCAATGACGACTTCGGGGTTCTCTTGGGCTTCACCTGCGGAGAGGTGATGAATGTGCCAGTGATGTTTTGCTGGATAGGGCTTGACTCCATAAAGTTGACTTGTGGCCTGATTAGGGCACTTGCTTTGCTGTTCTTGGGACACTGTCTGGCATAATGTCTGGTTCGCCCACAACTGAAGCAAGAATTGTTGTGCTGACACTCCTCTCGCACCGGGTTGGTCATGACATTCTTGACTTGTGTGGTGGTCTTGTTAACATTCTGTTGCCAATTGGGCTTGTATTCCACCTGAGTATGTTGCTAGGTATGAGCCTTTTGCACCGGTTGCCCTTCCTTCCTTGGCTCAAACTTGCGCTTGTGATCGTTATTGGCAGGCCTATTGTCTGATACGAGCTTGTGCTCCCTTTCAGCAATGGAAGCCTTGTTTACCAGAGTTTGGAAATCTGGGAAATCAAACATATTGAGGGTACATTGGAGTTGCGGGTTTAATCCCCCAAGAAATCTGTCGTTCTTTCTTTCTTCGGTGGCCATGTCATAAAGGGAGTAACGGGCCAAATGATTGAACTTTTGCAAGTATTCACCCACAGACTGATTTCCTTGAAGGAGCGCGAGAAATTCATGCTGCTTAACCTTCATAATTCCAGTAGGAATATTGATATTTCCGGAACCGATCCTTAAATTTTGCCCACGTGATTTCTTCATCAGCAGGCCACATGCTTTTGCATTTTCCCACCATATGGCAGCGGCGCCTTCAAGATAATGGGTTGCAAATGGGACTTTATCATCTTCTTCAGTACGAGCAATCTCAAGATTCCTCTCAATGGTTCGCAACCAATCGTCTGCATCCAAGGGATCAATAACCTGACTGAAACTGGGAGGCTTCGTTCTCTGAAAATCTGACAGCTTGGAGTGATGACCGTTCTGATTTCCATTTTGTCCAACCACAGCTTGCACACTCCTTAATATTTCAATCAGATCATTATTCCTTCTTTCCTCAAACATACACATAATTTTCTCGGTGGAGGGCGGATTTGGCGGTGGAGGCCGTGGTGGAACGTACGACTCGGGGGAGTGTCCTGCCTGTCGTGCGGAACGATGAACAGGAGTATCCTCATGAGTGTCGCTACTGCTGCCTCCCCACGTCATCCTGTTGTGGATTTTTTCCAAGAAAACGCAACCGAGATGAGAAACATCCAAAAATAAATTGGGGAAAAGCTAGCAACAAATCCCGATAGAGAATGAAATAACGAAGAAAAATACGACAAATAAAATAGAGTTCCAACATAATTATACATAGACTCATACATGAAAGATAAACATCATGCCAGGTTCAACTACTCTCATACAGGAAACGAAACACCATGACTCGTATGACTACATCCGCACATCATCCTGACAACTGCGGATACTCAGAAGCTCTACTGCTCTGCTCGTGCTGTGGGGTCCTCTCCTGAAGCGGACTCGGATCCTGAACTGACGAGGTTAACTGAAACCTCCGGGTTAAAGGTAACACGATGACGCTGCTTCAAGGGTTCTCCCTCTGGGGCAGGTGCAGGTGAAGCATCGGGGCTACAAGAGTAGTGAGAAGTGAAACCCACTCAGCAGGAGCACTGAGAGGATTCACGGTCGAGGTGCCCAAGCTACTCGGAGGGAACTAGAACTGGCTGGAATATAAGGAGTAAATCCCATAGAGGATGGAGCAGTGACAGATCTAGTAGAGGCTAAAGCAGTACGAGCATGAGTCAACTCTCGAGCCAGCTCGTGGATCATAAGATAGCTAGCAGTGATATAACGGGAAAGGTGGCTCGCAACACTATCAGACTCCGGATCAATGATAGGGAAACGGACACGACCATTGTCATGCAGAGAGTGATAGTAGTAGGAACCTGGGTGGTTCTGCATCCAGACCTCGTTATAACGAAGCTCGACAAGGACCTCGAATGCAGCAAACTGGACAGCCTGAGAAGCGGTAGAAGCAAAACCACTCTGGGAGGTACGTGTGTAAGTCCTGGAATCGGAACTGGTGCGCAGACTAACCACTGTGTGTTACTCATACACCGAGTCTGCCAGATGCTCCCAGTACACACAATAGACTAGGTCGCAACCGAGGGGGTACAGTCGATGCCACACATTACGAAGGAGATGCGGCAACGTGTACGGCATCAGCTGCAACTGGCACGGATACGGCACTGGAACCATCTACACTCACAACCATTAGCAAGTTAGCATAAAAATACAATGAGTGCATACAATGCAACAACCAGCTACAAATGCTATCGGCACTCAACTTAAACTCGTACATAACGTCAGGTTAACACGTCATAGTCTAGCGTGGCCTACGGTCAGCGTGGCTCTGATACCAAGCTTTGTGGCACCCCGGCTCAAAGCAACCGGTTTACCATGCATTGCCAGCCTAGAGACCATGTCTTCTGGCAACACACAACATCTTGGTACAGAAAGCAACCGCTTTATTGATGCTAGCAGATCATAGTTTGTATTACAACAGGTGTCGAGGCCAAGCGGCACACACAGTGCGGCTGAACAACATGTACATTATTTAGTAAGCATAAAGGGGCCTCGATCAGAACAACTACGTGGCATCGGAACAACGTCGTAGCGGAACTCCATAGCACAGGGACACCGATGTGGACACGATCTAGACTCGGACAACACTCCTTTCCAACGAGACTTTCCTGAAAGCTGGCATGACATGCCTGGTCAGTACATTGAATGTACTTGCAAGCTCACAACAAACATAAACATAATGAGAAACAATATCATGACACTTAACCAATTAGCAAAGCAACAACATATCATACATGATGTGATCATGATCTTGTGATAAAATTCCATCGGACTTGCTTACCAACGGTGATCGCTCTCGGATCACAAACGAACCAACCTTGTGGTCTTGGATCGGATTACCTTGTAACCAAACGGTGATTGTCGATGTCAAAACCGGCGGATCTCGGGTAGGGGGTCCCGAACTATGCGTCTAGGCCGGATGGTAACAGGAGGCACGGGACACGATGTTTTACCCAGGTTTGGGCCCTCTTGATGGAGGTAAAACCCTACGTCCTGCTTGATTGATATTGATATATGGGTAGTACAAGAGTAGATCTACCACAAGATCAGAGAGGCTAAACCCTAGAAGCTAGCCTATGGTATGATTGTATGTTGTGATTGTTGTCCTACGGACTAAAACCCTTCGGTTTATATAGACACCGGAGAGGGTTAGGGTTACACAAGGTCGGTTACAAAGGAGGATATATCCATATCCGTATTGCCTAGCTTGCCTTCCACGCCAAGTAGAGTCCCATCCGGACACGAGACGAAGTCTTCTTGTATCTTCATAGTCTAACAGTCCGGCCAATGGAGATAGTCCGGCTGTCCGGAGACCCCCTAATCCAGGACTCCCTCAGTAGCCCCTGAACCAGGCTTCAATGACGATGAGTCCAGCGCGCAGTATTGTCTTCGGCATTGCAAGGTGGGTTCCTTCTCCGAATACATCACAGAAGAATTTGAATACGAGGATAGTGTCCGACCCTGCAAAATAATTTCCACATTCCACCGTAGAGAGAATAATATTTTCGTAGATCAAATTTGCTGGCTTGTTTTGGCAGCATGACGTTACGTCATGGCCTGGTGATTTATTCGAACCGTTTCTTTTAACCAGCCCCGCACATAACGCGAGGCAGTTTTTCGACACGTCTTGTCAAAGCAGAGACCGTGTCCCCTTATTATGGGATTCTCATCAATACGGGCGTGGGTAACCCAACCGTGCCATCAATTCCAGCGCTTGGGGGATAAGCGAGTTTTACCAGGCAAGTGGGGACGCCTAGTTTCGTCCGCCCATATAAAGGGATAAGGATTCACCTTTCTATCCATGCCTTCTTCCTCCCTTACCCATCCGTTTTCGCACACTCGAGCTCTAGCGCCCAAGCCCGCACTTCCCACCTCGACCTTCTCCAATCATGTCCGGAGCGGGAGGCAAGTGGATGGTCTCCTCTGTCACGGAGGGAGACATCAAGAAACTGAGGAAAGCCGGATACCTGCCCGACGACATCGCGCACCGGCTCCCAGATGAGGGGCAACTCATCCCCACCCCAAGGCCCCATGAGAGGGTAGTATTCCTCACCCATTTCCTCCATGGACTGGGGTTCCCTCTCCATCCCTTCGTCCAGGGGCTCATGTTTTATTACGGCCTGGATTTCCACGATCTGGCCCTGAACTTCATCCTCAACATCTCGGTGTTTATCGTCGTGTGCGAGGCCTTCCTCCGCATCAAGCCCCACTTCGGCTTATGGCTGAAGACCTTCAATGTCAAGCCGGAGGTGGTGGGCGGCTGCCAGGCGGAATGCGGAGGCGCCATGGTGGGCAAGATGCCCAACGTAACATGGCTTGAGGGCTCGTTTGTGGAAACCATAAAGGGGTGGCAATCGGGGTGGTTCTATATCACCGAGCCACGCGACCCTGCATGGGCGGCGGCCCCCGAGTTCCGATCTGGCATCCCCACGCGGCTCACCTCCTGGAAAGAGAAGGGCCTGTCCTGGGGTAGTTCGAAAGAGCTGACCGGACTCCAAACATGTATTCAAAACATGGTGGACAAGAAGCTCAAGCTTGTCAACATAGTCCAAGTCATGCTCATCCGCCGGATACTCCCGTGCCAACAACGGGAGTTCAACTTGTGGGAGTTCAATCCGGCGCAGCACCGAACTCTGGATAGGCTCTTCGACACGACTCATGAAGACGCCTGGAGGGTGCTATTCAAAAGTGCCGAGGTCCCCCCCCCCCCATATTACCGAGGATCGCGGATTCAGCGCGAAGCGCCAAGCCAGTGCGGTAAGCTGCTTTACCTTTCACAAGATACTTATTATTTTTATAGATTGACTCTATGCGGGATCTAAACTCCCGTACCTTTGACAGGACTGGCAGAAGATGGCCGGACAAATCGACTGTCCGGCTCCTTTGCCCGAAGGCCCCGCAGACGCTCTTCTGGCGAAGATGTTGACTTAGGCCCCTTATACGGTGCCGGAGAAGACCAAGAAGGCCAAGGGAACCCGAAAGAGTTCCTGACGCTAGGCATCGTCGGACTCACCGTCCGGTGACTCTGTGGCGCACTCTTCCCCCGAAGACGAGGAAGAAGAAGAAGAAGATGCTCCCCCCACCGACTGGGGGAGACAAGAAAAGGAAGGCCGCTCCAACCTGGGAGGCCGGAGGGTCCAAGAAGGGAAGGACTCTCCTTCCGGACGGTTCCACCGCCGCCGATGAAGGCGAAGACGAGTGGTTGCCCAGGGTCAAGCCCCCGGGGAGATCGTAAGTATTCGGATACCAGAGTAACTCATAGGATTCCTTTGTCGCACTGCTTTCCCTAACACCGAACGCAATTATGTAGGCCGCCACAAGCCAGTATCGATGTATCATCGGACGGCTCCTTGGGCTTGTCGGACATGGATAGCGATCCAGTCCCGACCGCCACCTCCCCTCATCCTGCCGATGACGCCGAGGTGTTGTCTCAAGATGCACTGGATCGAGGGGAGACAGTCCCAGAGGCGCCTCAAGGTGACCTTCCTGACTCCGGGAGCCGAGGGGACGGAGCCCCCGAGAGCTCCAAGTTCGGCCCTCAGCCGAACACTGCACCGGACCCTCCAGCGGTTCCGGGCTCAGGCAGGCGACCTCCTTCTAAGAGGGGCAAGACGCCTGTGCCGGTGACCTCTGTCCATCCAGAGGAACCAGACAATCTGTTGGAAGAGCTTCGCAGCACTTCCATCGACAAGGAGCACCACACTATCATGAGTGCGGTGATCCAGAAGGTTCAGTCCGCCAAGAGCGGATTGACTGAAGCCTATGCCAGCCTTCTAACAGGCTTTGAGGTAAGTGTTTTAAAATGTAGTTGAAATATTACCGCATAGATAGTAGCCCCTGATGCTTTGTTCGGTGTTCACAAAGAAAAGCCGAACAGAGGATCAAATAATATTGCAGGAGTCTAATATAAGTATGTCAATATGCATATGTAGGCTTCGCTGCTGGCGCCGTACTGAAGCAGGACCTCGAGGGGTCCAGGAAAGAGCTCGGCCTTGCCAAGAGGCAGCTCGAGGAGAACAAGGGTAAGTAATACCCTGTCTTGTGTATATATAAAAGAGGACGCGATTGCAAAATGACAGGATCATCGTATGTTTGCCAGGGGCCACGACCGAGGTGGCGACCCTGAAGCAAGCGCTGACCAAGGCCGAAGATACAGCGGCCAAGGAGCGCACCGAGCGAGAGAAGCACGAGGCTCGGGTGGGCGAGGTACAGCAAGAGCTCCAGGCTCTTGTGGCGAAGCACGAGGTGTTGGAGCTTGACTCCAAGACGTGGGAGTCTGAGCTTGCCGCGGCCCTCGAGAGTGTAAAAAGTGCCAAGGCTGAAGCCCAAAAGGCCCTCCAAGAGATCGACGCGATGAAGAAGATAGCAGCAGGTAAGGCTTTCTATATGCAAAGCAAGCATGTAAAAGTAAATTACCGATTACTTACCCGGATCCGGAGCTCTTCAGGAGCATTCGCAGATTTGCCCCGCAGTGTGTCCAATGCCGCACAATTTTACCAGTCCGAGGACGGAAGCTCGACGGAGAAGCTGTTCTGGTCTCAGTATGCTGAGGCCGAACATCCTGTGCCAATGAGCGACCAGCTGAAGCAGATGGTCGAGCTACATAAGGCGGCCGATCAAGCCATGAAGAGCTTTATAGTCCGGTTGTGGCCTGGCGACTCCCTTCCGAACAGCTTCTTCAGCCTGGTGAGGCGGCTTGTGGATGCCTGCCCGCGGCTGGAGGTCGTCAAGTGATCTGTCTGCACTGAAGGTGCACGCCGGGCTTTCGCCCGTGTGAAATTGCAGTGGGTCAAGCTAGACGCCGTGAAGCTGATCAAGGAGGGGCCGCCAGAGGGCAAGGAGCACCGCCACCCCGAGATGTACTACGAGGGTGTTCTGCCGGATGCCTGTCTCATCGCGGACGAGTGTTCAAAAGATGTAATATTTGAATGAGACTTGCTCGTTTTATCCTATATGTATGAAAACTTGTTTCATATGCGCTATGCAACGCTTGTTGGAATTTAAAATATTACCTTCTATTTGGCTGTTTATCCAATCTGAGAGATGGCTAGTCCTCGGCTTTTTCCCCCATGCCATGAGTGCTGGGGTGTTCGGGATAAACCTGAGCACTCTTGTTCCCATGTTTGGGTCCTTCGAGGGAGGTGCTCAGCACAGTGAAGAAGGCAACCGGACTAGTGATGCTTTATCACTCTCACTTAGCCATAGAATTCTATAATTTTAAATTTCAGTGAAGCCCCTGGTATTCGGAAGGCCGAATTCGGGGCGCGATACACACCTTTAAGCCGGACAGGGCCGGCCCCTCACTCTAAGCGGCATAAGTCTTTAGGGACTTGAAAACCTCGTCGAACAGCGACCAGTCTCTCGCCTTATCATGACAGTTAGTTTTAGCTTTCTCTACTGAGGTGCTGAACCCAGCAGAACCGGGGCACAATCGCAGTAGTTCTCCTAGTGCTACCTTAGCCGATAGAGCGGAACGTAAGGTACCAAAACATAGGAGCCGGGCAAACCCAACATTTGACCAAAGACATGATTCGGAGCTGATGCATATAATGCTATAAGTTCGGGGTGCCGCACTTGTGAAAGTGTTCGGACTTTTCACACCGCATTGTGGGGTACGTAAGCCCCTGGAGTATTGGCCGTACCAGAGTGTACGGTTGCAAGGCGTCGTTAATGAACACACACACACACACACACACACACACACACACACACACACACACACACATATATATATATATATATATATAACAAGAATGCAATAATAGTAGTAATGTCATGCATTGTTTATTAAAAAATTGCGTTAAAGCAGAGTGATACAGATAGTGCGATAAGCAAAGAGTAGGACTATGTCCCTTCCAAGGGCAAGCTGAGGAATGATATTAAATTGAATATTTCACTCGTTACTATAATCAACCTGGGAATTCCTGGTATAACGTAGCTTTCTGCCTCCTTGGTTGCTGCATCATGTGTTCGGCAATAGTGCTGACGGAACGTGTTTCCAGAGATTAAGGTCCTGAAAGAAAAAGAAAAATGACCGAACGGGAAGCCCCTCGTGCGGTTTAGGCCGCGTCTTGGGGCGTGCCGCAGTTGTGCCCCCTCCCCACCTGTGTCCATGGTATTTGTAATGCGTAATTATGTATGCGCGGCACGAGTTTTGCCGCTGGGCTGGGATTGGGGTGGCCGCCGTATTGCTACCCGAGCTCAGATCGCGCCAGGCGGTCTATTTGCCGATTGCCCCGAGCGCGCTTGAAGGTGTCCGGGCTGTGAAGCGCCGAACTGGTTGATTGCCTTGAGAGGCTGCTTTGCGTTTCTGCTGCGAGGGCTGCGGTGTGCTCCTCTGTTCGAAGAGATCGCTTTGTGTTTCCATTGACTGTAATAACTCCGCGAGGTCCTGGAATCTTGAGCTTGAGGTATGCATAATGCGGTACCACATTGAATCTAGCAAATGCGGTTCGCCCGAGCAGCGCATGATAACCACTGCGGAATGGGACTATATCGAAGATTAAATCTTCACTTCAGAAGTTATCCGGGGATCCGAAGACCACTTCCAGTGTAATTGAGCCTGTGCAATGGGCCTCTACACCTGGAATGACGCCCTTAAAGGTCGTTTTTGTGGGTTTGATCCTTGAGGGGTCTATACCCATTTTGCGCACTGTGTCCTGATCAAGCAGGTTCAGGCTGCCGCCGCCGTCCATATGGACTCGAGTGAGGTGAAATCCGTCGATGATTGGGTCTAGGACCAGTGCGGCGAATCCGCCATGACGGATACTAGTGGGATGGTCCCTGCGATCGAAGGTGATCGGACAGGAGGACCAAGGGTTGAACTTTGGGGCGACTGGCTCCAATACATATACGTCCCTGAGCGCACGCTTCCGCTCCCTCTTGGGGATGTGGGTTGCGTATATCATGTTCACCGTCCGCACTTGCGGGGGAAACCTCTTCTGTCCTCTAGTGTGCGGCTGCCGGGGCTCCTCCTCGTCATCGCTATGCGGCCCCTTGTCCTTGTTTTCGGCAATTAGCTTGCCGGCCTGCTTGAACACCCAAAAATCCCTGTTGGTGTGATTAGCTGGCTTGTCTGGGGTGTCGTGTATTTGACACGAGCGATCGAGTATACGGTCCAAGCTGGATGGGCCCGGTGTACTTTGTTTGAATGGTTTTTTCCACTGACCGGGTTTAGAGCCTTTGAATCCGGCATTGACTGTCGTATCCTCAGTATTTCCGCTGTTAATGCAGCGCTTATGCTTGTTGCGATGTGACCTGCTATTGCCGTCCTTGGTATCTGAGGTACCATGGTTCTTTGATATGTTATTACTGCGAGCCAGCTAGCTGTCTTCTCCCGCACAAAAGCGGGTCATGAGCGTCGTGAGGGCTGCCATAGATTTCGGCTTTTCCTGACCAAGGTGTAGGGCTAGCCACTCGTCTCGAATGTTGTGCTTGAAATCCGCTAAGGCCTCCGCATCCGGACAGTCGACGATTTGATTTTTCTTTGTAAGGAACCGAGTCCAGAATTGTCTGGCCGACTCTTCTGGCTGCTGAATTATGTGGCTCAAATCATCGGCGTCTGGTGGTCGCACATAAGTGCCCCGAAAGTTGTCGAGGAATGTGGCTTCCAGATCTTCCCAACAGCTAATGGAGTCTGCTGGCAAGCTGTTAAGCCAATGCCGCGCTGGTCCTTTGAGCTTTAGTGGGAGGTATTTGATGGCGTGTAAGTCATCGCCGCGGGACATGTGGATGTGGAGGAGGAAGTCCTCAATCCATACTGCGGGATCTGTCGTGCCGTCGTATGATTCAATATTTACAGGTTTGAAACCTTCTGGGAATTGATGTTCCATTACTTCGTCTGTGAAGCATAAGGGGTGTGCGGCGCCTCTGTATTGGGCTATATCGCGACACAGCTCGAATGGGTCTTGCCCGCTGTGTTCGGCCCGGCTGGATTTGCTTTTACTGTATTCGGCGTGATGTTTGTCGTCTCGCAGAGTGGTGCGCCCTCATGATCTGTAGATCGATCTTGAATGCTTTGCCTTGTCCTCCAATATGTCTCGCAGGTCTGGCGTATCTCCCCATGCCTTTTTATTTGAATGGCGTTGGGGTGGAGGCTGAGCTTTTGGCTGGAATGCCTCTCTAACGCGGCCACGAGGTGGCCGATTAGCTGTATCATACGCTTCTTCCTCCCATCGGGGTAGTAACCTGCGCCTTGGGTAACTCTTGGAGGGGCGCACGAGTTTATATTCCTCGGCCGCGAGGACTTCAGTCCATTTGTCAGCTAGCAGATCTTGATCAGCTTGAAGCTGCTGCTGCTTTTTCTTCAGGCTATTTGCCGTGGCCATAAGCCGGCGCATGAAGCGCTCTTCTTCGACGGGATCCTCTGGTACGGCGAATTCATCGTCGTCGAGGCTTGCCTCGTCTTCAGAGGGGGGCATGTGATTGTCATCCTCCTCCTCTCTGTCTGCTGCTCTCTCAGGAGAGCTGGCTCCTCCATCCTCCTGCTCTAAATCTTGCTGGAGGGGTTTCTTTTTTTCTTTGGCACTATCCGGAGTGTTATTATCTCCTGTGCCGGTATCACCACTTTTGCTTTGGCAGGACTTAGAGCGGCGCCGCTGACGTTGGTGTTTGGGTTGCTTCTTGGAGGGGTCATCCTTCGCTATCCCGTCGCCATTGCCTTCTTTGGGTGTATCCACCGTGTATATGTCATATGACGAGGTGGCTTTCCAATGCCCTATAGGTGCTGGTTCATGTTCGTCTCCTACATCGTCATCCATACCGTCGATGTCTTCGGAGTTGAAGTCGAGCATGTCGGTTAAATCATCGACGGTGGCTACGAAGTGGGTGGTGGGTGGGTGTCGAATTTCTTCGTCGTCCGCATCCCAATCGCATTGGCCATAATCTGGCCAGGGCTCTCCTGACAAAGAGAGAGACCTTAGTGAATTCAGAATGTCGCCAAAGGGCAAGTGCTGAAAGATATCCGCGACGGTGAATTCCATGATCGGCGCCCAATCGGATTCGATTGGCAGGGGCGCGGATGGTTTGGAGTCCGGAAAAGAGTCCGGCACCTTGGAGTCACGGGCTGCGCAGAGGATTATGCTGGTGTTTGGCTCGATCGCCGTTGAGACTACAATCCTTGAGGCGGTGTCTAACCACCCGTCCTCGATTGGCGCAGTTGGCTCCGAGCTAAGGGTTGGAGCTGATGCGGGTGCGGCCTCTGGTGTATTGTTTGGCGGCAGAGCTAGGTCATACCCATCGCGACAGTGCGGCGCGCCCGGCTGTGGCTCGAATCCGTCGAAGATCAAGTCTCCGCGGATGTCGGCCGTGTAGTTCAAACTTCCAAATCTGACCTGACGGCCAGGGGCGTAGCTTTCAATCTGCTCAAGATGGCCAAGCGAATTAGCCCGCAGTGCAAAGCCGCCGAATACGAAGATTTGTCCGGGAGAAAAGCCTCACCCTGGACCTCATCACTATCGATGATGGTAGGAGCCATCAAGCCTAACGGCGACGACACAGAGGAACTCTCAATGAAAGCACCAATGTCGGTGTCAAAATCGGCGGATCTCGGGTAGGGGGTCCCGAACTGTGCGTCTAGACCAGATGGTAACAGGAGGCAGGGGACACGATGTTTACCCAGGTTCGGGCCCTCTTGATGGAGGTAAAACCCTACGTCCTGCTTGATTGATATTTATGATATGGGTAGTACAAGAGTAGATCTACCACGAGATCAGAGAGGCTAAACCCTAGAAGCTAGTCTATGGTATGATTGTCTATTGTGATTGTTGTCCTACGGACTAAAACCCTTCGGTTTATATAGACACCGGAGAGGGTTAGGGTTACACAAGGTCGGTTACAAAGGAGGAGATATCCATATCCGTATTGCCTAGCTTGCCTTCCATGCCAAGTAGAGTCCCATCCGGACATGAGACGAAGTCTTCTTGTATCTTCATAGTCTAACAGTCCGGCCAATGGAGATAGTCCGGCTGTCCGGAGACCCCCTAATCCAGGACTCCCTCAATGATCTTTCCGGCGATCACAACCATGACCAACACTTGGTCTCAAATGGTGATCTTTCCGGCGATCACAACCATGACCAACACTTGGTCTCAAATGGTGATCTTTCCGACGATCACAACCATGACCAACACTTGGCCTCCAACATCAAGATGGTTTACCCACCATCATCTTCTCAACAGTGCGACGTTCATAACTTAGTGTGCAAAATTTATTAAAAAGTTGACCCATGGTGTGACCTACTTTCGAGCGTGTCCGTAACCGTGGACTTGGCTATTGATAGATTTAATACACTCTACAGGGGTAGCGCATTGTACCCACACCACGGAACCCATGGCCTCGCACTCCCATTCGGGTGGACCAACGGCATTCCGACGAAACCCCTCCATTGCCATGACACTCTCTCGGCCACTCCGACTCACTCCCCACTGGGCTAGTCCTGGGTGGCCCCGTGTCTACCAAAGACACCAACGGCCACCGTCGTGGCAAAACATAAACGGTCCCAAACAGGGACAAGGTACCATAACATCAACAATGGGCACACAAGGTTATGTCTGCTTACTGGGCCAGGGTACTGCACGCCCATAACCTTCCCTCGTTGGAGGCACCGACCAGAGGCATGACAGCGGACCGAATAAAGGCCTTCCCATAAAGGCAAATGTGGTTGCACTGGGAAAAACTCGATTCAGTGGCACCATGACCCGGTCAACGATATATTCAAGTTGAATTATTAGCAGGTTCAACTTAACATGAAAGTAACCGGTGTCATAACATGCCATGCAAGTGCTACACAAATATATGCATCAATATCATCGGAAATAACTAGGTCAACTATATCCACACTAAGCATAGACATCAACAAATCATAACACTTCCCTGGTTATGATTAATCATCACTTTAAACAGAATCTTTACTTGGCAAATTTATCATTTTTCTCCTCGAAAAAAATAACTCAAAATAATTACTTATATCCATAATCATATTACTTCTTCATAACAATTATTACTTCTAGTTACTTAACCAACTTAGTTAGCTTCAACTTTCTGTAAACTAAGCATATCAACTTAAACAAGCAACCAATCAGAATATAAATAATATACTAGTGATTTAAATGATGGATTAAATCATTAATTCAAGTTGAAAATCACAAATATTGTAATGGCACCATGCAAATGTTGATGTGGCTTGCCTTAGTGCAGATGAGGTTCACGATCCTCCTGGTGATCCTCAAGACAAGCTTAACTTTCTAAAAACAATTATAAACACCAAAATAAAACATCAAGAACCCTTTTGAAATTCACCAGAAAATCTAGACAGCAGAGTAAAATCTCATTTTTGGTGAGCTGCTAGATTTCTTCATAAAGCGCACAATGCAAAAAGAATCAATTCATTCGGACTTATGGTTAAAAAGTTTTGGCTGTTTGAAGCTCTCTGGATAGAATTAAATTTGAATTTAAATAAAACAGAACTGAGGGGGGTGACGTCGAAGGCGTAAACCTCGTGGGCGCCACCACTCATACCGCTTCACGCGCGTACAGAGTGGCTGACTAGCGGGCCCCGCTAGTCAGGTGAGAGGGAGGGGAGAGCGAAACAGAGGACGGCGCGGCTTCGCCGGAGCACACGCCGGTGAGGAGGGCTTCTTGGCCCGAACTAGAGGGAGGGACCGAAAGAGGAGACGGAGGCGCACCTGCCCATACCCGTAGGTTAGCTTGGGGTGGTCAGACGGCGTCGGAAATGACCTCTTCAGCGGCGATAGGAAGCAGAGGTCGCCAGAGTTGAAGACGACGGCGACTAGAGGCGACACTAGGGCTCCAACCGGGCGGAACAGAACCATCGAGGCACAACGGAGGCCCTGGAATGGTGGCCCGAGCCTGGGAGGGGCTGGAGCTGCAGAGACGACCCGAGGGGATCACCGGCGAGCTCGAGCTTGGGGACGGCGGCCCGCGGCCTGCCCGACCGGGCTACGACTTTCTACGAGATCGTGGAGTGTGTGTGTGAGGAGTGGATGATGCTCGAGGAAGCTGGGGAGGGCTCTATTTATAGCCGAGCGACGAGGGGGGTTTGGGCTCTGCCAGGGGACACCTGGACACGGCGCCCGGTGACGAACGGTGTTAGTGAGCGAGGGGGAAGGCGACGCAGCTCACGCGGGCACTGTGGGCGAGCGGAGACGAGCACACGGGCGAGAGGGTGGTGACGAACACAGTGCACAGCGCACTGTTGCGTTGGCCGGACCGCGCCCGTGCTTGTTGCGGCGAGCTCCGGTGTCGACGAGCGCCATGAGGGAGTTAAGAGGGTCGGGACGATGATCGTGGCGAAGTTTGGCAAGGTTTGGCAGTCGAGGAAGCGAGTGATACGTCTCCAACGTATCTATAATTTATGAAGTATTCATGCTATTATATTATCTGTCTTGGATGTTTTTCGGCTTTACTAAACACTTTTATATTATTTTTGGGACTAACCTATTTACCCAGAGACAAGTGCCAGTTTTTGTTTTTTCCTTGTTTTAGAGTATCGCAGAAAAGGAAAATCAAACGGAGTCCAATTGACCTGAAACTTCATGGGACTTATTTTTGGACCAGAAGAAGCCCAAGGAGTATCGGAGATGGACCAGAAGAGTCCCGAGCTGCCCACGAGGGTGGGGGCGCCCCTACCCCCCTAGGCGCGCCCCCCTGCCTCGTGGACAGCCCGGAGATCCACCGACGTTCTTCTTCCTCCTATATATACCCATATACCCTAAAAACTTCGAGGAGCAGAATAGATCGGGAGTTCCGCCGCCAGAAGCCTCCATAGCCACCGAAAACCAATCTAGACCCGTTCCGGCACCCTGCCCGAGGGCGGAATCCCTCTCCGATGGCCATCTTCATCATCCTAGCGCTCTCCATGACGAGGAGGGAGTAGTTCACCCTCGAGGCTGAGGGTATGTACCAGTAGCTATGTATTTGATCTCTCTCTCTCTCGTGTTCTTGAGGTGATACGATCTTGATGTATCTCGAGCTTTGCTATTATAGTTGGATCTTATGATGTTTCTCCCCCTCTACTCTCTTGTAATGGATTGAGTTTTCCCTTTGAAGTTATCTTATCGGATTGAGTCTTTAAGGATTTGAGAACACTTGATGTATGTCTTGAATGGGATACCCGTGGTGACAATGGGGTATTCTATTGATCCACTTGATGTATGTTTTGGTGATCAACTTGCGGGTTCCGCCCATGAACCTATGCATAGGGGTTGGCACACGTTTTTGTCTTGACTCTACGGTAGAAACTTTGGGGCACTCTTTGAGGTTCTTTGTGTTGGTTGAATAGATGAATCTGAGATTGTGTGATGCCTATCGTATAATCATACCCACAGATACTTGAGGTGACATTGGAGTATCTAGGTGACATTAGAGTTTTGGTTGATTTTTGTCTTAAGGTGTTATTCTAGTACGAACTCTATGATAGATTGAACGGAAAGAATAGCTTCATGTTATTTTACTACGGACTCTTGAATAGATCGATCATAAAGGATAACTTTGAGGTGGTTTCGTACCCTACCATAATCTCTTCGTTTGTTCTCCGCTATTAGTGACTTTGGAGTTACTCTTTGTTGCAAGTTGAGGGATAGTTATATGATCCAATTATGTTATTATTGTCGAGGGAACTTGCACTAGTGAAAGTATGAACCCTAGGCCTTGTTTCCTAGCATTGCAATACCATTCGTGCTCACTTTTATCATTAGTTACCTTGTTGTTTTTATATTTTCAGATTACAAAAACCTTGATCTACCAGCCATATACCACTTGTATCACCATCTCTTCGCCGAACTAGTGCACCTATACAATTTACCATTGTATTGGGTGTGTTGGGGACATAAGAGACTCTTTGTTATTTGGTTGCAGGGTTGCTTGACAGAGACAATCTTCATCCTACGCCTCCTACGGATTGATAAACCTTAGGTCATCAACTTGAGGGAAATTTGCTACTGTCCTACAAACCTCTGCACTTGGAGGCCCAACAATGTCTACAAGAAGAAGGTTGTGTAGTAGACATCAGGGAGCACGCGTGCAACAGAGCGCTCGGCGCCACTCAGAGAGCGGCGACATGCAGGTTGGCATAGTGCACATGTGTGGTCACCACGTGAACTCTGACCTCAGGCCGACCTAAGCCCAAACTTCATGTCTGGCGTGTAGTTCATGGTAGATTGAGAGGTTACCACGATGTGGTTTGAGCTCAGACGCAGTAGAATTGATTTCAACTTCCTGGTAAGTTTATGGTTAGTAACTTTGAGAGCTTACTATGGTCAAACTTCTGAGAGTTGGGAGCTGGGCTTTGGAGGTTAGCAATCATCTACTAAGGTGATGATGCGCAAGAAAAATCAGTCACAATAGAGGAAGTAAAATGGTAGTTGCTGTAGAAATCCCCATTTCTGTCCAGAACAGGAAATATTTTCTGCAGCAAAAATATTCCAAAAAGTGATGAAATATTTTTGCTCAGGAAGGTGCCCTAGGGTTCAATGAATATTAGGGAATTTTCTCAGATTTTCGTGGGCAAGAAAAATTGGGGTTTCTTTGGAGCATATTGAGCTAGCTAGGGTTTTAGAGAGGGAAATGAATACTTTCCTTTAAGAAAAATATTCAAAAATATTAGTTTGAGGTGAACCAGAGAGGAAATGATAGTTAGAGAGGGAAATGAGACAATTGGGTGAAAGTCAAGGGGTACCCAAGTGTTTAAGTCCATCTGAAAAGATTCAAAACTTCAAATTTCAAAAACAAACCAACTGAAAATCAGGCAAAGAGAAGAGGGCAAAACCCAGACTATCACAGCTGGTCCTCAGGGTTCCAACCATATCCAATCCCCAAACAGCAAATGGCCAGACGAGTGGAATGGTCTTCAAAGCTGAAGCAGGTTTGTGGGACATGATGGAACTGGCAGCCCTCACACTTGTCGGCTATTTCCTTTGCCATTTCATTCGCACGTGGCCAGTAAAAACCTGCTCGGTATGCTTTGGCCACGATTGTCTAAGAGGACGCATGGTGACCACAGGTCCCCGAGTGGATATCATTGAGAATCATTCGACCTTTTTCTCATGTAATGCATCGTTGAGAAACTCCAGTCACACTCTCTCTGTACAGTCGTCCACCTATCACAGTGAAGGCTTTGGATCGTCGGACAATCTGACGGGCCTCATCCTCATCTTCTGGGAGCTCTTTTCTGAGTGTGTATGCAACATATGGCACCGTCCAATTAGGGGTGATGACCAAAACCTCCATAATCAGGTCGGCCATGGCTGGGGTTTCAATTTCGGTCGAGTCGGTGGACCTTTTCGGTTGTGTGGGCTGAGGGAGTCCTGGATTAGAGGGTCCTCGGGTGTCCGGACTGTGGTACATTGGCCGGACTGATGGACAGTGAAGATGCAAGACCGAAGACTCCCACCTGTGTCCGGATGGGACTTTCCTTGGCGTGGAAGGCAAGCTTGGCATCCCAATATGAAGATTCCTTTCTCTGTAACCGACTTTGTACAACCCTGGTCCTCTCCGGTGTCTATATAAACCGGAGGGTTTAGTCCATAGAGGCATAGAACAATCATAATCAGATAGGCTAGACTTCTAGGGTTTTAGCCATTACGATCTCGTGGTAGTTCAACTCTTGTAACCCCCATACTCATCAATATTAATCTAGCAGGACGTAGGGTTTTACCTCCATCGAGAGGGCCCGAACCTGGGTAAACATTGTGTTCCCTGTCTCCTGTTACCATCAACCTCAGACGCATAGTTCGGGACCCCCTACCCGAGATCCGCCATTTTTGACACTGACATTGGTGCTTTCATTGAGAGTTCCACTGCGCCATCGCCGAGACGTTCGATGGCTCCGTCAACCATCCACAACAACATTTTCCAGGGAGAAACCTTCCTCCCTGGACATTTCTTCTTGTTCGGCGGCTTCGCACTCCAGGCCAACTCGCTTGGCCATCTAGAGCAGATCGATAGCTACGGCCTTGGCCATCAGGCTAGATTTGGAAGCTTGGACTACGTCGCGGACATCCGCAGAGACTTGATCTTTGATGGATTCGAGACCGCGGCAGTAGTTGCTCCCTGTCACCATGATGAACATGGCCTAAATCTTTCATCGAATTACACCCAGGAGAT
The DNA here is from genome assembly GCF_018294505.1 of Triticum aestivum. Lineage (NCBI taxonomy): Eukaryota > Viridiplantae > Streptophyta > Magnoliopsida > Poales > Poaceae > Triticum > Triticum aestivum. Next base: position 165,617,965 of record NC_057803.1, on the reverse strand, counting down.
AGAACCTGCAATTGCTTCGGCTCTAGATCCGGAGCAGGTCACGCCATCCGAGGACGGGAGGCTCAACCCCGCCACGGAGGCCGCAGACTCAGCGGCGTTGGAGCCGCACATAGACCCAACCTTAAGTGAGATCTACGTTGCCAGAACCTCGAACACGCTTCCAGCCACAGGTTCCAAAGCATGCGTGTCTGTGCACGACGAGCTTGACCGGGCGTCAATCGTCGAATTCAGCTCCGCGGACATCTTCCGGCTCGCCTTTAGGCGATGTGCTAAACTCATTAAAAACACTCTCCTTAGCGGGGGACACACGACCGAATTATATCCGGTTCAAACTGGAGGCTGATGACGAATTTCGCTTCCCACCCCCCGCCCACTTAATAGCCACTTCCGAAGATTTAACTGACATGATCGATTACGGCTCCGACGACATCGACGGTATGGACGACGATGCCGGAGAAGAGGAGGCCCAAAACTCGCCATTTTCCGGAAGCTGGACGGCCACTTCCTCATATGACGTATACATGGTGGATGCACCAAAAGAGAATAGCGGCGATGACAAGGAAAATCTAGTTGAGGATAAACCTCCCGAGATACAACCAAAGCGTCGGCGTCAGCGGCGCCGCTCTAAGTCACGTCGCAGCAAAGACAGCAACACCGGCACAGGAGAAGATAACACTCCGGACGGTGCCAAAGACAATGGAGACCCCGTCCAGGTGATTTCTGAACAAGGTGAACAGGAAGACAGGCAAGTTAGCCCTGATGAACAGGCCACGCACGAAGACTCAGAGGACAGTAATTATCTTCCGCTCTCCAAGGATCAGGCGAGCCTCGGCACCGAGGATTTTATCGTGCCTGAGGAACCTCTCGAGCAGGAGCACTTCAAGCGCTAGCTAATAGCCACCGCAAGGAGCCTGAAAAAGAAACAACAACAACTTCAAGCTGATCAAGATCTACTCAACGATAGATGGACAGACGTCCTGGCAGCCGAGGAATACGGCCTCAAGCGCCCAGCCAAAAGCTACCCGAAGTGCAAATTGCTACCTCAGTTCGATGACGAGGCATTGGAGCCCATACCACCATCGCGCAATGCGGCTGACCGACCAGCACGTGGTCAGGATAAAGCAGCAACTCAAGACGAACACCAGCCTGCCCTACCTCACCGTAAAGGCAGAGATAAAACAGCTTGGGGACACACATACGACCTACAGTAGGACTTGGATAGTAGAGCAGGTCAGAACAGATCAACTTATGGATCATGGGGATGTGCCCCGACATGCGATAACGGCTATCTTTCCAGACGCAATAGTCATTCTCACGCCCGGGCCGATAATTGCAGACGGACTCCATCCGAGCTACGTCGCGACGTGGCTCGATATAGAGGCGCCGCTCACCCATTTTGCTTCACCGACGAAGTAATGGACCACGAATTCCCAGAAGGGTTTAAACCCATGAATATTGAATCATACGATGGAACAACAGATCCCGCGGTATGGATTGAGGACTATCTTCTCCATATCCAGATGCCCCGCGGCAATGACCTTCACGCCGTTAAATACCTACCACTAAAACTAAAAGGACCAGCTCGGCACTGGTTAACCAGCCTTCCAGAGAACTCCGTTGGCAGCTGGGAAGACCTGGAAGACGCCTTTCGCGATAACTTCCAAGGCACATATGTCCGGCCACCAGACGTCGATGACTTAAGTCACATCTTTAGCAGCCCAGAGAGTCACCCAGAAAGCTCTAGACTATGTTCTTAATTAAAAAGAACCAAATTGTCGATTGTGCGGAGGCCGAAGCCCTCACGGCCTTCAAACACAGTGTTCGGGACGAATGGCTTGCTCGCCAGCTCGGTCAGGAAAAACCAAAATCCATGACAGCCCTTACTGCTCTTATGAACCGCTTTTGCATGGGAGAAGATAGCTGGCTCACTCGTAGGAGCAATGGCGCCAGCGACCCAGGCACTTTCGAAGTCCGAGACGGCAATGGAAAACCACGACGCAATAAATATAAGCATTGTAATAATGATGAAATAACACAAGACACATTACTTAACGCCGGATTCAGCGGCTCCAAGACCGGTCAACGGAAAAAGCCATCCAAGGCAAATAGAGACGGACCATCCAACCTCGATAAGATATTGGATCGGCCATGGCATATTCATGGCACCCCTGATAAACCAGCTACCCATACCAATAGAAGATGCTGGGTCTTCAAACAAGCCGGCAAATAAAAAGCCGAACACAAGGGGAAGGGGCCACCCAGTGACAGTGATGACGAAGAGACTCGCCGGCCAAATACTGGGGTTCAGAAGCAGTCCCCCCCAAAGTGCAAACCGTAAATATGGTATATGCGATGCACACCCCCACAAGGGAGCACACGCGCACATTACGGGACACATACGCCATAGAGCGGATTTCCCAAAAAATTAGTCATACCCGTCCCGAAGGATCGGTAGCTCTGATCATCGATTGAATTATTGATGGGTTCCATCTCATGAAAGTCCTTAGGGACGGCGGCAGTAGCCTTAATCAACTGTACCAAGACACTGTCAACAAAATGGGCATTGATCCTTCTAGAATCAAACCCACCACAACAATCCTCAAAGGAGCAGTACCCGTTGTAGAAGTCATACAAATAAACGAAAAAACGGGACATTCCTTCCGTACATGGGATTGTACTACGGCCATTACAGCTGAAGCATAAAGTGGCCTCGTCAAACCGCACAATTCACCGGCCATTAAGACGCCAGTCTCCATTAAATGGAACCAATCTATCCTGAACCAGGATTAGCAGTTCAGCCTCCATCGTTCGCCTCACAATCACGCGAAGTTTATACCGCGCATGCATAATTATGCACTTAAAATACCCTAGCCATCGACGGAGGCACAATACGGGCAAGCCTACAAGCACTCCCATTTCCTCCTTTTCATTTCTAACTATTTCTTTTTATCTTATCACAGGTGACACAAAATATTGGTCACCTCACAGACTCTTTCGGAGTTCGGCTTCATACACTTTAACCGAGGCAAGACGGCACAGACGTGCGACAGGAGGTCCAAATAATTGTGTAGACCGCACTCTCTAGTTTTGAGCCTGTAAAGTGCCTTCTCCCTCAGCCTTCGACCATCGGCATGTCAAATAGCCAGGGGCGCGGCATTATTATTTGAAAAATGGCAATTGACATATCAATTAGATCCCAGTAAACATATTCATTTCACACTCGCACTTCGGCACGGGTTGCCAGGGGCTTGATATGGGAACAAATGAATTGCTGACAAGTCCGAACAGCTTTATAGCACACTTCAGCGTCGCGAGTTTGGCCTTATATGCATCAGCTCCGAATCATGTCTTTGGTCAATAGTTGGGTTGCCTGGCTCCTGTGCTTACTACCTTACGTTCCGCTATATCGGCTAGGGTAGTAAAGGGAGAACTACTGTGATTGTGTCCCGGTTTATCCGGATGAGCACCTTAGTAGAGAAAGCCGAAAACTGACTGTCATGATGCGGCGAGAGCTGGTCAACCACTCAATGACTTATTAGAATCTTTCGTGATTCCTCCGGTATTGCGCGAAGGACCATTCTTCTGGTCACTCATGTAACGCATCGTACTCGGATGACTGCGTACATACCAGGGGCTATATTGTAGAGCCACCGTCAAACTCCTATGGCTAAGTGAAAGTACTAAAGCCCTGTAGTCCGATTGCGTAGTTCGCTGCATTGAAACCTCCTTCACAGACCAAGACGTTGGATCATGAGTGATCAAGTGCTTTTCCGAACACCCTCGTAATTTATGCGAGGGGGCTGAAGCCGACGACTAGAAAACTTTCAGATTATACAAAAACGGCCGCACAGGAGGAGCCACAACTTCTAGGCATAATCTTAAATTATAATAATATTGTTTTTACAATCTCAATACATTTCACTCGAACATCAGCTCTTTCGAGCACTGACCCTCTATCAAGCGGGCACCCTCTAAGACATCTTCAAAATAATACTCTGACGTGTGATGCTCCTTGCCCTTGGGTGGACTTTTCGCTGCAACATCGGTGGCCTTCATCTTCGCCCAGTACGTCTTCACACGGGCAAGGGCCATTCGTGCACCTTCAATACACGTGGACCGCTTAACAGCGTCGATACGCGGCACCGCATCACTTAGTAACTGTACCAAACCGAAATAACTCTTCACAATTGGCTCAGTTGGCCACAGTCGGACTACAATGTCCTTCATGGAAGAAATGGATATTTTGTGGAGATCGGCCCACTGGGCCATCTTCTCGTTCAGTAACAGTGGGCGCTTCGGCATGCCGAATTGTGACCAAAAAAGCTTCTCCGTTGCATGCCCTTCCCGCGCTTCGTAAAACTGCGCCGCATCGGAGGCACTCTTCGGCAAGTCCAAAAAGGTTCCTGGGGAGCTCCACATTTGATTAAGAGGGGCATACTTCGGATCGCCAAACTTAATCTGTAATAAGAAAGGCTTACCGGCTGCTACTTTCCCAGCTTGCCGGATCTGTTCCCGAGCCGCTCTAGACTCAGATCGTGCTTCTCTTGCCTCTTGTAATGCCTGGTCAAGATCAGTCGCTTTGGCCTTGTTATCCTTCTCGAGGAATTCGCACCGAACAGTGGCTTCCTTCATCTTGCATGCCATAGTGGCCATTCTCTCCTCACACTGGCGCTGCGCGGCCTGTCCGGGTGCTAACTCATCAGCTGCATTCTGGGCAGCCACATTACTCATCCGGGCTTGCTCCTTGGCTCGGGCAAGTTCAGCCCGAAGAGTCTCAACCGCAGCAGCACCATCTACAGATACGCATGTCTTAGAACATAATTCTAGATCCGTGCCTATGTTACTATACATATTCTAACACATACCTTGCGCCTCGTCGAGTCGCTTGTTAATAAGCGTGATGTCGTTATCTGCCACATCAAGCTTATGCTCCAGACCTGCAACCACCATAGTGTGTGCAGTCGTCATGGAGGTACCAGCCTATGTTTCGAGTCATTAGATTATTACCTGAGGACATCTTTTTCGATCCTCTGATTGCCTACCTTCGGTCGCCAACCAGCGTCTCAGGGGCTACTATCTATACACAGGCGCTTTTTTGCGTATAAAGCACAATCGAATATTACATACCTCAAAGACTCTTAGTAGGCTCATGAAGGCTTCGTTCAGTCCGCTTTTCACGGACAGAATCTTCTCGACCATCATACCCATCAAGGTACAATGATTGTCTGAGATTGACGAACATCGTAACATGTCCGTCAGTGTATCTGGCGCATCCGGATTCCTGGAAGCGGCTGCGGCATTAGGGACTCCCTTCGATAAGGTAGCTATACTCGACCCTAGAGTCGTCTTCGACTGTAAACTAGATAGTCCGGAGCCTTTATTGTTAACCCTTGTAGGGACCGCACACTTTGGACTATGGGTGACCGAAGTTTCACCTTGAGGCGCTGGCTCTATTATCTGCCGATTGGGAGAGACCCTCCGGGACGACACCTCGACGTCGTCTGCCCTGTTGGGCGAGGAAGCTTGTGGAGGCGTCTCGCTTTCTATCATCTTGGGTAAAAGGTCCCCCGAGGAGGAGGATTGTTGAGGAAGACTGTGTGCTGGACTATAAAACGCATATTCTAGATGTTACCTTTGTAAAGAGAAAAGGAATGGGGTATGTTTAAAATATCTTTGTTCACTTACAATTCGGCTAGAGGCTTGTCCTTACGAAGGGATTGTGCGACAACAACACCTTCCGAGCCTGAACCGCCCGAACAGGGGCGTTTTGCCCCGCTTAGGAGCCCTTACCTCCCAACTCTTGGAGGCGGCCCTTTTCTTACCATGGGAAGAAGGGATGTCAGCTTCTCCTTCCCTTTTGTCTTCGGAAGAGGGAGCCCTAGTCTCCCCGGACACAGTGTGTGGTTTGCCTCCAGGATGGAAGCCGCCTTTGGCTCCCCCGCTCTTCTCATTCTCCTCCTCCACCGGCACCTGGTATGGCGCCGGGACTAGCATCCTTGCTAGTATGGGACTAGCTGAGTCTTCGGGAAGAGGAGCCGAACACCTGATTCGCTCCGCCTTCTTTATCCAGCCCTGGAAGAAGATGGTTTTCTCAGCACCTTATCATGAGATGCGTATCCAAGCTGTGTTCAAGAATCGAGTGCTTACTGAGGTATCCGGATGGTTGCAGTCGAGGTCGATGTCTTCTATAGTGTCCGGCCACTATTTTCATTTCCCAAAAAATAACTTCCACATTCCTCTATGTGTCGCACCAAAGAAGTGCTGAAGGGTTCATGGTCCTTCTGGATTAAACTCCCAGAGGCGGAGGGGCCGTCTTTGGCACGGGAGGACCTAGCGGACTAGCATTACTTGAATCACATTGATGAGTTCAGTGTCCCTCTCAAGGAGACTCCGGATGCGGCTCTGAAGAGTGCGCACTTCATTGGTTGATCCCTAGTCCAACCCCTTATTGACCCATGATGCGAGCTGAATTGAAGGGCCAGATCGGAATGCAGGTGTAGCTGCCCACTTGGTGCCACGGGGTTCAGTGATATAAAACCACTCCCGCTGCCATAAGTCGGAAGATTCTGTGAAGGATCCTTTTAGCCAGGGAGTGTTGATAAGTTTACCCACTGTAGCACCACCGCACTCTGCCTGTCCCCCGTCGACTACCTTCGGCTTCACATTAAAGGTCTTAAGCCACAAGCCGAATTGTGGGAGAATACGAAGGAAAGCTTCACACGTAATAATGAATGCCGAGATATGAAGGAAGGAGTCCGGAGTTAGATCATCAAAATCTAGCCCGTAATAGAACATAAGCCCTCGAACGAAGGGGTGGAGGATGAACCCTAGCCCTCGGAGGAAGTGGGAGATGAATACAACCCTCTCGCTGGATCTGGGATTAGGAATAACCTGCCCTTGAGGAGGAAGCCTGTGGGGGATTTCCGCGGTCAGGTATCTGGCTGCCCAGAGCTTCGCGATGTCCTCCTCTGTGATGGAGGAAGGCACCGACCGACCTTGAGGACTGGGGCCGGCCATTGCTGAGAAGCTTGAAACAATCGAAACCTTGGGCGCTGGAGCTCGAGGTTGGATAGGATGAGGAAAGAGTTGGCGTAAAGAAGCAAGTCAGGCCTTAGTCTCTTTATAAAGGCAATAAATATCAAACACCTCCTCCTCGACCTTGAAACCTGCCTATTCTTAAGGAATCATGCTAATCGGACGGTTGGAATCCCCACGCCTGTGTTGATGAGGATCCCGCAATAAGGGGACACGATCTCTGCTTCGACAAGACGTGCCAATGAAACCGCGTCTTGGAACATGGAACGGTGAGCAAAGAAAAAGATTCGATATAATAACCAGATGGTGACGTGATATCACATCACAGAAAAATTGTCGGCAGATTGGACTCGCAAAATATTGTTTCCTCCGTGGTGGTGTGTGGTATTTGTTCTGTAGAGCCAGATACGCTCGTTCTGTCCGAAGACTGTGTTGGAATGTTTGGAGAAGGAACCCGCCTTGCAATGCCGAAGCCAATTTACGCGTAGGACACCTCGTCATTGAAGCCTGGTTCAGGGGCTACTGAGGGAGTCCTAGATTAGGAGGTCCTCGGGTGTCTGGACTGTGGTACGTAGGCCGGACTGATGGACAGTGAAGATACAAGACCGAAGACTCTCACCCGTGTCTGGATGGGACTTTCCTTGGCGTTGAAGGCAAGCTTGGCATCCTAATATGAAGATTCCTTTCTCTGTAACCGACTTTGTACAACCATGGTCCCCTCCGGTGTCTATATAAACCGAAGGGTTTAGTCCATAGAGGCATAGAACAATCATAATCAGATAGGCTAGACTTCTAGGGTTTTAGCCATTACGATCTCGTGGTAGATTAACTCTTGTAACCCCCATACTCATCAATATTAATCTAGCAGGACGTAGGGTTTTACCTCCATCGAGAGGGCCCGAACCTGGGTAAACATTGTGTTCCCTGTCTCATGTTACCATCAACCTCAGACGCATAGTTCTGGACCCCCTACCAGTGATCCGCCGGTTTTGACACCGATAGGGGCTATTCTGAGAAAGGATCTTCTTGAACTGACAGAGTGTGGAGATGCTCCAAAAACACATTGCTGGGAATAGGCTCGCGCTTGGAGCCTATCTTCGCCAAATCATCAGCTGCTTGATTCTTGACTCGGGGTATGTGGTGGAGCTCTAACCCCTCAAACTTCTTTTCCAACTTCCTCATTGCATTGCAATAGCCAGTCATAGCTGGGCTCCCGATGTCCCATTCCTTCAGCACTTGATTGACCACCAAATGTGAGTCACCGTAAACCATTAGGTGACGGACACCGAGTGAAATGGACATACGCAACCCATACAAAAGTGCCTCATATTCAGCCTCATTGTTGGAGGAATCAAAGTGAATATGGAGAACATAGCTGAGCTTGTCACCTCATGGGGATACCAGGACTACACCAGCCCTAGAACCATTCAGCATCTTGGACCCATCAAAGAACATAGTCCAATGTTCCGAGTGAACCTGAATCGGTTGCTGCTACTCACTCCACTTGGCGAGGAAATCTGCTATTGGTTGGGACTTGATTGCTTTGTTTGCCTCAAACTTGATATCTAATGGAAGGAGTTCAATCGCCCAGTTCGCCACTCGACCAGTTGCATCTCTGTTGTTCAGATTTTCTGATAATGGAGCATCACTGACAACTGAAACCGAGTGATCTGAGAAGTAATGTGCAACTTTATTTGTCGTCAAATAAATTCCATAAACCAACTTCTGATAATGAGGATATCTTTGCTTGGACGGAGTTAAGACTTAAGAAATATAATACACTGGGTGCTGAACTTTGTAGGCTTTGCCTTCTTCTTACCGTTCGACCGTGAGCACCGTACTGACAACTTGTCCAGTGGCTGTGATATAAAGCAGTAAAGGCTCTTTGCTGATTGGAGCAGCAAGCGCATGCTAGGTGGAAAGCAGGGTTTTGAGTTCTGCAAACGCTGCGTCAGCGTCAGGAGTCCACTCGAACTTGTCAGATTTCTTCATCAGTTGGTAAAGAGGCAATGCCTTTTCACCAAGACGAGAAATGAATCGACTCAATGCGGCCAGGCAACCAGTAAGCTTCTAGACATCATGCACACACACACAGGGCATTTCATTCGGAGGATTGCACCAACTTTTTCAAGGTTTGCGTCGATCCCTCGTTCAGAAACGAGAAAACCCAGTAACTTTCCTCCCGGGACTCCGAATGTGCACTTTCATGGGTTAAGCTTGATATTATACCATCTCAAATTTGCAAAGGTTTCAGCGAGGTCAGTCAGTAGGTCGGAACCTTTACGTGACTTGACCACTATGTCATCCATGTATGCTTCCACATTCCGACTGATTTGAGTGAGTAGGCACTTCTGAATCATGCGCATGAATGTGGTACCAACATTCTTGAGACCAAAGGGCATGGTAACATAGCAAAAGCACCCAAATGGGGTGATAAAAGTTGTTTTTATTTCATCAGGACCATATAGTCAGATCTGATGGTACCCGGAATAAGTACCCAAAAAGGACAAACGCTCGCATCCCGCGGTCGAGTCAACAATTTGATTGATGCGGGGCAAAGGAAAATGATCCTTTGGGCAGGCCCGATTGATATGCTTGAAGTCGATGCACATGTGAAGTGAATCGTCTTTCTTGGGGACCATGACAACATTGGCGAGCCAATTGGAGTGGTATATCTCGCGGATGAACTCAGCTGCCAGAAGTCGAGCCACCTCCTCACCAATTGCCTTCCTCTTCTCCATGGTGGACCGACGGAGATGCTCTTTGACAGGTTTTGCTTTCGGATCGACTCGCAAACGGTGGTCAGGTAGTCCCCTGGATACACCTAGCATGTCGGAAGGTTTCCATGCAAAGATGTCCCGGTTCACATGGAGGAACTTGATGACGCTTCTTCCTATTTGCTGTCGAGCATTGTTGAGATATGAGTCAGAGCAGCACTAGAATCGGTCGGGTGAACATGAACTTGCTTTGTTTCACCAGACGATTGAAATGAAGATTCTGAAGAAGGCTTCTTGGCACGTAGCAAATCACTCGGATCTGCGTTCTTCTGGTACTCTTGCATTTCCACTGCTGCCATCTGTTCATCGGCAATCCTTGAGCCCTTCTGGAAACACTCCTTCGCTCTCTGTCGATTACCAGTGATCACATCTTTGGGACCAGGCATCTTCAGTTTGAGGTACACATAACATGGTCGAGCCATGAAGCGGGCATATGCAGGCCTGCCCAGAATAGCATGATAAGCACTGTGAAAATCCACAACTTCAAATGTCAACTTTTCCTTGCGATAATTCTTCGAATCACCGAAAACCACATCAAGAGTGATATGTCCGAGTGAATCAGTTTTTTTCCCAGGGATGACACCGTGAAAGCGCATGTTGCCTTCACTGAGCTTGGACATTAGGATGCCCACCTCACGGAGAGTCTTAGCATGCAAAATGTTCAAGCCACTACCACCATCCATCAGGACCTTGGTCAATTGAGTGCCCCCAACGACTGGGTCAACCACTAATGCTTGCCACCCCGGGGTAGCAACATGTGTCGGGTGGTCAAATTGGTCGAATGTAATGGGAGTCTTAGACCACTTCAAATATGTTGGCATTGCCGGGGCAACCATGTTCACTTCTCAGTTAATGACTTTCAGTCGACTTTTGCTCTCAACGTCAGCAAAAATCACCAAAGTGCCATTGATGTTGGAGAAACCATCATATTCTTCCTTGTCTTCGTCCTTATCAGGCTCTTCCTCTTTCTCCTTGGGCTGGCCCTCTCAGAATTACTGGATAAGGAGTTGACATTGTCGAGTGGTATGCTTGGGATAAATCAGGTTTCCCTCTTCATCCACCTTGGTGTGTATATGACACGGTAAATCTAGCACATCATTTCCTACCGAGTCTTTCACCTTTTTGGGGACCCATGGCCCTTTAGGTTTTCCTTTGAATTTTGCCTGGGTCACCACTGCAGTTTCACTAGGAGCGGCAGGTTCGGCTTTGCGCTTCTGTTTCCGATTGGAATTACCCCCTCCGATGTCTTGGGCGACTGGTTTGCTCTTGCCACTGCGGAGTCGGTCTTCTTCCTCACCGTTAGCGTACCGAGTGGCTATTTCCATCATTCGAGTCAAAGTCATATCTCCTGTCCAATCGAATTTTAGGTTAATCTCCCTGTACCAAATGCCTTCCATGAAAGCACAAATTGCTTGATGTGGTGACACATTTTCCATTGTGTGATGCAAAGTGGTCCACCTCTGGATGTAATCCCTCAAAGTTTCATTCAGTTTCTAAACACAATGCTGCAACTCTGTCAACCCTGCAGGTCGCTTGCAGGTGCCCTCAAATGTCCTAACAAACACTCGGGCCAACTCTTCCCAACTGAATATGCTGCCAGGAGCCAACTAGTTTAGCCAAGCCCTGGAAGATCCTTCCAACATCAGAGGAAGATGTTTCATGGCTACCTCTTCATTACAACCACCGATCTATACAGCCACTCGATAATCCTCCAGCCAAGTGTAAGGTTTGGATTCACTAGTAAACGTACTTACCCCAGTCGCCAACCTGAAGTTGGGAGCGATTTCCATGGCCCTGATGGCTCTGCTGAAACACTCAGGTCCAGATACATGCACTCGGCTGCTCGTTGGATGATCTTTGTCCTGTCCTTCTCTATGGCCTCTGTTCCGATCGACCAGACCTTGTACCAAAATTGACCTTGCATCAAATCTGGGATCTCTGGGGTCGACCAGATGTCTTTGCTCTTCACCATATGGACGCCTGCCATTGGGCTGCCGGGGTGCATACGATCCGCCCCTCGGAAGGGGTGTGGGCACTCGACGGCGGTCCTCACAGCCGAACCGATGATCATATTGCTCGTGGTTTCAACCCATGTACTGCTCTTGACGGTGCCCTCGGTCCTCACGCTGCGGAGGCGATCTTGGGCTGTGGGCCGACTGAACGGTGTCTGCCACCACAAATATGCTATGGATATTGTTGTGCAACTGGGAAACTGTTGTGTTCTGCTCTCCTGCTGCTCGAAGCAGCGCTCGAATCTGCATCAAACCTCTTCCAGCCTCTGACTAGGACGACTGGATTGACTCTGCTATGCGGGCCGCAGCAGTAAGATTCTAAATTGGAGTACGGTATACCTGATGTTCGGGGGGAAACAATTGCCACTGTCGTTGACTGGATTCAGGGACCAGTCTTCGAGCGTGATCGTTAAGTGAACGCTGAAGGTTCTCCAGTCGCGCACGCTCAGCCAACATGGCCAGGCATGCAGTATCCAAGGCCCGAGCCTCAGAGGTTTCCCGAATGATGGGAGTGTGGAGTGCCTCCGTATTGAGACTATGCAGCTCCTCTCGCTGCTACGAAGTAAGGGCTTGGACGATACTCTTCGTGAACATGCGACGGATCACCGCCACCATCGCCGTCGTCGTTGTGGCAGAAACCAGGCTGGTTGCGCGGCGTGTCGACCATCAGGACTTCTGCCGCAGGGTCGCTGCTGTCACAATTGGACATGGTCTCGACGGAGCCAGTCGACAGGTCGAATAGCTCGTAGAGAGATTCGTCGGGGTCAATTGCCGCGACTTGAGGGGTGGCCGACCTGCGAGCCACCGCATGCTTAATCCACCATTGAAGCCGCGATCGACCGGATCGCTTGCCATGACAAACAGCGGGGAGCGAAGACGTTGCGGGAGCCGACCGATACTGGGTCGACGGTTGCCGTGGAAGGACGTCGCGGACGCACACCCGAGAGTGGGTCGCTCCACGGACGGGGAGTGCCTCAACGTCGAGGGGAGCTTCTTGAAGCCAAGCGGAGTCGTCGGTGATGAAAATGAGCGTGCCAAGACAGATCTCGCGACCCTCAGCCAAACCTCCACCAGAAACCATGATGGTGGGACTCAGAAAAATCACAACCTCATTAGAAGTCGCTAAGACACCTGCCCCACGGTGGGCGCCAACTGTCGTGGTTTTAAGTCTAACAGTAGAAAGGGGGGTACGTAGGAGGAGGCAAGATCCTAGCTACGACGAGGTTGTGCACGCAAGATCTACGAGTTCAGGCCCTTCTCAGAGGAAGTAATAGCCCTACGTCTTGGTGCCCTGAGGCAGTCGACTGGATTATGCGTGAAGTTACAGGAGGTGTGAACCCTTGTGCCAGAGGAGGGGGGTGGCTTATATAGAGTGCGCCAGGACCACAGTCGTCCCACGTTACTCAGGGTCCAATGTACATTAAGGTGAGATGTTACTGGTAACACCAGCAATAAAGACATATAAATGATCATTAACACTACGGAGTGAACGCCTGACCGTTTCCATCCTCAGTGACTTTAGATCTATTGTACTCTGAGTGGTTTCTTGTTCGGCCGAGTGATGATATACTGGTCGAACGGAATTGGGTTATCCGAGTGGAATTGTTGGTCAAGTGGTTGCACTCTGAGGTGATTCTAGTCAGTGAAAACTGTTGTGCCTTGGATGTCGTTGATCTTAGGGTAGTGTCCTTGGGGAGGGCATCTAGGTCAGGCCTATTACCCCACCCTAGGTACATGTCCTCGTCAGAGTGCAAGTCAGAAGAGCCACGAGGCAGCCGCAAGGGCGGAGGGCAGGCGCGCCACCCAACCTTGTGGGGCCCTTAGTGACCTCCTGACCTAGATCTTCCTCCTATATATACTCAGATACCCACAAAACTTCTAGGGGAGCCATGAAACCACTTTTCCACTGCCACAACCTTCTATACCCATGAGATCCCATCTAGGGGCCTTCTCTGGCGTCCTGCCGGAGGGGGATTCAATCACGGAGGGCTTCTACATCGACACCATTGCCTCTCCGATGAAGCGTGAGTAGTTTACCACGGACCTATGGGTCCATAGCTAGTAGCTGATACGTCTCCAACGTATCTTTAATTTTTTATTGCTCCATGCTATATTATCTACTGCTTTGGACATTATTGGGCTTTATTTTCCACTTTTATATTATTTTTGGGACTAACCTATTAACCGGAGGCCCAGCCCAGAATTGCTATTTTTTTGCCTGTTTTAGGGTTTCGGAGAAAAGGAATATCAAACGGAGTCCAAACGGAATGAAACCTTCGGGAACGTGACTTTCTCAACGAACAAGACCCAGGAGACTTGGACCCTACATCAAGACACAAAAGAGGAGGCCACGAGGTAGGGGGCACGCCTACCCCCCCCAGGAGCGCCCTCCACCCTCGTGGGCCCCCTGTTGCTCCACCGACGTATTCTTTCCTCCTATATATACCTACGTACCCCCAAACGATCAGATACAGAGCCAAAACCAAATTCCACCGCCGCAACTTTATGTATCCACGATATCCCATCTTGGGGCCTGTTCCGGAGCTCTGCCGGAGGGGCATCAATCATGGAGGGCTTCTACATCAACACCATAGCCCCTCCGATGAAGTGTGAGTAGTTTACCTCAGACCTACGGGTCCATAGTTATTAGCTAGATGGCTTCTTCTCTCTTTTTGGATCTCAATACAATGTTCTCCCCCTCTCTCATGGAGATCTATTCGATGTAATCTTCTTTTTGCGGTGTGTTTGTTGAGACCGATGAATTGTGGGCTTATGATCAAGTCTACCTATGAACAATATTTGAATCTTCTCTGAATTCTTTTATGTATGATTGGTTATCTTTGCAAGTCTCTTCGAATTATCAGTTTGGTTTGGCCTACTAGATTGATCTTTCTTGCAATGGGAGAAGCGCTTAGCTTTGGGTTCAATCTTGCGGTGTCCTTTCCCAGTGACAGTAGGGGCAGCAAGGCACGTATTGTATTGTTGCCATCGAGGATAACAAGATGGGGCTTTCATCATATTGCATGAGTTTATCCCTCTACATCATGTAATCTTGCTTAAGGCGTTACTCTGTTTTTAACTTAATACTCTAGATGCATGCTGGATAGCGGTCGATGAGTGGAGTGATAGTAGTATATGTAGGCAGGAGTCGGTCTACTTGTCTCGGACGTGATGCCTATATACATGATCATACCTAGATATTCTCATAACTATGCTCAATTCAGTCAATTGCTCAACAGTAATTTGTTCACCCACTGTAGAATACTTATGCTCTCGAGAGAAGCCACTAGTGAAACCTATGGCCCCTGGGTCTATCTTTATCATATTAATCTCCTACTACTTAGTTATTTCCTTTGCTTTTTACTTTGCCTTTATTTTACTTTGCATCTTTATCACAAAAATACCAAAAATATTATCTTATCATATCTATCAGATCTTACTCTTGTAAGTGGCCGTGTAGGGATTGACAACCCCTATTCGCGTTGGTTGCGAGGATTTATATGTTTTGTGCAGGTACGAGGGACTCGCGCATAGCCTCATACTAGATTGATAGCTTGGTTCTCAAAAACTGAGGGAAATACTTATGCTACTTTGCTGCATCATCCCTTCCTCTTCGGGGAAAACCAATGCAGTGCTCAAGAGGTAGCAAGAAGGATTTCTGGCACCGTTGCCGGGGAGGTTCACGCAAGTCAAGATCTAACTCCGACAACGAGCCATTTCTGGCGCCTTTGCCGGGGAGGTCTATGCAAAAGTCAACATACCAAGTACCCATCACATACCCTTATCTCCCACATTACATTATTTTCCATTTGCCTCTCATTTTCCTCCCCCCACTTCACCCTTGCCGTTTTATTCGCCCTCTCTCTCTATCCTCCATCTCTTTCTCTATTTGCCTCTTTTTGCCCGCTTGTTTTTTGTTTGCTTGTGTGTTAGTTTGCTTGCTTGTCACGATGGCTCAAGATAATACTAAATTATGTGACTTCACCAATACCAACAACAATGATTTTATTAGCACTCTGATTACTCCTCTTACCGATGTTGAATCTTGTGAAATTAATACTGCTTTGCTGAATCTTGTCATGAAAGATCCGTTTTCCAGCCTTCCTAGTGAAGATGCCGCTACCCATCTAAATAGCTTCGTTGATTTGTGTGATATGCAGAAGATGAAAGATGTGGATAATGATATTTTTAAATTGAAGCTATTTCCTTTTTCACTTAGAGATCGTGCTAAAGCTTGGTTTTCGTCTTTGCCTAAAAATAGTATTGATCCATGGAATAAGTGCAAAGATGCTTTTATCTCTAAGTATTTTCCTCCCGCTAAGATCATCTCTCTTAGAAACGATATTATGAATTTTAAGCAACTTGATCATGAACATGTTGCATAAGCTTGGGAGAGAATGAAACTAATGATACTTAATTGCCCTACTCATGGTTTAAATTTGTGGATGATTATACAAAAAATTTATGCCGGATTGAATTTTGCTTCTAGAAATCTTTTAGATTCGGCCACGGGAGGCACTTTTACGGAAATCACTTTAGGAGAATCTACTAAACTCCTAGATAATATTATGGTTAATTATTCTTAATGGCATACTGAAAGATCTACTAATAAAAAGATGCATGCGATAGAAGAAATTAATGTTTTGAGTGGAAAGATGGATGAACTTATGAAATTATTTGCTAATAAGAGTGTTTCTTCTGATCCAAATGATATGCCCTTGTCTACTTTGATTGAGAATAATAATAAATCTATGGATGTGAATTTTGTTGGTAGGAACAATTTTGGTAACAACGCGTATAGAGGAAATTTTAATCCTAGGCCTTATCCTAGTAACCCCCCTAATAATTATGGTAATTCCTACAACAATTCCTATGGAAATTATAATAATATGCCCTCTGATTTTGAATCTAATATTAAAGAATTTATTACTTCGCAAAAGAATTTTAATGCTTTGATTGAAGAAAAATTGCTTAAGATTGATGAGTTGGCTAGGAACGTTGATAGAATTTCTCTTGATGTTGATTCTTTGAAACTTAGATCTATTCCACCTAAGCATGATATCAATGAGTCTCTCAAAGCCATGAGAATTTCCATTGATGAGTGCAAAGAAAGAACCGCTAGGATGCGTGCTAAGAAAGATGCCTTTATAAGAGCGTGTTCTTCTAGTTCCTATGAAAATAATGATGAAGATCTAAAAGTTATTGATGTGTCCCCTATTAAATATTTGTTTTGCAATATGAATCTTGATAATTATGGGACTGAATATGATCCACCTTTACCTAGAAGGCGTTCCAAGAATTCGTAATTTTTTGATCTTGATGCTAAAATTGATAAAAGTGGGATTGAAGAAAATAAAACCCTGGATGTTGCTAAACCCACTATTATGGATTTCAAGGAATTTAACTATGAAAATTGCTCTTTGATTTATTGTATTTCCTTGTTGCAATCTGTGCTAAATTCTCCTCATGCTTACAGTCAAAATAAAGCGTTTACTAAACATATCGTTGATGCCTTGATGCAATCTTATGAAGAAAAACTTGAATTGGAAGTTTCTATCCCTAGAAAGATTTATGATGAGTGGGAACCAACTATTAAAATTAAAATTAAAGATCATTAATTCTATGCTTTATGTGATTTGGGTGCTAGTGTTTCCACGATTCCAAAGACTTTGTGTGATTTGTTAGGTTTCCGTGATTTTGATGATTGCTCTTTAAACTTGCACCTTGCGGATTCCACTATTAAGAAACCTATGGGAAGAATTAATGATGTTCTTATTGTTGCAAATAGGAATTATGTGCCCATATATTTTATTGTCCTTGACATAGATTTCAATCCTTCATGTCCTATTATTCTTGGTAGACCTTTCCTTAGAACGATTGGTGCAATTATTGATATGAAGGAAGGAAATATTAGATTCCAATTTCCATTAAGGAAAGGCATGGAACACTTTCCTAGAAAGAAAATTAAATTACCTTATGAATCTATTATGAGAGCCACTTATGGATTGCCTACCAAAGATGGCAATACCTAGATCTATCCTTGCTTGTTATGCCTAGCTAGGGGCGTTAAACGATAGCGCTTGTTGGGAGGCAACCCAATTTTATTTTTATTCCTTGCTTTTTGCTCCTGTTAAGTAATAAATAACTTATCTATCCTCTATTTTGGTTGTGTTTTTTGTGTTTAATTAGTGTTTGTGCCAAGTAGAACCGTTGGGAAGACTTGGGGAAAGTCTTGTTACACTTGCTGTAAAAAACAGAAACTTTAGTGCTCATGAGAACTACTGCCATTTTTATTTGGAATGTGCTATTTAGTTAATTATTTTTGCATATGATTAATAGATAAATTACTCACGTCCATAAGTTTATTTTAGAATTTTTGGGGTTCCAGATCTTGCGCTAGCTACAGATTACTACAGACTGTTCTATTTTTGACAGATTCTGTTTTTCGTGTATTGTTTGCTTATTCTAATGAATCTATGGCTAGTAAAATAGTTTATAAACCATATATAAGTTGGAACACAATAGGTATAACCCCAATATAAATAAAGAATGAGTTCATTACAGTACCTTGAAGTGGTCTTTTGTTTTCTTTCGCTAACAGAGCTCACGAGATTTTCTACTTTAAATTTTGTGTTGTGAAGTTTTCAAGTTTTGGGTAAAGATTTGATGGATTATGGAACAAGGAGTGGCAAGAGCCTAAGCTTGGGGATGCCCATGGCATCCTCAATATAATATAAGGACACCTAAAAGCCAAAGCTTGGGGATGCCCCGGAAGGCATCCCCTCTTTCGTCTACTTCTGTCGGTAACTTTACTTGGAGCTATACTTTTATTTGCCACATGATATGTGTTTTGCTTGGAGCATCTTGTATGATTTGAGTCTTTACTTTTTAGTTTACCACAATCATCCTTAATGTACACACCTTCTGAGAGAGCCATACATGTTTTGTAATTTGTTAGAATACTCTATGTGCTTCGCTTATATCTTTTGAGTTATGTAGTTTTACTCTAGTACTTCACTTATATCTTTTAGAGCACAGTGGTGGATTTGTTTTATAGAAACTATTGATCTCTCATGCTTCACTTAGATTATTTTGAGAGTCTTAAATAGCATGGTAATTTGCTTAAAATCTTGTGTTGAATACTATGAGAAGTTTGATGCTTGATAATTGTTTTGAGATATGAAGATGGTGATATTAAAGTTGCGCTAGTTGAGTAGTTGTGAATTTGAAGAATACTTGTGTTAAAGTTTGTGATTCACGTAGCATGCACGTACGGTGAACCGTTATGTGATGAAGTCGGAGCATGATTTATTTTTTGACTGTCCTCCTTATGAGTGGCGGTCGGGGACGAGCGATGGTATTTTCCTACCAATCTATCCCCCTAGGAGCATGCGCGTAATACTTTGATTTGATAACTTTTAGATTTTTGCAATAAGTATATGAGTTCTTTATGATTAATGTTGAGTCCATGGATTATACGCACTTTTCTCACCCTTCCACCTTTGCTAGCCTCTCTAATACCGCGCACCTTTCGCCGGTATCATACACCCACCATATACCTTCCTCAAAACAGCCACCATACCTACCTATTATGGCATTTCCATAGCCATTCAGAGATATATTGCCATACAACTTTACACTGTTTCGTTTATTATGACAGACTCCATCATTGTCATATTGCTAAGCATGATCATGTAGTTGACATAGTATTTGTGGCAAAGCCACCGTTCATAATTCTTTCATACATGTCACTCTTGATTCATTGCATATCCCGGTACACCGCCGGAGGCATTCATATAGAGTCATATTTTGTTCTAAGTACCGAGTTGTAATTGTTGAGTTGTAAGAAAATAAAAGTCTGATGATCATCATTATTAGAGCATTGTCCCAGTGAGGAAAGGATGATGGAGACTATGATTCCCCCACAAGTCGGGATGAGACTCTGGATGATAAAAAAAGAGGCCATAAAAAAAGAGAAGGCCCAAATAAATAAATAAATAATGAGAGAAAAAGAGAGAAGGGGCAATGTTACTATCCTTTTACCACACTTGTGCTTCAAAGTAGCACCAAGATATTCATGATAGAGAGTCTCCTATGTTATCACTTTCATATACTAGTGGGAATTGTTCATTATAGAGCTTGGCTTGTATATTCCAATGATGGGCTTCCTCAAAATGCCCTAGGTCTTCATGAGCAAGCAAGTTGGATGCACACCCACTTAGTTTCTTTTGTTGAGCTTTCATATACTTATAGCTCTAGTGCATCCATTGCATGGAAATCCCTACTCACTCACATTGATATCTGTTGATGGGCATCTCCATAGCCCGTTGACACGCCTAGTTGATGTGAGACTATCTTCTCCGTTTTTGCCTTCTCCACAACCATCATTCCATTCCACCTATAAGTGCTATGTCCATGGCTCACGCTCATGTATTGCGTGAAGATTGAAAAAGTTAGAGAACACCAAAAGTATGAAACAATTGCTTGGCTTGTCATCGGGGTTGTGCATGATTTAAATATTTTGTGTGGTGAAGATGGAGCATAGCCAGACTATATGATTTTGTATGGATAACTTTCTTTGGCCATGCTATTTTGAGAAGACATAATTGCTTTGTTAGTATGCTTGAAGTATTATTATTTCTATGTCAATATTAAACTTTTGTCTAGAATCTTTCGGATCTGAATATTCATACCACAATTAAGAAGAATTACATTAAAATTATGCCAAGTAGCACTCCGCATCAAAAATTCTGTTTTTATCATTTACCTACTCGAGGACGAGCAGGAATTAAGCTTGGGGATGCTTGATACGTCTCCAACGTATCTATAATTTTTGATTGCTCCATGCTATATTATCTACTATTTTGGACATTATTGGGCTTTATTTCCACTTATATATTATTTTTGGGACTAACCTATTAACCGGAGGCCCAGCCCAGAATTGTTGTTTTTTGCCTATTTTAGGGTTTCGAAGAAAAGGAATATCAAACGGAGTCCAAACGGAATGAAACCTTCGGGAACGTGATTTTCTCAATGAACAAGACCCAGGAGACTTGGACCCTACGTCAAGACACAAAAGAGGAGGCCACGAGGTAGGGGGCGCGCCTCCCCCCCCCACGAGCGCCCTCCACCCTCGTGGGCCCCCTGTTTCTCCACCGACGTACTCCTTCCTCCTATATATACCTATGTACCCCCAAACAATCAGATACGGAGACAAAAACCTAATTCCACCGCCGCAACTTTCTGTATCCACGAGATCCCATCTTGGGGCCTGTTCCGGAGCTCCACCGGAGGGGGCATCAATCACGGAGGGCTTCTACATCAACACCATAGCCCCTCCGATGAAGTGTGAGTAGTTTACCTCAGACCTACGGGTCCATAGTTATTAGCTAGATGGCTTCTTCTCTCTTTTTGGATCTCAATACAATGTTCTCCCCCTCTCTTGTGGAGAACTATTCGATGTAATCTTCTTTTTATGGTGTGTTTGTTGAGACCGATGAATTGTGGGTTTATGATCAAGTCTATCTATGAACAATATTTGAATCTTCTCTGAATTCTTTTATGTATGATTGGTTATCTTTGCAAGTATCTTCGAATTATCAGTTTGGTTTGGCCTACTAGATTGATCTTTCTTGCAATGGGAGAAGTGCTTAGCTTTGGGTTCAATCTTTCGGTGTCCTTTCCTAGTGACAGTTGGGGCAGCAAGGCACGTATTGTATTGTTGCCATCGAGGACAACACGATGGGGTTTTCATCATATTGCATGAGTTTATCCCTCTACATCATGTCATCTTGCTTAAGGCGTTACTATGTTTTTAACTTAATACTCTAGATGCATGCTGGATAGCGGTCGATGAGTGGAGTAATAGTAGTAGATGCAGTTAGGAGTCGGTCTACTTGTCTCGGACATGATGCCTATATACATGATCATACCTAGATATTCTCATAACTATGCTCAATTATGTCAATTGCTCAACAGTAATTTGTTCACCCACCGTAGAATACTTATGCTCTCGAGAGAAGCCACTAGTGAAACCTATGGCCCCCCGGGTCTATCTCAATACAAAGTTCTCCTCGATGTTCTTGGAGATCTATTCGAGGTAATACTCTTTTGCGGTGTGTTTGCCGAGATCTGATGAATTGTGGATTTATGATCAACTTATCTATGAATATTATATCTCCTCTAAATTCTTATATGCATGATTTGATATCTTAGCAAGTCTCTTCGAACTATCGATTTGGTTTGGCCAACTAGATTGGTTTTTCTTGCAATGGGAGAAGTACTTAGCTTTGGTTTCAATCTTGAGGTGTCCTTTCCTAGTGACAGTAGGGGCAGCAAGGCACGTTGTATTGTTGCCATTGAGGATACAAAGATGGGGTTTTCATCATATTGCTTGAGTTAATTCCTCTACATCATGTCATCTTGCTTAAGGCGCTACTCTGTTCTTATGAACTTAACACTCTAGATGCATGATGGATAGCGGTCGATGTGTGGAGTAATAGTAGTAGATGCACAATCATTTCGGTCTACTTGACACGGACGTGATGCCTATCTTCGTGATCATTGCCTTAGATATCATCATAACTTTGCGCTTTTCTATTAATTGCTCGGCAGTAATTTGTTCACCCACCATAATAATTTCTATCTCGAGAGAAGCCTCTAGTGAAACATATGGCCACCAGGTCTATTTTCTATCATATAAGTTTCCGATCTACACTTTTAGTTTCCTATTTACTTTCTTTGCAATCTTTTACTTTCCGTTCCATAAACCAGAAATACCAAAAATATTACTTTGCCATTTATCCATCTCTATCAGATCTCACTTTGCAAATAACTGTGAAGGGATTCCCAACCCCTTTTTCACGTTGGGTGCAAGTTGATGTTTGTTTGTGTAGGTATTCAGTGGCTTGTCACGTTGTCTCCTACTGGATTGATACCTTGGTTCTCAAAACTGAGGGAAATACTTACTCTACTTTGCTGCATCACCCTTTCTTCTTCAAGGGAAAAACCAACGCAAGCTCAAGAGGTAGCAATAGCATTGTCCTATATATCAATCTTTACCTCCGGACCATTCCGGAGCTCCTCGTCATGTTAGTGATCTCATCCAGGACTCCGAACAACATCCGGTCACCAAATCACATAACTCACATAATACTATATCATCAATGAACGTTAAGCATGCGGACCCTATGAGTTCGAGAACTATGTAGACATGACCGAGACAGCTCTTCGGTCTATAACCAATAGCGGAACCTAGATGCCCATATTGGTTCCTACATATTCTACAAAGATCTTTATCGGTCGAACCTTATGATAACATACGTAATTCCCTTTGTTTGTCGGTATGTTAGTTTCCCGAGATTCGATCATCGGTATCTTCATACCTAGTTCAATCTCGTTACCGGCAAGTCTCTTTACTCGTTCCGTGATACATCATCTTGTAACTAACTCCTTAGTTAGTTGCCGAGAGGGCCCAGAGATACCTCTCCCATACTCGGAGTGACAAATCCTAATCTCGATCCATGCCAACTTAACAGACACCTTCGGACATACCTATAGAGCATCTTTATGATCCCCAGTTACGTTGTGACGTTTGATAGCACACAAGGTATTCCTCCGGTATCCGGGAGTTGCATGATCTCATAGTCGAAGGAAAATGTATTTGACATTCAGAAAGTAGCAATAAATTAAATGATCATATGCTAAGCTAACGGATGGGTCTTGTCCATCACATCATTCTCCTAATGATGTGATCCTGTTATCAAGTGACAACACATGTCTATGGTTAGGAAACCTTAACCATCTTTGATCAACGAGCTAGTCTAGTAGAGGCTCACTAGGGACACGATATTTGTTTATGTATCCACACATGTATCTAAGTTTCTGATCAATACAATTCTAGCATGAATAATAAACATTTATCATGAATAAGGAAATATAATAATAACAACTTTATTATTGCTTCTAGGGCATATTTACATCACAGGATGCCTAGGATAACAGGATTCCTAGTCAGCTACGTTAGCCGTGAGGAGTCCTTGTCTTGTATGCCAAGTCTTGTGGAATCTCCCTTGTATGTGTCATGGGTTTCCCAAAGTGGCCCGGTAATGAACTGCCATGGGGGTCCTCGACCCACCCTCCTGGTTGGGATACGACATGGTGAGTACCCCCTAGTCCAGGACTCCAGCAGTAGCCCCGGAACCGGTCTTCAAGTTGGGGACGCTCCTCGGTTCTTCCAAACTGCTCTCCGTCTTTAGTCATCGGTCTTGAAAGTTATTTCAACAAATTTTCCATTCTCCATTCTTGAGGATCGCCAAGGTGTATCCTAAGAGTTCACATGTTAGGCATCCGAGGAGCCCCTTCTAGGTTACCTTGGCTTTTATTAGACGTCTTGTTATTTTCACGCCACACCCGGGTTAAATTTGTTTCCCGTGCAGTGATGTCTTCTTGCAACCAAGCTCCAACGCCGAAGTCCATCTGAGGTGACAAAAATCACATCGGTCTTGAAAATATTGATACATTTTAGCTGAGCTTCATGCTGAAAGAGTCTCCTATGCATCTAGCCACTCGCAACCAGCCTCCATGCCAGACTGCTTCCGAGGTGATGTACCACCTTGGTCTTGGGCTGATTTTTTGTAGATTTTTTTATTGTTGCAATTTATTGTCTTTCGAGATGTATAGCCAGTAGCCACCACAAAAAAAAGACACATCCGTGACGGCCCGAACAAAAACTTTTTCTGTCATGGTTATGACACTTCTATGACGATAATTGTGACAAAAACGCGTATCATCATAGCTGTGATGGGCTCCTACTTCTGTGACAAAAAAATTATGACAGAAAATGGGCTTTTCGTTCTGGGCGGGCCAGAGATGCACCTACATGACATTCTTTGGGCCGTCCATGACATAAAAAATTAGGGTAGAAGTGAGGGCGAGGATATTTTTGCGGAGTTCCTGGTTACGGTGGGTGGTCGAGGCCGAGCGATGCAGTGTGGTTTGAGCATTTCTCTCTTGCACGCGCGTGTGGTGTGAGCCGTGTTCACTATAAATGAACCTGAGCGGGGTGTTCGCTTACCGAACTCGAGCGATCGCACTAGTACGTACCGAAGCCGATCGATCTCTTTGCTGCTAACTGAACCCGAGCGATTCCTTCACTGCTAACTGAAGGCGACCGACTCCTTCACTGCTAACTGAACCCGATCGATCACTTCTGCTGCTTACTGAAGCTGATTGAACCCTCGTGTGAGACGTAGCTAGCTGGTTGGGTTGCCTCTGGATGAACAATGCACATTGTCGCCGCGTGCTCGATACGTAGAACGAGTCGAGACGTGGTGAGTCCAGCCAGTTGGTTGGTTGTGGATGAACAGTTCCAGGTGGGGTTGGATGAACAGGGCCTCGATCATGTGTTGGCGATTGTCGTTGGATGAACAGGACCCTATGATAGTAGGCGGTTGCCGCTGGATGAACATGACCTCGAGAAGGTCGTGCCGCGGTACGCCACACCCAGCCGGTTGGGCTAGATGAATAGGACTCCGTGGAGGCTTGATAAACAGTAGCCGGTGGAGGCTGGAGGAAGTCAACAGTGGATGAATAGTATGGTGGGGACGTAGTAATTTCAAAAAAATCCTACGCACACACAAGATCATGGTGATGCATAGCAACGAGAGGGGAGAGTGTTGTCCACGTACCCTTGTAGACCGAAAGCGGAAGCATTATGACAACGCAGTTGATGTAGTCGTATGTCTTCACGATCGACCGATCCTAGTACCGAACGTACGACACCTCTGTGATCTGCACATGTTCAGCTCAATGACGTCCCACGAACTCACGATCCAGCAGAGTGTCAAGGGAGAGCTTCGTGAGCACGACAGTGTGATGACGATGATGATGAAGCTAACGGCGCAGGGCTTCGCCTAAGCACTACGACGATATGACCGAGGTGCATTATGGTGGAGGGGGCACCGCACACGGCTAAGAGATCAACGATCAAATTGTGTGTCTATAGGGTGCCCCTGGCCACGTATATAAAGGATGGAGGGAGGAGGAGGCCGGCCCTCATAGGGCGCGCCCAAAGTGTGGAGTCCTACTAGGACTCCCTAGTCCTAGTAGGATTCCACCTCCCACATGGAATAGGAAAAAACGAATGGAGAAGGAGAAGGAAGGAAGGGGCGCCCCCTTTCCCTAATCCAATTCGGACCAATCCATGGGGAAGGGGCATAGCCACCCTTGAGGCCTTTCTCTTCTTTCCCGTATGGCCCATTAAGGCCCAATATGAATTCCCGTAACTCTCCAGTACTCCGTATAATATCTGAATCACTCGGAACCTTTTCGATGTCCGAATATAGCCTTCCAATATATCGATATTTACGTCTCAACCATTTCGAGACTCCTCGTCATGTCCCTGATCTCATCCGGGACTCCAAACAAACTTCGGTCATCAAATCACATAACTCATAATACAAATCGTCACAGAACATTAAGCGTGCGGACCCTACGGGTTCGAGAACTATGTTGACATGACCGAGACTTGTCTCCGGTCAATCAGCAATAGTGGAACCTGGATGCTCATATTGGCACCTACATATTCTAAGAAGATCTTTATCGGTCAAACCGCATAACAAAATACGTTGTTTCCTTTGTCATTGGTATGTTATTTGCCCGAGATTCGATCGTCGGTATCATCATACCTAGTTCAATCTCGTTACCGGCAAGTCTCTTTACTCGTTCCGTAATGCATCATCCCGTAACTAACTCATTAGTCACATTTCTTGCAAGGCTTATAGAGATGTGCATTACCGAGTGGGCCCAGAGATACCTATCTGATACACGAAGTGACAAATCCTAATCTCGATCTATGACAACTCAACAAACACCATCGGAGACACCTGTAGAGAATCTTTATAATCACCCAGTTATGTTGTGATGTTTGATAGCACAGAAGGTGTTCCTCTGGTATTCGGGAGTTGCATAATCTCATGGTCTGAGGAACATGCATAAGTCATGAAGAAAGCAGTAGCAATGAAACTGTAATGATCATAATGCTAAGCTAACGAATGGGTCTTGTCCATCACATCATTCTCCTAATGATGTGATCCCATTCATCAAATGACAACACATGTCTATGGTTAGGAAAATAACCATCTTTGATAAACGAACTAGTCAAATAGAGGAATACTAGGGACACTTTGTTTTGTCTATGTATTCACGCATGTACTAAGTTTCCGGTTAATACAATTCTAGCATGAATAATAAACATTTATCATGAAATAAGGAAATAAATAATAACTTTATTATTGCCTCTAGGGCATATTTCCTTTAGTCTCCCACTTGCACTAGAATCAATAATCTAGTTCACATTGCATTGTGATTTAACACCAATAGTTCACATCACCATGTGATTAACCCCCATAGTTCACATCGTCATGTGACCAACACCAAAGGGTTTACTAGAGTCAATAATCTAGTTCACATCACTATGTGATTAACACCCAAAGAGTACTAAGGTGTGATCATGTTTTGCTTGTGAGAGAAGTTTAGTCAACGAGTCTGCCACATTCAGAGCCGCATGTATTTTGCAAATATTCTATGTCAATAATACTCTGCACGGAGCTACTCTAGCTAATTGCTCTCACTTTCAATATGTATCCGGATTGAGACTCAGAGTCATCCAGATCGGTGTAAAAGCTTGCATCGACGTAACTCTTTACGACGAACTCTTTATCACCTCCATAACCGAGAAATATTTCTTTAGTCCTCTAAGGATAATTTTGACCGCCGTCCAGTGATCTACTCCTAGATCAAAATTGTACTCCCTTGCCAAACTTAGGGCAGGGTATACAGTAGGTCTGGTACATAACATGGCATACTTTATAGAACCTATGGCTGAGGCATAGGGAATGAATTTCATTTTCTCTCTATCTTATGTCATGGTCGGGTTTTGAGTCTTACTCAACTTCACACCTTGCAACACAGGCAAGAACTCTTTCTTTGTCTGTTCCATTTTGAACTACGTCAAAAACTTGTCAAGGTATGTACTCACTGAAAAAACTTATCAAGCGTCTTGATCTATCTCTATAGATCTTGATGCTCAATATGTAAGCAGCTTCACCAAGGTATTTCTTTGAAAAAAAAACTCCTTTCAAACACTCCTTTATGCTTTCCAGAAAATTCTACATCATTTCCAATCGACAATATGTCATTCACATATACTTATCAAAAAGGCTGTAGTGGTCCCACTCACTTTGTTGTAAATACAGGCTTCATCGCAAGTCTATATAAAACTGTATGCTTTGATCACACTATCAAAGCGTATCTTCCAACTCCGAGATGCTTGCACCAGTCCATAAATGGATCACTGGTGCTCACACACTTTGTTAGCATCTTTTGGATTGACTAAACCTTCTGGTTGCATCATATACAACTCTTCTTTAAGAAATCCATTAAGGAATGCAGGTTTGACATCCATTTGCCAAATTTCATAAAATGCGGCAATTGCTAACATGATTCAAACAGACTTTTAAGCATCGATACAAGTGAGAAAATCTCATTGTAGTCAACACCTTGAACTTGTCGAAAACATTTTTGCGACAATTCGAGATTTGTAGATAGTAACACTACTATTAGTGTCCGCCTTCCTCTTGAAGATCCATTTATTATCTATGGCTTGCCGATCATCGGGCAAGTCAACCAAAGTCCACACTTTGTTCTCATACATGGATCCAATCTCAGATTTCATGGTCTCAAGCCATTTCGCGGAATCTGGGCTCATCATCGCTTCCTCATAGTTCGTAGGTTTGTCATGGTCAAGTAACATGACCTCCAGAACAGGATTACTGTACCACACTAGTGCGGAACGTGCTCCGTTTGACCTACGAGGTTTGGTAGTAACTTGATCTGAAGTTTCACGATCATCATCATTAACTTCCTCACTAATTGGTGAGGAATCACTAGAACTGATTTCCGTGATGAACTACTTCCCAATTTGGGAGAAGGTACAATTACCTTATCAAGTTCTACTTTCCTCCCACTCACTTCTTTTGAGAGAAACTCCTTCTCTAGAAAGGATCCATTCTTAGCAACGAATATCTTGCCTTCAGATCTGTGATAGAAGGTGTACCCAATAGTTACTTTTGGGTATCCTATGAAGACTCACTTCTCCTACTTGGGTTTGAGCTTATCAAGATGAAACCTTTTCACATAAGCATCGCAACCCCAAACTTTAAGAAACGACAACTTAGGTTTCTTGCTAAACCACAGTTCATACGGTGTTGTCTCAACGGATTTAGATGGTGCCCTTTTTAATGTGAATGCAGCTGTCTCTAATGCATAGCCCCAAAACGATAGTGGTAAATCGGTAAGAGACATCATAGATTGCACCATATCCAATAAAGTATGGTTATGACGTTCGGACACACAATTATGTTGTGGTTTCCAGGTGGCGTGAGTTGCGAAGCTATTCCACATTGTTTCAAATGAAGACCAAACTCGTAACTCAAATATTCGACTCCGCGATCAGATCGTAGAAACTTTATTTTCTTGTTACAATGATTTTCCACTTCACTCTAAAATTCTTTTTCAAATGTTTTAGATTTATGTTTCATCAAGTAGATATACCCATATCTGCTCAAATCATCTGTGAAGGTCAGAAAATAAGGATACCCGCTGCGAGCCTGAACACTTATCAGGTCGCATACATCAGTATGTATTATTTCCAATAAGTCAGTTGCTCGCTCCATTGTTCTAGAGAACGGAGTCTTAGTCATCTTACCCATGAGGCATGGTTCGCAAGCATCAAGTGATTCCAAAAGGCCATCAACATGGAGTTTATTCATGCGCTTTACACCAATATGACTAAATGGCAGTGCCACAAATAAGTTGCACTATCATTATTAACTTTGCATTTTTTGGCTTCAATATTATGAATATGTATATCACTACAATCGAGATTCAATAAACCTTTCACATTGGGTGTATGACCATTGAAGGTTTTATTCATGTAAACAGATCAAAAATTATTCTCTGACTTTAAACGAATAACCGTATTGCAATAAACATGATCAAATCATATTCATGCTTAACGCAAACACCAAATAACTTTTATTTAGGTTCAACACTAATCCCGAAAGTATAAGGAGTGTGCGATGATGATCATATCCATCTTGGAACCACTTCCAGCACACATCATCACTTCATCCATAACTAGTTTCTATTCATTCTGCAACTCCTATTTCAAGTTACTACTCTTAGCAACTGAACGAGTATCAAATACCGAGAGGTTGCTATAAACACTAGTAAAGTACACATCAATAAAATGTATATCAAATATACCTTTCTTCACTTTGCCATCCTTCTTATCCGCCAAGTATCTAGGGTAGTTCCACCTCCAGTGAACATTTCATTTGCAGTAGAAGCACTCAGTTTGAGGCTTAAGTCTAGCTTTGGGTTTCTTCACGGGAGTGGCAATTTGCTTTCCATTCTTCTTGAAGTTCCCTTTCTTTCCCTTGCCCTTTTTCTTGATACTATTTGTCTTGTCAACCATCAACACTTGATGCTTTTTCTTGATTTCTACCTTCGCCGATTTCAGCATCGCGAAGATCTTTGGGAATCATTTCCGTTATCCCTTGCATATTATAGCTCATCACAAAGTTCTAGTAACTTGGTGATAGTGACTAGAGAACTCTGTCAATCACTATCTTATCGGGAAGATTAACTCCCACTTGATTCAAGTGATTGTAGTACTCACACATTCTGAGCACATGCTCACTTGTTGAGCTATTCTCCTCCATCTTGTAGGCAAAGTACTGTCAGAGGTCTCGTACCTCTTGACACAGGCATGAGTATGAAATACCAATTTCAACTCTTGGAACATCTTATATGTTCCATGGAGTTCAAAACATTTTTGAAGTCCCGGTTCTAAGACGTAAAGCATGGTGCACTAAACTATCAAGTAGTCATCATACCGAGCTTGTCAAACGTTCATAACGTCTGCATCTGCTCCTGCAATAGGTCTGTCACCTAGCGGTGCATTAAGGACATAATTCTTCTATGCAACAATGAGGATAATCCTCAGATCACGGACCTAGTTTGCATCATTGCTACTATCATTTTTCAACATAGTTTTTCTCTAGGAACATATCAAAAATAAACGGGGAGCTACATCGCGAGCTATTGATCTAAAACATAGTTATGCAAATACTATCAGGACTAAGTTTATGATAAATTAAAGTTCAATTAATCATATTACTTAAGAACTCCCACTTAGATAGGCATCCCTCTAATCATCTAAGTGATCACGTGATCCATATCAACTAAACCATGTCCAATCATCACGTGAGATGGAGTAGTTTTCAAGGGTGAACATCACTATGTTGATCATATCTACTAGATGATTCACGCTCGACCTTTTGGTCTCCAGTGTTCCGAGGCCATATCTGCATATGCTAGGCTCGTCAAGTTTAACTCGAGTATTCCGCGTGTGCAAAACTGGCTTGCACCCATTGTATGTGAATGTAGATCTTATCACACCCGATCATCACGTGGTGTCTCAGCAGGAAGAACTTTCGCAACAGTGCATACTTAGGGAGAACACTTATACCTTGAAATTTTAGTAGGGGATCATCTTATAAAGCTATCGCCGAACTAAGCAAAATAAGATGTATAAAAGATAAACATCACATGCAATCAAAATATGTGACATGATATGGCCATGATCATCTTGCGCCTTTGATCTCCATCTCCAAAGTACCGTCATGATTTCTTTAGTCACCGGCATGACACCATGATCTCCATCATCCTGATCTTTATCAATGTGTTGTCACATGGTCGTCTCGCCAACTATTGCTTTTGCAACTATTTCTATCATATAGCGATAAAGTAAAGCAATTATTTGGTGCTTGCATCTTATACAATAAGGAGACAACCATAAGGCTTCTGCCAGTTGCCGATAACTTCAACAAAACATGATCATCCCATACAACAATTTATATCTCATAACGTCTTGACCATATCACATCACAACAAGCCCTGCAAAAACAAGTTACACGTCCTCTACTTTGTTGTTGCAAGTTTTACGTGGCTGTTACGGGCTGTGCAAGAACCGTTCTTACCTACGCATCAAAACCACAACGATTTTTCGTCAAGTATGTGTTGTTTTAACCTTCAACAAGGACCGGGCATAGCCACCCTTGATTCAACTAAAGTTGGAGAAACTGAAACCCGCCAGCCACCTGTGTGCGAAGCACGTCGGTAGAACCAGTCTCGCGTAAGCGTACGCGTAATGTCGGTCCGGGCCACTTCATCCAACAATACCGGCGAATCAAAGTATAACATGCTGGTAAGAAGTATGACTATTATCGCCCACAACTCACTTGTGTTCTATTCATGCATATAACATCTATGCATAGACCTGGCTCGGATGACACTGTTGGGGAACGTAGTAATTTAAAAAAAAATCCTACGCACACGCAAGATCATGGTGATGCATAGCAACGAGAGGGGAGAGTGTTTTCCACGTACCCTCGTAAACCGAAAGCGGAAGCATTATGACAACGCAGTTGATGTAGTCGTATGTCTTCACGATTGACCGATCCTAGTACCGAACGTACGACACATCCGCGATCTGCACACGTTCAGCTCGGTGATGTCCCACAAACTCACGATCCAGCAGAGTGTCAAGGGAGAGCTTCGTCAGCACGATGGTGTGATGACGATGATGATGAAGCTAACGGTGCAGGGCTGCGCCTAAGCACTATGACGATATGACCGAGGTGCATTATGGTGGAGGGGGCACCGCACCCGGCTAAGAGATCAATGATCAAATTGTGTGTTTATAGGGTGCCCCTGGCCACGTATATAAAGGATGGAGGGAGGAGGAGGCCGGCCCTCATAGGGCGCGCCCAAAGTGCGGAGTCCTACTAGGACTCCCTAGTCCTAGTATGATTCCACCTCCCACATGGAATAGGAAAAAACGAATGGAGAAGGAGAAGGAAGGAAGGGGGTGCCCCCTTTCCCTAGTCCAATTCGGACCAATCCATGGGGAAGGGGCGCAGCCACCCTTGAGGCCTTTCTCTTCTTTCCCGTATGGCCCATTATGGCCCATTAAGGCCCAATACGAATTCCCGTAACTCTCCGGTACTCCGTATAATATCCGAATCACTCGGAACCTTTCCGATGTCCGAATATAGCCTTCCAATATATCGATCTTTACGTCTCAACCATTTTGAGACTCCTCGTCATGTCCCCGATCTCATCCGGGACACCGAACAAACTTCGGTCATCAAATCACATAACTCATAATACAAATCGTCATAGAACATTAAGCGTGCGGACCCTACGGGTTTGAGAACTATGTTGACATGACCGAGACTCATCTCCGGTCAATAACCAATAGCGGAACCTGGATGCTCATGTTGGCACCTACATATTCTACGAAGATCTTTATCGGTCAAACTGCATAACAACATACATTGTTCCCTTTGTCATCGGTATGTTACTTGCCCGAGATTCGATCGTCGGTATCATCATACCTAGTTCAATATCGTTACCAGCAAGTCTCTTTACTCGTTCCAGTAATGTATCATCCCGCAACTAACTCATTAGTCACATTGCTTGCAAGGCTTATAGTGATGTGCATTACCGATAGGGCCCAGAGATACCTATCCGATACACGGAGTGACAAATCCTAATCTCGATCCATGCCAACTCAACAAACACCATCGAAGACACCTGTAGAGCATCTTTATAATCATCCAGTTATGTTGTGATGTTTGATAGCACACAAGGTGTTCCTCCGGTATTCGGGAGTTGCATAATCTCATAGTCTGAGGAACATGTATAAGTCATGAAGAAAGCAGTAGCAATGAAACTGTAACGATCATAATGCTAAGCTAACGAATGGGTCTTGTCCATCACATCATTATCCTAATGATGTGACCCCGTTCATGAAATGACAACACATGTCTATGGTTAGGAAACATAACCATCTTTGATAAACGAACTAGTCAAGTAGAGGCATACTAGGGACACTTTGTTTTGTCTATGTATTCACACGTGTACTAAGTTTACGGTTAATACAATTCTAGCATGAATAATAAACATTTATCATGAAATAAGGAAATAAATAATAACTTTATTATTGCCTCTAGGGCATATTTCCTTCACAGTAGCCCGTGGAGGCTGGAGCGAGGCAGTAGACGATGGATGAATCATAGCCCGTGGAGTCTCGTTTTGCGGTACGCCACACCCCTCCCGATGAACAGGACCAAATTTCGACTGTGGGTGGTTGGGAGGAGTCTGTTTCCTCCATTTTTGCAGTACGCCAGATGATACGTCTCCAACATATCTATAATTATTGATTGCTCCATGCTATATTATCTACTGTTTTGCACATTATTGGGCTTTATTATCCACTTTTATATTATTTTTGGGACTAACCTATTAACCGGAGGTCCAGCCCAGAATTGTTGTTTTTTTTGCCTATTTTAGGGTTCCGAAGAAAAGGAATATCAAATGGAGTCCAAACGGAATGAAACCTTTGGGAACATGATTTTTGGAACGAACAAGATCCAGGAGACTTGGACCCTACATCAAGCAACCAACAGGGAGGCCACGAGGTAGGGGGCACGCCTCCCCCCCCGGGCATGCCCTCTACCCTCATGGGCCTCCTGTTGCTCCACCGACGTACTTCTTCCTCCTGTATATACCTACGTACCCCCAAACGATCAGATACGGAGCCAAAACCCTAATTCCACCGCAGTAACTTTCTGTATCCACGAGATCCCATCTTGGGGCCTGTTCCAGAGCTCCGCCGGAGGGGGCATCGATCACGGAGGGCTTCTACATCAACATCATAGCCCTTCCGATGAATTATGAGTAGTTTACCTCAGACCTTCTGGTCCATAGTTAGTAGCTAGATGGCTTCTTCTCTCTTTTTGGATCTAAATACAAAGTTCTCCCCCTCTCTTGTGGAGATCTATTCGATGTAATCTTATTTTGCGGTGTGTTTGTTG
Organism: Triticum aestivum; assembly: GCF_018294505.1. Taxonomy (NCBI): domain Eukaryota; kingdom Viridiplantae; phylum Streptophyta; class Magnoliopsida; order Poales; family Poaceae; genus Triticum; species Triticum aestivum. The sequence continues at coordinate 165,583,135 of NC_057803.1, read as the reverse complement.
AGACTGATGAATTGTGGGTTTATGGTCAATGGTTATCCTTGCAAGTCTCTTCAAATTATCGGTTTGGTTTGGCCTGCTATATTGATCTTTCTTGCAATGGGAGAATTGCTTAGCTTTGGGTTCAATCTTGCGGTGTCCTTTCCCAGTGACAGTAGGGGCAGCAAGGCACGTATTGTATTGTTGCCACCGAGGATAACAAGATGGGTTTTTTATCATATTGCATGAATTTATCCCTCTACATCATGTCATCTTGCTTAAGGCGTTACTCTGTTGTTATGAACTTAATACTCTAGATGCATGCTGGATAGCGGTTGATGTGTGGAGTAATAGTAGTAGATGCAGGCAGGAGTCGATCTACTTGTCTCGGATGTGATGCCTATATACATGATCATACCTAGATATTCTCATAACTATGCTCAATTCTATCAATTTTCTCAATAGTAATTTGTCCACCCATCGTAAAATACTTATGCTCTTGAGAGAAGCCACTAGTGAAACCTATGGCCCCCGGGTCTATCTTCCATCATATTAATCTTCCAACACTTAGTTATTTTCACTGCCTTTTATTTTAGTTTGCATCTTTATCATAAAAATGCCAAAAAATATTATCTTATCATATCTATCAGATCTCACTCTCGTAAGTGACCGTGTAGGGATTGACAACCCCTTATCGCGTTCGTTGCGAGGATTTATTTGTTTTGTGTAGGTGCAAGCGACTCGCCCGTAGCCTCCTACTGGATTGATACCTTGGTTCTCAAAAACCGAGGGAAATACTTTGTAACATCCCAAATTTTCAATTTCGAATGTTATACACTAGATCATCATTGCATATCATATTTATTGCATTTTGGTTGATCCTAGAAATTTCACGCAACTCAAGGACCCTCGGAGAGAGTTGGGGATTTCGTTATTTTCATATTTGAGTTGTCTCGAATTTTGAAAATATGATCATTTGATTTTATTTATTTTATCTTCAATTATTTATATTACGAAAATATGAGAGAGGGAATAAAATGACTTTCCCAAAATAAAGAAATATTGAGGATTTAATAAAAAAATCAAATAAGAATTTATTTTGGTTTTATTTGCTATTTTATTTGAATTTAGGAGAAATGCGCGTTTTTCAAAATTGCATTTAGGCCCAAATAAATGTTCATCCTGTGTGGCTTGATTTTAGAAGCCGGGGAAAATTTATTTCGGGATTTTTGGAGTCCGTTTAGTATTTCTTTTGTTTTTTTCCGTGCGTAATTATATAAAAAAAGTCCGAACCGACCTTGGGCTGTAAACGGCCAGGACTCCTCCTGGCCGGGCCTTTTTATACCGCCCCGAGGCCCCCGGCCGAAGCCCAGCCGCACCCCCGCCCTAACCCTAACCCTAGCCGCCGCCGCCGCGCCCGCGCCGCTACCTACCCGCGCCGCCCCGCCGCCGCCTGCCTGCGCCGTCGTCGCCGCCCGCCGTGCCGCCGCCCGCCGGACCCGCCGCCGCCCGCTGGACCGCCGGAGGTAGTTTTTTTTCTTTCGCATCTAGTTTTCTCGAAAAACTGTTCGGTTTTTCCGACAGTTTTGCTCGTTTTTTTAGTTTCGGTTTTTTTAAATAGATCACTTTTTCTGATTTATTTAAATAGCGAGCGTTCGCCCGTTAGTTCTTTTTAACGAACGTTCGTCGTTTTTCTTTTTCTCGGATTAAATCCGCGATTTTTCTGGTCGTGATTTCTGATCCGATTCTCGTTTTAGTCTAACTTTTCGCTCGTTTATCAGAATCAGGCGATTCAAGCGCCTGGAGTTTCGTCCTCAAACCCTCTTTCCATTTAACCAACTTAAACAAGTTTTTGCCACTGTAAAATTTTCCCTAGATCCAGAATAGTAAACGAAGCCTGTTTCTTTTGTTGTTTGTCTTTCGTTGCTTCGTTCGTTTTGATTCTTTTGCCAACCGGAGTTCTTAAGTTGAACTTTCTGGTTAGATCTCTTATTTGAGTTTTACCTGTGCATTAGTTGAGTACTTATTGTATGCTTGTTTGTTTGCGATAGAGTACTCGGAGTGCGGCGCTTGCTACTTCGAATCGCTAGGTTTCCTAGATCATCAGCAAGGCAAGTAACACTTTGATCATGCTTTCCAACTACCCAGTTTTATCGCATTAGATCAATCCTCACACATTGCATGATTAGGATCTAATTAAATTGTGGGTTTGGGAAGTAGTTGAGGTAGTAACTATTTCCTGTTATTATCAAACCTTTGGGAGTTACTTCTACGTTTGCTTATTATGCCATGCTATGCTACTAGACGTGGATTGGGTGAGTGTATCCATGACAGATGTGAGATTGTTAATTAATGTTTTACTTAAGGTGGCAACTTAAATACACATCTGGGTGGATTGAGGCACATGGGTATTCCAGCGATTGCCTGTTTTTCTTTATGGACCGCCACCCAGGCTCAAAGGGATCATGAGATTATTCATGCTAGAAACTTCCGTGTGCAGCCACAAGCTATTATGGGCTCTAGCATAGTTGACTAAGTTGTGCGAACTCTTACAGTGGTAGACTAGCAGATGTAGGGGATGTAGGTTGGTACGGTCTACCCGTTCGTAAGGTGCTAGCGCTTCTGAAAGACTATGTCTCGGTCATCCGTTTCTCAAACACCATGTAGTGCGAGAAATCCAACGGAGGAGATCGAGTCTTGTGGGGAAAAGTGCGCAAACCTCTGCAGAGTGTATAAACTAATCATGGTTAGCCGTGTCCCCGGTTATGGACATCTTGAGTATCTAGTACCTGGATTATCATGTGAATCTCAACATGTTACTCTAAAATTAATTTTGTTGGGTTTTGTTTAATGATGATGCTTAATTGGGATTGAGAATGCTGTCAACCATTCTCAATGTTTAACAACCACCATGATAGTTAAATAAAATTTATTCCTTTGCAGTAGGGAAAAATTGGCTTTACGCAAAACTGTAACCATAGAGCTTTCCACCAGCCAAATATGCATATAGAATAGCCTGATTATTCCATTACTCTCTATGTGTTACTTTGCCAGCATATTCCATGTGCTGACCCGTTTCGGGCTGCAACGTTAATGTTGCAGACTTTTCAGACGACGATTAAGGAGTTTTAGGTCGTGGTTCTATACTCAGTGATGCCGTTGGAGTTGATGGACTCACTTATCTTCCAAGCCTTCCGCTGTTATCGTCATTAGATGGCCTTAAGCCATATTTATTGTAATAAGTTCTCTTTTGAGACACTCGATGTAATAAGTGTGTGATTGCTACTCTGTTATAAATCCTTCAAGTACTGTGTGGTGTCAGCATTACTGATCCAGGGATGACACCTGAGCACAGAGATTGGACCGTTTGAGGTCTGGTCGCTACAAGATGGTATCAGAGCACACGCTGACTGTAGGACACGACCACTAAGCTAAAGACCTAGATCACTACTCACTCTCCTCTCTTTTCTGACTTCTCATCTTTTCTACTCTTTTAGGATGGCGGATGCAAGGAACAAGTTCACTCAACCGGATGAAGATACACCCTTTGGACGTCACTTGAAGGAAGTCACTAGATACCTGAACATAGGAGTACCAAGCTTCACTAGAACCTACAACGCCACTTTACCTGAAGAGGAGCGCTGGATGATTCAAGGTCAAGTTCTAGGAAGGACGTTCATGCCAGTCACTGAGCCCATAGAGTTTTCTTTTGATGCACCAACTTGGAGTCTAGGGAAGAGCATGGCAGCTCACATTGCCATGGGACGTATTGGAGAAGTTTACCGCAATGATCTCAAGGATACTATCTACCAGATTTGTGGGTGCCGGGATGAGCACTGGGAGATGATCAACACCAGAAAGGATAGATCAGTTGCAACTTTTATCCAGGAGCTAAACCAGCACATTCGACGTCAGGAGAATCAGATGCGCGTAGACATGATAGATCTGAAGAAGGCGAGGACAAGAATCAAGGAACTGGAGGAAGAACTCAAGGCTAGACGTGAAGATTATGAAGAGGAAATAAAAGTATTAGTGGAGAAGAATGACGATCTGATCAAGACGATCGGAATATTTATGGGAGGCCCTACATCAGTAGAAGAAGACGAAGAACCCAAGGAGATTCGCCCGGAAGACTACATCATCATCGACGACACCGACTTGGATCCAGATGGTAGCGATGATGACTATGTTGATGAAGCTAGAGCAGATATCATGGAGTCTACCACCCAAAATATTTCTAGGAGACCACCTCATCAGTAGTAGTAGTCCACCATGTCAATATAGTAGTCCGAGCACTTTTGTGATAGTTAGATCGATTGTATGCCCTTGTTTGATTGATTGAATGAAGTGAATTGTTTGCTTTTGCCTCATGAGCATATGGGTAGTGTTTTCTCTATAGACCCCTCTCTATTCTTAAATCTCATCTTTTCTAAACCCTCAGATGCCTCCGAGACATGACCCCGGATTCACCTTTCCACCGGAGCTCACTCAGTTGATCCAGCAGCAGAACACATTGATGCAGTTGCTAGTCCAGAATTAGAACCAGGGGAACAACAACAACAACAACCCACCACCACCACCACCCGTTGATCACTTAGCCGTTTTCTTAGGCTGAATCCGCTGGTGTTTTCCAGTAGCACCGAGCCGATAGTGGCAGATGATTGGCTCCGCAAGACAGCTAGAGAGTTGACCACAGCAGGATGCACGGATGCGGAGAAGGTGAAGTTTTCCGCACATCAGCTTGAAGGACCCGCAGCATCATGGTGGGAGAATTTCATAGCCACTTTCCCTGTCGACACTGTCACATGGGACCAATTTCAGCAGGCTTTTCGAACTGCCCATATTTCAGCAGGAGCTATGGCCATGAAGAAGCGATAGTTTCGCAACTTGCCCAAGGAGGACGGACGGTTGGCCAGTATGTGGAGGACTTTAGTAAATCAGCATGTTATGCCCCAGATGACATTGCTACGGATGCCGCAAAGCAGGAGAAGTTTCTGGAAGGATTGAATGATGAGTTGAGCATGCAGTTGATGGTAGCAACCTTCAAAAACTACCAGGAGTTGGTAGATCGTGCTCTTATGATTGATGGGAAGCAACAGCAGATTGAGAATCGCAAGAGGAAGTATGGACAAGGGAAGTACACTTCAGGAGCTCAGTAGAAGCCACGTTTTACCCCTAGACTGGGAGGACATTTTCAGCATACCCATGGAGGAGGTAGCTCGCACAATCACAATGGCACCAAGAATGGTAATGGGAATGGAGGAAGTAACGGCCAGAACCGCACCAACCCATCGACCCCAGCCAAGTCACTTGCTTTAAGTGCCAGAAGACCGGACATTATGCCAATGAATGTCCTAAATCACAGAATGGTAATGGCAATTGAAGCTCTGGGAAGAAGCTGAACCCTTTCAACAGGGGACAGGTGAACCACGTTAACGTGGAGGAGGTTGAAGAGCATCCGGATGCAGTAATCGGTAAGTTTTTGGTTAAGTCATTTACTGCACTTGTTCTTTTCGATACTGGTGCATCACATTCATACATATCAAGGGGGTTTGTGGATAAGTATAAACTGCCAACCCAAGCCCTTAGGTCACCCATGTTAGTAACCTCGCCTGGAGCAGAATATATGGCTAGCCTATGGTGTGATCGGTTGCCATTAAGGATTGGTAACTACGTATTTCCCTTAGACCTAATAGTGTTGGAATCTCAAGGATTGGATGTGATATTAGGCATGGATTGGTTGTCGATGTATGGTGGAAACATCGATTGCACCAGTAAGTCGATCTTGCTTACCACCCCAAAAGGGAGAAGGATCAAGTATGTATCCCGACATGTGCCAAAGAGGACTCAAGCAAATTGTTTAACATGAGTTGTGCAGGAGGAAGTACAAGTGGTGAAGGATTTCCCGGATGTATTTCCAGAAGAGTTGCCAGGCATGCCATCGGATAGAGATATTGAGTTTTTGATTGAGCTTTTGCCAGGCACAGGGCCAATATCAAAGAGACCATATAGGATGCCTGCAAAGGATTTGGTGGAAATTGAGAAGCAAATTAAGGATTTACTGGATAAAGGATATATTCGCCCAAGTTCTTCACCTTGGGGATCGCTAGTACTTCTAGTGGAAAAGAAGGATGGATCGTTAAGGATGGTTGTTGATTATCGAGGTTTGAATGAAGTAACCATCAAGAACAAGTACCCACTACCGATGATCAATGATCTATTTGATCGATTGCAAGGAGCTAAGGATTTCCAAGATCGATCTGCGATCAGGATACCACCAGTTGAAGATTCGAGAACAGGATATACCCAAGACGGCTTTTACCACCAGGTATGGGCTGTACGAGTATATAGTTATGTCATTTGGTCTGACTAACGCACCTGCATATTTTATGAACATGATGAACAAAGTGTTTATGGAGTTCTTGGATAAGTTCGTCGTAGTGTTCATTGATGATATCCTGGTTTACTCGAAGAATGAAGAGGAGCATAAGGAGCATTTGCGTTTGGTGCTTGGTAAACTCAGAGAACATCAACTATATGCCAAGTTCAGCAAATGTGAGTTTTGGTTGAAGGAAGTTGGATTTCTCGGACACGTCATATCCGGAGAAGGTATACCAGTAGATCCCACTAAAGTTGATACCGTGACCAAGTGGGAAGCGCCAACCACAGTTGGAGAGATCCGGAGTTTTCTTGGACTCGCAGGATACTACCGGAGGTTTATTGAGAATTTCTCAAAGATTGCGAAGCCTATGACGGAATTGTTGAAGAAGGATACCAAGTTCATATGGACTGAGGAATGTGAGGCTAATTTTCAGGAGTTGAAGAAACGTTTGGTTACCTCACCAGTGTTGATTTTACCGGATCAGACCAAGGATTATGAGGTGTATTGCGACGCTTCACGTCGAGGACTTGGACTAGTGCTTATGCAGGAAGGAAGAGTTGTTTCATATGCCTCACGACAGCTTAAGCCTCATGAGTTGAATGATGCTACGCATGATTTGGAGTTAGCAGCCGTAGTGCATGCATTGAAGACTTGGAGACATTTTCTGATTGGAAACCATTGCGAGGTGTACACGGATCACAAGAGTTTGAAGTATATTTTCACACAGAAGGAGTTGAACCTCGGACAAAGGAGATGGTTGGATCTCATCAAGGACTATGATATGAAATTGCATTATCACCCCGGAAAGGCTAACGTAGTAGCTGACACCCTAATGATGGGAGATTTACCAAGGGAGTTAGCCAAAAATCTTTGAGAGCTATGTTTGGAAATAGTCCCGAAAGGCTATGTAGCAGCACTGGAGATTCAGTCTACCTTGATGGATAAGATCAGAGAAGCTCAAAGGACCGACAAGGAGATTGCTTCTATTAAGGAGAAAATGAGCAAAGGAAAAGCTAAGGGATTTCGTGAGGATGAGCATGATACCTTATGGTTTGAAGACCGTGTCTATGTACCAAATGATTCAGAGATTAGGAAGTTAATCTTACAAGAGGCCCATGATTCACCATATCCAATTCACCCAGGAAATACCAAGATGTATTTGGATTTGAAGGATATATTCTGGTGGACCGGAATGAAGAAGGATATTGCGGAATATGTAGCAGTTTGTGATGTATGTCAGAGAGTAAAGGTAGAGCATCAGAAGCCAGCAGGATTGCTACAACCATTGTCGATACCCGAATGGAAGTGGGATAAGCTAGGCATGGATTTTATTATAGGATTGCCCAGAACACGTTCAGGCTATGACTCGATATGGGTTGTAGTCGATCGTTTGACAAAGGTAGCTCATTTCATTCCCGTGAAGACTACCTATACCAGTGCAAAGTTGGCAAAGATATATATGACCAGAATCGTTTGTCTGCATGGAGTTCCAAGGAGCATAGTATCAGATAGAGGAACCCAATTTACCTCAAAGTTCTGGAATCAGTTGCATGAAACTTTGGGAACCAGACTGGAGTTTAGCACAGCTTTCCACCCGCAGACAGATGGACAGACTGAGAGAGTCAATCAGATTTTGGAGGATATTCTAAGAGCTTGTGCACTAGATTATGAATCTACTTGGGACGAGAATTTGCCGTATGCAGAGTTCTCTTACAACAACAGCTATCAATCCAGTTTGAAGATGGCCCCTTTCGAAGCCTTGTATGGAAGGAGGTGCAGGACCCCATTGTCTTGGGATGAAGTTGGAGACCGCCAGTTGTTTGGACCGGATCTGATAAAGGAGTCTGAACAGAAAGTGAAATTGATTCACGATAGGCTCAAGGTAGCTCAGTCCAGGCAGAAGAGTTATGCAGATTCTAAACGCAAGGAGACAGTTTATGAAGTCGGAGACCGAGTTTATCTTCGAGTATCACCACTTCGAGGACTTAAGTGCTTTGGAGTTAAGGGAAAGTTAGCGCCACGTTTTGTTGGCCCATACAAAGTTTTGGAGCGTATGGGAGAGGTAGCCTATAAGCTGGAATTGCCTGAAGGATTGTCGGGATTTCATGACGTGTTCCACGTATCCCAATTGAAGAAGTGCCACGCAGAGATGGCTGATATACCGCTGAGAGATACAGTACCACTGGAAGCGATTCAGTTGGATAGTGATTGACTTATGAGGAGAAACCAGTTAAGATTCTAGAGTATGCCAGTCGAGTCACCCGCAGTAAGGTTTTATATATATATATAATTATGCTCGGAAAAAAAACAAAAGAAATACTAAACGGACTCCAAAAATCCCGAAATAAATTTTCCCCGACTTCTAAAATCAAGCCGCACAGGATAAACATTTATTTGGGGGCCTAAATGCAATTAAAAATGCGCATTTTTTCCTAAACTCAAATAAAATAGCAAATAAAACCAAAATAAATTCTTATTTGATTTTTTATTGAATCCTCAATATTTCTTTATTTTGGGAAAGTCATTTTATTCCCTCTCTCATATTTTTGTAATAGAAATAACTGAAGATAAAATAAATAAAATCAAATGATACTATTTTCAAAATTCGAGACAACTCAAATATGAAAATAACGAAATCCCCAACTCTCTCCGAGGGTCCTTGAGTTGCATGAAATTTCTAGGATCAACCAAAATGCAATAAATATGATATGCAATGATGATCTAATGTATAACATTCCAAATTGAAAATTTCGGATGTCACATACTTATGCTACTTTGCTGCATCACCCTTTCTTCTTCAAGGGAAAACCAACCAGTGCTCAAGAGGTAGCAAGAAGGATTTTTGGCACCGTTGTCGGGGAGGTCTACGCAAAAGTCAACATACCAAGTACCCATCACAAACCCTTATCTCCCGCATTACTTTATTTGCCATTTACCTCTCGTTTTCCTCTCCCCCACTTCACCCTTGTCGTTTTATTCGCCCTCTCTCTCTATCCTCCCTCTCTTTCTCTATTTTGCCTCTTTTTCCCGTTTCTTGTTTGCTTGTGTGTCGGATTGCTTGCTTGTCACGATGGCTCTTCCCCGATTTGGTGATCTTCACCTTAAAAGGTTAGAAGAAATTGAAAGCAACGTTAGAAGTTTTGTGGTCTTGCAGTTTGAGCATAATAGTTTCTTTAGAAACGAGCTTAAGGAACAAAAAAGCTTTATGAGTTATATGAATAAAGATCTCGATGATATGTCTAAAGAATTTGATGATTTGAGATCCCAAATTGCCTGTCTTGACAAGTTAATAGCTGAAGTTTCGGATAAGCAGGCTACCTTAGTTAATAAGATGGCCGCTAAGCCGGAAGACCATGATAATAAAGATGAAGATCTAAAAGTTATTGATGTGTCCCCTATTAAATCTTTGTTTTTCAATATGAATCTTGATAATCATGGGACTGAATATAATCCACCTTTACCTAGAAGGCGTTCCAAAAATTCGGAGTTTTTAGATCTTGATGCTAAATTTGATAAAATTAGGATTGAAGAGTTCAAAACTCTAGATGTTAATAAACCTACTACTTTGGATTTCAAGGAATTTAATTATAACAATTGATCTTTGATAGACTGTATTTCCTTGTTGCAATCCGTGCTAAATTCAACTCATGCTTATAGCCAACATAAAGCTTTTACCAAACATATCGTTGATGCTTTGATGCAATCTTATGAAGAAAACCTTGAGTTGGAAGTTTCTATCCCTAGAAAACTTTATGATGAGTGGGACCCAACTATTAAAATTAAAATTAAAGATCATGAATTCTATGCTTTATGTGATTTGGGTGCTAGTGTTTCCACGATTCCAAAGACTTTGTGTGATTTGTTAGGTTTCCGTGATTTTGATGATTGCTCTTTAAACTTGCACCTTGCGGATTCCACTATTAAGAAACCAATGGGAAGAATTAATGATGTTCTTATTGTTGCAAATAGGAATTATGTGCCCATAGATTTTATCGTTCTCGACATAGATTGCAATCCTTCATGTCCTATTATTCTTGGTAGACCTTTCCTTAGAACGATTGGTGCAATTATTGATATGAAGGAAGGAAATATTAGATTCCAATTTCCGTTAAGGAAAGGCATGGAACACTTTCCTAGAAAGAAAATTAAATTACCTTATGAATCTATTATGAGAGCCATTTATGGATTGCCTACCAAACATGGCAATACCTAGATCTATCCTTGCTTTGTATGCCTAGCTAGGGGCATTAAACGATAGCGCTTGTTGGGAGGCAACCCGATTTTATTTTTATTCCTTGCTTTTTTCTCATGTTTAGTAATAAATAATTTATCTAGCCTCTGTTTTGGTTGTGTTTTTTGTGTTTAATTAGTGTTTGTGCCAAGTAGAACCATTGGGAAGACTTGGGGAAAGTCTTGTTAATCTTGCTATAAAAAACAGAAACTTTAGCGCTCACGAGAACTGCTGCCATTTTTATTTGGAAAGTGCTATTTAGTTAATTCTTTTTGCCAATGATTAATAGATAAATTCCTCACGTCCAGAAATTTATTTTAGAACTTTTGAGGTTCAGATCTTGCGCTAGCTACAGATTACTACAGACTGTTCTGTTTTTGACAGATTCTGTTTTTCATGTGTTGTTTGCTTATTTTGATGAATCTATGTCTAGTAAAATAGTTTATAAACCATAGAGAAGTTGGAATACAGTAGGTTTAACACCCATAAAAATAAAGATTGAGTTCATTACAGTAACTTGAAGTGGTCTTTTGTTTTCTTTCGCTAACGGAGCTCGCGAGATTTTCTACTTTAAGTTTTGTGTTGTGAAGTTTTCAAGTTTTGGGTAAAGATTTGATGGTTTATGGAAAAAGGAGTGGAAAGCGCCTAAGCTTGGGGATGCCCATGGCACCCCCAAGATAATCTAATTACACCTAAAAGCCAAAGCTTGGGGATGCCCCGGAAGGCATCCCCTCTTTCGTCTACTTCTATCGGTAACTTTACTTGGAGATATATTTTTATTCACCACATGATATGTGTTTTGCTTGGAGCGTCTTGTATGATTTGAGTCTTTGCTTTTTAGTTTACCACAATCATATTTGCTGTACACACCTTTTGAGAGAGACACACATGATTCGGAAATTATTAGAATACTCTATGTGCTTCACTTATATCTTTTGAGTTATATAGTTTTGCTCTAGTACTTCACTTATATGTTTTAGAGCACGGTTGTGGATTTGTTTTATAGAAACTATTGATCTCTCATGCTTCACTTAGATTATTTTTAGAGTCTTAAATAGCATGGTAATTCACTTTAATAATCCTAATATGCTAGGTATTCAAGATTAGTAAAAACTTTCTTATGAGTGTTTTGAATACTAAGAGAAGTTTGATGCTTGATGATTGTTTTGAGATATGGAGGTAGTGATATTAAAGTTGTGCTAGTTGAGTAGTTGTGAAATTAAGAAATACTTGTGTTGAAGTTTGCAAGTCCCGTAGCATGCACGTATGGTAAACGTTATGTAAAAAATTTGAAACATGAGGTGTTCTTTGATTGTCTTCCTTATGAGTGCCGGTCGGGGACGAGCGATGGTCCTTTCCTACCAATCTACCCTCCTAGGAGCATGCATGTAGTGCTTGGTTTTTGATGACTTGTAGATTTTTGCAATAAGTATGTGAGTTCTTTATGACTAATGTTGAGTCCATGGATTATACGCACTCTCACATTTCCATCATTGCTAGCCTCTTCGGTACCGTGCATTGCCCTTTCTCACATTGAGAGTTGGTGCAAACTTCGCCGGTGCATCCATATCCCGTGATATGACACGCTCTTTCACACATAAACCTCCTTATATCTTCCTCAAAACAGCCACCATACCTACCTATCATGGCATTTCCATAGCCATTCCGAGATATATTGCCATGCAACTTTCCACCATCCTGTTTATCATGACACGCTCATCATTACCATATTGCTTTGCATGATCATGTAGTTGACATCGTATTTGTGGCAATGCCACCATTCATAATTCTTTCATACATGTCACACTTGATTCATTGCATATCCCGGTACACCGCCGGAGGCATTCATATAAAGTCATACCTTGTTCTAGTATCGAGTTGTAATCATTGGGTTGTAAATAAATAGAAGTGTGATGATCATCATTTAATAAAGCATTGTCCCAATAAAAAAGTGCCAAATAAAAAAGAAGGCCCAAAAAAAGAGAAATGAAAAGGGACAATGCTACTTTTTTCCACACTTGTGCTTCAAAGTAGCACCATGATCTTCATGATAGAGAGTCTCTTGTCTTGTCCCTTTCATATACTAGTGGGAATTTTTCATTATAGAACTTGGCTTGTATATTCCAACAATGGGCCTCCTCAAGTGCCCTAGGTCTTCGTGAGCAATCAAGTTGGATGCACACCCACTAGTTTCTTTGTTGAGCTTTCATACATTTATAGCTCTAGTGCATCCGTTGCATGGCAATCCATACTCCTTGCATTAACATGAATTGATGAGCATCTCCATAGCTTATTGATTAGCCTAGTTTATGTGAGACTTTCTCTTTTTTTGTCTTCTCCACATAACTCCCATCATTATACTCTATTCCACCCATAGTGCTATATCCATGGCTCACGCTCATGTATTGCGTGAAGGTTTATAAAGTTTGAGATTACTAAAGTATGAAACAATTGATTGGCTTGTCATCGGGGTTGTGCATGATGAGAGCATTCTTGTGTGACCGAAATGGATCATGACTAAACTATATGATTTTGTAGGGATGAACTTTCTTTGGCCATGTTATTTTGAGAAGACATAATTGCTTAGTTAGTATGCTTGAAGTGTTATTATTTCTATGTCAATATTAGAATTTTATCTTGAATCTTTCGGATCTGAATATTCATGCCGCAATTAAGAAGAATTACATTGAAATTATGCCTAGTAGCATTCCACATCAAAAATTATGCCTATGTTAGTCCCCTCCCTTTGTCCATTTTCTGCATATGCATCATCTGTCTTGTTTCCCTTTCTTTCTTTTATTTCTCTAGGCCTTCAAGGGTCACCTTGTGCCTCACTCGTACATTACAAATGCGCTAGCCGCACTCTTCATATCTGGGCGCTTATTTCACAGAAGCTTAAATTATTTACCTGGGCCTCACGCCCAACACATGTGTTATACTTCCACATGTACCTTTTTTCACCATTATATGCATCGATATGACTTAAGTTTTGGCCAAGCTGGGTTGCCTGGCTCTTGTATTTATGCCCTACGTTCCCGTTAATTCGGCTAGGGCATAAGGGGAGCACCTCTGCGATTGTTACCGTCGGGTCAGCCGGACGTGTACCTTAGACTGGGTGAAGCCGAAAGCTAGCGTTCTTAAGGGAACATTCGATCGGTGAACAAAAGATGACTTTTATTTATTATCCATATCTGCCCCCGGATGCTTTTTCTGCGCTTCTTATCGCAGTTCGGACATGCACTTTAGGGCATGCTTACCCAGGGAAAGGAACCCTTAACGGAACTATTCTCCCTGCAAGATGTTTCTTACTACCCATGTAATATAACATAACTAGTTGGGCACTTGTCTGATAAAGCACTAATGACCCCTACGTCTGGTCTCCACGCATGCCCCGGTTCTTACATAACCAAGAGGTTATTTGGAAACACTCCGGACCGTCGGGTCCCGAGGTTGAAGCGAAAAGGTCCGCCACGACAAATGATCTACAATCCGGCTATAAGGCATTATACATGTCACTTTAAAATTACACAGTCAATTTGACTGGTTGAATTCCTCTTCAATACCATCCAATAGGCTGTCTAGTCTATAGTCCTGTTGCGAATACTTTGCGGCCAATTCTACTTGGCCGTACACTAAGCTCACAGGGATCTCCTTCCCATCGGGCCCCACGGGTCCGACTTCAGCCATGTGGTTCGGGTCAGCCTTCGTGTACCATGTCTTCACCATTGCCCAGGCTTCCATGGCGCCCTGACAGCAGGCCGATATCTTCCATAATCGGAAGCGCCGCCGCGCTCCCTTCAGCTTTTCTGCAAGCTCTCCAAGGCCTTCGGGTATGGAGACGGATGACCAAAAGGCTTAGGCGACACCTTGCATCACCTGCCGAACTCGTTCGTGTAGCTGTGAGAGCTCGGTAAGAAGGTCACTCGTTGAACCGGGCATTTCCCCGGCAGGATGACCTGTTAGCATACCTACAGACATAACTCTGTCAGCCAGCTTCCTCGCTGAACTCTTTTACAAAGTTCGTTCAAGCACTTACTAAATATGCCGCGTCGAAGCCGCCGATTCTCCTTAACAGAGTTTGACAGTTGGGCACGAACATCTTTTAGTTCCACGCCCAGCTTGGTGTTGGCATCTAGGAGATCATTCTTCTCCTGCCTCACCATCGTAAGCACGCTCTCACCGGCCTTCAGCCGGCGTAGGAGCTGTTGCTTATCCGGATTTATTCCAGCGTCATCTGCAATTTTATGGTCAGATCTACATATACGCCGCATTCTATATGATACTTATCATTCGAAGGATATGTTACCAGAGGGGGTCTCTTTGGGCTCCCCTGCTGCGGCCAGTGCAGCCTGAAGTTGGGCTTTGCACTCTTCCGGCTCCTGGGACAGTTGAGGATTCTTTTCTATAGAACCTGCATAACAAATGATCCTTAAATCAGTTATCCTAACTGTTTCAAGTCTCAGGGGCTACAGATATATATAATCACCAAATTTTCTCACCCGTATGTCTTTTACATACTGCTCCGTGGCTCTGGCTAGACCATTTTGAGCGGCACGGAGGTACGCATCTCCTGAGTTGAAGGCATCCAATGCCTCTTGGGAGAAACAAGCGTCAGGAAGAACAGTCCAGCAACGCCTGTGGTTCATCGCACTTTCCACCTCGAAATTGGTGGCGGACAGTTTATCCGCATCCTCTGTCGGAGGAGCACCTGGTGCACGCCTCGTATTCATTCCCGCCTCCGAATCCGGCCTTGGAGCCTGGCTGGTGGAGGTGCGATTGGTAGCCTCTCCGGGTACAGTCCGGTGAGTGCTCTTTTTCCTGAAAAGAAGGCATGGGCGTTAATATGCCTCTGAGAATAATTTCTTGCAATAAAGACGGCGCGCCGTACCGCTACGCCGGTGTCTCAATCCGGACTGCGGGTCTTTTTAGCCCGCCTGGCCTCGCGGCCCCTTGTTGGCTAGTCGCCGCAGGCTCGGCCTTCCGCCTCGAGGACCTCCCCTGCAAAACACGGCTGTTATACGAGAATCAAAAAAATGCAAGGACGGATCCCCTTTCGAAGTGCTAGGACTTCGGTCTCAGTCGCCTGTGAGGCTGGAAGTAGCCCAGGGTAATCGGCCGTAATTGTTGGGGAACGTTGCAGAAAACAAAAAATTTCCTACGGTTTCACAAAGATCCATCTAGGAGTTCATCTAGCAACGAGTGATCGGATTGCATCTACATACCTTTGTAGATCACACGCGGAAGCGTTCAAAGAACGGGGATGAGGAAGGCGTACTCGACATGATCCAAATCACCGGAGATCCTAGCGCCGAACGGACGGCACCTCCACGTTCAACACACGTACGGTCAGCGTAACGTCTCCTCCTTCTTGATCCAGCAAGGGGGAAGGAGAGTTTGAGGAAGATGGCTCCAGCAGCAGCACGACGGCGTGGTGGTGATGGAGCTGCAGTACTCCGGCAGGGCTTCGCCAAGCACTATGGAGGAGGAGGATGTGTTGGAGAGGGAGAGGAGGCACCAAAGGCGTGGATTGAGAGGCCCTCCTTCCCCCACTATATATAGGGAGCCAAGGGGGGGGGGGCGCCGGCCCTAGGAGATCCAATCTCCTAGGGGGGCGGCGGCCAAGGGAGGAGTCCCTCCTCCCCAAGGCACCTCGGAGGTGCCTCCCCCCTTTGGGACTCTTCCCTTCCTTAACCCTAGGCGCATGGGCCTCTTGGGGCTGGTGCCCTTGGCCCATGCAGGCCAAGGCACACACCCCTACAACCCATGTGCCCCCCCCCCGGGATAGGTGGCCCCACCCGGTGGACCCCCGGGACCCTTCCGGTGGTCCCGGTACAATACCGGTGACCCCAAAACTTGTCCCGATGCCCGAAATAGCACTTCCTATATATAATTCTTTACCTCCGGACCATTCCGGAACTCCTCGTGACGTCCGGGATCTCATCCGGGACTCCGAACAACATTCGGGTTACTGCATATACATATCCCTACAACCCTAGCCTCACCGAACCTTAAGTGTGTAGACCCTACGGGTTCGGGAGACATGTAGACATGACCGAGATCGCTCTCCGGTCAATAACCAACAGCGGGATCTGGATACCCATGTTGGCTCCCACATGCTCCTCGATGATCTCATCGGATGAACCACGATGTCGAGGATTCAAGCAACCCCGTATACAATTCCCTTTGTCAATCGGTATGTTACTTGCCCGAGATTCGATCGTCGGTATCCCAATACCTCGTTCAATCTCGTTACCGGCAAGTCACTTTACTCGTACCGTAATGCATGATCCCGTGACCAGACACTTGGTCACTTTGAGCTCATTATGATGATGCATTACCGAGTGGGCCCAGTGATACCTCTCCGTCATACGGAGTGACAAATCCCAGTCTTGATCCGTGTCAACCCAACAGACACTTTCGGAGATACCCGTAGTATACCTTTATAGTCACCCAGTTACGTTGTGACGTTTGGTACACCCAAAGCACTCCTACGGTATCCGGGAGTTACACGATCTCATGGTCTAAGGAAAAGATACTTGACATTGGAAAACTCTAGCAAACGAACTATACGATCTTATGCTATGTTTAGGATTGGGTCTTGTCCATCACATCATTCTCCTAATGATGTGATCTCGTTATCAATGACATCCAATGTCCATAGTCAGGAAACCATGACTATCTGTTGATCAACGAGCTAGTCAACTAGAGGCTTACTAGGGACATGTTGGTGTCTATTATTCACACATGTATTACGATTTCCGGATAACACAATTATAGCATGAATAAAGACAATTATCATGAACAAGGAAATATAATAATAATGCTTTTATTATTGCCTCTAGGGCATATTTCCAACAGTCTCCCACTTGCACTAGAGTCAATAATCTAGTTACATTGTGATGAATCGAACACCCATGGAATTCTGGTGTTGATCATGTTTTGCTCTAGGGAGAGGTTTAGTCAACGGATCTGCTACATTCAGGTCCGTATGTACTTTACAAATATCTATGTCTCCATCTTGAACATTTTCACGAATGGAGTTGAAGCGACGCTTGATGTGCCTTGTCTTCTTGTGAAACCTGGGCTCCTTGGCAAGTGCAATAGCTCCAGTGTTGTCACAGAAGAGCTTGATCGGCCCCGACGCATTGGGTATGACTCCTAGGTCGGTGATGAACTCCTTCACCCAAATTGCTTCATGCGCTGCCTCCGAGGCTGCCATGTACTCCGCTTCACATGTAGATCCCGCCACGACGCTCTGCTTGCAACTGCACCAGCTTACTGCCCCACCATTCAAAATATACACGTATCCGGTTTGTGACTTTGAGTCATCCAGATCTGTGTCGAAGCTAGCGTCGACGTAACCCTTTACGACGAGCTCTTCGTCACCTCCATAGACGAGAAACATTTCCTTAGTCCTTTTCAGGTACTTCAGGATATTCTTGACCGCTGTCCAGTGTTCCTTGCCGGGATTACTTTGGTACCTACCTACCAAACTTACGGCAAGGTTTACATCAGGTCTGGTACACAGCATGGCATACATAATAGAACCTATGGCTGAGGCATAGGGGATGACACTCATCTCTTCTATATCTTCTGCCGTGGTCGGACATTGAGCTGAGCTCAATTTCACACCTTGCAACACAGGCAAGAACCCCTTCTTAGACTGATCCATATTGAACTTCTTCAATATCTTATCAAGGTATGTGCTTTGTGAAAGACCTATGAGGCGTCTTGATCTATCTCTATAGATCTTGATGCCTAATATATAAGCAGCTTCTCCAAGGTCCTTCATTGAAAAACTCTTATTCAAGTAGGCCTTAATGCTGTCCAAGAGTTCTATATCATTTCCCATCAAAAGTATGTCATCTACATATAATATGAGAAATGCTACAGAGCTCCCACTCACTTTCTTGTAAACACAGGCTTCTCCATAAGTCTGCGTAAACCCAAACGCTTTGATCATCTCATCAAAGCGAATGTTCCAACTCCGAGATGCTTGCACCAGCCCATAAATCGAGCGTTGGAGCTTGCACACCTTGTCAGCATTCTTAGGATCGACAAAACCTTCCGGCTGCATCATATACAATTCTTCCTTAAGGAAACCATTAAGGAATGCCGTTTTGACGTCCATTTGCCATATTTCATAATCATAGAATGCGGCAATTGCTAACATGATTCGGACGGACTTTAGCTTCGCTACCGGTGAGAAAGTCTCATCGTAGTCAACCCCTTGAACTTGTCGATAACCCTTAGCGACAAGCCGAGCTTTATAGATGGTCACATTACCATCCGCGTCTGTCTTCTTCTTAAAGATCCATTTATTTTCTATGGCTCGCCGCTCAACGGGCAAGTCAGTCAAAGTCCATACTTCGTTTTCATACATGGATCCTATCTCGGATTTCATGGCTTCTAGCCATTTGTCGGAATCCGGGCCCGCCATCGCTTCTTCATAGTTCGAAGGTTCACCGTTGTCTAACAACATGATTTCCAAGACAGGGTTGCCGTACCACTCTGGTGCGGAACGTGTCCTTGTGGACCTACGAATTTCAGTAGGAGCTTGATCAGAAGTATCTTGATCATCATCATTAACTTCCTCTCTAGTCGGTGCAGGCACCTCAGGAACATTTTCTTGAGTTGCGCCATTTTCCGGTTCAAGAGGTAATACTTCATCAAGTTCTACTTTCCTCCCACTTACTTCTTTCGAGAGAAACTCTTTCTCTAGAAAGGATCCATTCTTGGCAACAAAGATCTTGCCTTCGGATCTGAGGTAGAAGGTATACCCAATAGTTTCTTTAGGGTATCCTATGAAGACGCATTTTTCCGATTTGGGTTCGAGCTTTTCAGGTTGAAGTTTCTTGACATAAGCATCGCATCCCCAAACTTTTAGAAACGACAGCTTAGGTTTCTTCCCAAACCATAATTCATACGGTGTCGTCTCAACGGATTTCGACGGAGCCCTATTTAAAGTGAATGCGGCAGTCTCTAAAGCATACCCCCAAAAAGATAGCGGTAAATCGGTAAGAGACATCATAGATCGCACCATATCTAATAGAGTGCGATTACGACGTTCGGACACACCATTACGCTGAGGTGTTCCAGGCGGCGTGAGTTGTGAAACTATTCCACATTTTCTTAAGTGTGTGCCAAACTCATGACTCAAGTATTCTCCTCCACGATCTGATCGCAGGAACTTGATTTTCCTGTCACGTTGATTCTCAACCTCACTCTGAAATTCCTTGAACTTTTCAAAGGTCTCAGACTTGTGTTTCATTAAGTAGACATACCCATATCTACTCAAGTCATCAGTGAGGGTGAGAACATAACGATAGCCACCGCGAGCCTCAACACTCATTGGACCGCACACATCAGTATGTATGATTTCCAATAAGTTGGTTGCTCGCTCCATTGTTCCTGAGAACGGAGTCTTGGTCATTTTACCCATGAGGCATGGTTCGCACGTGTCAAATGATTCGTAATCAAGAGACTCTAAAAGTCCATCAGCATGGAGCTTCTTCATGCGTTTGACACCTATGTGACCAAGGCGGCAGTGCCACAAGTATGTGGGACTATCATTATCAATCTTACATCTTTTGGTACTCACACTATGAACATGTGTAGCATTACGCTCGAGATTCATTAAGAATAAACCATTCACCATCGGAGCATGACCATAAAACATATCTCTCATATAAATAGAACAACCATTATTCTCGGATTTAAATGAGTAGCCATCTCGAATTAAACGAGATCCTGATACAATGTTCATGCTCAAAGCTTGGCACTAAATAACAATTATTAAGGTTCAAAACTAATCCCGTAGGTAAATGTAGAGGTAGCGTGCCGACGGCGATCACATCGACCTTGGAACCATTCCCGACGCGCATCGTCACCTCGTCCTTCGCCAGTCTCCGCTTATTCCGCAGCTCCTGCTTTGAGTTACAAATGTGAGCAACTGCACCGGTATCAAATACCCAGGAGCTACTACGAGTACTGGTAAGGTACACATCAATTACATGTATATCACATATACCTTTCGTTTTGCCGGCCTTCTTGTCCGCTAAGTATTTGGGGCAGTTCCGCTTCCAGTGACCACTTTCCTTGCAATAAAAGCACTCAGTCTCGGGCTTGGGTCCATTCTTTGGCTTCTTCCCGGCAGCTTGCTTGCCGGGCGCGGCAACTCCCTTGCCGTCCTTCTTGAAGGTTTTCTTACCCTTGCCCTTCTTGAACTTAGTGGTTTTATTCACCATCAACACTTGATGTTCCTTTTTGACTTCTACCTCTGCTGATTTCAGCATTGCAAATACTTCAGGAATGGTCTTTTCCATCCCCTGCATATTGAAGTTCATCACAAAGCTCTTGTAGCTCGGTGGAAGCGACTGAAGGATTCTGTCAATGACCGCGTCATCCGGGAGATTAACTCCCAGCTGAGTCAAGCGGTTATGCAACCCAGACATAGTGAGTATGTGCTCACTGACAGAACTGTTTTCCTCCATCTTACAGCTGAAGAACTTGTCGGAGACTTGATATCTCTCGACCCGGGCATGAGCTTGGAAAACCATTTTCAGCTCTTCGAACATCTCATATGCTCCGTGTCTCTCAAAACGCTTTTGGAGCCCCGGCTCTAAGCTGTAAAGCATGCCGCACTGAACGAGGGAGTAGTCATCGGTACGTGCCTGCCAAGCGTTCATAACGTCTTGTTCTGCAGGGAGAACAGGTGCGTCACCCAGCGGTGCTTGTAGGACATAATCTTTCTTGGCAGCTATGAGGATGATCCTCAGGTTCCGGACCCAGTCCGTGTAGTTGCTGCCATCGTCTTTCAGCTTGGTTTTCTCTAGGAACGCGTTGAAGTTGAGGACTACGTTGGCCATTTGATCTACAAGACATATTGTAAAAATTTTAGACTAAGTTCATGATAATTAAGTTCATCTAATCAAATTATTCAATGAACTCCCACTTAGATAGACATCCCTCCTGTAATCTAAGTATAACATGATCCGAGTTAACTAGGCCGTGTCCGATCATCACGTGAGACGGACTAGTCAACATCGGTGAACATCTTCATGTTGATCGTATCTTCTATACGACTCATGCTCGACCTTTCGGTCTTCTGTGTTCCGAGGCCATGTCTGTACATGCTAGGCTCGTCAAGTCAACCTAAGTGTTTGCATGTGTAAATCTGTCTTACACCCGTTGTATGTGAACGTTGGAATCTATCACACCCGATCATCACGTGGTGCTTCGAAACAACGAACTGTCGCAACGGTGCACAGTTAGGGGGAACACTTTCTTGAAATTATTATGAGGGATCATCTTATTTACTACCGTCGTTCTAAGTAAACAAGATGCAAAACATGATAAACATCACATGCAATCAAATAATAATAGTGACATGATATGGCCAATATCACATAGCTCCTTTGATCTCCATCTTGGGGCTCCATGATCATCTTGTCACCGGCATGACACCATGATCTCCATCATCATGATCTCCATCATCGTGTCTCCATGAAGTTGCTCGCCAACTATTACTTCTACTACTATGGCTAACGCGTTTAGCAATAAAGTAAAGTAATTTACATGGCGTTTCTCAATGACACGCAGGTCATACAAAAAATAAAGACAACTCCTATGGCTCCTGCCGGTTGTCATACTCATCGACATGCAAGTCGTGATTCCTATTACAATAGCATGAACATCTCATACATCACATATATATCATTCATCATTCATCACAACTTTGGCCATATCATATCACAAAGCACTTGCTGCAAAAACAAGTTAGACGTCCTCTAATTGTTGTTGCAAGTTTTACGTGGCTGAAATAGGGTTCTAGCAAGAACGTTTTCTTACCTACGTGAAAGCCACAACGTGATTTGTCAACTTCTATTTACCCTTCATAAGGACCCTTTTCATCGAATCCGCTCCAACTAAAGTGGGAGAGACAGACACCCGCCAGCCACCTTATGCAACTTGTGCATGTTAGTCGGTGGAACCGGTCTCACGTAAGCGTACGTGTAAGGTTGGTCCGGGCCGCTTCATCCCACAATACCGTTGAAGCAAGATAAGACTAGTAGCGGCAAGAAAGTTGACAACATCAACGCCCACAACAAATTGTGTTCTACTCGTGCAAGAGAACTACGCATAGACCTAGCTCATGATGCCACTGTTGGGGAACGTTGCAGAAAACAAAAATTTCCTACGGTTTCACCAAGATCCATCTAGGAGTTCATCTAGCAACGAGTGATCGGATTGCATCTACATACCTTTGTAGATCACGCGCGGAAGCGTTCAAAGAACGGGGATGAGGAAGGCGTACTCGACGTGATCCAAATCACCGGAGATCCTAGCGCCGAACGGACGGCACCTCCGCGTTCAACACACGTACGGTCAGCGTAACGTCTCCTCCTTCTTGATCCAGCAAGGGGGAAGGAGAGGTTGAGGAAGATGGCTCCAGCAGCAGCACGACGGCGTGGTGGTGATGGAGCTGCAGTACTCCGGCAGGGCTTCGCCAAGCACTATGGAGGAGGAGGATGTGTTGGAGAGGGAGAGGGAGGCACCAAAGGCGTGGATTGAGAGGCCCTCCTTCCCCCACTATATATAGGGAGCCTAGGGGGGGCGCCGGCCCTAGGAGATCCAATCTCCTAGGGGGGCGGCGGCCAAGGGAGGAATCCCTCCTCCCCAAGGCACCTAGGAGGTGCCTTCCCCTTTTGGGACTCTTCCCTTCCTTAACCCTAGGCGCATGGGCCTCTTGGGGCTGGTGCCCTTGGCCCATATAGGCCAAGGCGCACACCCCTACAGCCCATGTGGCCCCCCGGGGCAGGTGGCCCCACCCGGTGGACCCCCGGGACCCTTCCGGTGGTCCCGGTACAATACCGGTGACCCCGAAACTTGTCCCGATGCCCGAAATAGCACTTCCTATATATAATTCTTTACCTCCGGACCATTCCGGAACTCCTCGTGACGTCCGGGATCTCATCCGGGACTCCGAACAACATTCGGGTTACTGCATATACATATCCCTACAACCCTAGCGTCACCGAACCTTAAGTGTGTAGACCCTACGGGTTCGGGAGACATGTAGACATGACCGAGATCGCTCTCCGGTCAATAACCAACAGCGGGATCTGGATACCCATGTTGGCTCCCACATGCTCCTCGATGATCTCATCGGATGAACCACGATGTCGAGGATTCAAGCAACCCCGTATACAATTCCCTTTGTCAATCGGTATGTTACTTGCCCGAGATTCGATCGTCGGTATCCCAATACCTCGTTCAATCTCGTTACCGGCAAGTCACTTTACTCGTACCGTAATGCATGATCCCGTGACCAGACACTTGGTCACTTTGAGCTCATTATGATGATGCATTACCGAGTGGGCCCAGTGATACCTCTCCGTCATACGGAGTGACAAATCCCAGTCTTGATCCGTGTCAACCCAACAGACACTTTCGGAGATACCCGTAGTATACCTTTATAGTCACCCAGTTACGTTGTGACGTTTGGTACACCCAAAGCACTCCTACGGTATCCGGGAGTTACACGATCTCATGGTCTAAGGAAAAGATACTTGACATTGGAAAACTCTAGCAAACGAACTATACGATCTTATGCTATGTTTAGGATTGGGTCTTGTCCATCACATCATTCTCCTAATGATGTGATCCCATTATCAATGACATCCAATGTCCATAGTCAGGAAACCATGACTATCTGTTGATCAACGAGCTAGTCAACTAGAGGCTTACTAGGGACATATTGGTGTCTATTATTCACACATGTATTACGATTTCTGGATAACACAATTATAGCATGAATAAAGACAATTATCATGAACAAGGAAATATAATAATAATGCTTTTATTATTGCCTCTGGGGCATATTTCCAACAGTAATGGCCACCAAAGCATTGTCATTACTCGATTGGTAAAATACCCCATCGATCAGCTCCACAGATATGTCCGGATCCTCCTGGAAGGCCGGGTCAAGGGACCGTCTAGGGTCTTCGGGTTGTGGAGGAGGGCTGTTTATCTCCTTTACAGCCTGGCGCAGCTCCTGCGATGAAATCGCTAGACTGAATACTTAACTACGGGAATACGAAACGGATGGGTGAGAAAAAGTCTCCGCTTACCCAGCTCGGAGGATTGTACATAGAAAAACCGCCCTGCGGGTTGACACGAAGGAATTCCTCCTCTTCTTCCTTGTACAAAGTGGATAAGATCTTTATTAGATCAGCAGCCGATCCCGGCCCTTTGCGGCCGTGGCGGGTGGTGTCATCCTCCCCGTTGAAATCCCACATGGGGTGGCCTCTATATTGAAGCGGCTGCACGCCCCGCATAATACATATGGCCATTACCTCGATCATGGTCAATCCGGATCGAGCTAAAAAAACTTATCCGGCTTATCAGGTAAAGAACGTCCCTGTCATCTTCCTCCAGGGAGCTCCATGGACGCCAGCTCCGGCGCTTCTTCAAAGGGGCGTTGTCGAACTCAGGAAGGCCGATTCTAATAGGATCTGGGAGGGGGACATCTTCTATATAAAACCATTCTGAAGGCCAGTCTTCGGACGTCTTCTTTGGGCTTCCGGACAGGTATCCGGTCCCGGCAATACGTCACACTTCGGCTCCGCCCACTTGATATATTGACCCCTTCCGAGAACGGGGCACAAGGCAGAACAACTTCCTCCACAAAGCGAAATGAGCCTCACAGCCCAAAAACAACTCGCAAAGGGCTATGAATCCCGCGATATGCAGCATGGAGGCAGGCGTAAGGTTATGCAACTGGAGGCCGTAGAACTCCAGGAGCCCCCGGAGAAACGGATGAATTAGAAATCCAAGACCTCTTACCAAATAAGGGACAAGGCATACCCGCTCTCCCTTGGAGGGATTGGGAAGGCTCTCCGCTTGCTCTCCGCCATTATAGGTGGCAAGCCCGGCTCAAACTGGGACCAGGTACGCTGGGGGAAGAAATCCCTTGGTCTGAAGCATCACTAATTTGTTGTGCGGGACGGAACATCTCTCCCAATCTCCAGGCTTGGGGCTAGGGGAGCGAGAGGAGGAGCTGCGTCGACCGGCCATCATGGAATGGATCTCTGTCGAATGCGCTTCGATGAAGGCTCGCCAAGGGAGGATGGTGTGATTTGGATCTGAATCCTTGTCTTTTTAATAGGCAGCTCATTCACACAGCTAGGGGGGTAAATGTAAAAACACCCTGGCTCTTCACATTTGCTCGACACGTGGAAAGTGGCCATTATTGGGCATGGAAGCCAAAGAGTGCAACATTCACAAGAGTCTGGACACTATTTCGACAGGTACACGGAATTTGGAGAGGAACCCGCCTTGCAATGCCGAAGACAATACTGCACGCCGGACTCATCGTCATTGAAGCCTGGTTCAGGGGCTACTGAGGGAGTCCTGGATTAGGGGGTCTCCGGACAGCCGGACTATCTCCATTGGCCGGACTGTTAGACTATGAAGATACAAGATTGAAGACTTCGTCTCGTGTCCGGATGGGACTCTACTTGGCGTGGAAGGCAAGCTAGGCAATACGGATATGGAAATCTCCTCCTTTGTAACCGACCTTATGTAACCCTAACCCTCTCCGGTGTCTATATAAACCGAAGGGTTTTAGTCCGTAGGACAACAACCACAACATACAATCATACCATAGGCTAGCTTCTAGGGTTTAGCATCTCCAATCTCGTGGTAGATCTACTCTTGTACTACCCATATCATCAATATTAATCAAGCAGGACGTAGGGTTTTACCTCCATCAAGAGGGCCCGAAACTTGGTAAAACATTGTGTCCCCTGCCTCCTGTTACCATCCAGCCTAGACGCACAGTTCGGGACCCCCTACCCGAGATCCGCCGGTTTTGACACCGACATACCTACTCGAGGACGAGCATGAATTAAGCTTGGGGATGCTTGATACATCTCCAACGTATCTATAATTTTTGGTTGCTCCATGCTATATTATCTACTATTTTGGACATTATTGGGCTTTATTATCCACTTTTATATTATTTTTGGGACTAACCTATTAACCGGAGGCCCAGCCCAGAATTGATGTTTTTTTGCCTATTTTAGGGTTTCGAAGAAAAGGAATATCAAACAGAGTCCAAACGGAATGAAACCTTCGGGAACGTGCTTTTTGGAACGAACAAGATCCAGGAGACTTGGACCCTACGTCAAGCAACCAACAGGGAGGCCATGAGGTAGGGGGGCGCCTACCCCCCCCCCAGGCGCGCCCTCCACCCTCGTGGGCCCCCTGTTGCTCCACTAACGTACTTCTTCCTCCTATATATACCTACGTACCCCCAAATGATCAGATACGGAGCCAAAACCCTAATTCCGCCGATGTAACTTTATGTATCCACGAGATCCCTCTACATCATATCATCTTGCTTAAAGCGTTCCTCTGTTCTCTTGAACTTAATACACTAGATGCATGCTGGATAGCGGTCGATGTGTGGAGTAATAGTAGTAGATGCAGGTAGGAGTCGGACTACTTGTCTAGGACGTGATGCCTATATACATGATCATACCTAGATGTTCTCATAACTATGCTCAATTCTGTCAATTTCTCAACAGTAATTTGTTCACCCACCATAAAATACTTGCTCTTGAGAGAAGCCACTAGTGAAACCTATGGCCCCCGGGTCTATCTTCTATCATATTAATCTTCCAACACTTAGTTATTTTCATTGCCTTTTATTTTACTTTGCATCTTTATCATAAAAATGCCAAAAATATTATCTTATCATATCTATCAGATCTCACGCTCGTAAGTGACCGTGTAGGGATTGACAACCCCTTATCGCGTTGGTTGCGGGATTTTATTTGTTTTGTGTAGGTGCGAGGGACTCGCGCGTAGCCTCCTACTGGATTGATACCTTGGTTCTCAAAAACTGAGGGAAATACTTACGCTACTTTGCTGCATCACCCTTTCCTCTTCAAGGGAAATCCAACGCAGTGCTCAAGAGGTAGCACCAGACCCCTCCCAATGAATAGGATCCCGTTTCGACCGTAGGCAGTCAAAAACAAGGTTGTTTCCTCCGTTTTGGCTGTTTCGTCCAAGCCGGTTGGCTCCCGTTGAACAGGACGCATTCTGAACCAGTCGGTTGCCTCCTGATGAACACGATGATGTTTCTCCGTTTTGACCCAGCTGGTTGGCTGTCGATGAACAGGACGCCGCCGTTGTATGCGTTCGAGACCATGCCCATATGTACGCACATGGACATGTTTTTTGCAGCGTGGTTGTCGTATGTGTATATGATTTTAGACGGGACTGGCTAAACTGATACCCGCTCCTTACTCGGCCATGGTTCATCATGGCAGATAGACCGATTGATCGTTATGTACGTACATGTCTGTGACTAGACAGAACAAAGGTATGTAGGCTTCGACCGGGTGGGTCCCAGTTGTCAGGGAGGATAAGGATGCACTTTCTTGCATGCGAAGATATAGCTGGAGGGTCCCAGCTATCAAGGGGAGGAATCATTTTTAATGTAATAATGACACACTTTCTTGCGTGTGAAGATGTAGCTGGTGGATCCAGCTGTCAGCCTCACCACATACAGTCCTCTTTTGGTGGCTATTGTCTGTTGGCCATGTTAACCACACTGCACCGAGAGCACCAATGTGGTGGACGACGGGGAGGCCTAGGAAGGGATCGACTCGGAGCCGAGGAAGACACGAAAGTGGTTTCCCATGCGGAAGGGAGTAAGAGGGTTGACTGGTTCGGAGGCGGTTTGAGGCTCTCCTCATTGGAAAATGATAGGGGTGTGGGTGAGTAAAGGTAAGGCCTAGACGAAGGTGGGAGTAGGTTCGGGCGGTGAGGCCTACGCAACAGCACAGCCGACCACTGGAGGCAGGAGCAGGCAGTACGACCGACACTAGTTTGGGTGGCTAGAGCAACAAGATCAGAGGTTGAAGAAGCAGCACGGCGGTTGGATTAACATCCAATGGTCACTACTGCTAGAATCATTTGTTGACTAAGTTGACAAAGCCCTGTGTACACGTCAACTTGGTAGGCCTTGAGTCAGCCTCCAAATCTAGTGGGTCCCAGCTAGGAGCAGGAGGAACCATTTTTCTTGTGCGTAATAAGGAGGCAGTTCCTTGCAAGTGAAGATGTAGCTGATGGGTCTCAGCTGTCAGGGGGAGGAAACCTTTTTCTGCATAATAAGGAGGCACTTGCTTGCGTGCGGAGATGTAGCTGGTGGGTCCAGCTTGTCAGTGTGAGGAATCAATTTTTTCGCATAATAAGGAGGCACTTGCTTGCGTGCGGCCATGGACCATGTGGGTATCTACTGCCAGCCGCTCCACGTACATCCCTCTTCCAATGGTTGTCGTTTGTTGACTACGTTGACCACGCCACACCGGGATCACCAACGCGGTGGACGATGGCAAGGCCTAGGAATGGAACGACCCAGAGCCAGCAAAGATTTGGCAGTGGTTGCCCACGCGGAGGGGAGTATGTGGGTTTACTGGTTCGACTACTGTCGCCGGAGAATAACAGGAGGTGTGGGTGAGTAGAGGAATGGCCTGGCCAGTGATGGGAGTAGGGTGGGCTGTGAGGCCTGCACGACAGCACAGCCGGCCACGGAAGGTGGGAGCAGGCGGTCCCGCCGGTGCTGGTTTGGGCGGCTGGAGCAAGAAGATCAGAGATTGAAGAAGCAGCACAATTGTTGGATTAATATCCCACGGTCACCGCTGCTAGAATCGTTTGTGGACTATGTTGACAATACCTTGTGTACACATCAATCTAATAGGCCCATAAGTCAGCCTCCAAATCTGTCGCAAACAACCCGAAATTTCTAGCCAGATTCAAATTAATTTAAAAATTAAACATACCTTAATTTAAAATCCAATGAAATTTTACCCGCACAAAAAGCAATGAAATTTAAAATATCAAAGTCCAAAAGAAAAAAGTAATTTGAAACTAATTTCCTGTTTGATGTATTTTTTTGAATTTACATCCCATTTTCTTTTTTGAATATATAGCCCATTTTTTGGGCAAGCCGAATGCACCCCTCCTCGTCTTGAAAGATTTTCGGCCAAGCAGGGAGGAGAAAATCAGGTAGGCCTCCGTTGGGTATTCTACAAAAACAAAAAAAATCGGGCTAGCCATTTTCAGAAAGAAAAAAACAACTAGGTTGGTCACGTGGTAAACATATGAAATAAAAGCATGGGCTAGATGTGCCACATCCCCCGCACAACCCAGTTGATACCCTGCTCCATCCCAAAAACAAAAAAATACTACACGAGCTGCTGGGTCCCTGATGTCAACCGCTCCTTGTGCAGCTATCTCACTTATATATTGACTATGGTGTGCGACAAAGGTGTCAGGAAACCATCAGGAGGAAGCATTTTTTCTTGAAATAAAGGAGGCACTTGCTTGTGTACTGCCATGACCCTGGCAGATCCCTACTATCATCCTCTCCACGTATAGTCATCTCCTAATTCCTCTCGGTTCATGTTGACAATGCCAGAGGGCGGCGTCACATTGAGCTGTCCCCCACAAGTATAGGGAATCAACTGTAGCTTCTACAATAAATAAGAGTGTCGAACCCAACGAGGAGCTAAAGGTAGGATGTCGGCATTCTGGGAACGGGGGTCCCCAGACTTGCCTGCCTGCGGCGTGGCTCAAAGGGGGGCCCAGCGCGGCCCATCTTCACCAACACAAACCCAAGACCCTCGCGAGGGGCCAAGCCTCACGGGGCGGACGACGCGGAGCTTCCTCAGGCACGGCCTCGTCAGGCTGGCTCATGAGGAGGCGGAGATATCAAGGCGGGGTACCTCACGAGGTGCCCATGACGCAAGCCATGACGACCGAGGGCGCCAGGCGAGTGCCAGCCCACGCAGTGTCCTCCTTCCCTCTTTGGTGCAAGGGGGGCAAGCGCAGCCGCGGAGTACCGAGGCATCAGGCAAAGGTTGCCATTTCGGTGCAACGAGACCAAGACCAGGAGGACTACGAGACGGAGGTCACCGTGGAGCCCAAGACGGCGTCATCACCAGAGCTTTACGCAGGCGAAGACTACTTTTGTCAGGGTAGCTTGTACTAGGTGTCCCCCTTCAAATTAGCCCGCCATTGTTGGCTCCCTTCCCGCTCGATATTTGGGAAGAGGACCAGGGCCTCTATAAATAGGATCAGCCACCCGCAAGACACACGGACGACGGAGGAAGAACGAAGGGGAGAGTTTTTGGAAGGATAGAGAAGATTAGAGAGAGAGAGAGAGAGAGAGAGAGAGAGAGAGAGAGAGAGAGAGAGAGAGAGAGAGAGAGAGAGAGAGAGAAAGGCGACTGAGCTCCTCCCAGCAGTTCATCGTCCCAGCCAAGAACAGACCCTCGCGAGGCTGTTCTTCCTTGTATTGTTCATCATCATCAGCCCAAGAGGCAATCCACCACACCACACACTGGAGTAGGGTATTACACCACAACGGTGGCCCGAACCAGTATAAACCCTGAGTCTCTTGTGTCGTTCTTTTCTTAGTTTAGATCCTAGCAAGGCGGAAGGGTGCAGGTAGGTAGGAGGCGAAATCTCCGCGCGCACCCTAGTGTTCGAACCTCAAAGGTCTGCCGGAACCCAAAATCCGACATTTGGCGCGCCAGGTAGGGGTGCGCCGGGATTCGTCTTCCACCACCCCGTTCTCCTCCGACCATCACGCCCATGTCTGACGCTCGTCGGGTCCGCGCCGAGCGCCGGGCCACGCTCGCTTCCCGCGTCGCCCAGACGGCCCCTGTCGGCGGGCGCCCTCGCCGTTCCCCGTCACCTGCCGTCAACGCCGCCACCGGCCCGGCGGGGGACGAGCGGCAAGCATCGTCCCAGCATCCGTCCGTGTGGCAAGATGGCCGCACCGCAACTCCCTTGCTCACCCCAGCAGGTTCTTCGTCCCGCGCGCTCCGCGCGCCCATGGAGGCTCGAGCTGCACTCATCGCAGCGAACGAGCTCCTGCGCTACCGCCCCGTCGACGACGTCTACGAAGATGGCTCGACCGCGTCGCCGAGCTCGTCCGCGCCGCAGGGGGCTCTCCTGCGCCGTCCATTCCACTGCATCGCACCCCGCCCCGCGCGGGCAATGAAGCTAGGGCGGCGCCCCGACCGCCTCCTCCTCAGGAAGGCGCCATGGATCCAAGGCGCGTGGCCCCTAGGCGGAACCCGCTCCGTCAGGTGCCAGCGCAGCAAGAGCAGAGCTGTCAAGAAGTCCCTCGCCCGCAAGAAGCTGCCCGGGCGCTCCCTGCTCCGGCACGTCGCGACCATGCTCCTGCTCCCGCGCGTCAAGACCCCGCGCTGCACCCAGCTGCAGCGTGTGGGGACATGCAAGACCAAGCTCCCCGTCATCCAAGGCCTCCCGTGGCCACAGCAGGCTGCCGCGCTTTCACCGCCGAGCTACGCAGCGTCGCGTGGCCCGGCAAGTTCAAGCCGGACTTGCCTCGTCGCTACGATGGCACGGCTGACCCTGCGGAGTTCCTCCAGCTCTACGAGCTAGGCATCAAAGCTGCCAATGGAGGCGAGAAGGTCATGGCGAACTGGTTCCCCATGGCAATCAAGGACGGGGCCCGCACCTGGCTCCTGAACCTGGCTCTAGGCACAATCTCCTCCTAGGACGAGATGCGCACCCGCTTCATCGCCAACTTCCAAGGCACTCGCGACCGGCCACCCGCCGTAAGCGACATGCGCCGCATCAAGCAACAGCCCGGGGAGACCCTGCAGAAGTACATCCAGCGCTTCAACAACGGGTGCCTCAAGATTCCCAAGGTGACCGAGGAGGCCATCATCTCGGCCTTCTTCGATGACATGCGCGACGTCAAGATGAAGGAGGAGCTAGCGATGCATGAAGACCTGTGCACCTCCTTGGAGCTGTTCAACCTGGCAACCAAGTGCGCCAGGGCCGAGGAAGGGCGTCTCTCCCTCCTCGAGCTGCCTGCCGCGGACCCAGAAGAGAAGAAGCCCAAGGCCAAGGATGTGAAGCGCAAGGGGGCTGCCGTGTTTGTGACAGAACCAGACACCAAGCGAGGCAGAGATCAGCCCGAACCTTCCAAGGGCGGCCGGTACTGTGTGTACCACGACCTCCACACCCACAACACCAACGAATGTCAAGGGTGGCCGGTACCTAGTTATTATAATTACATCCCATTTATTATTTCTTAAAGTCCATTTTCTTGTTAAGCCTAATGCATACCTCCTAGGAAAGTTTGCAGCCCAGCGGGGCGGAGAATAACAAGTTGACCCGCATATTGTGTACAATTGTCGGCCCAGTTGCATTGCTGATGCTGAAAAAGGCCTATGTAGTACAGTACAACCTAACATGGCTACTCAGCCCACATTCAGCGACGCCGGAAAGGCCCAAACAAGGCTTTTGTACAACTTTTTGAAGTCACTGAGCTCAATTAATAACTTAAGAAAAAATTTATATTACAATGGACCCTAATTAAAAGCTGTCACGAGCAAAGAAATAATTCAACGGGTCCCACTTGTGCATGTGTGTGTGTGTGTGAGAGAGAGAGAGAGATCTATCGGTCGATGCTCGTAAATACATCTTTCGGCCATATGCATTGCTGATGCTCAGTAAAAACTTATATAGTTGACACAATCATATAAAACATCATAGCACACTGAACTTGCATACAAAAATTTCACGCAGGTGGCACAATCAGGATGGAAGCAGTGGACCGCTACGAGTAGGGCTATGTTGAAACCAATGAACTCGTACATAACGGTTCATCCGTTGAATGCTGTGCAAAGAAAACAGACAGACAACACAATAAGTTCTGCTAGCACATTAAGTTGACGTACATCCCTTTCCAAAAAAAGTTCAGGTACAAAATTAGAACAGGTCACAATCAAATGTACTGGCACATCAGTGCTTCACAACCATAGCTCGGATTTAACTAGTATCTGACAAGATTCAGTTGTTACCTCAAATTGGAGCACATCCAGGCAGCCAGCCCTGCCTCTTCTCCCAAAGAAGCAGTGGCCTCCGCCTCGCGATGGAGTAGGCCATGTGCCATCCATCGTTTCGAGCAACACGGGGAAAGTCTAATGTTGACCCCTGTAATGGACATCGTCAACGGACCCTGGCACTAGCAGGGGTGGCAGGACTTCGATTGATGGATTGACCACTTCTTTGACATGCATGAACACTCGATACAGGTACATCCGTAACGTGGTCCGCGGCGGCCTTGGTGGTGACGAATAGTACAACCCCGGTTCCTGCATCGGTATCTCAACACCAATCACCTTCGGTATGGTGGATGGCTTCTTCATCCATGCCATAACTGTCAGAGCCCAGCTGTCTGGAGGAACAAACATACTTACGAGCTCACCTCCAAGGTCGTTGATAAGCTCATTCATGGACTCGCTATTCCAAGCACGTCGAGGCATGCCATGGAAGGTAAGCTTTGTTAAAAACTCAAGCTCAGAGGGCACCGAGCCCCATCCTGGGTGCCACCAATCAAAGCTCACCAGCACGCCATCGCAGAACAAACTCCAGGAAGATTCAAACACACGACTGCAGTCGAAAGTTGTCCGGAACCTGACGAAGAAATCAGTCGGTGGCAGACAGACTTCGACGAGCAAGTCACTTATTTGGATGTCGTGTGCAATGCCAAGAGCTTTGACAAGGTCGTCCAGCGAGATGGGAGGCTAGTCACCGTTGATGGTTACCATCAGCACTTTGCCGGCAAACTGGTCGTCAAGTGCCGCCATGCCACTGTTGAGCGACAGCACGCAGCGACCGAAGGCAGGACGGACCTCGGGATCTCCGGCTCAGAGACCCGTGTTGACCGGCGACATGATACTGAGCTTGAGTACAGGGAGTACATGAGGGGGATTTTTGGGAACTGGAGTAGGAATCGAGATTCCAGAGGTGGGGGAGGGGCGGGAGATTGGGGATTAAAAGGTAGCTTGAATTTCGAACACGCGCCAATATGCTCTCAGCGCGCAAGCGCATGAAAACACCGGTGGCGCCCACATGTCGGCCTAAGAATCCTTATTCTTTATTTTTTTGGAGAGCCTGGCCTTTTTTGAGGATCTTTTGAGAGCCCGGCCTGAGAGTCATAATTGACATGTTTGGCATTGCGTTACTACTCGGCTCATATTCAACGACACCTCACTCGCCCAAACAAGTGTACATCATCGAAAAGACACTGAGCTCAAATTATATAACTTGAAAAAAGGAGATACACTCTGAACACTGGAGAATGGTGATGCCCTCATTTAGCCCACCAATAGTTCGAGACAATAAACATTTCTAAACAACAATATATACAGCATGCAAACACTGACTAGTGACTACTACTGACATAAACAGCAAGACATGATAGTTCATAAGAAGTCTTGCTACACCACCAAAATGCACCCATCTGTAGCGCTCGGACTCTCGTGATCCAGACGAGAATGACATTCTAAACAGAGGCAACTATTACATAGTAAGAGTGACATAGATGAGGATCACCAAATGACAAGGAATATGCATAACAAAAGAAAGAACTACCCATCCAGAACAAGCAGCAAAGACAACACAGTCATTCAAAGAGATGATCCAACACCATCATAATTTGCAGCCCCGCTTCAGCGACCAATGATCCAGAGACACCAGTACTCCACCCTTTGGACGCCACAACCCAATTACCTATCAACCTGAAGGGTTGAACCACATCACTGCCTATCGTAATTGAGACATCCAAGGATCAAAGTTAATCCGGATGCCTTTATCATTCTCACCTTCTTTTGGCTGCAGGCTGTATCATTGACAATCAGGGGAGTTTGCTCCCGAACTCCTATGGCTCGCCGTGTAGACACAGTTTTCCATAGCAAACAGAGCCTCTCTGCCACCAAGGTCCTTGCCAACGGTGATCTCCTGGTTAATCGGATAATTGAGTCTGAGAAACAGAGAGTGTGAACCAAGGTTGTTTACCCGCCTCCAACTAAAAAATCATGAAGGCCCCAACAAGCTGGTATCTTGCTCATAGACGTAACAACCACTGTCCGGATACTCACGTATTTCACGGTGCTTGTATACAGTGGGTTTTTTGCAATATAACTTTTCCGGCTCATGTGTCCGAATGATCATCAGTCTTTTGTCGTTGTCTGATCGAGCAGGAACCAGTTGTGCTTCCATGTTTTTGGCAAAGGCGGTGTGATTACAAAGGGCAGTAACTATAGGGACACTGCATCATATCAAAAAGGACAGACATTGTTAATGTAAGATCAGCATTGTTCAGAGTATGAGTAGGATAATGCAAGAAACATCATTGATATGTCCATGTTGGAACTGGGAGGAAAATACAGGGAAATGTATACTAGGTTCGAAAATATAGAAGTGCCATGCATGGTTATACTCATGTTATCTCGCAATCGATTCTTCACAGGAAACTACCATGTCATGCATGTTATGGAATCATCTTATGTCCTCACAAACAAATTCTTCAAGGTAACTAATAGACCATGCATTGTTATATACTCGTGTTCTGTGGGCAAAAAATTTTGTGAGGATATTATTCTAGCCATTGATTGCTGAAAGGAGAATATAGGTATGTACACATGGTAAGCATTACATGATTTCACTACTTCCAAATATAGAGTTCTCCATATGCACATTTACTTCCCTAATTTATGGTTAGATGAAACCAACAGTGTGTTGCATGTTTCTACATCATGGAAATGAGGAAACCAACATGGCCATTGATACACACTCATATTTAGTAGTAGTATATAGATTGCTGTAAAATAAGGAGAATATCCATATATTCCTAACCGTTTGATTATTCAGGGGTACAAATTGGCTGTAATGACATGATCACAATCGCATGAATTAACTCATTGCAAATATAGCTGACTTCTGGCGTCTCTAATACAGTGCCATAGTTCTACTCAAATTCTGCTCAAACAGGGATATGCCAATCATCACAAAAACTTCAAACAGTGTCATGGCGTCATCATTAACATGAGAAGGAAACAACTTACACGCGTCGTCCCAGCAATACGTGGTGCCATCTGCTTTGTCGATCGCGTAGATGATGCCATTGTGTTCAATAGGATCACAGAAGTGTGTACCAGCTTTGACGATGATCCACTGCGAGTTGAGTTGTCTCTAGCTAAAGAAGGAACTGGCGAAAAGATAGGTGAGTCCGCGGTCGAACCAGGCAATTAGCTTGAAGTCTGCGTAATTCGCATGTCGTGTGGGCACTTGGCAGATTACAATCTTCTGCAAACCAAGGTCCGTCCAACTGACCTGGTAATATAGATGACTAGGACCGCGATGGTAAAACTCTATATAATCCAACGGAGGAAGGATAATCTCATGGGAGGTCTGGAAGTTCATGAGCACCAACTTTTTACCGTGTTCTCTGAAGGCAGCCATCCAGTGGTTGTTCATGCCTCCCAAGAAGTTTTGGGCGATGGTGATCGGATCGAAGTCAAGGGAAATGATGTACGGCGACCCACTACATACCTGCAAAGAAGTTTCGGCTAATGGAGATTGGATTGAAGTCGAGGGGCATCATGTACGCCTCCGTATCATGGTGAGGCAATCTCGCAAGACTAGATAGCAGCAAGCAGGGTGTCTTCAAAAGAAGAAGAAGAAGAAGGAGAAGTCTTTGGTTATCTTTGGTTATCTTTGGTTATCTATAATTTTTTATTGCTCCATGCTATATTATCTACTATTTTAGACATTATTGGGCTTTATTATCCACTTTTATATTATTTTTGGGACTAACCTATTAACCGAAGGCCCAGCCCAGAATTGCTGGTTTTTTTCCTGTTTTAGGGTTTCGAAGAAAAGGAATATCAAACGGAGTCCAAACGGAATGAAACCTTCGGAAACGTGATTTTCTCATCAGATAAGATCCAGGAGACTTGGACCCACCGTCAAGAAAGCCACGAGGTGGTCACGAGGGTAGGGCGCCCCCCTAGGGTGCGCCCCCTGCCTCGTGGGCCCCTCGAAGCTCCACCGACGTACTTCTTCCTCCTATATATATCCACGTACCCCCAAACGATCGGGGACGGAGCCAAAAACCTAATTCCACTGCCGCAACTTTCTGTATCCACGAGATCCCATCTTGGGGCCTGTTCTGGAGCTCCGTCGGAGGAGGCATCGATCACGGAGGGGTTCTACATCATCATCCAAGCCCCTCCGATGAAGTGTGAGTAGTTTACTTCAGACCTACGGGTCCATAGCTAGTAGCTAGATGGCTTCTTCTCTCTTTTTGGATCTCAATACAATGTTCTCCCCCTCTCGTGGAGATCTATTCGATGTAATCTTCTTTTTGCGGCGTGTTTGTTGAGATCGATGAATTGTGGGTTTATGATCAAGTCTATCTATGAATAATATTTGAATCTTCTCTGAATTCTTTTATGTATGATTGGTTATCTTTGCAAGTCTCTTCGAATTATCAGTTTGGTTTAGCCTACTAGATTGGTTGTTCTTGCCATGGGAGAAGTGCTTAGCTTTGGGTTCGATCTTGCGGTGTCCTTTCCCAGTGATAGAAGGGGTAGCAAGGCACGTATTGTATCGTTGCCATCGAGGATAACGAGATGTTTTTTTATCATATTACATGAAACTATCCCTCTACATCATGTCATCTTGCTTAAGGCGTTACTCTGTTTTTAACTTGATACTCTAGATGCATGCTGGATAGCGGTCGATGAGTGGAGTAATAGTAGTAGATGCAGAATCGTTTCGGTCTACTTGTCTCGGACGTGATGCCTATATACATGATCATACCTAGATATTCTCATAACTATGCTAAATTCTATCAATTGCTCAACAGTAATTAGTTCACCCACCATAGAATACTTATGCTCTTGAGAGAAGCCACTAGTGAAACCTATGGCCCCCGGGTATCTTTCTCATCATATCAATCTCCATCACTTTATTATTGCTTTTCTTTTACTTTGCTTTTACTTTATTTACTTTGCATCTCTATACCAAAAATACCAAAAAAATATTATTTATCATCTCTATCAGATCTCACTTTCGTAAGTGACCATGAAGGGATTGACAACCCCTAAGCGCGTTGTTTGCGTTGAGCTATTGTTTTTGTGTAGGTACGAGGGACTCGAGCGTAGCCTCCTACTGGATTGATACCTTGGTTCTCAAAAACTGAGGGAAATACTTACGCTACTTTGAT
Organism: Triticum aestivum; assembly: GCF_018294505.1. Taxonomy (NCBI): domain Eukaryota; kingdom Viridiplantae; phylum Streptophyta; class Magnoliopsida; order Poales; family Poaceae; genus Triticum; species Triticum aestivum. The sequence continues at coordinate 165,544,414 of NC_057803.1, read as the reverse complement.
GCATCATCCCTTCCTCTTCGGGGAAATCCAACGCAGTGCTCAAGAGGTAGCAAGAAGAATTTCTGGCGCCGTTGCCGGGGGGTCTGCGCAAAAGTCAACATACCAAGTACCCATCACAATCCCTATCTCCCGCATTACATTATTTTCCATTTGCCTCTCGTTTTCCTCTCCCCCACTTCACCCTTGCCGTTTTATTCGCCATCTCTCTCTCTCTCTATCCTCCCTCTCTATTTGCCTCTTTTGCTTGTTTGCTCGTGTGTTGGATTGATTGTTTGTCGCGATGGCTCAAGATAATACTAAATTGTGTGACTTCACCAATACCAATAATAATGATTTCCTTAGCACTTCGATTGCTCCTTTACCGATGTTGAATCTTGTGAAATTAATACTGCTTTGTTGAATCTTGTCATGAAAGATCCGTTCTCCAGCCTTTCTAGTGAAGATGCCGCTACACATCTTAATAGCTTCATTGATTTGTGTGACATGCAAAAGAAAAAAGATGTCAATAATGATCTTGTTAAATTGAAGCTATTTCCTTTTTCACTTAGAGATCGTGCTAAAGCTTGGTTTTCGTCTTTGCCTAAAAATAGTATTGATTCATGAAACAAGTGCAAAGATGCTTTTATCGCTAAGTATTTTCCTCCCGCTAAGATCATCTCTCTTAGAAACGATATTATGAATTTTAAACAACTTGATCATGAACATGTTGCACAAGTTTGGGAGAAAATGAAATTAATGATATGTAATTGCCCTACTCATGGTTTGAATTTGTGGATGATTATACAAAAAAATTATGCCGGATTGAATTTTGCTTCTAGAAATCATTTAGATTTGGCCGCGGGAGGCACTTTTATGGAAATCACTTTAGGAGAAGCTACTAAACTCCTAGATAATATTATGGTTAATTATTCTCAATGGCATACTGAAAGATCTAATAAAAAGGTGCATGCGATAGAAGAAATTAATGTTTTGAGTGGAAAGATGTGTCGGATTTCGGGTTCCGGCAGACCCTTAAGGTTCAAACTCTGGCGTGCGCACGGAGATCTTTCCCCTACCGACTCGCGCTTCTATGGCTCGCAAGAAATCTAGGCTGGAAAGAAGAACACACAAAGGACACGAGGTTTATACTGGTTCGGGCCACCGATGTGGTGTAATACCCTACTCGAGTGTGTGGTGTGGTGGATTGCCTCAGGGGATGATGATGAACAATACAGGGGGAAGAACGGACTCGCGAGAGGTGTTCTTGAGCTAGTGCATTGTGTTGTACTTGGTCCGGATCTCTCTCTCTCTTTCTCTTCTCTCTTTCTTTCTCTCTCTTTTCCATCTTCTTTTTTCCCCTCCCCTCTTCTCTCTTTGGGGGCTAGTCCTATTTATAGAGGCCCTGGTCCTCTTCCCAAATAATGAGCGGGAAGGGTGCCAACAATTGGCCATTTTGAAGGGGAACATCTAGTACAAGTTATCCTGACCAAAGGTGGTCTTCGGCTGCCAAAAGCACTGGTGATGACGCTGTCTTCGGCTCCACAGTGACCTCCGTCCTGCCGCTCTGCTGGTCTTGGTCTTGTTGCACCGGAATGGTAACCTTTGCCCGATGCCTTGGCTTGTGCTTGCTCCCTTTACATCGAAGGGGAAACAAGGACACTGCACAGGCCGGCGCCCGCCTAATCTCGATCGTCATGGCTTGCGTCACGGGCTCCTCGCAAGGCACCCCTGCGTTGATCTCTCCGCCTCCTCACGAGCCTGCCTGATGAGGCTGCTCCTGAGGAAGCCTCCTGCCGTCCGCCCCGCAAGGCTTGGCCCCTTGCAAGGGTCTTGAGCTTGAGCTGATGAAGCTGGGCCACAGTGGTCCCCCACTCGAGCCACGCCGCAGGCCGTAGGCAGGCAAGTCTGGGGACCCCCGTTCCCAGAACACCGACAGTAGCCCCCGGGCCCAAGGTGCGCCCGGGCTTGGCTTAGCAGAGAAGCAAAGGGGCAAGCACGAAGGGCCGCGGGCCCCAATAGCCTGCGGCCTTGTGCACCGCGTGGCGATTGATTGGACGTGGGCGTCTGCGCTTCCCCATGATGCATCGGCAACCGTCCATCTGACAAAGAGGTGCCCGGGCCAGGCTTACTTGCTTTGTTCTCGTTCGCCTTGCCCCTGATCCCTTTCTCACTCTTCTCCTTCCTGCTCCCAAAATCCTCTAGATCTGTCCCAATCCTTCCCATCCGGCATGCCATGGCGCCTTGCAAGTCCCCAACCGAGGCCTAGTACTCGCCGGCTCTGGATCCCCCGAACTTGTTGGAGAAGAACCTTGCCCTCACGCGCCTGATGACGGTCGCGCAGGGCAGCAAGGGGGGCGACTGTGCTCAAGACCGGCTCCGACCAGCCTGAGGGCAAGGGGAGCACCTTCTATCCGTTCTTTGTGAGCGCCATCATCGCCGGTGTGGTGCCTCCTTTCTCTGAGTTCTTCTTTGCTGTTCTCCGCCAATACAACTTGCAAGCTGTGCATCTCCACCCCAACTCTGTTCTTCTCCTGGCGATTTTCGCTTACTATTGCGAGGCTCACATTGGGGTGAAGCCCTCGGTGGCCTTGTTGCGCCACTATTTTTCCCTCCGGGTTTCTCGTGCCCATGTCTCCGCATGCGCGAGCTTTATCGCATACTCCAACTCCAATGCTATCTCAAAGCCTGGGAAGAGAATCGAAGGCTTCCGGAGCAAGTGGGTCATGGTGGACGTCGGGCGCCTCCACCCCCGACTGGTGTTGCCTACGGGGCAGCCCAAGGCCGTTGACGCGTGGTCTCGCACGGAGCTCGTCAACCCCCGTGGGAAGGTGGTGCTAAAGAGGATGAACATGGACCTGAGGCCAGGCAACTTGGGGCGGCGAAGCTGACCGGGGCTACACTCCTGAGGGAGTTCTTGGAGCACCGGGTGGCTCCACTCCAGGAGCACTCGCTCCCATTGTGGAGGCTTGGGGAAGCGGACGCTGCCCTGCGCCTAAGCTCAGAGGCCCTGACCAACGAGGATCTGGTCGCGGCCCTCCACTCCTTGGTTGGGGGAGACGTGGCGAGCCCGGTGGGCGCCCCCATCCCCCTGTTCCTTCGTGACGACTGGGAGCAGGTGGTGAACTCCATGCCCACCTTCAATGGTGAGGGGCTGGTGCCCGCGGAAGCTCCCGAGGATCTGGCGGCGCTGGCGATGGTGGACGTGTCCTCCGGCAGCTCCAGCGAGAGTGAGAGGGAAGAAGAGGCGGAGGAGGAAGAGTCTGACTCTGAGGCGACTGGCGAGGAGTCAGGGGAGTCCTTCCCTCGGCGCAGGTCCCGGGCCCTTCGCTCCATGCCGGACGATGACGAGGCTTGCGCCAGGCGAGGAGGGGAAGACTCTCCCTTGGTCACAAGGAAGGGCAGGTCGGGGACGGTTCTCCCAGGGTCTGCTCTGGTCCCCGGGCGGTCTGAGGCCAGCTCTAGCCCTCCTGACGTGCCTTCTGCTTTCGGGCCTCCCAAGGCTGATCCCAGCTGCAGGCTCTCGGGCTTCAAGTTTGGCCGGAAGCTGCTTGAGTCCGTGAATGACAACAAGTAAATGCTCGATCCGTGCTTCGCTTGGTTTCTGCCACCGAGGCTTGACGTCTGCATTCTTTTGCCAGGCCGGCACCTGCAGCGAAGAGGTTGAGAGGGGCTTCTGCGGCCCTGCTTGGGGCGAGTCCATCTGTCGGGGTGGCACCTTCATCTGCTGGGGAAGGAGACGGCGAGGCTCGCGCCTCCCCTGCCCGATCGTCTTCGCGAGGCCAGCTGGGACACTTCGGCGAGGAGTCAGACCCCGTGGCCCCGCTGACCCTGGAGGCGGCTGCGCTCGATGCTACAGCCGGGGTAGCCAAGGCCCAGGGGGTTCCTTCCTGCCAAGCTGTGATCACGCTGCCGTCCTCTCCGCCCACTCCACTGGTTCCCGTCTCTTCTGATCCCTCTGCCGTCGTCCTGGACCGGGTCACCAACGAACTGAGCCAGCTGCGGGAGGATCTTCTAAGCGCGGACCCTCGCCTAGTGGCCGGGCGCCTGGAGCTAGCTTCTGGCTGGGCCCGTTCTGCCGCCTCCGTCCGAGCAGCACTGAGCCAGGCCATGTCGGCCTCCGATAGGGAGAAGCAGGCCGCCAGCCAAGCCAAGGCCACTCGCAACGCTGCCCTGGGCGATGCCGTAGCTGCCCAGGGCCGCTGCAAGGCGCTGGAGGTCGAGCTACAAGGCCTACACGATGAGCTCACCAAGGAGGTCCGCGGCCGCCAGGAGAAGGAGAAGGAGATGGAGGCTCAGGAGGCTGCCATCAAGGACCGGGGCGCCAAGCTTGATGACCGCTGCGGCTGGTTGGAGATGCTGGAGTGGTCGCTGAAGGCGGAGAGGACCAAGCTAGACGGCAAGGCGAAGGTGCTGGCCGAGGATCGGGTGGCCTTCGCGCAGCTGGAGAAGAAAGCTCGTGCCGCGCTGAAGACGCTTTACGAGGGCGGCTTGGAGGAGCCGTTGGCTGGTGCGGAGGACGGCCCCGCCGAGCTGCTTCCCTTCCTGGTCCCTGCGCTTGAAGATGTCGCAGATGGCCTCGGCCCCACGGCCGAGGCCGAGGCGCGTGCCCTGTCTTCTGCAGTGCTGACGCATGTCCTCAGCCACGTCTACCTGCGCGACCCCAACGTCGACTTCGACAGCCTGCTGGAACCCGTGAGCGGCGACCTTGCCGCCGTTGCCGATGAGGCCATGAAAGGCCGAGCCGAGGCTTTGCTGGGGAGGTTCCGTGCCTTCAGTACCTCAGGAGGCGGAGTCGCCCTGCATGACTCCACCACAGGCGGCGGTGCCACTGGAGAGTGATCCCTTCGCGGCTTTTGTCATATTTTTACTGCTGCAACATGCACCATGCCTCGCGGAGGCGTTTAAACTTGTGTTTGGTGTCGTGAAACAATCTATGGCTTGTAATATTTGCTTTAAATTCCCTGGAATTTGCATTTTCCCCTCCTATTTGCTTGTGCTCTACGTCGGCAGGGCCCGGCCCCGCGCATACCTCAACCGCCGTTAGCGCCAACCGGAAACCAGGACGGGGCTAAGGAGTGAGGGGCTACGTGGCAAGTTAGGCTCCTGAGTTGCGATGCTCAGGAGTCCCCCTTGATGCGCGAGCAACAAGAGGGAAGGGGGGAGCAAAGGAGTGGATTGGTCATTCTGCGTCGGCAGGGCCCGGCCCTGCGCATACCTCAACCACCGCTAGCCTCGACCGGAAACCAGGACGGGACTAAGGAGTGAGGGGCTACGTGGCAAGTTAGGCTCCTGAGTCGCGATGCTCAGGAGTCCCCCTTGACGTTCAAACGGGTTTTCATACCTTGGCTCTGCTCGGGGAGGGGCGCACGACGACCAGGTCCAAGGGACCTGGCTGGGTGGCGTGCGCTCGGGCATGGCCTGGGCGTAGCACCTGTGTCCAGCCCCCTCGCATGACACTCCCAAGGGGAGGCGTTGCGATGGTGCCAGACACTAAGCTCCGGGCTCCCTGAGGTTGGTACGGCCGTGGGCCGCCCTCGGTTGTTTATCACCAGCGCGGAGCATAGCGCTTCCTAATGTGTACGGGCATAGCTGCTCCTCAGCAGTGTCGTCAGCCAGCACGGAGCATGGTGCTTCCACTGGTACGTGGGAGGGGGGCTTCCCTCCGGGAGGAGCCCCCGGGGCGTGTACAGCCCCGCCCTGAGACATGGTCGGCACGGTAGGGCTAGGAGAGGTGTATTTGGGCACTCGTGAGCCAGCGCGGGACTCACGAGGCCCTACCTCGAGGCGGGTTGCGCCTGGCTCTGGGCCTTTATCAATGGTGTGTTCCTGCAGGGTGGTTAGAATGCAAATGCTCTATGTCCTCAGGTCCTGGCCCTTGAGCGAGCTCAGCCGCCGCTGGTATGACAGGTCACGATGCCGTGGGTCAAGGACAAGGGGTGAGGGCTGGAGAGCCAGTACGAGCCCATGAGTCGCGATGCTCAGGTACCCCCCTTTTAACGTGCAAGCGCTTTGCATGAGAGCGGTGAAGTCCGCAATAAGCAGTAGATGACGATCATGGGAACCAGATTAAGCGCGAAGGAGCAAATTCATTTCAAGTAGATGCGGGAAAAGCAAATGCTGCTGGGCCAGGCCCGAGCAGCTTGGGGATGATGCAGCCCGAGGGGCGCCCCCAACAAGGTAGATACATGCCGCAGGGACGGACCCACGCGACCTGGGAACGACACGGCCCTGTGGGCTCTCCCAGCTAAAAATGGAACTTGAAAGATGTCACCTAATGCCGTTGAAGATGAGGTGATTCCGAAGAGGTGGGCGACACGCGGTGAAGACGTGGACCCTCACGAGCCCCCAGGCCCAGGAGCCTCGGGAGGCTCCAGGGGCACGGGTAGGTCTTCGAGGGCCATCTCCACCTCCGCCGGGACCGCACAATGCCTGACCTCCTGAGCCTCCAGAATGCTCCTCAGCAGGCGCTGATGAGCGGTGACCGCGTTCGGCAAGCCGAAAGGCATGCGAACGTAGCTGTGAGGTGGACCCTCGCAACGCCCCACGCGTGAAGGCCAGAGGCGCTCCTGAGACGCGGCTCGGTTGAGCCCTGGCACATCGATGCAGACGCGCAGCCCACCATCCTCACCTGGATGTGGGGCCACAGCGGGCAAGCGGCGACTGCCGCGCATGACTCTCGACTCCTGTAGCTCCTGGGTGTTTCCTGCAATGAACTCTTGAGGGTTTGGTCTTCCTTGCCTCGTACCTTCCTGAGGGAAATGTGCCTAGAAGCACCCCTCCAAGTGGTGCCCGAGCGCCTCCCTCGTGACCTTGGCAAAGTTGGTGGCTCTCCAAAAAAGAGCCCCCGAGCCCTGCCTGAGGAGGGCACCGGGCGCGCTTTCCTATGCGACAGAGGGTGGCGCTCCCTGAACAGGCGCGAATCCTGACGCAACGCCTCCGGAGGCGCCTGCCTCCTTAAGGCTTGGGCCAGGCGAAGCCTTCTTCTTCTTAAGGGTCGCCTCGGGAAGTCTTCCGCTCCTGTGATCTGGGTCTTCGATTGCTACGGCTTGGAACGCACGCTCAAGTGAACACACCGCGTCCCTTTCCTCACAGGGTACGGTGATGACTCCCCCGCTTCCTGGCATCTTGAGGACATTGTAGCCATGGTGAGTCACTGCCGTGAACTTGGCTAGGGCTGGGTACCCGAGGATGGCGTTGTATGGCAGGCGAATGTGGGCGACGTCGAAGTCAATGAGCTCGGTGCGGTAGTTGTTACGCTGCCCAAAGGTGACTGGCAGGCGAACTTGCCCTATCGGAATAGTGGAACCATTAATGACTCCTGAGAAAGGCTTGGTCGGCTGGAGCTGATCATACGGCACATGGAGATTGTCGAACGTCTCGACGGACAGGACGTTGAGTCCTGCTCCGCCATCAACGAGGGTCCTGGTGACCTGCACATTGCTGATGACAGGGGATCAAAGCATCGGGAGAACTCCGGCCGTTGCCACGCACTTGAGTTGATCCACTGAGTTGAACATGATGGCGCACGCAGACCACCTGAGAGGGCGCGTGGCCTCAAGCTTGGGGAGGACTGCATTCACCTCACGAGCAAACTGCTTGAAGATGCACTGTGATGCTGGGGCCTGGGCACCACCCAAGATGCAAGCGATTGCACGCGGCTCCTGAAAGCCCCCAGCCCCCCCCCCCGTATTGATGTTGGTCTTCGTTCCTTCTTGGTGGTGGCGGTAGAGGAGGGAGGCTTGCGTTGCCGTGCGGGCGATCCTCACGAGGCTGATCCCTCCAGCCTCCCTCACGAAGCTGGTCCTGCCAGCGATCCTCGCGAGGTCGGTCACGCCACCCTTGGTGAGGGCCACGGTCTTCCCATCGTCCTCCACCTCTTCCTCCTCCTCGGCCATAGCCCCTGTCGTTGCGCTCGGGGCGTCGGCCGATACACCCATCTCGCACTGCCCTGAGCTATTGGCATTCGTTGGTGTTGTGGGTGTAGAGGTCGTGGTACACGCAGTATCAGCTGCCCTTGGATGACTTAGGCTGATCCCTGCCTCGCTTGGTGTCTGGTTCCACTGCGAGCACGACAGCTCCCTTACGCTTCACGTCCTTGGCCTTGGGCTTTTTCTCTTCTGGGTCGGCAACCGGGAGCTCGAAGAGGGAGAGGCACCCTTCCTCAGCCCTGGCGCACTTGGTCGCCAAGTTGAACAGCTCCAGGGATGTGCACAGGTCTTCATGGATTGCCAGCTCCTCCTTCATCTTGATGTCGCGCACGCCATCGGAGAAGGCTGAGATAATGGCTTCCTCATTCACACTAGGGATCTTGAGGCGAGCATTGTTGAAGCGCTGGATGTATTTCTGCAGGGTTTCCCCTGGCTGTTGCTTGATGCGGCGTAGGTCACTTATGGCCAGGGGCCGATCGCGAGTGCCCTGGAAGTTGGCGATGAAGCGAGTGTGCATCTCGTCCCAGGAGGAGATCGTGCTGGGAGCCAGGTGCGGGCGCCGTCCTTGAGCGCCATGGGAAACTAGTTCGCCATGACCTTTTCGTCTCCGTTGGTGGCTTCAATGTCCAGCTCGTAGAGCTACAAGAATTCCGCAGGGTCCGCCGTGCCATCGTAGCGAGGGGGTAGATCAGGCTTGAACTTTCCTGGCCATGTGACGCCGCGTAGCTCAGGGGTGAAGGCGCGACAACCTGTTGTGGCCACCGGTGCCCTTTGCTGGTGCTGGGCCTGCTCCTGGTGATTACCACGCACCGCCGCTTGGAGCAGCGCGGGGTCTCGACGTGGAGGCGCAGGGACACGATCGTGGCGCGCTGGTGCTAGGAGCGCGCGAGCACCTTCTTGGGGACGAGGGATCTCTTGGCAGCTCCCTTCTTGCCGCGCAGGCGCCGGACGTGGAGAGTCTCGCCCTGGGGCTGCGCGCCTTGGAGCCAGGGCGCCTTCTTGGGGGGAGGTGGCGGAGGCGCCTCCTGGTCCTCGCCCCCTGCGCAGAATGGAGGGCAAGGCAGCGAGAGGGACAGCAAGGGAGAGCCCCCTGCGGCGCTGACGAGCTCGGTGATGTGGGCGAGCTAGTCCTCGTAGAGGTCGTCGACGGGGCGGTAGTACAGGAGCTCTCTGGCCAGGAGCAGCGCGGCGTGCGCGTCCGTGGGGGCGCGACGGGCATGGGACGACGAACCGGCTGGAGTCAGTGACGGGGTTGCGGTGCGGCCCTCCCGCCGCACCGAAGGATGCTGGGACGAGGCCTGCTGCTCGTTCCCCGCCGGGCCAGTGGTGGCGTTGGTGGCAGACGACGGGGAACGACGATGGCGTCCGCCGACGAGCGCCGTCTCGGCAACCCGGGTGGCGAGAGCAGCCCGGCGCTCGGCGCGAGCCCGACGAGCGTCAGCCATGGACAGGACGGAAGATCACACACAAACAGCGGAAGAAAGATTCCGTCGCACCCCTACCTGGCGCGCCAAATGTCGGATTTTGGGTTCCGGCGGACCCTTAAGGTTCGAACTCTGGGGTGCGCACAGAGATATTTCCCCTACCGACTCGCACTTCTATGGCTCGCAAGAAATCTAGGCTGGAAAGAAGAACACACAAAGGACACGAGGTTTATACTGGTTGGGGCCACCGATGTGGTGTAATACCCTACTCCAGTGAGTGGTGTGGTGGATTGCCTCAGGGGCTGATGATGAATAATACAGGGGGAAGAACGGCCTCGCGAGAGGTGTTCTTGAGCTAGTGCAGTGTGTTCTACTTGGTCCGGATCTCTTTCTCTCTTTCTCTTCTCTCTTTCTTTCTCTCTCTTTTCCCTCTTCTTTTTTCCACTCCCGTCTTCTCTCTTCGGGGGCTAGTCCTATTTATAGAGGCCCTGGTCCTCTTCCCAAATAATGAGCGGGAAGGGCGCCAACAATTGGCCATTTTGAAGGGGAACATCTAGTACAAGTTATCCTGACCAAAGGTGGTCTTCGGCTCCACAGTGACCTCCATCCTGCCGCTCTGCTGGTCTTGGTCTCGTTGCACCGGAATGGTAACCTTTGCCCGATGCCTTGGCCTGTGCTTGCTCCCTTTGCACCGAAGGGGAAACAAGGACACTGCGCACGCCGGCGCCCGCCTGGCGCCCGCCTAATCTCGATCGTCATGGCTTGCGTCACGGGCTCCTCGCGAGGCACCCCTGCCTTGATCTCTCCGCCTCCTTGCGAGCCTGCCTGATGAGGCTGCTCCCGAGGAAGCCTCCTGTCGTCCACCCCGCAAGGCTTGGCCCGTTGCGAGGGTCTTGAGCTTGAGCTGATGAAGCTGGGCCGCACTGGGCCCCCACTCGAGCCACGCCGCAGGCCGCAGGCAGGCAAGTCTGGGGACCCCCGTTCCCAGAACGCCGACAAGATAGATGAACTTATGAAATTATTTGCTAATAAGAGTGTTTCTTCTGATCCTAATGATATTCCCTTGTCTACTTTGATTGAGAATAATAATGAATCTATGGATGTGAATTTTGTTGGTAGGAACAATTTTGGTAACAACGCGTATGGAGGAAATTTCAATCCTAGGCCTTCTCCTAGTAATCCCTCTAATAATTATGGTAATTCCTACAATAATTCTTATGGAAATTATAATAAGATGCCCTCTGATTTTGAATCTAATATTAAAGAATTTATTTCTTTGCAAAAGAATTTTAATGCTATGATTGAAGAAAAATTGCTTAAGATTAATGATTTGGCTAGGAACGTTGGTAGAATTGCTCTTGATGTGGATTATTTGAAACTTAGATCTATTCCACCTAAGCATGATATCAATGAGTCTCTCAAAGCTATGAGAATTTCCATTGACGAGTGCAAAGAAAGAACCGCTAGGATGCGTGCTAAGAAAGATGCCTTTATAAAAGCGTGTTCTTCCAGTTCCTATGAAAATAATGGTGAAGATCTAAAAGTTATTGATGTGTCCCCTATTAAATCTTTGTTTTGCAATATGAATCTTGATAATGATGGGACTGAATATGATCCACCTTTACCTAGAAGGCGTTCTAATAATTCGGAATTTGTTGATCTTGATGCTAAATTTGATAAAAGTGGGATTGAAGAAATTAAACCCTAGATGCTGCTAAACCCACTATTATGGATTTCAAGGAATTTAACTATGAAAATTTCTCTTTGATTGATTGTATTTCTTTGTTGCAATCCGTGCTAAAATCTCCTCACGCTTATAGTCAAAATAAAGCGTTTACTAAACATATCATTGATGCCTTGATGCAATCTTATGAAGAAAAACTTGAATCGGAAGTTTCTATCCCTAGAAAACTTTATGATGAGTGGGAACCAACTATTAAAATTAAAATTAAAATTATGAGTTTTATGCTTTGTGTGATTTGGGTGCTAGTGTCTCTATTATTCCCAAAACTTTGTGTGATTTACTACATTTGCGTGATTTTGATGATTGCTCTCTAAACTTGCATCTTGCGGATTCCACTATTAAGAAACCTATGGGAAGAATTAGTGATGTTCTTATTGTTGATAATAGGAATTATGTGCCCGTAGATTTTATCGTTCTTGATATAGATTGCAATCCTTCTTGCCCTATTATTCTCGGTAGACCTTTCCTTAGAACGGTTGGTGCAATTATTGATATGAAGGAGGGGAATATTAGATTTAAATTTCCATTAAAAAAGGGCATGGAACACTTCCCTAGAAAGAAAATAAAATTACCATATGAATCTATCATGAGAGCCACTTATGGATTGCCTACCAAAGATGGCAATACCTAGATCTATTCTTGCTTGTTATGCCTAGCTAGGGGCGTTAAACGATAGCGCTTGTTGGGAGGCAACCCAATTTTATTTTTATTCCTTGCTTTTTTGTAGCAACCCGACCCAAAATGGATCGAAGTCTCTGTGCTTAAGTGTCATCCCTGGATCGGTATGCTGACACACACAATACTCGAGGAATTATAACAGAGTTCAATCACACTTTATTACATCAGGTTCTCAAAAGAGTATTTATTACAATAATATGGCCAAAGGCCATCTCAATAAAAATAACTACGGAAGCATTGAAGGTAAATGAGTCCATCCAACTCCACGGCAAACTGAGTGCAGAACAATGACCTATCGCACCTTTAATCCTCGTCGGAAAAGTCTGTAACATGAGACGTTGCAGCCGTGTAGGTCAGCACATGGAATATGCTAGCAATTTCACACCATAGAATAATAATAAATGAAAAGACTATCTCTATATGAAAATTTAGCTGGTGGAGGCTCTAAGTTTTATTTTGCATAAAGCTAATTTTACCCTACAACAAAGGAATAACTTTTTATTACTAGTAATTTAAAATGCCATTATTGAGAAGGTTCCTCCAACTCAATCCCAAAATTCACAAGTTATTAGTAACCCAATAATTTCATTAAAAAGAGTGATGAGATCAACTAATAATTCACTTCTAGATACTCAAATTGTCCATAACCGAGGACATGGCTAATCATGATTAGTTTGTACACTCTGCAGAGGTTTGCGCACTTTTCCCCACAAGACTCGACCACCTCCATGATCGGAAGATCGAAACATAGACTTTCAGAAGCGTTTCCCCTTAACCCTGGGTAGACCGATACACCTACTTTCCCCTACATCAGCTAGTCTACCACGGAAAGAGGTCACACAACTTACTCAACTATGCCAGAGCCCATAATGGCATGTGGCTGCACACGGAAGTTTCTAGGCATGAAATATCTTATGATCCCTTTGAGCCTGGGTGGCGGACCTAGGGTAATCACACGGGTACTCCGGGATTCCCCTTGAGCAAGCACTGGTTTCTCCAAGTGCCCCAAACAATCCACCCAGATGTGTATTAAAGTTGCCACCTTAGGTTATCCCAAAATTATTAACTCTCGCAACTTGCATGGATCACACATACCAATTCCTATCTACGAGCATGGCTAAGCAATATATGACATAACGAATATTCCCGGGGTGATCAAAGTCATAGGTTCCTACCACATGAACTACAAAGCATAACCACATGTTCCCAATCCTACTCATGCAATCTTTGAGGGTGAAACTAATGCATAGTAAAAACTGGGTATTGAAAAAATATGATCAAAGTGTGAACTTGCCTTGATGATGATCGTTGAACTCTAAGGATTCGTGGTAGTAAGCTTCGCACTTCGGATGATCTAACGTAAGAAAGCAATAACATACATAAGCATACAAGCAAAAATCCAAAAAGAAAACAAATGAAAGACTTCGAAAAACTCCAAAACAACCAAATAAAGTTTCTGTACATAACATAATTTTTACAGTAACATAAAGTTTCTGTAAAAGTGTGTTTGTAACCATCTATTCTCTCCGCGCCTGAGCACCGCCGCGCGTCACTCTGGCGCCGGCGTCCACCTCTCCCGGCGCTCGCCACTCTGGCCGCGTCGGCCACCCTCCCCGCTCCTCTTCGCCATGGACGCCAGCCCGCACTCGCACTCCGGGACCTCGCGCCCCGCGGGGGAACGCCCTGTCGTATCTCGCCTTGGTCTGTCGTCCTGCTCGGCGTCGTCGGCCGCCCCAGAGGGGGTGGAGGCCTCGTCGCGGCCTCGGGCTGCTGAGGTCGAGGGCCTGCCGCTGGTGCCGTGGGAACGCCCGCCCCCCTCTGGGCATGCCAAGTGGAGGCGCCGCCATGACCCGGCTGCGCAGCTGCCGCACGCTCAGCCGCGGTCTTCCCCCCTCCCCGCGAGGTGTCGCCGGAGATGGTCGGCCTGTGCTTCCGCTGCTTCCAAGACGGGCACTACAGAAAGGATTGCACCAACGACATCGTCTGCTTCAGGTGTGGGCTGTCGGGTCATGGATCTCGGGACTGGAGCACAGGAACAGGCTCTGCGCTATGCCGGTGGTGGATCATCGTGGGGTCAGATTGTTCTTTCATCAGTGGAATCGGCAAGCCCAAGTTGTCCATTCGGTGTTCAGATCCAAGGTGTGGATTGAGTTGGAGGGCATCCCGCCGCACGCGTGGGAGCTGGAGGTGGTGGAGCGGATCCTAGGATCGTCCCGCCTGGTGGATGCGATGGCGCCGGAGACGAGCTCTCGCGCGGACCTTTCCTCCTTCAAGGTCACGGCGTGGACGGCCGACCCAGAGGCGATCCCGACGCTCCGGTGGCTGGGGGTGCCCAAACCTGGCCTTGGGGTGCGGCCCTCCCAGTCGGCGCTGCTGCAGTACAAAGTCCTCATTCATCTCGTGCAAGTTCAGGATTTCGCGGAGGCGGAGGAGCCATGGTTTCTTGGGGGCGGGTCTTCTAGCAGTGGCCAGAGCGGTTTGCCAGATTCTGAGGGCAGCATGGATGGGGGTGGTGGAGCCGTCGCTCGCCGCAGGTCTTGGCAGTTCAGTGTTCAGGACTCACGAGGTGGTCCGAGCTCGGGGCGTGGCGGCTCCGGAGCGAGCACTGCCGGCAACGGCCGTGGTCCGGCAATGGCGACCACGGAGTGGAAGCTGCCCGCCATGGAGGATTCGCCGGTGGTGGCCCCGGTGCGCCAGCTGGGCCACGTAAGCGACAGGATTGCGGTCAGGACCTCAGCTTTTGACCGTTTGACTGTGCGGGCTCCCTCTGGGCAGGCTCAGGATCAGGTTCAGGATCAGACAGGCGCAGCTCGCTCGGGGCCCAGAGAACTTTCGCTAAACGCTTTGGCAGTGGATCGTGGCCCTGCGCATGTGGGCGTTTCGGCTGTGGAGGAGGTAGGGGCCAACGGCAACAGCTGGCTTCAATTGTGGTGGTACCCGAGGTGACCCAGAACTTGGGCCCCGCCTCGGATCCCAAAGACGCGATGGTGGGAGCTGGCATGATTCAAATCCCTGTCCAGGCTGATGCGACCATCACTAGGGTCGAGGAGCAGGAGCCAATCCAGTGCACTCCACAGTCGCAGGAGGGCCCGACCGTAGTGCTGGCAGATTCGGTTGGGGACAAGACGGAGGTGGGGCATAGCAGTTCGAGTGGACGGGCCTCCGACCCTACACCGCTGGGGACAGGTTTCGAGACAGTGCGATGCCAGGAGTCGCGTGCCGACAAGCACATGTTGCTTGATGCCGCCACGGATAAGGGCAAGGAGGAGGAAAGGGACCCTTTGGTGCATGCCCCCTCTGCATACACCGGTCTGCATCCATGCATGGTGGGACAGGACGCATTCGGCAATGATTGCCAGCATACATCTGCGGGAGGCGCAGACCCACCTGCTGGCTCATCGGGATGCGAGGTGGAGACGGATTCACTCCCATTGGCGCATGCCCATGCATGCCTGGAGATGCGGGACGTGGCTGTCGTATCACCCATGCATGGCGATGGTTCCCACCATGCAAACGCACAGGGAGGGCAAGTTGAAGCTCAGGTCGCTACGAATGTGGTTCTGCAGTCCGCGGTGCATTTGGAGCAGGACTCCTCGGCTGCCAAGGGAGTGTTGTAGCAGGAGGAGGTTGCGTACGGACGGATGAAGACATTCTGCTCTAACATTATCAAGAGGTTAGCACCACCCATCCTTAAGGAAGTTCATGCATCATCCCTTCGACTGGAGGCGGAGCCCTTCACCCCCCCCCCCCCCCCCCCCGTCCCACGACCAGAGCTGCCAAGAGGGCCGGGATGCATGCTACATCAAAGGCGACGCCGGCGGAGAATGTACCGTTAAGGGCACTTGGCTTGGTTCCGGAGGACCTGGAGCCAGATGAGGCGGTTGTGGAGGAGCTCAAGGAGTTGTTTGACTCGCCACTCCATGAGCAACATGTACGTGTGATTGCTGCGATCTTCGGCAAGATGTTACCACCACGGCCCGAGCTTGAGGGAGGCAACACCCTGGCATTGGCCGCGTAGTCTTGTCTAGTAGGGCAGCTGGAGTCTCCACATGTTGCTGAATGGATCCAAGCCCTTCGATTACATGTTGGAACGTGCGAGGCCTAAATAACCCGGCGAAGAAGAAGGCGGTCAGGGAGTTCATCTCATCGGTCAAGTGTAATATGGTGCGTCTCCAGGAGACGAAACTGGTTGTCGTAGACCAATTTACTATCATGCAATGTATTGGACCATCATATGATGGCTTTGCTTACCTTCCGGCGACTGACACCCGTGGGGGTGTGGTCTTGGCGTGGGATTCGACCGTGGTGCAGGTTGATCATGTTGTGTTGGATACACACGCTCTAACCGGTCAGGTGCATAACCTTGATGGAAGCTTATGGTGGATCATAGTAGTATATGCTCCGCAAGAAGACGATCAGAAGCTAGAGTTTTTGCAGGAACTTCGGCATCAAAGGACGGCATGCCCCGGTCCCTGGATGCTTCTGGGAGACTTTAACATGATTCTCAGGGTCTCGGAGAAGAATAACTCTAACATTAACCGGCGCACCATGAACTACTTCAGAGCTTTCGTGGATGATTTAGAACTGAAAGAACTGTACATGCATGGGAGGCGCTTCACGTGGTCTAATGAGAGGGACAACCCTACTTTTACCAAAATCGATCGTGTCCTAGTCTCTGTGGATTGGGACCTTGCGAACCCGGACTGCTTTCTCCAGGCGCTGGGGACAAACGTCTCGGACCACGCCCCACTTCACTTATGTATGCAGGCCATGTGTACCCCCAAGCAGAGGTTTAGATTCGAAATGTACTGGACTAAGCTGGAAGGGTTTGAGGATGCTGTCCGAGAGGCCTGGGTGTGTGATGAGGCCATCGTGGATCCTTTCAAAAGATTTGATGCCCTATTTCAGAACGCGGACATGTCTCTGCAATCGTGGGGGCAGAGGAAGACGGGTAACATCAAAGTCAGGTTGGCAGTAGCAAACTGGGTGATCTTAAGGCTAGAGCAAGCGCAGGAGTCACGCACCCTCATCGCGGAAGAGCTATGGTTGCGGAGAACCTTGAAGATGACTGTGCTTGGGCTGGCATCGCTTGAGAGGACGATTGCCAGGCAACGCTCGAGGATTAGATGGCTGGGTGCTGGCGATGCCAACACCAGACTCTTCCAGGCGGTGGCTAACGGTAGGCGCACCAAGAACTACATTGCGCATGTCAAGGAGGGTGATAATATTATCACTGAGCAGCGCCAAAAGGAAGAGGTGTTCACCTCTGAATTCAGGAATAGAATGGGAAAGTACCAAGCCAGGGATTTCACCCTTGACCTTGATTATCTTGAGATGGAAGTTGTGGGCCTCCATGAACTAGACGCCATATTTACGGAGGAGGAGATTTGGAATGTAATTAAAGACCTTCCTGCTGATCGCGTGCCGGGGCCGGACGGATTTATTGGCATGTTCTACCAGAAGGCATGGCCTATTATCAAGCATGACATTATGGCTGCTATTATGAAGCTTTAGTCAGAGACAGCCGCGGATTTGGCAAGTTAAACAAAGCGCTGATCACTCTCATTCCTAAGCGCGCAGATGCTGATTCAGTGGGAGATTTTCGCCCCATTAGACTAACGCATAGCTTTGCGAAACTCTTCGCCAAAGGGCTGGCTCTCAGGGCGAGGAGACGTATGAAGGAAATTGTCCAGGCAAATCAGTCAGCTTTCATCGCCGGAAGATGCTTACACGACAACTATCTACTGGTCAGACAGATTGCGAGGAAACTTCACGCAAGAAAAATGCCCGGAGTGTTCCTAAAGCTCGATATTACGCGGGCGTTCGACTCCTTATCCTGGCCGTTTTTGTTCCAAGTGTTGAGGAAGAAAGGGTTTGGGGAGGCGTGGATCAGGTGGGTGGCCATTCCGCTTCAGACAGCTAGCACTAAGGTGGTGGTGAACGGATGTCCGGGGCAGAGCTTTGTTCACGCTTGCGGGCTTCGCCAAGGGTACCAAGTTTCACCACTACTATTTGTCATCGCGATGGAAGCCCTAACGGTGATATTCAGGAAAGGCGCCGACGAAGGCGTGGTCAGCAACCTCACTGGGATCTCCCCGACTCAAAGGTTATCAATCTATGCGGATGATGTTGCGCTGTTCATCAAGCCAACGGAGATGGACTTGATCTTTGTCAAACAGGCGCTAGCAAGCTTTGGACATGCATCAGGTTTGGAGGTGAACTATAGGAAATCTAAGGCAATTTTGATTCGGGGCACGGAGGATGACCAGCGCAGAGTTGCCGCGCATCTGCAATGTGATATTGGGCAGTTCCCTTGCAAGTACTTGGGCATTTCCCTGGCGATCCATCAACTGACCAGAGCGGATTGGCAGCCTCTCGTAGATCAAGTGATGAGTTTCTTCCCATCCTGGCAACGAGGTCTTATTCAACGGCCAGGGCGTCTTGTCCTCATCAAATCAGTGGTGGCGGCAAGACCCATCCATCAACTAATGGTGCTTAATGCTCCTGATTGGGTGTTTGATGAGATTAACGCCTTGATGCGGTCGTTCTTTTGGGCTGGGAAGGACAAGGTTAACGGCGGGCAATGCCTTGTGGCGTGGAACACCATATGTCGCCCAACAAGGTTTGGAGGCCTCGGAGTTAAGAATCTGAAGCTGCAAGCTATGGCTCTCCGGGTGAGATGGGAATGGTTGAGGCGAACGGACTTGGAAAGGCCTTGGCAAGGCATACCGTTCTTGGTCGATGAAGAAGCGAGGCAGCTCTACAACCAACTCATGCAAATCACGGTGGGTGCTGGCAATAGAGTGCTATTTTGGAAGGATCGATGGATGAACGGCTTGGCGGTTGAAGACATTGCGCTGGCCATCTTGCCTTTGGTTCCCACCAGAGTGCAAAACAAGCGGACAGTCGGTCAGGCCATGGTGGATAGCACGTGGGAGATGGATATTAATGGAGAACCACCTTTCATGGCCCTTATACATCTCATGCATCTCAGAGTGGCTACTAGGGATGCTTATAATGACCCTCAAGCTCCGGATACGTTTACCTGGCCGTGGGACGCTTCGGGGCAGTACACAGCTCGGTCCGTGTATCGGGCTTTGCACCTAGGGCTAGCGACCTCTCCAACATATGAGTGTATTTGGAGGAGTGGGGCGATCCTCAAATGAAAAATCTTTGCATGGCTTGCGTTGCAATATAGACTTTGGACGTCGGATAGGAGAGCTAGGCACGGCCTGCAGGATAGTACGGTTGCTTGCTTCACATGCTTACAAGAGGAAGACATGGTCGATCACATACTTCTTCATTGCCCCTACGCCCGGGAGGTGTGGCATCTATGCTTCACACAAATCAGTGTCACCGTGAGGCAACCGCAACCTGGTGACTCACTTGAGGCATGGTGGCTTCAAGTGAGGAGTGCAATTGTGACAAGGGATAGAAGAGGTTTTGACACTATTATCATATTCGTCGCTTGGTCACTATGGAAACAAAGAAATGCCAGAGTCTTTGGGCGTCTAGAGCAACAGAGGAGGCCAACACAATTGGTGCGACAAATCTTTGACGAGCTTAGAGAATGGGACGACGCCGGAGTAGGAAGAATACACCGTTTTGTGAGAAGTTAGATCTTTTCTCCTTTAGGTGTTGAGTGGGTTCTGCTAGCATGATGTTCGCATCTACGCCTAGCCTCTTGTAATTATGTTCGCTCTCTTCTATAAAAATATGGTACGCTATTGGCGTACTCTCGAAAAAAAAATATGTGTGTTTGGATCTAACAGAAAGTACACGTTACGAGCTTCGATTTGCAAAAAGAACCACCTAAAACGGAGTTACGAAACTCAAGTTACGGCCTAACGAAGTTTGAATTCAGATCTTTTTGAATTCAACTTTTAAAATTTTCAAAAATATTTTTCGTTTGGTTCTCTGGATAGAGGATATTTCTATGAAACCGTAGAAAAAAGAATCAACTAAAACGGATCTATAGATTAAAAGATATACTAGAAACAAGAATTGGTATAGAATCTGAGATTGGAAAAAAATACTGGAAAAAGAGAGAAAAAAATCGGTCAGATGCCAAGTGGCGCCCTCTGATTGGCTGGCTGGGTGCTCACCGGACTTGTCGCCGGCGACGACGAAGATGGAGGCTACGGCGAAGTATGAGTGTCGAACGGTGGAGAGGGGGTCTCTATGAAGACGATGGAGTAGGACACAGAGACGAACTCGTTCTGTACGTGCACCACAGGCTCGCTGGAATCCTTCCGGCGGCGGTGGAACTTGACCTCGTCGGCGAAGTGATCCTGCTGCGGGATCGAGAGGTTTGATGGGTCAGAGATATTCGCACGATCAAAACTCATCCATTGGAATAAGAGGAGGGGAGAATGGCTCACCGAAGGCAGTGCTATCCTCATTGGAAACGGCAGCTAAGGACGAACTCCGGCGAGCAATTGCTCGCGTAGGAGAGCAAGGCAGAGAGGGGTTTCGGTCTTAGGAATGGAGGGATATGCCGTGCTTTTCGGGGTCCTATTTATAGGGGAAGAGGTGGGTCGTACGGGGAGATCAAGGGAGCTCACCGTGGCCATTAATGGCTGATTGTATATGTACGTTTCATGGCTCGGTTCAACCAATTAAAGCATTAACGCTGGGTTCTAATTCCCTGAATGGGTTATTGGTAACGCCCTCGACAAATTTCGTGTTGACTCCGGAGTGAAACGGCAAAGAAATTAAGTGGGAGAAGGGGAGGAAGTGGTGGAGGCGCCATGAGTGCAGTCTCTGTTCCTGTAACGAACAGAGAGGAGGAAGAAGGAAGCCAGCGCATGCTATGGGCCTTAGTGGGAAATTTGGCCCGTGGCTGAGTGGTTTTTTTTAATAACAGAAACACTATGGCACCAAAAATATGAATAAATATAAGTCTACAAATGCCAGAAAAATTCGCATAATATTATGGTGTTACATATGACATTGTGAACATTTATCGGGCCTAAAATGCAAGTTTTCAAAAATAAACTTTTTGCTATGCTAATAAAATAAATTGCAAATAAAACTCAACAAATATATTTTGGTTCCAAATTCAATTTCCAATATTTTCCTTCTATTTTTTAAGAAGTCATTTTATCTTCTCTCTTTATTTTATTTTTTTGATATAATGGAAATGAATTTTTTTGGTGAAACCAAATTTGATCCAAACTCCCAACTTCAAAAAAATTCAAAATTGGTTTTTAGGGAAACTTCCAACTCTCTCTTTTGGTCCTTGAGTTGCTCAAAGTTCCTTGGATCAAAATTCAAATAAAACAAATGGAGGAAAAATGCATAAATCATGGATGCATATGAATGATCTATTATAAACATCCAAATTGAAAATTGGGATGTTACAAACCTACCCCCTTAAGATGAATCTCGCCCTCGAGATTCGGGTTGACTAGCAAAAAGGTGTGGGTGGTCCTGTCGGAGGTCTTCTTCTCATTCCCAGGTGGCTTCTTCCTCAGTATGATGACTCAACTGAACCTTGCAAAACTTGATGACCTTGCTGCGGGTAACCCTGCTTGCAGTCTCGAGAATCTTGATGAGCTTCTCCTCATAGGTCAGGTCACTATCCAACTGTACGGCCTCCAGTGGCACTGTGTCTCTCAAAGGAATATCGGCCATCTCCGCATGGCACTTCTTCAACCTGGGAAACGTGAAACACATCATGAACTCCTGACAAGGCTTCTGGTAGTTCCAACTTGTAGGCAACTTCACCCATGTGTTCTAAAACTCTATACGGCCCCAGAAACCGTGGTGCTAACTTTCCTTTGACTCCAAATCGTTTAACTCCTCGAAGTGGTGACACATGCATGTATGCTCTATCTCTGACTTCATAGGTTACCTCCTTGCGTTTAGTATCGGCATAACTCTTCTGTCTGGATTGGGCTACCTTGAGTCTGTCGCGGATCAGCTTAACTTTCTCCTCTGAATCTCTAATTAAATCTGGTCCAAATAATTTACGGTCTGCAACTTCATCCCACATCAATGGTGTCCTGCACCTCCTACCGTAAAAAGCTTCAAAAGGGGCCATTTTCAAACTAGCTTGATAGCTGTTGTTATATTAGAACTCCGCGTAAGGCAAATTATCATCCCAACTAGATCCATAATCTAGCGCACAAGCTCTCAACATGTCCTCCAAAATTTGATTGACTCTCTTGGTCTGCCCATCTGTCTGCGGATGAAAAGTTGTAATGAACTCCAGCCTGGTACCCAAAGTTTCATGTAACTGATGCCAAAACTTTGAGGTAAATTGTGTTCCTCTATCTGATACGATGGTCCTCGGAACTCCATGCAGACATACGATCCTGGTCATGTATATCTTGGCTAACTTAGCACTTGTATATGTGGTTTTCACGGGGATGAAATGAGCTACCTTAGTCAAGCAATCAACCACTACCCAAATAGAATCATAGCCCGATCGGGTCCTGGGTAATCCTGTAATGAATTCCATGCCAATCTTGTCCCACTTCCAATCTGGTATCGGCAAAGGCTGAAGTAATCCTTCTGGTTTCTGGTGCTCTGCCTTAACC
Source organism: Triticum aestivum (assembly GCF_018294505.1). NCBI lineage: Eukaryota > Viridiplantae > Streptophyta > Magnoliopsida > Poales > Poaceae > Triticum > Triticum aestivum. Next base: position 165,522,117 of record NC_057803.1, on the reverse strand, counting down.
CTTTGACATACGTCACATACTGCAACATACTCGGCAATATGCTTCTTCATACCTGTCCACCAAAAACTTTCCTTCAAGTCCAAATACATTTTGGTGTTGCCTGGGTGTATCAAGTAAGGCAAATCATGAGCCTCCTGAAGAATCAACTTCCTGATCTCTGGGTCATTGGGTACATACATATGATTCTCAAACCATAAGGTTCCATGTTCATCCTCACGAAATCCTTCTGCCTTTCCTTGGTTCATCATTTCCTTTATTTCTACAATTCCTTTGTCCAACTTCTGGGCTTATCGGATCTTTCCCAACAAAGTTGATTGAATTTCCATTGCGGCAACAAAACCTCGTGGTACTATCTCCAATCGAAGATCTCTGAGATCATCAATTAACTCCTGAGGTAATCCTCCTGCTGTGAGGTTATTAACATAGCTCTTGCGGCTCAATGCATCTGCCACAACATTGGCCTTTCCTGGGTGATAGTGCAATTTCATGTCATAATCCTTTATGAGCTCCAACCATCTTCTCTACCTGAGGTTCAACTCCTTCCGCGTGAAGATGTATTTTAAACTCTTATGATCCATGTAAACATCACAATGATTTTCGATAAGAAAATGTCTCCAGGTCTTGAGTGCGTGCACTACGGCTGCTAACTCCAAATCATGTGTGGCATAATTCCGCTCATGAGGTCGAAGCTGGCGTGAGGCATATGACACAACGCTTCCTTCTTGCATAAGAACACCTCCAAGTCCCTGACGAGAAGCGTCGCAATATACTTGGAAATCCTTGTGTATATTCGGAAGAATTAGCACTGGGGATGTGACCAAACGTTTCTTTAGATCCTGGAAACTGGCCTCACATTCGTTGGTCCAAACAAACTTAGTGTCTTTCTTCAATAACTCTGTCATGGGCTTCGCGATTTTGGAGAAATTCTCAATAAACCTTCGATAATATCCTGTGAGTCCAAGAAAACTGTGAATCTCTCTGACTGAGGTGGGTGCCTTCCATTCGGTGACGGCTTCAACCTTGGAGGGGTCTACTGCTATTCCTTCTCCTGATATAACATGTCCAAGAAATCCGACTTCCTTCAACCAGAATTCGCATTTGCTGAACTTTGCGTATAATTGATGTTCCCTGAGCTTCTCAAGAACCAAGCGCAAATGTTCCTTGTGTCCTTCTTCATTCTTTGAGTAAATCAATATGTCATCAATGAATACCACAACAAAATTATCCAAGAACTCCATGAATACCTTATTCATCATACTCATGAAATAGGCAGGGGCATTGGTCAAACCAAAAGACATGACCGTGTACTCATAAAGTCCATATCTCATGGTAAAGGTTGTCTTGGGTATATCTTGTTCTCGAATCTTCAACTGGTGATATCCTGATCGAAGATCGATCTTTGAGAAAACTTTTGCTCCTTGTAGCTGGTCAAACAAATCATTGATCATCGGTAGAGGGTACTTGTTCATGATCGTCACCTCATTCAACGCACGATAATCTACAACCATTCTCAAGGATCCATCCTTCTTCTCAACTAGAAGCACTGGGGCTCCCCAAGGTGATGAACTTGGTCGAATATAACCTTTCTCAAATAATTCCTTAATTTACTTCTTAATTTCCTCCAGATCATTTGTGGGCATCCGGTACGGTTTAGAGTGGATGAGAAATTAGAATAAAATAAAGGCCTAATGAGAGAAATCACTACCCATATTCTTATGATAGCAAGAAAATTTCAAATCAAGCAATTCACACAGATCACACCACACAAGCAAAAACCTATAGGTAAGGTCATATCCACAAGAGATATGATCTCTTCATACTACCGCAATCATTCGTTGGACTCAACTTGGTAGTGGTGGTCTGAACTAAATCTCCTCAAATCAATGTCAACTCTAGCTTATTCTTCTTCGTCAATGATGCCTTCATAGGTCATGGTCTCATCGGGCTGAGCAACTTGGTGATGGGGTTCAACAACTATTTTATTGAAGTGGAGAAGAGATAGAAATGAATAGAGAAGAGTATAGACCAACGGATATTTAAGGAAGTCGTAAAATAAAGTTTTCTTCCTATGGCTTTCCATTTCCTAGTGGTCGCGTCCTACAGTCAGCGTGTGCTCTGATACCATCTTGTAGCGACCCGACCCAAAATGGATCGAAGTCTCTGTGCTTAAGTGTCATCCCTGGATCAGTATGCTGACACACACAGTACTCGAGGAATTATAACAGAGTTCAATCACACTTTATTACATCAGGTTCCCAAAAGAGTATTTATTACAATAATATGGCCAAAGGCCATCTCAATGAAAATAACTGAGGAAGCATTGAAGGTAAATGAGTCCATCCAACTCCACGGCAAACTGAGTGCAGAACAATGACCTATCGCACCTTTAATCCTCGTCGGAAAAGTCTGCAACATGAGACGTTGCAGCCATGTAGGTCAGCACATGGAATATGCTGGCAATTTCACACCATAGAATAATAATAAATGAAAAGACTATCTCTATATGAAAATTTACCTGGTGGAGGCTCTAAGTTTTATTTTGCATAAAGCTAATTTTACCCTACAACAAAGGAATAATTTTTTTATTACTACTAAGTTAAAATGCCATTATTGAGAAGGTTCCTCCAACTCAATCCCAAAATTCCCAAGTTATTAGTAACCCAATAATTTCATTAAAAAGAGTGATGAGAGCAACTAATAACTCACTTCTAGATACTCAAATTGTCCATAACCGGGGACACGGCTAATCATGATTAGTTTGTACACTCTGCAGAGGTTTGCGCACTTTTCCCCACAAGACTCGACCACCTCCATGATTGGAAGATCAAGACATAGACTTTCAGAAGCGTTTCCCCTTAACCCTGGGTAGACCGATACACCTAATTTCCCCTACATCAGCTAGTCTACCACGGAAAGAGGTCACACAACTTACTCAACTATGCCAGAGCCCATAATGGCTTGTGGCTGCACACGGAAGTTTCTAGGCATGAAATATCTTATGATCCCTTTGAGCCTGGGTGGCGAACCTTGGGTAATCACACGGGTACTCCAGGATTCCCCTTGGGCAAGCACTGGTTTCTCCAGGTGCCCCAAACAATCCACCCAGATGTGTATTAAAGTTGCCACCTTAGGTTATCCCAAAATTATTAACTCTTGCAACTTGCATGGATCACACATACCAATTCCCGTCTACGAGCATGGCTAAGCAATATATGACATAACGAATATTCCCGGGGTGATCAAAGTCATAGGTTCCTACCACATGAACTACAAAGCATAACCACATGTTCTCAATCCTACTCATGCAATCTTTGAGGGTGAAACTAATGCATAGTAAAAACTGGGTATTCAAAAAATATGATCAAAGTGTGAACTTGCCTTGCTGATGATCGTTGAACTCTAAGGATTCATGGTAGCAAGCTTCGCACTCCGGATGATCTAACGTAAGCAATCAATAACATACATAAGCATACAAGCAAAAATCCAAAAAGAAAACAAATGAAAGACTTCGAAAAACTCCAAAACAACCAAATAAAGTTTTTGTACATAACATAATTTTTACAGTAGCAAAAATATGTGTATTTGGGTCTAACAGAAAGTACACGTTACGAGATTCGATTTGCAAAAAGAACCACCTAAAACGGAGTTACGAAACTCAAGTTACGGCCTATCGAAGTTTGAATTCAGATCTGTTTGAATTCAACTTTTAAAATTTTCAAAAATATTTTTCGATTGGTTCTCTGGATAGAGGATATTTCTATGAAACCGTGGAAAAAAGAATCAACTAAAACGGATCTATATATTAAAAGATATACTAGAAACAATAATTGGTATAGAATCTGAGATTGGAAAAAAATACTGGAAAAAGAGAAAAAAATTGGTCAGATGCCAAGTGGCGCCCTTTGATTGGCTGGCTGGGTGCTCACCGGACTTGTCGCCGGCGACGACGAAGACGGAGGCTACGGCAAAGTATGAGTGTCGAACGGTGGAGAGGGGGTCTCTATGAAGACGATGGAGTAGGACACAGAGACGAACTCGTTCTGTACGTGCACCACAGGCTCGCTGGAATCCTTCCGGCGGCGGTGGAACTTGACCTCGTCGGCGAAGTGATCCTGCTGCGGGATCGAGAGGTTTGATGGTTCAGAGATATTCGCATGATCAAAACTCATCCATTGGAATAAGAGGAGGGGCGAATGGCTCACCAGAGGCAGTGCTATCCTCGTTGGAAACGGCAACGAAGGACGAATTCCGGCGAGCAATTGCTCGCGTAGGAGAGCAAGGCAGAGAGGGGTTTCGGTCTTAGGAATGGAGGGATATGCCGTGCTTTTCGGGGTCCTATTTATAGGGGAAGAGGGGATCGTACGGGGAGATCAAGGGAGCTCATAGTGGCCATTAATGGCTGATTGTATATGTATGTTTAATGGCTCGGTTCAACCAATTAAAGCATTAACGCTGGGTTCTAATTCCCTGAATGGGTTATTGGTAACGCCCTCGACAAATTTCGTGTTGACTCCGGAGTGAAACGGCAAAGAAATTAAGTGGGAGAAGGGGAGGAAGTGGTGGAGGCGCCATGAGTGCAGTCTCTGTTCCTGTAACGAACAGAGAGGAGGAAGAAGGAAGTCAGCGCATGCTATGGGCCTTAGTGGGAAATCTGGCCCGTGGCTGAGTGGTTTTTTTAATAACAGAAACACTATGGCACCGAAAATACGAATAAATATAAGTCTAAAAATGCCAGAAAAATTCACATAATATTATGGTCTTATATATGACATTGTGAACATTTATCGGGCCTAAAATGCAAGTTTTCAAAAATAAACTTTTTGCTATGCTAATAAAATAAATTGCAAATAAAACTCAACAAATATATTTTGGTTCCAAATTCAATTTCCAATATTTTCCTTCTATTTTTAAGAAGTCATTTTATCTTCTCTCTTTATTTTATTTTTTTGATATAATGGAAATGAATTTTTTTGGTGAAACCAAATTTGATCCAAGCTCCCAACTTCGAAAAAAATTGAAAATTGGTTTTTAGGGAAACTTCCAACTCTCTCTTTTGGTCCTTGAGTTGCTCAAAGTTCCTTGGATCAAAATTCAAATAAAACAAATGGAGGAAAAAAATGCATAAATCATGGATGCATATGAAAGATCTATTATAAACATCCAAATTGAAAATTGGGATGTTACATTTTTGCTCCTGTTTAGTAATAAATAAATTTTCTAGCCTATGTTTTGGTTGTGTTTTTTTGTTTAATTAGTGTTTCTGCCAAGTAGAACAGTTGGGAAGACTTGGGGAAAGTCTTGTTAAACTTGCTGTAAAAAAACAGAAACTTTAGCGCTCACGAGAACTGCTGTCAATTTTATTTGGAAAGTGCTATTTAGTTAATTCTTTTTGAAGATGATTAATAGATAAATTCCTCACCTCCATCAAAATATTTTAGAATTTTTGGGGTTCCAGATCTTGCGCTAGCTACAGATTACTACAGACTGTTCTGTTTTTTACAGATTCTGTTTTTCGTGTGTTGTTTGCTTATTTTGATGAATCTATGGCTAGTAAAATAGTTTATAATCCATAGAGGTTGGAATACATTAGGTTTAACACCCATATAAATAAATAATGAGTTCATTATAGTACCTTGAAGTGGTCTTTTGTTTTCTTTCGCTAACGGAGCTCACGAGTTTTCTACTTTAAGTTTTGTGTTGTGAAGTTTTCAAGTTTTGGATAAAGATTTGATGGATTATGGAACGAGGAGTGGCAAGAGCCTAAGCTTGGGGATGCCCATGGCACCCCCAAGATAATCTAAGGACACCTAAAAGCCAAAGCTTGGGGATGCCCCGGAAGGCATCCCCTCTTTCGTCTACTTCTATCGGTAACTTTACTTGGAGCTATATTTTTATTCACCACATGATATGTGTTTTGCTTGGAGCGTCTTTTATGATTTGAGGCTTTGCTTATTAGTTTACCACAATCATCCTTGCTGTACACACCTTTTGAGAGAGCCATACATGATTTGGAATTTGATAGAATACTCTATGTACTTCACTTATATCTTTTGAGCTTTATAGTTTTGCTCTAGTGCTTCACTTATATCTTTTAGAGTAGGGTGGTGGATTTGTTTTATAGAAACTATTGATCTCTCATGCTTCAATTAGATTATTTTGAGAGTCTTAATAGCATGGTAATTTTCTTAAAATCCTAATATGCTTGGTATGCAAAATTAATAATAAAACTTTCGTATGAGTGTGTTGAATACTAAGAAGAAATTGATGCTTGATAATTGTTTTGAGATATGAGGATGGTGATATTAGAGTCATGCTAGTTGAGTAGTTGTCAATTTGAGAAATGCTTGTGTTAAAGTTTGTGATTCCCTTAGCATGCACGTATGGTGAACCGTTATATGATGAAGTCGGAGCATGATTTATTTATTGATTGTCTTCCTTATGAGTGGCGGTCGGGGACGAGCGATGGTCTTTTCCTACCAATCTATCCCCCTAGGAGCATGCGCGTAATACTTTGCTTTGATAACTTCTAGATTTTTGCAATAAGTATATGAGTTCTTTACGACTAATGTTGAGTCCATGGATTATACGCACTTTCCTTCCTTCCACCATTGCTAGCCTCTCTAATACCGCGCACTTTTCGCCGGTATCATACACCCACCAAATACCTTCCTCAAAACAGCCACCATACCTACCTATCATGGCATTTCCATAGCCATTCCGAGATATATTGCCATGCAACTTTCCACCGTTCCTTTCATTATGACACGCTCCATCATTGTCATATTGCTATGCATGATCATGTAGTTGACATTGTATTTATGGCAAAGCCACCGTTCATAATTCTTTCATACATGTCACTCATGAGTCATTGCACATCCCGGTACACCGCCGGAGGCATTCATATAGAGTCATATTTTGTTCTAAGAATCGAGTTGTAATTCATGAGTTGTAAGTAAATAAAAGTGTGATGATCATCATTATTAGAGCATTGTCCCAATGAGGAAAGGATGATGGAGACTATGATTCCCCCACAAGTCGGGATGAGACTCCGGACGAAAAAAATAAAAAAAAGAGGCCATAAAAAAAGAAAGAAAGGCCCAAATAAAAAATAAAAAATATGAGAGAAAAAGAGAGAAGGGACAATGTTACTATCCTTTTACCACACTTGTGCTTCAAAGTAGCACCATGATCTTCATGATAGAGAGTCTCTCATTATGTCACTTTCATATACTAGTGGGAATTTTTCATTATAGAAATTGGCTTGTATATTCCAATGATGGGCTTCCTCAAAATGCCCTAGGTCTTCGTGAGCAAGCGAGTTGGATGCACACCCACTTAGTTTCTTTTGAGCTTTCATATACTTATAGCTCTAGTGCATCCGTTGCATGGCATTCCCTACTCACTCACATTGATATCTATTGATGGGCATCTCCATAGCCCGTTAATACGCCTAGTTGATGTGAGACTATCTTCTCCCTTTTTGTCTTCTCCACAACCACCATTCTATTCCACCTATAGTGCTATATCCATGGCTCACGCTCATGTATTGCATAAAGATCGAAAAAGTTTTGAAAATGTCAAAAGTATGAAACAATTGCTTGGCTTGTCATCGGGGTTGTGCATGATTTAAATACTTTGTGTGGTGAAGATAGAGCATAGCCAGACTATATGATTTTGTAGGGATAGCTTTCTTTGGCCATGATATTTTGAGAAGACATAATTGCTTTGTTAGTATGCTTGAAGTATTTTTATTTTTATATCAATATGAACTTTTGTCTTGAATCTTTCAAATCTGAATATTCATACCACAGTTAAGAAGATTTACATTGAAATTATGCCAAGTAGCACTCCGCATCAAAAATTCTATTTTTATCATTTACCTACTCGAGGACGAGCAGGAATTAAGCTTGGGTATGCTTAATACGTCTCCAACGTATCTATAATTTTTGATTGCTCCATGCTATATTATCTACTGTTTTTGACATTATTGGGCTTTATTATCCAATTTTATATTATTTTTGGGACTAACCTATTAACTGGACGCCCAGCCCAGAATTGCTGTTTTTTGCCTGTTTTAGGGTTTCGAAGAAAAGGAATATCAAACGGAGTCCAAACAGAATGAAACCTTCAGAAACGTGATTTTCTCATCAGATAAGATCCAGGAGACTTGGACCCTCCGTCAAGAAAGCCACGAGGTGGTCACGAGGGTTGGGGCGCCCCCCCCCCCTAGGGCGCGCCCCCCTGCCTCGTGGGCCCCTCGAAACTCCACCGACGTACTTCTTCCTCCTATATATATATCCACATACCCCCAAACGATTGGGGATGGAGCCAAAAACCTAATTCCACCGCCGCAACTTTCTGTATCCACGAGATCCCATCTTGGGGCCTGTTCCGAAGCACCGCCGGAGGAGGCATCGATCACAGAGGACTTCTACATCATCATCTAAGCCCCTCCGATGAAGTGTGAGTAGTTTACTTCAGACCTACGGGTCCATAGCTAGTAGCTAGATGGCTTCTTCTCTCTTTTTGGATATCAATACAATGTTCTCCCCCTGTCTCGTGGAGATCTATTCGGTGTAATCTTCTTTTTGGGGTGTGTTTGTTAAGACCGATGAATTGTGGGTTTATGATCAAGTCTATCTATGAATAATATTTGAATCTTCTCTGGATTCTTTTATGTATGATTGGTTATCTTTGCAAGTCTCTTCGAATTATCAGTTTGGTTTAGCCTACTAGATTGGTTGTTCTTGCCATGGGAGAAGTGCTTAGCTTTGGGTTCGATCTTGCGGTGTCCTTTCCTAGTGACAGAAGGGGCAGCAAGGCACGTATTGTATCGTTGCCATCGAGGATAACAAGATGGGGTTTTTATCATATTGCATGAAACTATCCCTACATCATGTCATATTGCTTAAGGTGTTACTCTGTTTTTAACTTAATACTCTAGATGCATGCTAGATAGTGGTCGATGAGTGGAGTAATAGTAGTAGATGCAGAATCGTTTCGGTCTACTTGTGTCGGACGTGATGCCTATATACATGATCATACCTAGATATTCTCATAACTATGCTAAATTTTGTCAATTGCTCAACAGTAATTTGTTCACCCACCATAGAATACTTATGCTCTTGAGAGAAGCCACTAGTGAAACCTATGGCCACCGGGTCTCTTTCTCATCATATCAATCTCCATCACTTTATTATTGCTTTGCTTTTACTTTATTTAATTTGCATCTCTATACCAAAAATACCAAAAAAACATTATTTATCATCTCTATCAGATCTCACTTTCGTAAGTGACCGTGAAGGGATTGACAACCCCTAAGCGCGTTGGTTGCGTTGAGCTATTGTTTTTGTGTAGGTACGAGGGATTCGAGCGTAGCCTCCAACTGGATTGATACCTTGGTTCTCAAAAACTGAGGGAAATACTTACGCTACTTTGCTGCATCATCCCTTCCTCTTCGGGGAAATCCAACGCAGTGCTCAAGAGGTACCAACCATCAACTTTCTACCACAGCCACACCCGATTGGATGCGGTTTGCCTGATCCGCTGCTGTGCTCCGATCCGTACTCCCGCTCCATCGAATTTTCATCCAGTGGCCGTGACACATTTCGTCCCGGGCATCAATCCTCAGCAGGAGTACTTCTGTACTACAGGTAGTACCTGCCGGTGCAGCCATCTACGCCTCGTAACGCCCCGACGCCCAGTTGTGGCACCCTCGCCACGGCCACGCCACCACCGGCCGGTTCATCTGGAACGAGTGAGTCACGAACCACACCACCACCATGAGAATGACATGTGGGATAGCCACATTTAAGGTCCGCATGTCATTGACTCATACGCCGGGCACTAAGCCACTGAAGTTCGGTCCCGTGGGCCCCGAGAGGGAAATGTAACTCCTGTTGCAGGCCTTGTGGTGCTCCCGCAGTACGAGCTCATGCCAAACCCGGAATTTGTTTCTTACTACTACCAACTACTAGTAAGGTACACGTGCATTGCATGCATGAGATTCTGGTGGTTTGTGCATTATGCTTCTACATGTGGAGTCTTCTAGATTCTACATGTGGCAAAATCTGGTGGAATGTAGATGATATCCAATGGCCAGTAGTGCTCGGATTTGCCATCTTTGTACTGTCGGATTGGCTTCATCCAATGACCAACTTTCAAAGTTATGGTTTTGTTTGCAGCCTAAGGTTGCCACGCGTAAGCTTAGGCGTGCCACAAGTGTGTTTGGTTGCGTTCTCATCTCAGCATAGTTGTTCCCTCTTCATGCATGCTCAACTCAACACCTCTCCTCCTGTATGCTCTCTTCATGCATGCTTCTAGTGTATTTGTGCTAATCTAGTGTGGACTCATGCACCCTCCATACACTCTACCAAACATCCAAAAGTGGGTCGAGAAGGGAACTCTTGGGATCATGCACCCTTCATACACCCTACCAAACACACCAGGCATGTGTTTGGTTCATTGCTACACTTGTGGCTTGCCACACTTTTCTAGCTACATGGTCCACATGTCATAGACTCAACTTCTTGCCAAATCTTGACACACTTGTGGTGGCCATTTTGTTAGCCACATTTTTGTGGCAAACACATTTTGCCTAAGCTTAGTTGTGGCAAAGTTAGTCATGAATGAAGTTCAACCATGGAGTCTTCTAGATTCTACATGTGGCATAATCTGGTGGAATGTAGATGATATCCAATGGCCAGTAGTGCTCGGATTTACCATCTTTGTACCGTCGGATTGGCTTCATCCAACGACCAACTTTCAAAGTTATTCACACACTATATAGGGGGTATAGATATATATGTGCCGGCCCGTTGCAATGGATCAAAAGTATATCTGTTTAGTGGAGTGCACTCTAAACACATTATCTATTTATTTTTCTCTAACCTTTTGTACCCATGCAACCAAGCCACATAAGCATCATGAGTGCCCCCCACATCATATTATTCATACTCCCTCCGTTCCATAATGTAGTGCCTATAGATTTTTTAAAAAGTCAAACCTCACAAACTTTGACCAAGTTTGTGGAGAAAAATATTTACATCTAGAGTGCGAAACATATATCATTAGATTCATCATAAGATGTAGTTTCACATTATATATTTTTGGTATTGTAAATATAAATATTTTTCTCTACAAACTTGGTCAAAGTTTGTAAAGTTTGACTTCTCAAAAAATCTATAGGCACTACATTATGGAACGTAGGGAGTACTACGTTGACTGAAAAAAGATAAATCACCCAAAACAAGATCTTCCCATTTTTTGTTCCTACGATGTTGTGCCGTGCACGTACCTACTAGTTGTATAATGGTAGTACTAGTTGTATAGTACTACAAACTTGGTACTGGTAGGAGTAGAGTAGTACGGAATGCTCCTACTCTATCAACGAGCCCCATCTGACACCAAATTCTTGGCTTCCGTGCTACAGCTAGGTCTTCCCCTCGTTTCTGTTTTCCAACCCGACGGCGGGCGGGTGCAGTTTGCCAATAGTCGGTTTGCTCAACGGCGGTCCCACATGAAAGTGAAAATGCTAGGCAACACGCTTTCCCTAAGCTATGTGTCGTGCCGGACGGGCCGTGGAGTACTCCTGATTCCCGGGCATGTGGGGGGGGGAGCGTGACGCGAACGCGGCATACCTTTTCCTTTTACTAGCAATGTGCCTGTGCATTGCGACGGATCCAAAGTAGTAGAATAGTAGTACTTGTTCACAAACTTGAAAGAAATCACTCTTGTTTTGATATACTCCTAGTATATTACTCCCTCCGTTCCTAAATATTTGTCTTTTTAGAGATTTCAAATGGACTATCACATACGGATTATATAGACATATTTTGAAGTGTAGATTCACTCATTTTGCTCCGTATGTAGTCACTTATTGAAATCTCTAGAAAGACAAACATTTAGGAACGGAGGGAGTACTTTTCACTCAAAATATATTTCTTGGGATGTTTTGATGAGGTGAGGGAGGGATGTGGTTGCTTTCAAGATAATAAGGGATTTTCTGCACATTGGAGCAGAGAAGTGGGCTATTGTTGTAGAAATGCCACAATTTACCTCACAGCCGTTAGATGTAGATCTAATGGTCAGAAACGACGGATGGCAGACACACCAACATCACCAACTAAGTCTTTTATAGGAGTAGGAGTAGAGAAACATGTATAAATTGTAACATTTTGGTTCTGCTCCTTGCCACGATCTATAGATAGAAATAACGATTGGAAACGCTAGGGCGGGGCTATTTCCGCCAGATAAGCAGGGTACGTAGTAGCTAGGTTGGCGCATCGTCGGTTTGGTCACACACGGTCCGACATGTTCTAGTGTTTCTAGCAAGATGCCCGCGCGTTGCACGAAGTTGATGGAAAAGGTAAGCACAACTTATAAATTGACGGATGGAGTACTAGTTACAGTGATGCATATAATTAAGCAAAGGGATCACACATGTCGGTATTGTCTGGAACGAGAATGCAACAGCACAATAAGAATTAAGGCCACGATGATGATGTGATCGCAGTGGTGGTTACAGAAGGCAAGAAGAAAGATGCATCCATCAACGTACGACCTCCTCCTCCTCAACTTAGTGTGTCGGGCCACCGACCGGCGGCTAAGGAGCGGAGGCTTTTGTGGCAAGGTCAAGGTGCTTCTCAGCAAAGGCATCCAAGGCTTCCAACTGGTTGAGGAAGGCCAATGCCGTAGCGTCCTCACTGGACTTGTAGATACCTATGTACATGATTTGCTCGTACACGTGGATGTGTAGGTCGATGAATTCTTGCGGGGCGAGGTGCCTCGCGGCGAGCGCGACCTCCAGGTGGGCATTCTTCGTGGCGTCGGCGGGTAGTCGCAAGGCCACCAGTGCTTGAAAGAGGTTCCGGCCATGGAGGCCGATTAGGATGGCAGGCAATGAGGAGCCCGGGCGCGCGGGCTGGAGGAGTACGGTGACGTAGTCCGCGAGCTTCTTGAGGACGGTGAACTTGTTAGTGGTGGCAACGATCATCTGGTCCAACTGAGAGTCGTAGTTGGCATCGACGGTGGCCATCCACCAGCCGGTCTCCAACACCATCTGGAGACGATCCTCGACGCCATGCCGCAGGCCGACGTCGTGGACCATCTGGCATAGCCGCTAGGTGCTCGCGCGCATTGCCGCCATGGGTCTGGAGTGAGCTCTTTCGCACTTAGTGTAGGTGCTTAGGCAAATGCTTAGGTGCGTACGATGTGGCAAATGCTTAGGCGCCTTTATATGAGGGCAAACTGCGTTGCATTCACATCGTGCAGCCTCTTTTCCCGGTCCTCCTTCGATTACTTCCCTCATGCATTAATTGAAGGAGGATGCATTGGTCGTTCAACATTTCGAGAACCGCTACTCCCTCCCTCGTCTGCATTAAAGCCGTATCGGGAACTGCGCCACCCGCTGTCAAATCGAATAGTACTACATCGCCCGCTGCACGCCCGGCTGAACACGCCTCCTCGCCTCCATCAAACCCCTCTGTTAAACCCGCATGCAAACCGAGAAACCTACTCCGTCCACACGTCTGTTCATGAGCGGGCCGGAATTAAACGCAACACCGGCCGAGCTCCTCCCGTCCGCCCTTAGTTTAAACGAGGCCAGACGCCAGCCAAGCTCCTATCATCCGCCCTCTATTTACACGAGGCCAGACAGACAACGGGCAAGAATCTCACCCCTCCGCCGCTCCCCCATCTCCTCCTTCACCATTTTCTCCACTCTTCCGATGGCTTCCGAGGAGCCGTTCTCCGGCATATTACCTGGCTGGGTGGCCCGCAGAGCCCTCCGGATATGGGTGAGGCCGCTCGGTGCTTCACCAACCTCGCTTGGCCCGATGGAGCCAGTTGCCGCCCCAAGCAGGCGAGTGGTTCAGCAACTCGCTGCTCCAGTTCAGCTCGATGAGGAGTGGTGAGTTGCTCCACGCCGGCACGGTGGCGAGCACACCAGTACGGGCATCGTCGCTGCTGCGTCGTACCGCGCCACCAATGTCTGCGGTGTTGCGCCTCCCGTGTCTGTCGGCGCGCCTCCCGTGCCTGCGGTAGCGCCATGCAGGCAGAGACAGAGGTCGGGTGCATGGACAGCGACGAGTCGGTGGCCAGCTTCTCCATGTCCGTTGCCATCATCGAGGAGAAGTAGAACACGGGAGGCCGCCGCCACTTGGGTCCCATGAAGGCCACCGCTGAGGCGACGACTGCGCATTTTGGTGGTTTCTTTGCTTCTTCGTCTCTTCCGAGGACCTTCGTCGACCCCGCAAAGTGTCTGGCAGACATGAGGAAGGCAAAGGGATCCGTGGGCGGCCATTTAGATTATGTACTCCCTCTCCAGCTGATGGGTAATTTTTGTTCTAAGAATGGATAAATTGTATGTATCTATAACTAAAATAAGTTTAGATACATCCATTTCTAGGACAAGTATTTCTGGACGGAGGGGTATTAATTATACCAAGAGAGTCGGATTGGCACCGCTTAGTTCATGTAAATGTAATGAAATCCATCATGTTTATATGAAGATCCAGCTTTTTTATACGAAATCCTTCATGCTTATATGAAATAAGTCCGTGTTTGCATGAATTTCATCTGGTTGGTTAGAGTTGTGAAAATGTATGCCGTTGGCGTTTAATGTCATCCTCCGCGGAAGGAAGCGGGAGGAAATTTGCCGGCTGCCGTTGGAGATGCTCTTATGTTGGAAATAATAGAGTGACATCCAATCCATTTGAGTTAATTGCGTGTATGATTGTCCCTCTATAAAAAGTTAATTGCATGTACAGTGTACACGTGACTTGCAGGGTGGCTACAACTTCGTACAGAAAGTTAAAAAGAAACAAGTCCATCCTTAATCTTGTATTCTAAGTACTCTGTGGGTTCCACTGTCAGTACAGTAGCGAAAGAAGTATATATTAAATAAGTAATATATAATATAAAAATCTAAAGTTAAAGACAGAATTCGAACTCATGTCATCGCGTTGCGAGCATCCGGCGCTAACCAGTCCAGCACATTTTTGTTGTAGACCATGCTGGAGATATATCTCCATGTCTACTCTTATACTCCATCCGTTCCTAAATATTTGTCTTTTTCAGATTTCAAATGGACTACCACATACGGATGTGTATGTAGACATATTTTAGAGTGTAGATTCACTCATTTTGCTCCATATGTAGTCACTTGTTGAAATCTCTAAAAAGACAAATATTTAGGAACGGAGGGAGTAGAAAACAGAGTTGGTGATGATGGTGTGCGTGCCATCCTGCAATATAGGCCATCGGGTTTATATCTAACGGATAGGAAGAAAACTATGGCAATTTTGCAAAAATATACCCACACCCCTCTCCACGTTCGCAAATACGGCCTTCCCTCGTTCATCCTTTTCTCTCACAAGATAAACTACTCATACAAATGCATCTTGATGTTTTGTGCAACACACGAGCATCTAGCTAGTTTCTTTTAAAATAGTTACTGCGATAATTGGGTTGGAGTGATATATCTTATGTCTGCCCCGAATGATTTCAGATTCACTAGTAGTAACAAAGAAAAGGTTGCCTTGTTGATTAACAAAAAACAGGGTGAAAACTATCACATGAGGCCGGTAAAAATGAGGCACACTGGGTTCATCGTCATCGTCATTACAGCTGTGCGCGTGCGAGAAGTCTACATATCGAGGGGGCTACTGAGCGAGGCATAAAGACACAATGTTCGAGAGAGAAACCAATTGATAGATTACGATTAGATCGAGTTGTCACCCTTCTGCTGTCATTGTTGGGGTGGGGGAGGGGGAGGGAGAGAAAGACGTATCGAGAGTGTGCACGGTAGGCACAAAGGAACAACTAGCGAGTGTGTGTGTGTATGTGTGTGTGTGTGTGTGTTTGAAAGAGGAGTAGATAGATTACTATCAAGATCGAGGTGCCGCCCTACTCCTTTGATGTCGGGTAGTGTGTGTGTGTGTGTGTGTGCGTGTGTGTGTGTGTGTGTTTGAGAGAGAAGCCAGTCGATAGATTAGTATCAAGATCGAGGTGTCACCCTACTCCTTCGGTGTTGGGAAGTGTGTGTGTGTGTGTGTGGGTGTCGGGGGCAGTGACACTCACATATCCCTACTCTTATAAAAAACAGAGTTGGTGATGATGGTGTTCCTGCCATCCTGCAATATAGGCCACCCGATTTATACCCGACGGATAGGAAGGAAACTGTGGCAATTTTGCAAAAAGATACCCACACCCCTCTCCGCATTTGCAAATAAGGCATTCCCTCGTTCATCCTTTTCTCCCACAAGTTAAACTACTCATACAAATGCATCTTGATGTTCGGTGCAATGCATGGGCATCTTGCTGGTAGGGAGAAGGAGTTTGTGTGACACATATCTGGCTATATTAAGGGATAGGTAGATAGCATTTGTGTGAGGCATACTTAAAGCATCACGAAGATAATCAAAATTGTGTGCATGCAAGTGCCGTAAAAAACAAAAGCGAGAAACAATGTGTGTGTGAGAGAGAGAGAGTGAAAGAGAGAGAGAGAGCGAAATATCAAAACAAAAGGTGCTCTGCTAGAATCCCATTGTATGTATTCATATGGTTCCGGAACTCGACTTAACCTTAGGCATATGTGTGAGAGACATTATTATACTTTGAGACATTAGTGGCTGTGGGTCGGCGGAATTAAAGGGGTGGGCGTGTTCGACAGAGAGAGCGTGTGTGTTTCTGTGTGAGAGACTTGTAGGACGGGGTAGAAAGACGAGTTCTAACATTGACGGAGGGAGAGAAATACACGAAGTGCGCGTGTGTGATTCCGATGCCCACAGGGAAATGAGATATGTATGCGTGTGAGAGAGATTGCACAATTCATTCACATATCACTATCTACGATCGTGGACGTGCATCTCTTGAACATAAATCAATATCTACTTCATATCGTGGCCAAAGGTACAATATCGATTCAACGCTATAAAGATTGGACACTCACGTACCACATTTTTTTTTCTATTTGAATAAACCTTTTCAGTTGTGCATGCCAAAGTTACAGTGATGTTTCTTCAAACAACCAATGTAGCTATCATGTACATCCACCATTGTTACTCTTGCATTCAAAATCATTAGTCTTGGATGATTTAAGGTTCTATTATGAAGTAATACATGTAATATTCATATATGAATTCAACGGGTACGCAATTTATGAAATGGAGGCTATGTAATCATATGAGGTAACACTTTTAAGTAGTGGACTACAATATCCATTTCTTTTTGTGCGCCTCTACACTAACACGTCAATGCATTATGTTTAAAGTAAATAACCAATTGCACTAAATTATCTATTTACACGAGAAATACATAGGCTGAGCGTTTGATCCCTTTTTTGTGAACGCGCCACTACACCCGTACGATTGGCCGCGCCCGTGTGAACGTCCAAGTTATCGGCGCATCATCCCGAGTTATTGTCTTTTTTCTGGGGTGGACTTCACACCAGTTATTAACTGCTGACGCGTGCCCCGTGTACACAGTCTCGCATGACCTTCCTGCTAGCATGGTCCAAAATTAGTTGAAACTGGATACGAACGATCCCACGGGCGGCAAAATCTCCCGCCTCCTTCTAAAATTTCCGCCACCTTAGTCTTTAGCATGCGAAATTCCCCTTTTGTCCTTGGTGCGCGGAAACCAACAGTTACAATACCGCCCTAATCTACATAATAGGTCAGGGCTGCTTTGGTAACTTCCGGTTCCCCCCACTACACGGCACCCCCATTTCCTCTCCCCCTCCCGCAAAAACGACTAACTCCACAGCACCAGAGCATCTCACATCACACCGACCGTACTTCATCGACCTTTCTCCCCTCCCCCCTCGAAACCCTAGACTGCTCATCCACTGGCGTACCAAAGCCCATTCACTGCTAGCGGTGTCCACCTCGCCGGATCTGCTTCTGCGGCCGCATCTAACCCTCCCACCTCCCCTAGAAACAAGTAGACTGCTCATCCACCACTGTACCACAGTCCATTCGGTGCCGGCCTTGTCCACGGCGCCGGATCTGCTTCACCGGTACTCTCGTCAACCACAGCGCATCTGAAGTGGCTCATTCGTACTCCCCGCCAGAGACGCTTCGTTCACTCCCCCCCCTCCCCCGCCCCCGGAGCCACCCCACCGACGCCCCTGTCGATGGCCTCTGATCCTCTTTGTCGACACCTTCCTCAACCCTACCGGAGCCGCTTCGCCGACACCATCGTCAACCCCACCGGAGTAGCTTCGCCTATACCATTTTCAACCCTACCGGGGCCGCTTTGCCAACTCACAAGTCCACGGCCTCAGATCCGCTTCCTCGCACCCACATCCAACCTACTAGAGCAACCTTCTGACACCCCGTCCACGGCCGCAGATCCGCATCGTCGACACCATCCTTAACACAACCACCGGAGCAGCTTCACCTACGCCCTCGTCCATGGCCACAGATCCGCTTCGCCCACACCGTAGTCCACCCTACAGGAGCAGCTTCACCTACGCCCTCGTCCATGGCCACAGATCCGCTTCGCCCACACCGTAGTCCACCCTACCGGAGCCGCTCCACAAACACGCTACTCCATGGTTCTAGATCTCCTTACTAGACCCCGACAGCCAGCGCATCATCATCATCCTTGACGTTTCTAACCTGATTCCCACCGTCTCGCAAGATGCCAAGCATCTGCCACGGCCTAGGTACTTGTCACCTTTAAACCATCCAGCATCACTTGCCCGATGTACTTCAAATATACTAACAGATCGTTGTTACCTGTTATGCAGCTGACAAAAACTATAAGGACGATGTTTCTTCTGGATCTAACAGCGTGGCCAACCAAGATCCTGGACCGAGGCATTGCTATGATCTTGTAAGCGTGTCTCTCCCTCTTGTATTGTTCTGTGCCTGCCAGCGTGCTTTGCTAGGATTTTTGACCAGTAATCCCTTTGTGCAGACAATGATTTCTACTACTGGCTGCTAAATTAGATATGTAGATGTCATACATGATACTACCTCGTACCTCCGTTCCTAAATATAAGTCTTTCTAGAGATTCCACTATAAGCTACATACGGAGCAAAATGAGTGAATCTACACTCAAAATGCATCTATATACATCTGTATGTGGTCCATACTGGAATCTCTACATAGACATATATTTAGGAACAGAGGCAGTACATTACACAAAATCATAGGTGGCATGTAGGAATTCCAGTACACTGCATTAGGCTCCCTTAGAGTGCCTGCTAGTCCAGCACACAGAGTCATGGCTAGTTTATGCTACGCACACAATCATTAATTGGTGGTTTAAATATGCGCAAGGGATATGCAATGTATTATCATGTAGAGATGTCTGAAATTAGCCGTGTCAACTTGCAGATAGGGTTACACAATGAAAAAGTACAAGATGTATGTGGCAATTTCATGGAACATCGCAAAAAAAGGAGAGCCAGTGGTGAGCCTATACAGTGTGCTATGGTACGTCACTCCTCCATTGCAATCATCGTGACATGTTATTTGTATGTCAGTTCTATTGGCCAAGTTTCTTAGGACAGTTATTACGAGTTATCCTAAGAAAATAAGCACCTGTGAATATAAGCTCCATGTAATAAGTCAACCAGTTCTTTTCATTGCAGTTTCAGCTTATCTTTGGTATGATCAGTGAAAAGTCTAGATTGCATTATATTTTTTCATTTTGCTGCCCCTATGAAAATTAATTTGACTTGCAAACATCACAAATTGAACTCGATGCAGTAATTAATATGATAGGAAAACAGACCTTCACTATTTGCTCAAAATGCAAATACAAAGATACCATCTACTTGGCACAATCTACTTTGGTCCATAGAGATCCCATTGCCTAATTTAAAAGAAAAACGCATGACCCACATTTAAATGAAGAACAATTATTTATTGAAATTTGATGGTCCAAGTGGCTGGTTATTATCATATAGCAGCACCATCTGAAAGCATCATATAGCACCAGCAGCTCATATCAACTCATCATACAACAGCAGCAGCAGCAGTGTGCAATTCATCATATACTAGCAGTAGTTCATAGCGATTCATCATATAGCAGTAGCAGCAGCTCATAGCAATTCATCATATAGCAGCAGCAGGAGCAACTCATAGAAATTCATCATATAGCAGCAGCAGGAGCAGCTCATAGCAATTCATCATACAACAGCAGCAGGAGCAGGTTATAGCAACTCATCATATAGCAGCAGCAGCTCATAGCAATTCATCATATAGCAGTAGCAGCTCATAGCAATTCATCATATAGCAGCAGCTCATAGCAATTCATCATATAGCAGCAGCATGAGCAGCTCATAGCAATGCATCATATAGCTGCAGCAGAAGCAGCTCATAGCAATTCATCATATAGTGGATCATAATGAAAATTTGGCAAAAAATCAGAGGAGATCCTCACCTTGTTGGATGAGCTCATCCTAAAATAGCACCTCAAGGCCACAGCCTGGGAGGTGGGGAGGGGGAATAAGGTGCCTTCTGCCGCAGTGTGGCATCAGCCGTAGTTGTGCAGCACCTGCGAGAGTAATGCGTTGGACGAACCACAGTGGAGCAGCTGCTAGAGACCATGAGAATGAGGGGCGGCACCAGAGGGAGGAGCAGCCAGGGAGATTTGCCCCTACCCGCCGGCCATGTAGCCTAGCTGGACAGAGCATCGTCGAGGACCAGGCCAGATGGGACCGGTGGCGACGACTTGCTAGAGGAACCCTAGTGCTGCAGGCAGGGTATCGAGGTAGAGGGAAAGGGGAGAGGAGGTCCAAGCGGGCAGGGCAATGAACGCTTGCGTGTTTGTTTTTACTTGAGGGTGAGGTGTGACGCGGGCGTCACCAGATGCATTTTGAGTGTAATATAGGCAGACAATAGAGTCATTTCACTATTCCTCTTCCCTTCAATTTTTAGTGAGGCCGTACCTGAAACACCCCCCTCTAAAGCAAAATTAGTTAAGCCCAAGCCCATAACTCAAAAATGAATTCTTTACATCTTTTATGGCTTATTTTGACCATAAGCCCTGAAAAGGCGGAATAGAACTGGCCCTTAACCTGCAATTCAATTGTGCGTGGAATGATGAATCACTCCTTCCTGCTATAGTGTACATTTAGGCATCATCATACATGGCATAACCTAATACATGTGCATTCCATTGTAGAATCTGGAATATGCAATGTTTAAGTTAGTTCATACATTGCACATGATGTTTAAATGCCCCCTAAATTCAAGTGATGGTCTTTAAGCCTCCTTCTTTGCTTCTTTTCTTGATATGTAAGATTTGCTCACACATCTGTTCAATTGCTTGTTTGCATCAGCCATCCATACTAGGACTGTTTGCTTTGATTACTTGTTGTTCTTGACCTAACATGCTAACAGAGCTTGTCAACAATTTAAACACTAAGGGCTGCTATAGTGGGGCCTTTTCTAACTCATAGGTGACATAAAGGTTTGGTTGTACACTAAAGTAGGCTCTCCAAGAGTACCTGGAGATCCAGTTCGAAGGTATGCCTAGTTTTTACATAGTGCAAACATAGTAAATGCTCATTTCATTGTGTGCAAGTGCAAGAGATGCGGCATGTTTCATTATGTGGTGTTGTTTTGTTATAATCT
This sequence comes from Triticum aestivum, assembly GCF_018294505.1. Classification (NCBI taxonomy): domain Eukaryota; kingdom Viridiplantae; phylum Streptophyta; class Magnoliopsida; order Poales; family Poaceae; genus Triticum; species Triticum aestivum. Next base: position 165,500,523 of record NC_057803.1, on the reverse strand, counting down.
CATCCTTTTGTGTTCACAGACTGGAAAGTATGCATATTTATCTTCCAAGGAGACGAGTAACTAGTTTGTGTCACCTTGCAGAGGGGGTGCAATGAAGATAAGATTGAGGATTTCCAAGTACAAGATGTTAGGAAGGAGCCTTGCAAGAGAAGTAGGAGCTGCGCTGAGCCTCTTCAACCTGTTAAGGTAAGTCACTGTATCCAACTCAACAGTTCAATTCCTTGTTTGTTTCAGGCATAGTTAATTTGCTCTTTTTAATTGCTTTATTTGTCCTCAGTTAATGAGATGCCCAAAGAATGATGCCTGATGTTGGGTACTTGTATAACTATTAGTTGACATAATTAAAGGCCTTACCATTTAATTACTCTGTCGAAGTGTGCCTGAAGCTTTGAAGTCTATTAACCAACTATTATTGAATGAGGCTCACAATCTAGTTTATACTAGGCTAATGATTTCATAGTTTTGCTTGTTGTAGTATGTTTGTATGAAATCCTCTGTTGTTCATTATGATCCCTAAGACCTTAATTAAGCTACAGAATGGCCAACTGCTTGCTTACTTCTATGCAACGTGTTGTCTAAATTTCTTACTTGTCTGTGTTTTGGATTGGGCCCCAACATCATGCTCCTCTGGTGAGCTAAGAGAGATTTCTGTATGCAGGCTGCACAGACTACCTTTTTTATAATTTTTAAAATATCACCTGCTTATGCTTCATGACGTGTAACATTATTGTTAGACCTGTTTTGCCATGTACAAAATAGTATGTCTTGCTCGCTTCACTATTGTAACTATATTTTTTCCCTAGTCATGTGTACTTACAGAAACATTTCAGGATGAAATGACATCAACACAAAGATCTGCAAACAGTGCGGCATGGCCGTTACCGAATGATTATGGATTGGAATTGGAATGTGCTGATGTTCTCGAGGATCAACTAGAGGTGGCAAGACAACGTGTACATGATTCTGAATGTACAATCAACAAGTTGAGACTGGACATGCAGGTATTAAATGCAGGAGTCAAAAAATGAAACAAGACACTGAGGTAACAACGAAGGAATTGGAGATTTTGCAGACTGGAATTTGTGCTATCTAAATCCGTCCAATCATATTTTCTGAAGAGATTATAGTTCAAATGGTAAGTTATGTTGATGCGCGCCCATAATGTATGAGTTGTATTTGCCCAGTGTATGTAATTTGTTGTTTTTGTATGCTTTATTATCACTGGTGCCGAACCATAATGCCCACTGGGTATAAACGGCTGTAATTTCTTTATTGTATAGTGTAGGATTATTCTACGTTTATATGCCTTAGTCTCTTTATTGTATAGTGTTTGTTTTTTAGAGGTGATAGTATAGAGTAGGATAATTCTTTGAATATGATATGTCGTTCAAACGGGGGCCAACTCGCCCAAACGTTGTAGTGACCATGGTCGTCCACGGGCCATACGATCCATGGGTCATCTATGTGATGGACGATCCATGGCCTTCTATCGGCTGTCGGATCCGTGGGCCTTCTATGGGCCGTCGGATCCATGGGCCTTCTATGGGCCGTTGGATCAATGGGCCTTCTATGGGTCGTCGGGTCAATGGGCCTTCTACGCCCCGTAGGATCCATGGGCCTTCTACGGGTCGTCTTATCTATGGGCCTTGTACGGGCCGTATAAGGGGCCGTAAACGGGCTAGAGTTGAAATCGTCCGTTCATGGGCCGACCATAACGAGTTGTCGTTAATTGGCCATATTTGATGACGCTATGAAAACGACCCAATGTATTAACGGGCCTCAAACGGGCCGACTGTAACCATGGGCTGAATTTGGCCCACAAGCAGAAAATGACAGTAATGGGCCAAAAGTAAACGAATGCTGGAAATGAGCCCAAGAATAAATGGGCCCTAAGAAGGCCGAAAGATAACATGGGCTGGAAACGGCCCAACGAAATAATGGGCCGTTAATGGGTATAAAGCGATACACTGTCATTACGGGCCAGTTTACCATGGGTCGTTAATGGGCCGAGGGTTACTAAGGGCCTTATATGGGCCGAAAGACGTCATGGGCCATACATGGGCCGAAAGTTAAAACGGGCTGGAATTATATTGGATGGCCCAGATGACGTTACTGGGCCTAATTCAGATAGGCTGTAAATGGGCCCTGGGTTAGCGGGCTGTAAATGGGCTATATGCAAACAGGACGTTAATATGCTTGCCATGGGCCGGCCCGCCATCTTTTGACCAAGTCAAACGGGCCGGCCTTTTCACATGAATAAGCCTCTGTTGGGCTGTGCCACGTGTCGACATAGCATAGGCGCTTTGTGTCCAATGAATGGATGACATCTGTCCCAACGGCGAGCCGACACGTGTTCCCTCCAGCCAATGATGATTTTACATGTGGAAAATCCCCATTGGTCGGGGCTGTTAATGGGTTATCGGATCCAAAACCGGACCCGATAGCTTAACGGCGTTCCGTTACGGTGGATGCCACGTGCCGGTCACCCTTGACGAAAGCACTTCTGTGACGCGCGATTTATCGTCATGGAAGTGGACACTTCCGTGATGATAATTTTGGTAATGTCATGGAACACTTCTACGATAACACAGGTATGACTATCTTGATTCTGTCATAAAATTTTCATGGATGTACATGCATGACAGAAAACGTGACCTACTGTGACAAACACATATCATCACGGAAGTGTATTTTTCTGTAGTGTCTTATGATTGGAACTCTAGCAAGCATCTACAACTACCAAATATCATTAAGGTAAAACCCAACCGTAGCATATAGTATCAAGTCCTCTTTATCCCATACGCAACAACCCCCTTACTCGGGTATAAGCTTCTATCACTCTCGCCACCCAGATATGAGAATCATGAACATATTCCAACACCCTACAGCGGGAATCCCTCACGCTTGCGCGACACGAAGGGCACCATAGGATAGCACCAAAATAAAACATACAATTCAAACCAATCACGATCATCAATAAACCCATAGGGAAAAATAGATCTACTCAAACATCATAGAGACAATTGCTTATTTACCATTGACAAGCTCGGCCATTGCTCATTTGCCATCGAATAAACCAATGTTGCTCTTGTACCGCTTACAAGCTTCTTTCGTTGCTAATTTGCCAACAACCATTAACTTGGTGTGAACCACTTCTGTTAAAGTAAGAAAAATGACAATTTTGCCCTCAATGGAAAATGAGCAACCTTACCTATTGTTCCTTTTAACCATGCTGAACCACTTCTGTTCAAATTATCATAACATATTGAGATTACATATTTCTCTAAAAAATTGGCACCACCTTGCTAGTAATTTTAGATCAAACAATTTATGAGAACAATATAATATTTTCATCATACACATAACAAGGATAAAAGGTAGCATCTTGCTGGAGCTAGCTTGCATGACAATAACATATATTAAGACAACATATTTCTCTATAAAAAAAATTGCAGCACCTTGCTTGTAATTTTATGATCAAATTGTTATAAGCATGGTAACAATATATTTGCATCATAACACATAATGAGGATAGTAAATAGTATAAATAGACATGGCACTCATAGTCCAGTACAATAAATTGAAGTGCATGAAAGAGACCAATGTCCAGTACAGAAATTGAAGTGCACAAAAGAGAGCAATGTACAATGCAAGAAAACAAGTCCACAAATGTAATAGAAAGAAACAAGTTCACACTTTCAGTTTTTCCTTGCTACAAGTGGCCATAGCAGAGTTGTTTGGTTGCCTTTTCTTGGTTCGAGTGGCCATTGCAGGGTTGTTCGCTGCAGCTAGAATCACCTTTGCCTTCAACTTGCCCTTGTGTTGCTTTGGTGTTGACGAAATTTCCATTGAGGTGCTCTCAATTTGGTTCGAACCGATTTTTGACCTAAATTAACAATTCATGTTTAAGTAGATGATATGATTGCAAAAGAGAAGCACAATATGACCTTGAAAACTAAGGTGTCATTTACCTCACAGATTTAGATGATGTTGACTTCACCACATCTACTTCACTTGGGTTGTTAGTTGAACATGGAAGGGGCAGCGTTGGTTGCCTTTGGTTGCTTGAATATTAGTGTCACCACTCCTTGCTGCAACTTCGGATTTATTTCTTTTTCCCTACATGAGCAAAAGAACATTAACATTGTTATATGCATGATAATTATTAACAAAATCACACTCTTACCTTCTCTCTTTTGCGACATCAGTATGCGCTTCTTTTGCATCTGGATCAACATTTTTGCAACCTTGCCATCTATGACCATAGTCTTTGCAAATTAGGCATTGATGTTGTCCTTTTCTTCTCTTGCTCTTGCTTTGCTCAGCACCACTCTTGTGCCTCTCTACTTTTGGCGTCCTCGGAGCCCTTCGAAGGATTGGAGGGTGTAAAAAGAATTCATGGGTTTTCTTTGGCCATTGTGATGCATAAGTAAGCCCCGACATTACGGGAGTATATGCTGCTATGAACTTGGCAACACTATAGTAATCATCAACAAAGTCTTCTATAGTGACCCCCCTAATTCTGGTGATGAAGGAAATGGCATGCTTGCAAGGCTTCCCTGATACTTGGAATTCTCCACATGTGCATGTCCTCATGTCCAGATCCACAACATGTCGCTTGCCATCTTCACCACCCTCACTCACCTCTGCATTCATGTGGTTAATCTCTCATACTCTATGTCCAACCCTCTACTCTTTGCATTCAACTCCTTCATGACACTAGGTAGTATATAGTGGCCTTCCAATTTTTTGGCAATCCTCCTCTTCTCCATCTTGACTAGTATCTTCCTTATGATTTTGTCCACCAACTGAAACAACATCATGCCCTTGTGCTTGTTGATCCAATTGTTGAAGCACTCGGCCAAATTGTTTGTCACATAATCTACCTTTGAGGAAGTGGAAAATTTTCTCCTGGACCAAAGCCTACTATGGTATCTTGTCAAGTACACTATTGCTTTAGGTTTTTTCTCTTCTATGGCTGCCATGTGGGCTCTGAAAGCTTCTAGAGTCCATGAATAAGCTGCTGGCCACATATGGTCATCAAATACTTTACCATGAATTTTTTTTCTTAAAGTTGACAACCAAGTGGTGCATGCATTCCCTATCTTTAGCATACTTATACACCTCTTCAATTGCACTATCAACCCCTTTTCCTGCATCCGAACAGATTGCAAGTCCAGGTGGACAACCGATAGCTTGATGAAGCTTATCATTTCCAATAGGTTTGTATTTTTCACTAATAGTATCAAATTATTCTACAATGATAGTTTCATCATCAGACCACACAACCCAAGAGTACTGTGCAAAAATAGCATCTAGAAACCCCTTCATAGTAGTTATAGCATGCAAATCAATGCTCCAACTGAAGGAAAAACCTCCGCTGAAGTTACGACGACTGCTACATATCCTAACTTCTAGCACACATGTTGATGCCTGGTCCATCCTGCGGGCGCAACCATGACAATCAGCAACCAATTTTTCTAAAGAGGGGAAGTGTGCAACTAAATATCACGACAGAGTATATCACGAACACATGAGACAATGAACTACCTTATTGCACCTGGAACGAGGAGATGTTGAAGAAGCAACATCCTCATTAGCTGTGAGGGAGGCACCTGGAACTGTTTGTCCAGCGGTTGTGAGGGAGGCGGCTGGAACTGGAGGTCCATCGGCTGTAGGGGCGCTGGCTGGAGGGGAGGAGGCAACAGTAGACAATGCAGGGGCGGCGGTGGCTGGAGTAGCACCTGCAGGGCCGACGCCTGGAGAAGCACCTGTAGGGGCGTCGACGGCGAGATCCGTAGCTGTGGGGCCGGCGACGGTAGGATCCCAGTTGCAGGGCCAGCGGCGACAGGAGCAGCAATTGGAGGGCCGGCGGTGGCCGAAGCAGCAGCTGGAGGGATGGGGGCGGCAGGGGCGACGAATGGAGAGACAACCACGAGTGGAGGATCTCCGGCCTGCGGGAATAGATGTGGGAGGGGCGGGTGGTGGCGGTTCCGCCATGGCCATGCCGTGGCCAGGTTAGGATTGGAAATGGGGGGCGTTGTGCGGAGGGGGGAGTTGTGCAGGAGGAAAGAAAAGGTTTTTTACTACATGTTTTTCCTCTTTTTTACAAGAAAATAAGAGGGTGGTATATGAGGGTAGTACTAGTATTTTTAGATAAACCGACAATGGTTATTCAATCTAATGGTAGAGGTATAAAGACAGATTAACAGCGATGGCAAATTGGCAACGAAACAAGCTTGTAAGCAGTACAAGAGCAAAGTTGGTTTGTTCGATGGCAAATGAGAAATAGCCGAGGTTGTTTATGGTAAATAAGCATTTCTCTCTTTTTCTTTAAGAAATCCAACCACACCTACAACGCGGCAAAGCACGTGCAACCCTTCTAGTATTATGAGCAACTCCAACGCGCCGACTCATTTCGTCCGCACGTGTCCATTTGGGTCGGCACGGACATAAAAGTCGGCCCAACGCGCCGACTCATTTTGTCCGCGCGTGTCCATTTGGGTTGGCTCGGACAGAAAAGTCAGCCCAATGCGCGGACCCAAACGGACGCGCGTCTGCTTTTCGTCCGCCTGCCGACCCATTCCCGGCCCATTTTTGATCCGGATTTGCGTCGGTGTAGACACAAGACGGACGCGCGCGCGCTCGTCTACTCCTCCCCCTGGCCCGTTGGTCGGTTGCAGCCTCCACCATTTACCTCCATTTCCCCAAAAACCCTCCCGCCCGCGCGCGCTCCCACCGCTTCCCATGGACGACGACCTCGATGCCGCCGCCGGCCTCGCCTCCCTCGCCTCAGCCGGCATCATGTCCGCCCCCTCCGGCAAAGGCAAGCCTCACGCCCCCACAAGACCGCCGCCGCGCCCAAGCCGAAGAAGAAGTTGACAGCTGACGAGCGGGCAAGGGAGTCGATGAAGAGAAAGGACCAGAGGCACGCGGCGGACATGAGGGAGGAAGCCATCGCGGCGGTCGCCATCGCTGTTGCCGTCCAGCAGGAGGCCACCAATGCTCGCGTCGCGGCGGCAATGAGGGAGGCGCTAATTTACCCAGGGTTAAACCTGGCCAGCACGGCCTCGTCAACGCCGCCGTGGCCGCGGCCAGCACCCGTGCATCTGTGTTTCCTCGGATGGTGTTGCCCGACTCGCCCCGCGCGTCGGCGACGCAGCCGATGCCCGAAATCCACGTCTACCCACAGGCCTCCCGATTCTCCGGGGAGTGCTCGCCCAAGGTAAGCATGGTGTCACCTTCCACGCCCACGCCCATCAACCTCAACGCCACACCGGTGGCTGGTGGCTCATCATCCAGAGGTGCGAGGAAACGCGCGTGGCACATGCCAGCCGATGTGCTATCGGGCGCACGCAACCTGTTCGACGGAATGCCGGCCTCCAGCGATGGCAACTACGTGCAAAACATCATCTTCGAGGGTGGTGCGGTGGCCACTTGCGGTGCCGCCAGGGCCGGCTATGATCCCGAAGAGACACAAAGCCATGACGATCGAGGGTTGTTCATGCCATCCACCTTTGATCAAGATCAGGTCGCCTTCATGCATGATCAGGTCGGCTTTGACCTGAACGGCTTCCCACTCGACCACAAGTTTCCGGAGGACTACGGACAAGAGGAAGAGGATGAGTTGGACATCAAAGGGGAGCCTTTGTTTGAGGACGAGCTCACCAACCAAGCTGCCGGGAGGAAACCAAAGCGCAAGAGCAGGCAGACCAAGGCGTACACGATAGCCGAGGACAAGCTTCTTTGTGAGTGTTGGAGGGATATTCGGCAAGACCCCAAGACCGGCGCCGAACAAAAGGCATCAACCATTTGGACTCGTGTCCATCGTGAGTTTCATGAGCGCGAGAAGTTTCCACCGTACCAAATGCAAAGCACGCGCGGATGGCTGTCCATTTCGAAGCGTTGTAAGGTGATCCAACAAGAGTGCAACAAGTTTTGTGCCACTCTTGAGAGCTTCAAGGCATGCCCCGTGAGCGGCATCGGCATGCAAGACATGGTATGCTAGCAAGCGGCCCTCTTTTGTGTCATTTCGTTCATGCTTGCATGTCCAATTTCATATCCATTTGCCAATATGCTTGCATACAATTAATTTGTAGGCATTCCACTTTGGAGGCATTCAAGGTCCAACATGATTGCAAGTGCTTCAACCGCTCCCATTGTTGGAGGGTCATCAGAGATGAGGAGAAGTTCAAGGCGCAATATGCTGCCCTCAAGTCGCGTGTGGGGAATAAGGTCGTGGAGGAGGAAGACGGTGAGAAGCCACGGCTACGGGGGAAGACCAACTCCAAGAAGCAGGACAAGCGAGATGCGGCGTCATACGCCTTGATCGCAAGCGTGGAGGGCATGATGACCAAGAAGGACTCGAGGGAGGAGGAGCACCGGTGATACAAGGAAGAACAAATGAACACCTTGATGAAGATCCGAAAAATGAGGCTTGACATGGAGACGGAGAAGCAAGCTAAGATGCTTGACATGGAGGCGGAGAAGCAAGCCAAGATGCTAGAGATCGAGGCCGCCAACACCAACACCAAGGTGAAAGAAGTGGCTCTTGCGACCATGATGATGGGAGTGGAGATCATGAAGGTGGATCCCAACACCGTGTCACCAAGGAAGAGGCCGTGGTTTGAGAAGATGCAAGCCAACATGCTCAAGTTTGACGACGAGTGATCTATGGCGGCGAGCGCCATCCTTTTTTGAATGTTGGCAAGTGTGCTGGCATGACCACGGCCGTGATGGCATGGTCGAACTCTCTCGCCCCTTTTTTGTGTGCTGACATGTGTGTTGGCCGCTGGTAAGTGCACCAGCTGAACTGTGTGCTATTTTTCTGAAGCTGGCATGGTGCCGGCATGAACTTGGCGCGACGACACCATGGGCCTTTTTCGAAATTTGCATGCGGACATGAAATGGGTCGCCGTCATTGGGCGCACTGCCGACCCAAATCGTAAAGAGGGCGGATGCCGACCGGGCGGCCGACCCAAACAGACAAAAAGTGGACAAATCCGTCGGCCTTTCGGGTTAGCGCGTTGGATTTGCTCTAATCAAATCTAAGGGCTCATGATGATCCGGTGTTTTGCCAGCCAATCGATTCGGATTAGATGTTCTGCCACGACATATGATCCTCACGCAAGTCCCCTTGATTGATCTTATCTGGTGGTCACGCACGTCCTCCTCGTCGGCTCATATCTGGCCTCTCTTGTCGAAACAAGCCCCCACCCCCCCCACCCCCGCGCTGCCGCCGCCCCTATGGACACCATCGCGTGCCCTCTAGTCTTCGTCAAGGCCATGGAGGGGGACATGGCCACAGACTCGCCCGGCATCGTCACGTAATTTCCATGCCGATCCACTTTGATGCGCACGTAATTTCCATACTTCGATAGCTTATATGCTACATCATCAAGCCCGGGGTCTTTTCTGGAGCGGCGGTGCTCTCCCTTGCGAACGTGGCTCTAGCCATAGTCTACTACGTCGCTTTGATGTTATCAAGGGCCCGCCAAGCTAGAGGCCATAGAAGAACAAGGCATCATCGTGGGCCAACCCGTGATCCCGCAGCAGGGCAGCGAACTGGTGTTCGTCCATGAGACTACCCATAGTGGGAGTAACACAGATGGTAACATAACATTTATCTAGACAAATAGATGACGTGGCAAGTAATTAATGATGAAAGAGATGCATGTAGTAACATAGCTAGTGTAAGATCACCCTACACCAAAAAGCAGACCAAATGGCTTAGTCGTTTAACCACGGGATTTTTGCAAAGTTTCTGGGAGAAATACATATTGGATGCTCCACTTAATTTTAAATCGAGTCAGACCCACCCTAGAGCGTGACTTTATGACATGCGTGCGTCCCTGCCCAAGAGGCGTAGGCATCACCCAAGATTTTACAAGCTGCCGATAGCACATGAAGGGTTGGAGAAGAGGAAAAAAAGATAAAAACATAAAATGAAACCAATAAAAGAAATCGTAACAAAGAATTGCACACACAAATGAAACACTACCGAGGCAGCAAACAGGACACTCACCGTCACAGAAACAAAACTCTAGCACTTCACGAACGATTGCCACCAAAGGTCACTGAAGGTATCACCTTATTGTAACACAAATTGGAACAAACCTGACGTATTACTCATTGATTGATCAAGTTGAACGACTTCAAACATGTCTTGGACGCAGTCGGCATTTCGACACCAGCCTATAGCTCATTTACCATGCTCGGAGCATCTCCACTCGCGCCCTGCTACCTCTTGAGCTTGCATTGGTTTTTCCCTTGAAGAGGAAAGGGTCATGCAGCAAAGTAGAGTAAGTATTTCCCTTGGCTTTTGATAACCAAGGTATCAATCCAGTAGGAGACAACGCACAAGCCACCGAATACCTGCACAAACAAACACCAACTTGCACCCAACGCGATAAAGGGGTTCTCAATCCCTTCATGGTTATTTGCAAAGTGAGATCTGATATAGATGGATAAACGTTAAAGTAATATTTTTGGTATTTTTGGTTTGTGGAACGGAAAGTAAAAGATTGCAAAGAAAGTAAATAGGAAAATAAAATTGTAGATCAGAAACTTATATGATGGAAAGTAGACCGGGGGGCCATAGGTTTAGCAAGAGGCTTCTTTCAAGATAGAAAATATTATGGTGGGTGAACAAATTACTGTCGAGCAATTGATAGAAAAGCGCAAAGTTATGACGATATCTAAGGCAATGATCATGAATATAGGCATCACGTCTGTATCAAGTAGACCGACTCCTGCCCGCATCTACTACTATTACTCCACACATCGACCGACTCCTGCCTGCATCTAGAGTATTAAGGTCATGAAGAAAAGAGTAACACATTAAGTAAGATGACATGATGTGGCGCGATAAACTCAAGCAATATGATGAAAACCCCATCTTGTTATCCTTGATGGCAACAATACAATATGTGTCGGTTCCCCTTGTGTCACTAGGATCAAGCACCGCAAGATTGAACCCAAAGCTAATCACTTCTCCCATTACAAGAAAAACCAATCTAGTTGGCCAAACCAAATCGATAGTTCGAAGAGACTTGCAAAGATGTCAAATCATGCATATAAGAATTCAGAGGAGATTCAAATAATATTCAATTATAAGCTGATCATACATCCACAATCCATCGGATCTCGGCAAACAGACTGCAAAAGAGTATTACATAGAATAGATCTCCAAGAACATCGAGGAGAACTTTGTATTGAGAATCAAAGAGAGAGAAGAAGCCATCTAGCTACTAGCTATGGACCCGTATGTCTGTGGTAAACTAATCACGCTTCATCGGAGAGGCAATGGTGCTGATGTAGAAGCCCTCCGAGATCGAATCCCCCTCTGGTAGGATTCTGGAAAAGTCCCCTAGATGGAATCTCACGGGTACAGAATATTGCGGCAGTGGAAAAGTGGTTTCGCGGCCCCCCTCGAAGGTTTTGGGATATTTGAGAATATATAGGCAGAAGAAATAGGTCGGTGGATACACGAGGGGCCCACAAGGGTGGGGGCGTGCCCTACCCCCTGGGCGCGCCTCCCGGCCTTGTGGCGGTACAAGAGAGGCTAGCAATGGCGGAAAGGTGAGAGTCCGTATAATCCACGGACTAAACATTAGTCATAAAGAACTCACATACTTATTGCAAAAATCTATTAGTCATCGAAACAAAGTACTACGCGCATGCTCCTAGGGGGATAGATTGGTAGGAAAAGACCATCGCTCGTCCCCGACCGCCACTCATAAGGAGGACAATCAAAAAATATCTCATGCTCCAACTTTGTTACATAACAGTTCACCATATGTCCAAGTATTTCTCAAATTCACAATTACTTACTAGCATGACTCTAATATCACCATCTTCATATCTCAAAACAATCATAAGGAATCAAACTTCTCATAGTATTCAATGCACTTTATATGAAAGTTTTTATTATATCCCTCTTGGATGTCTATCATATTAGGACTAATTTTCTAAACAAAGCAAATTACCATGCTATTTTAAAGACTCTCAAAATAATATAAGTGAAGTACGAGAGTTCATCAATTTCTATAAAATAAAACTACCGCCGTGCTCTAAAAAGATATAAGTGAAGCACTAGAGCAAAACTGCCTAGCTCAAAAGATATAAGTGAAGCACATAAAGTATTCTAATAAATCGCGATTCATGTGTGTCTCTCTCAAAAGGTGTGTATAGAAAGGATGATTGTGGCAAACTAAAAAGCAAAGACTCAAATCATACAAGACGCTCCAAGCAAAACACATATCATGCGGTGAATAAAAATATAGCCTCAAGTAAAGTTACCGATAGACGAAGACGAAAGAGGGGATGCCTTCCGGGGCATCACCAAGCTTAGGCTCTTGGTTGTCCTTGAATATTACCTTGGGGTGCCTTGGGCATCCCCAAGATTAGGCTCTTGCCATTCCTTATTGCATAGTCCACCAAATCCTTACCCAAAACTTGAAAACTTCACAACACAAAACTCAACAGAAAATCTCATAAGCTCCGTTAGTATAAGAAAATAAATTACCACTTCTGGTACTATTGTGAACTCATTCTTTATTTATATTGGTGTAATATCTACTGTATTCCAACTTTTCCATGGTTCATACCCCCCCGATAGCCATAGATGCATCAAAATAAGCAAACAACACGCGAAAAATAGGATCTGTCAAAAACAGAATGGTGTGTAGAAATCTGGAGATTTCGAGTACTTTTGTAACTCCAAAAATCCCGAAACATTAGGAAGACCTAAGCAATTTGTTTATTAATATTTTTCAAAAAAACAGTATTTTATCGCACTTCTGCCAAAAATGAAAATTAATTTCCTCAGCACAAAAGTTTCTATTTTTCAGCAAGATCAAATCAACTATCACCGTAAGCTATCCCAAAGGTCTTACTTGGCACAAACACTAATTAAAACATAAAACCACATCTAACCAGAGGCTAGATGAATTTTTAATGCAAAACAGAACCTAAAAAGCAAAAACAAAAATAAAATTGGGTTGCCTCCCAACAAGCGCTATTGTTTAATGCCCTTAGCTAGGCATAAAACACGAATATATCTAGGTATTATCATCTTTGGCATGCAATCCATAAGTGGCTATCATAATAGATTCATAAGGAAATTTAATTTATTTCTTGGGAAGTGTTACATGCCTTTCATTAACGGAAATTGAAATCTAATGTTTTGTTCTTTCATATCAATAATTGCACCAATCGTTCTGAGGAAAGGTCTACCAAGAATAATAGGATATGTAGGATTGCAATCTATATCAAGAAAAATGAAATCTACGGGCACATAATTCATATTTGCAACAATAAGAACATCATTAATTCTTCCCATAGGTTTCTCATACAACAATTTACATCTCATACAACAATTTATATCTCATCAAGTCTTGACCATATCACATCACAACATGCCCTGCAAAAACAAGTTAGACGTCCTCTACTTTGTTGTTGCAAGTTTTACGTGGATGCTACGGGCTTCTAGCAAGAACCATTCTTAATTACGCATCAAAACCACAATGATTTTTTGTCAAGTGTGATGTTTTAACCTTCAACAAGGACCGGCCGTAGTCAAACTCGATTCCACTAAAGTTGGAGAAACAGACACCCGCCAGCCACCTGTGTGCGAAGCATGTCGGTAGAACCAGTCTCATGAACGCGGTCATGTAATGTCGGTCCGGGCCTCTTCATCCAACAATACCGCCAAATCAAAGTAACACATTGGTGGTAAGCAGTATGACTATTATCGCCCACAACTCATTGTGGTCTACTCGTGCATATAACATCTACGCATAAACCTGGCTCGGATGCCGCTGTTGAGGAACGCGGTATTTCAAAAAAATTACTACGATCATGCAAGATCTATGTAGGAGATGCATAGCAATGAGACGGGAGAGTGTGTCCACGGACCCTGGTAGACCGAAAGCAGGAACGTTTAGTAACGCGGTTGATGTAGTCGAACGTCTTCACGATACAACCGATCCAAGTACCAAATGTACGTCATCTCCGTGTTCAGCACATGTTCAGCATGATAACGTCCCTCGAGCTCTTGATCCAGTTGAGGGTGAGGGAGAGTTTTAATCAACACGACGGCGTGGTGACGGTGATGATGAAGTTACCAGCATAGGGCTTCACCTAAGCACTACGACGATATGACCAAGGTGTTAAACTTTGGAGGGGGCACCGCAGATGGCTAAGAGATTGTCTGTTGTGCCTTTGGGGTGCCCCCTGCCTCCGTATATAAAGGGGGAGGAGGAGGTGGCCAGCCAAGGGGGGCGCGCTATGGGGGGAGTCCTACTTGGACTCCTAGTCCAAGTAGGAATCGGCCCCCCATCCTTCCTTCCATCGGAGAGGGAAAAGGGGAAGGGAGAGAGAGGGAGAAAGAAAGAGGGGGGCCGCCCCCTTCCCCTGGTCCAATTTGGTTTGGGCAAGGGTGGGCGCACCCCTCCTCATGTGGCCTTTCTCCTCTCCTCTAGTATGGCCCAATAGGCCCAATATTTCCCCCGGGGGGTTCCGGTAACCCCTCGGTACTCCGGTAAAATATCCGAATCACTCGGAACCATTCCGATGTCCGAATATAACCTTCCAATATATGAATATTTACCTCTCGACCATTTTGATACTCCTCTTCATGTCTGTGATCTCATCCGGGACTCCGAACAAACTTTGGTCATCAAATAACATAACTCATAATACAAATCGTCATCGAACGTTAAGCGTGAGGACCCTATGCGTTCGAGAACTATGTAGACATGACCAAGACACAACTTCAGTCAATAACCAATAGTGAAACCTGGATGCTCATATTGGTTCCTACATAGTCTACAAAGATCTTTATCGATCAAACCGCATAACAACATACGTTATTCCCTTTGTCATCGGTATGTTCACTTGCCCAAGATTCGATCGTCGGTATCATCATACCTAGTTCAATCTCGTTACCGACAAGTCTCTTTACTCGTTCCGTAATGCATCATCCTGTAACTAACTCATTAGTCACATTGCTTGCAAGGCTTATAGTGATGAGCATTATTGAGAGGGCCCGGAGATACCTCTCCGATACACAGAGTGACAAATCCTAATCTAGATCTATGCCAACTCAACAAACACCATCGGAGACACCTGTAGAGCATCTTTATAATCACCCAATTACATTGTGACGTTTGATAGCACACTAAGTGTTCTTCCGGTATACGGGAGTTGCATAATCTCATAGTCAGAGGAATATGTATAAGTCATGAAGAAAGCAATAGCAATAAAACTAAATGATCATAATGCTAAGCTAATGGATGGGTCTTTTCCATCACATCATCCTCTAATGATGTGATCCCGTTCATCAAATGACAACACATGTCTATGGTGAGGAAACTTAACCATCTTTGATTAACGAGCTAGTCAAGTAGAGGCATACTAGGGATACTTGGTTTGTCTATACATTCACACATGTAGTAAGTTTCTGGTTAATACAATTCTATCATGAATAATAAACATTTATCATGATATAAGGAAATATAAATAACAACTTTATTATTGCCTCTAGGGCATATTTCCTTCAGTCTCCCACTTGCACTAGAGTCAATAATCTAGATTACATAGTAATGATTCTAACACCCATGGAGTATTGGTGTTCATCATGTTTTGCTCATGCGAGAGGCTTAGTCAATGGGTCTATTCTCTATGTCTACCTCCTTGACTTGATCGCAGATGGAATTGAAGCGTCTCTTGATGTGTCTAGTTCTCTTGTGAAATCTGGATTCCTTCGCCAAGGCTATTGCTCCAGTATTGTCACAAAAGATTTTCATCGGACCCGATGCACTAGGTATTACACCTAGATCGGATATGAACTCCTTCATCCAAACTCCTTCATTTGCTGCTTCCGAAGCAGCTATGTACTCCGCTTCACACGTAGATCCCGCCACGACGCTTTGTTTGGAACTGCACCAACTGACAGCTCCACCATTCAATATTAAATATGTATCCAGTTTGTGACTTCGAGTCATCTGGATCAGTGTCAAAGCTTGCATCGACATAACCATCTACGATGAGCTCTTTGTAACCTCCATAAACGAGAAACATATCCTTAGTCCTCTTCAGGTATTTCAGGATGTTCTTGACCGCTGTCAGGTGATCCACTCCTGGATTACTTTGGTACCTCCCTGCTAAACTGATAGCAAGGCACACATCAGGTCTGGTACACAACATTGCATACATGATAGAACCTATTGCTGAGGCATAGGGAATGATTTTCATTTTCTCTCTATCTTCTGTAGTGGTCGGGCATTGAGTCTGACTCAACTTCACACCTTGTAACACATGCAAGAACCCTTTCTTTGACTGATACATTTTGAACTTCTTCAAAACTTTATCAAGGTATGTGCTTTGTGAAAGTCCAATTAAGCATCTTGATCTATCTCTATAGATCTTGATGCCCAGAATATAAGTAGCTTCGTCGAGGTCTTTCATTGAAAAATTCTTATTCAAGTATCCTTTTATGCTATCCAGAAATTATGTATTATTTCCAATCAACAATATGTCATCCACATATAATATTAGAAATGCTACAGAGCTCCCACTCACTTTCTTGTAAATACAGGCTTCTCCAAAAGTCTGTATAAAACCATGTGCTTTGATCACACTATCAAAGCGTATATTCCAACTCCGAGAGGCTTGCACTAATCCATAAATGGATCGCTGGAGATTGCACACTTTGTTAGCACCTTTAGGATCGACAAAACCTTCTGGTTTCATCATATACAACTCTTCTTTAAGATATCCATTAAGGAATGCAGTTTTGACATCCATTTGCCAAATTTCATAATCATAAAATGCAGCAATTGCTAACATGATTCGGACAGACTTAAGCATCGCTATGGGTGAGAAGGTCTCATCATAGTCAACTCCTTGAACTTGTCAAAAACCTTTCGCAACAAGTCGAGCTTTGTAGACAGTAACATTACCGTCAGCGTCAGTTTTCTTCTTGAAGATCCATTTGTTCTCTATGGCTTGCCAATCATCAGGCACGTCAACCAAAGTCAACACTTTGTTCTCATACATGGATTCCATCTCAGATTTCATGGCCTCAACCCATTTCGCGGAATCTGGGCTCATCATCGCTTCCTCATAGTTCATAGGTTTGTCATGGTCAAGTAACATGACCTCCAGAAAGGGATTACCGTACCACTCTGGTGCGGAGCGCACTCTGGTTGACCTACGAGGTTCGGTAGTAACTTGATCTGAAGTTTCATGATCATCATCATTAGCTTCCTCACTAACTGGTGTAGGAATCGCTGGAACTAATTTTTGTGATGAACTACTTTCCAATTTGGGAGAAGGTACAATTACCTCATCAAGTTCTACTTTCCTCCCACTCACTTCTTTCGAGAGTAACTCCTTCTCTATAAAGGATCCATTCTTAGCTATGAATATCTTGCCTTCGGATCTGTGATAGAAGGTGTACCCAATAGTCTCCTTTGGGTATCCTATGAAGACACATTTCTCTGATTTGGGTTCGAGCTTCTCAGGTTGAAGCTTTTTCACATAAGCATCGCAGCCCCAAACTTTAAGAAATGACAACTTGGGTTTCTTGCCAAACCACAGTCATATGGTGTCGTCTCAACGGATTTAGATGGTGCCCTATTTAACGTGAATGCAGCCGTCTCTAAAGCATAACCCCAAAACGATAGTGGTAAATCGGTAAGGGTTATCATAGATCGCACCATATCTAATAAATTACGGTTACGACATTCATACACACCATTACGCTGTGGTGTTCCAGGTGGCGTGAGTGGCGAAACTATTCCACATTGTTTCAAATGAAGACCAAACTCATAACTCAAATATTCACCGCCACGATCAGATCGTAGAAACTTTATTTTCTTGTTATGATGATTTTCCACTTCACTTTGAAATTCTTTAAACTTTTCAAATGTTTCAGACTTATGTTTCATCAAGTAGATATACCCATATCTTTGCAAATCATCTATGAAGGTCAGAAAATAATGATACCCGCTGCGAGCCTCAACACTCATCGGACCGCATACATCAGTATGTATTATTTCCAACAAGTCAGTTGCTCGCTCCATTGTTCCGGAGAACGGAGTCTTAGTCATCTTGCCCATGAGGCATGGTTCTCAAGCATCAAGTGATTCATAATCAAGTGATTCCAAAAGCCCATCAGCATTGAGTTTCTTCATGCGCTTTACACCAATATGACCTAAACGGCAGTGCCACAAATAAGTTGCACTATCATTATTAACGCTGCATCTTTTGGCTTCAATATTATGAATGTGTGTATCACTACAATCGAGATTCACTAAAAATAGACCACTCATCAAGGGTGCATGACCATAAAAGATATTACTCATATAAATAGAACAACCATTATTCTCTGATTTAAATGAATAACCGTCTCGCATCAAACAAGATCCAGATATAATGTTCATGCCTAACACTGGCACCAAATAACAATTATTTAGGTCTAAAACTAATCCCGACGGTAGATGTAGAGGTAGCGTGCCGACGGCGATCACATCGACTTTGGAACCATTTCCTACGCGCATCGTCACCTCGTCCTTACCCAATCTTCATTTAATCTATAGCCCCTACTTCAAGTTGCAAATATGAGCAATAGAACCAGTATCAAATACCCAGGCGCTACTACGAGCATTAGTAAGGTACACATCAATAACATGTATATCAAATATACCTTTCACTTTGCCATCCTTCTTATCCATCAAATACTTGGGGCAGTTCCGCTTCTCGTGACCAGTCCCTTTGCAGTAGAAGCACCCAGTCTCGGGCTTAGGTCCAGACTTGGGCTTCTTCACTTGAGCAGCAACTTGCTTGCCGTTCTTCTTGAAGTTTCCCTTCTTCCCTTTGCCCTTTTTCTTGAAACTAGTGGTCTTGTTAACCATCAACACTTGATGCTCCTTCTTGATTTCTACCTCCGCAGCCTTTAGCATCACGAAGAGCTTGGGAATTGTCTTATCCATCCCTTGCATATTATAGTTCATCGCGAAGCTTTTATAGCTTGGTGGCAGTGATTGAAGAACTCTATCGATGACACTATCATCAGGAAGATTAACTCCCAGTTGTGTCAAGTGGTTGTGGTACCCAGACATTCTGAGTATATGTTCACTGACATAACTATTCTCCTTCATCTTGCAGCTATAGAACTTATTGGAGACTTCATATCTCTCAATTCGGGCATTTGCTTGAAATATTAACTTCAACTCCTGGAACATCTCATATGCTCCATGACGTTCAAAATGTCTTTGAAGTCCCGATTCCAAGCCATAAAGCATGGCACGCTGAACTATCGAGTAGTCATCAGCTTTGCTATGCCAGACGTTCACAACGTCCGGAGTTGCTCCTGCATCAGGTCTTTCACCTAGCGGTGCTTCCAGGACGTAATCCTTCTGTGCAGCAATGAGGATAATCCTCAATTTATTGACCCAGTCCGTGTAGTTGCTACCATCATCTTTCAACTTAGCTTTCTCTAGGAAAGCATTAAAATTCAAAGGAACGGTAGGACGGGCCATTGATCTACAACACCATAGACATGCAAAAACTATCAGGTACTAATTTCATGATAAATTAAAGTTCAATTAATCATATTACTTAAGAACTCCCACTTAGATAGACATCCCTCAAGTCATCTAAATGATCACGTGATCCAAATCAACTAAACCATGTCCACTCATCACCTGAGATGGAGTACTTTTCAATGGTGAACATCACTATGTTGATCATATCTACTATACGACTCATGTTCGACCTTTCGGTCTCAGTGTTCCGAGGCCATATCTGCATATGCTAGGCTCATCAAGTTTAACCTAAGTATTCTGCACGTGCAAAACTGGCTTGCACCCGTTGTATGTGAACATAGATATTATCACACCCGATCATCAGGTGGTGTCTCGGCACGACAAACTGTAGCAATGGTGCATACTCAGGGAGAACACTTATACCTTGAAATTTAGTGAGGGATCATCTTATAATGCTACCACCATACTAAGCAAAATAAGATGCATAAAAGATAAACATCACATGCAATCAAAATATTGACATGATATGGCCATCATCATCTTGTGCCTTTGATCTCCATCTCCAAAGCACCGTCATGATCTCCATCGTCACCGGCTTGACACCTTGATCTCCATCGTAGCGTCGTTGTTGTCTTGCCAACTATTGCTTCCACGACTATCGCTACCGCTTAGTGATAAAGTAAAGCAATTACATGGCGATTGCATTTCATACAATAAAGCAACAACCATAAGGCTGCTGCCAGTTGCCGATAACTTCTACAAAACATGATCATCTCATACAAAAATTTATATCTCATCATGTCTTGACCATATCACATCACAGCATGCCCTGCAAAAACAAGTTAGACGTCCTCTACTTTGTTGTTGCAAGTTTTACGTGGCTGCTACGGGCTTCTAGGAAGAACTGTTCTTACCTACGCATCAAAACCACAATGATTTTTCATCAAGTGTGCTGTTTTAACCTTCAACAAGGACCGGCCGTAGTCAAACTCGATTCAACTAACGTTGGAGAAACATACACCCGCCAGCCACCTGTGTGCGAAGCACGTCGGTAGAACCAGTATCATGAACACGGTCATGTAATGTCGGTCCGGGCCGCTTCATCCAACAATACCGCCGAATCAAAGTAAGACGTTGGTGGTAAGCAGTATGACTATTATCACCCACAACTCATTATGTTCTACTCGTGCATATAACATCTACGCATAGACCTGGCTCGGATGCCACTGTTGGGGAACGCTGTATTTCAAAAAAATTCCTACGATCACGCAAGATCTATCTAGGATATGCATAGCAATGATACGGGAGAGTGTGTCCATGGACCCTCGTAGACCGAAAGCGGAAGTGTGTAGTAACGTGGTTGATGTAGTCGAACATCTTCACGATCCAACCGATCCAAGTATCGAACGTACGTCACCTCCGTGTACAGCACACGTTCAGCACGATGACGTCCCTCTAGCTCTTGATCCAGTTGAGGACGAGGGAGAGTTTCGTCAACACAACGGCATGGTGACGGTTATGATGAAGTTACCAGCGCAGGCCTTCACCTAAGCACTATGACGATATGACCGAGGTGTTAAACTGTGGAGGGGGGCACCGCACACGGCTAAGGGATTGTCTATTGTGCCTTTGGGGTTCCCCCAAGCCTCCTTATATAAAGGGGGGAGGAGGTGGTGGCCGACCAGGGGGGCGCGCCATGGGGGAGTCCTACTTGGTCTCCTAGTCCAAGTAGGATTCGACCCCCTCCTTCCTTCCACTGGAGAGAGAAAAGGGGAAGGGAGAGAGAGGGAGAAGGAAAGAGGGGGGGGGGCGGCCCCTTCCCCTAGTCCAATTTGGTTCG
Organism: Triticum aestivum; assembly: GCF_018294505.1. Taxonomy (NCBI): domain Eukaryota; kingdom Viridiplantae; phylum Streptophyta; class Magnoliopsida; order Poales; family Poaceae; genus Triticum; species Triticum aestivum. Next base: position 165,479,130 of record NC_057803.1, on the reverse strand, counting down.
GGCAAGGGGGGCGCGCCCCTCCTCACGTGGCCTTTCTCCTGTCCTCCAATATGGCCCAATAGGCCTAATATTTCCCCCAGGGGGTTCCGGTAACCCCTCGGTACTCCGGTAAAATATCTGAATCACTCAGAACCATTTCGATGTCCAAATATAACCTTCCAATATATGAATCTTTACCTCTTGACCATTTTGAGACTCCTCGTCATGTCCGTGATATCCTTTGGGACTCCGAACAAACTTCGGTCATCAAATCACATAACTCATAATACAAATCGTCATCGAACGTTAAGCGTGCGGACCCTATGGGTTGGAGAACTATGTAGACATGACCGAGACACAACTCCGGTCAATAACCAATAGTGGAAACTGGATGCTCATATTGGTTCCTACATATTCTATGAAGATCTTTATCGGTCAAACCGCATAACAACATACATTATTCCCTTTGTCATCGGTATGTTTACTTGCCCGAGATTCGATCGTCGGTATCATCATACCTAGTTCAATCTCGTTACCGTCAAGTCTCTTTACTCGTTCCGTAATGCATCATCCCGTAACTAACTCATTAGTCACATTGCTTGCAAGGCTTATAGTGATGAGCATTACCGAGAGGGCCCAGAGATACCTCTCCGATACACGGAGTGACAAATCCTAATCTTGATCTATGCCAACTCAACAAACACCATCGGAGACACCTGTAGAGCATCTTTATAATCACCCAGTTACGTTCTGATGTTTGATAGCACACTAAGTGTTCTTCCGGTATTCTCTAATGATGGGTCTTGTCCATCACATCATTATGCTAAGCTAACGGATGGGTCTTGTCCATCACATCATTCTCTAATGATGTGATCCCGTTCATCAAATGACAACACATGTCTATGGTCAGGAAACTTAACCATCTTTGATTAACGAGCTAGTCAAGTATAGGCATACTAGGGACACTCTGTTTGTCTATGCAATCACACATGTACTAAGTTTCCGGTTAATACAATTCTAGCATGAAAAATAAACATTTATCATGATATAAGGAAATATAAATAACAACTTTATTATTTCCTCTAGGGCATATTTCCTTCAAGTTGACTCGTCTCCAGTCCCATCTTTATCAAGATTTATATTACAAAACAAAGATTCAATAGGAGTCACATCAATCACTTTAAGATCTTCATCATTATTCTCACGGAAACTAGAAGAACACGCTTTTATAAACCAATCTTTTTTAGCATGCATCTTAGCGGTTCTTTCTTTCCACTCATCAATGAAAAATATCATGGCTCTGAGAGAATCATTGATATCATGCTTAGGTGGAATAGATCTAAGTTTCAAAGAATCAACATCAAGAGAAATTCTATCCACGTTCCTAGCCAAATCATCAACCTTAAGCAATTTTGCTTCAATCAGAGCATTGAAATTCTTTTGCGAACTTATAAATTCTTTAACACTATTCTCAAATTCAGAGGGCATCTTATTATAATTTCCATAATAATTGTTGTAGGAATTACCATAATTATTAGAGGAATTACTAGGAAACGGCCTAGGATTAAAATTACCTCTATACTCGTTATTACCAAAATTGTTCCTACCAACAAAATTTACATCCATAGATTCATTATTATTCTCAATCAAAGTAGACAAAGACATATAATTAGGATCAGTAGGAGCACTTTTGCTAGCAAATAATTTCATAAGCTCATCCATCTTTCCACTCAAAACATTAATCTCTTCAATTACATGCAATTTTTTTCTAGTGGAAGATCTTTTGGTATGCCATTGAGAATAATTAATCATAATATTATCAAGGAGTTTAGTAGCTTCTCCTAAAGTAATTTCCATAAAAGTACCTCCCGCAGCCGAATCTAAAAGATTTCTAGAAGCAAAATTCAATCCGGCATAAATTTTTTGTATAATCATCCACAAATTCAAACTATGAGTAGGGCAATTTCGTAATATCAATTTCATCATCTCCCAAGATTGTGCAACATGTTCATGATCAAGTTGCTTAAAATTCATAATATCGTTCCTAAGGGAGATGATCTTAGCGGGAGGGAAATACTTAAAAATAAAAGCATCTTTACACTTATTCCATGAATCAGTACTAGTTTTAGGCAAAGATGAAAACCAAGTTTTAGCACGATCTCGAAGTGAGAATGAAAATAGCTTCGATTTAACAATATCATTATCCACATCTTTTTTATTTTGCATATCACACAAATCAACGAAATTATTAAGATGGGATGCGACATCTTCATTGGAAAGACCGGAAAACTGATCTTTCATAATAAGATTCAACAAAGCGGTATTAATTTCACAAGATTCCGCATTAGTAGCGGGAGCAATCGGAGTACTAATGTGACGCCCCCGGTTTAATCGTACACTAATCATGCACGCAAATGTGTACGATCAAGATCAGGGACTCACGGGAAGATATCACAACACAACTCTACAAATAAAATAAGTCATACAAGCATCATAATACAAGCCAGGGGCCTCGAGGGCTCGAATACAAGTGCTCGATCATAGACGAGTCAGCGGAAGCAACAATATCTGAGTACAGACATAAGTTAAACAAGTTGCCTTAAGAAGGCTAGCACAAACTGGGATACAGATCGAAAGAGGCGCAGGCCTCCTGCCTGGGATCCTCCTAAACTACTCCAGGTCGTCGTCAGCGGGCAGCACGTAGTAGTAGGCACCTCCGGTGTAGTAGGGGTCGTCGTCGACGGTGGCGTCTGGCTCCTGGACTCCAGCATCTGGTTGCGACAACCAGAAAGAAGGAAAGGGGGAAAAGGGGGGAGAAAGCAACCGTGAGTACTCATCCAAAGTACTCGCAAGCAAGGAACTACACTACATATGCATGGGTATATGTGTAAGGAGGCCATATCAGTGGACTGAACTGCAGAATGCCAGAATAAGAGGGGGATAGCTAGTCCTGTCGAAGACTACGCTTCTGGTCACCTTCGTCTTGCATCAGTATAAGAGAGTAGATTGAAGTCCTCCAAGTAGCATCTCCAAGTAACATCTCATAGCATAATCCTACCCGGCGATCCCCTCCTCATATCCCTGAGGTAGAGCGACCACCGGTTGTATCTGGCACTTGGAAGGGTGTGTTTTATTAAGTATCCGGTTCTAGTTGTCATAAGGTCAAGGTACAACTCCAAGTCGTCCTGTTACCGAAGATCACGGCTATTCGAATAGATTAACTTCCCTGCAGGGGTGCACCACATAACCCAACACGCTCGATCCCATTTGGCCGGACACACTTTCCTGGGTCATGCCCGGCCTCGGAAGATCAACACGTCGCAGCCCCACCTAGGCAAAACAGAGAGGCCAGCACGCCGGTCTAAACCTAAGCGCACAGGGGTCTGGGCCCATCGCCCATAGCACACCTGCACGTTGCGAGGGCGGCCGAAAGCAGACCTAGCCTAGTGGCGTTCCAGTCCAATTCGGCGCGCGCCGCTCCGTCGCTGACGTCTGAAGTGCTTCGGCTGATACCACGACGTCGGGATACCCATAACTACTCCCACGTAGATGGTTAGTGCGTATAGGCTCGTAGCCAGACTCAGATCAAATACCAAGATCTCGTTAAGCGTGTTAAGTGTCCGCGAACGCCGAACAGGGCCAGGCCCACCTCTCTCCTAGGCGGTCTCAACCTGCCCTGTCGCTCCGCCACAAAGATCCACACAGAGGGCCGTCGGGACAAAGGTCCTTTCAGCCCCCAATCCGTGAATCACTCGCGGGTACTCTTCGAGCTGACCCGACTTTAGTCACCATCTGTATAGTATGTATGTATGTATAGTATATACCCGTGATCACCTCCCGAGTGATCACGGCCCAATAGTATAGCAAGGCAGACTGACAAGAATGTAGGGCCAATGATGATAAACTAGCATCCTATACTAAGCATTTAGGATTGCAGGTAAGGTATCAACAGGTGTAGCAACAATGTCAGGCTATGCATCAGAATAGGATCAACGGAAAGCAGTAACATGCTACACTACTCTAATGCAAGCAGTATAGATAAGAATAGGCGATATCTGGTGATCAAGGGGGGGGCTTGCCTGGTTGCTCTGGCAAGAGAGAGGGGTCGTCAACTCCGTAGTCGAACTGGGCAGCAGCAGCGTCGGTCTCGTAGTCTACCGGAGAGAAGAGGGGGAAGAAACAATGAATACCAAGTAAACAGATGCATATCGATGCATGACAAGTCAAGAAGCGATGCTAGGCGTGCCCTAACGTGGTATAAGGTGGTACTGGTCAAGGGGGAATCATCCGGGAAAGTATTCCCGGTGTTTCGTGTTTTCGGACAGATGAACCGGAGGGGAAACGTTGCGGGTTCGATAGGTTAGGGGGTGTGGTGGACGAACGGACTGCGTATCCGGAATCGTCTCGTCGTTCTGAGCAACTTTCATGTTGAAAATATTTTAATCCGAGTTACGGATTAAAAGATATGATTTTTAAAAGATTTTAATAATTTTGGAATTTAATTATTTATTTAATTAATTCGAAAAAATGTATTTATGACGTCAGCATGATGTCATGCTGACGTCAGCAGTCAACAGGGGTTGACTGAGTCAACCCTGACATGTGGGTCCAGTGGGACCCACCTGTCATTCTCTATTTAAATTAATTAGGGTTTAGGTTAATCTAATTACAGTTTAATTAAACTTAACTAGTTAATTAATTTAATTAAACCGGATTAATTAACTTAATTAATTAATTAATTAATTAATAATTTTATTAAATCATTTCAATTTTATTAATTATATTTGTTGTTTTTATTTATTTTATCATTTATTATTTATTTATTTTATTATTATTATTATTATTATTATTTTGTTTTGTTTTTTTTTAACGTTCTGGGGCGGGGCCCCCTAGTCAGTGGCCCGGGGGCCTTAGCGGGTTTTGGGCGCTGGGGCGACGGCTGTCGCCCGAACGGGCGCTGGGCGTGCTGGCGCCCGACTCGGAGGGGGGGCGAGCAGGCGCAGCTGCGGCGCGGGAGCCGGCAGCAAGCAAGGGGCGGCGCCGGCGCGGCCTGGCATGGCGGAGCCGAGGCGGGAGGCGAGGTGACAGGAGGGGCGCGGCGTGACGGGGCAGAGGCGACGCGGTTCAGGCGACGGCGCGGGGCAGGAAGCAGGGGAGGAGGCGCGCGCGGACGGCGCCGGCGTGGGCGCACGGGGCGCGGCCATGGACGGGGCGAGACCAGCGCGGGTGCGCGGACGCGTGCGCGCGCACGGCCAGGGCGCGGCCGTCGACGCGATGAGCGCAGGGACGACCTCAACGGCGACAGAGCGAAGCGGGAGGGAGGAGAGGGGTGATGCTCACGGTGGGGGGGCGTAGGGTCTAGGAGGCGGGCGCGGTGAAGCTTGGAGGCGACCGGCGAGGAGGGAGTCGGGGAGGCGGCCGCCGGCGTCGGGGAGGGGGGGTCCGGTGACGAAGAGGGCGGCGGTGGTGGAGACGACGGCGATGAGCGACGGAGTGGAGGAGTCCGGCGAGGGAGAGCAGGCCGGCGGAGAGGGCTCCGGCAACGGGCGATCCGGGCGGCGGCGAGGGCCTCCTCCCTCGATCCCGATCCAGGTCGGGGAGAGGGGGAGATATTTTGGGGGGGTTTGTGGGGTGTCGGTGGAGTGGGCGGGGGTGGTGTAGTGGATAAGGTGGGGGGGGAGTGGCCGGCTGGGCCCTGGTGGTGGCCCAGTTGGCCTGTGGTCAGCTGGGCCGAAGCCCAGGGGGTTTCTTTTCTCTTTTTTTTTGTATTGTTTTTCTGTTTTCCTTTTATTTATTTTCTTTTATGTTTTTTATTTATCTATAAACACTTAGGCATTTAATAAAAATTTGTTTGTTGCATCATAATTACCCTTGTAATATTCGTCAACCACCGAACAATTTTATTTTAAATTTTGAAAACTTTTATTGTTTTCATCAATTTGAATTTTGAATTTGAACGGTTTCGAATTATTTCGAGGATAGCAACAGTAATCGGGATGACGTGCCATGATTAGCGTGGGATTACTGTAGCAAGATTATCCGGGCGTTACAAATCTCCTCCACTACAAGAAATCTCGTCCCGAGATTTTAGGAGGTAGAAGGAAACAGTGCGGGGTATTCATCACGCAGGCGATCCTCGCGTTCCCAGGTGGCTTCGTCTTCAGAGTGATTCGACCACTGGACCTTGAGGAACTTGATCGCCTTCTGGCGTGTGCGGCGTTCAGCTTGGTCGAGAATGCGGACCGGATGCTCTTTATAGGAGAGGTCCTGTTGCAATTCGAGCACTTCATGATCCACAGCTCGGATTGGGTCCTTGAAGCAACGGCGGAGTTGTGACACATGGAACACATCGTGAACCTGAGAAAGGTTCGACGGAAGCTCCAGTTGATATGCCACTTTTCCACGCCTTTCCAGAATAGTGAATGGGCCAATATAGCGAGGAGCTAGCTTGCCCTTGATCCCGAAGCGGTGAGCACCCTTCATTGGTGTAACGCGAAGATAGGCCTTTTCGCCAGGTTGATAGACCATGTCTTTATGATGACGGTCATACTGACTCTTCTGACGTGACTGAGCAGTCTTGAGATTCTCGCGAATAATGCGGACTTGTTCTTCGGCATGTTGGATAATATCCGGACCGAAGAGTGGACGTTCCCCAGTTTCTGACCAGTTCAGAGGGGTTCGGCACTTTCGTCCATATAACACTTCGAAGGGGGCCATCTTCAGACTAGCTTGATAGCTATTATTATAAGAGAACTCAGCATACGGAAGAGATTCCTCCCATTTCTTGCCGAAGGAAATAACACAAGCTCGAAGCATGTCTTCGAGAACTTGGTTGACACGTTCAACTTGCCCTTGTGACTGAGGATGAAAAGCAGTGCTGAAAGACAGATGAGTGCCCATAGCTTCTTGGAAACTTGCCCAGAATCTTGAAGTGAATAAACTGCCACGGTCTGAACTGATAACCAATGGAATACCGTGAAGCGAGACAATTCTGGTCATGTAGAGGTTTGCCAGCTGACTAGCAGTGATCGTTTCCTTGACAGCCAGAAAATGTGCAACTTTAGAAAGTCGGTCAATGACGACAAGAATAGCATCATTGCCTTTCTGCGATTTGGGGAATCCAGTAACGAAGTCCATCTCGACATGGTCCCATTTCCATTCCGGAATAGATATAGGTTGCAGAGTTCCAGCAGGCCTTTGATGTTCTGCTTTGATACGACGGCAAACGTCACATTCAGCAACATAACGAGCAATGTCTTGCTTCATGTTAGACCACCAGAATCTCTGGCGGATGTCTTGATACATCTTCGTACTACCAGGATGGATACAAAGAGGCGTATCATGAGCTTCTTTCATAACCTCCTGGGTCATATTCAGGTTTTCCTTCTTACACGGCACCACTAGGCGGCCTTTGAAGTACAAGGCGCCATCATCAGCAATAGTGAAGGATGAGGAACCTCCTTCTTTGAGGTCTTGCTTAATCTTGTAGACTTCAGAGTCAAATCCCTGCATTGTCTTTATGGTGCCCACGAGATCGGGTTCAACAGCCAGGGTATAGAGGGAACCCTGGGAAACAACACGGAGATTCATCTTGCGGAACTCCGGAGGAGGGGGAGCGAGTGCACCCGGAGGAACAATATGGAGGTTTAGCTTTCTGAATTCTTCAACAAGTGAGGGCTGAACTTTGTGAACCTGGAGGTGGTTGCAGTAAGACTTGCGGCTCAAGGCATCAGCCATTACATTAGCCTTGCCTGGGGTATAGGAAATACCCAAATCAAAGTCTGCAACAGTCTCCATCCATCTCTGCTGACGGAGGTTCAGGTCTGGCTGAGTAAACAGATACTTCAGACTTTGGTGGTCAGTGAAGATCTCGCAACGATTACCGAGTAGGTAATGTCGCCACTGTTTTAGTGCATGAATGACAGCAGCAAGTTCGAGGTCGTGAACTGGGTAGTTCTCTTCGTGAGGGCGCAATTGCCGAGAGGCATAAGCAACCACTTTGCGCTCTTGCATTAGGACACAGCCTAGTCCTTGCCGGGAAGCGTCGCAGTAAATGATGAAGTCCTTCTTAGTATCAGGAGGAGCTAGTACTGGGGCAGAAGTCAACTTGTCCTTGAGTGCATGGAAGCTTTCCTGACATTTGTCTGTCCACTGGAACTTGACGCCCTTATGCAATAGGTTAGTCAGAGGCCTGGCAATCTTGGAGAAGTTCTCGACGAATCGACGGCAGTAGCTGGCGAGACCGAGAAAACTTCTGACTTGCTTAACGTTCTTCGGAGGAGTCCAATCGAGAATAGCCTGAACTCGTTCAGGGTTGACGGCAATACCATCCTTAGAGATGACATGCCCGAGATAGGTTACTTCGGGAAGCCAGAATTCACATTTGGAGAACTTGGCATAAAGTTGATGCTCTCGTAGCTTTTCCAGCACGAGGCGAAGATGTTCAGCATGTTCCTCTTCGTTCTTGGAAAATACCAGAATATCATCCAGATAAACCACGACGAACTTGTCGAGGTAATCCATGAATATATAGTTCATCAGGCGAGAGAAGGTGGCTGGAGCATTGGTTAAGCCGAAAGACATGACGGTGTACTCGTATGAACCATAACGAGTCACGAATGCGGTCTTGGGGATATCTTCCTCACGAACACGGATCTGGTGGTAACCCAACCTCAAGTCGAGTTTAGAGAACACTGATGATCCAGCCAATTGATCATACAGATCATTGATCCGAGGAAGAGGATACTTATTCTGAATGGTAGCTTGATTTATAGGACGGTAGTCTTGGACCAATCGGTTTGTCCCATCTTTCTTCTTGACAAAGAGAGAAGGTGCTCCCCAAGGAGAGCAACTTGGGCGAATGAAACCACTTTGAAGAGATTTATCGATTTCCTCCTTAAGCTCAAGGAGTTCATGCGGCGGCATCTTGTAGGGTCGCTTGGCTATAGGAGTGGTGCCTGGTTTCAAGTCGATGACGAATTCGACAGCTCTAGCAGGGGGAATCCCTGGGAGTTCTTCAGGAAAGACGTCTAGGAATTCACGCACGACGGGAATGTTTTCAATGCCCTCGAGTGGTGCAGCGTTCAATGCGTTTAAGGCATAAAGCCTGGCCTCGGCATTCCGAACCAGATGAGCATCGTAGCTAATTATTTCATCAGAAGGGTGTAGCAGATGGACGGTCTTGGTGGCGCAAACGATAGAAGCGGTATGCGCCTTTAACCAATCCATTCCCAGAATGAGATCAATGCTACAGGACTTCAGTACGATGGGAGAGACAAGGAATTCCAGTCCTTCAATTTCTACAGGGACGTCGTTGCAAATCATGGAGGTTCGACATTGGCCCGCAGGGGTGTGCACTAATAGAGAAGCGTTCATGTCTTCACTTTTAATGCCATGCATGAATGCAAAATCTTCTGACATGAATGAATGCGATGCTCCTGTATCAAATAAAACAGATGCTGGTACTGAATTTACGAGGAGTGTACCCATCACAGTAGCAGGCTGGTCTTGAGCTTCATTCAGATCAATGTGGTTGGCATGAACACGGCCATAAGACTTGGCATTGTTGTTGCGGGCCTGGTTGTTCCCACGGCCAGTTGCTGGAAGGGCCAGTTGATTCTGTTTCTGGTTGCATTCCCTAGCACGGTGCCCTGGTTGTCCGCACCTGAAGCACAACCCATTCTCGGGGGTAGGAACAGGAGCTTGGGGTGGTGGAGCTGGAAGCCTCGGCTGCCTAGTTGGAGCAGCCGGCAGACGAGGTGCAGCATAAGACTGCCTTGGGGCAGGTGCAGTTGGACGGTACATGCTGTTCGGGATCCATATCTTACGCTTCTGCGAGGGCGGGCCCGAAGATGAGCCCGTGTCACGGTTGCGCCTTTGAGAGCTCTGGTGTTCTTGCAGACCAGTCTCGACATTGATGGCCTTGTTCACCAAGGTGGCGAAATCGGCAAAGTCATGCACTAGAAGTGTGAGCTTGATGTCAGCTTGAAGGCCTTCACGGAACTTCTCCTGTCTGCGAGCATCAGTTGCAATGTCTTCTTCAGCATAGCGGGATAAGTCCAGAAACTCCCGCTGATAAGCTTCAACAGTCTTGTTGCCTTGGGTGAGGTTGCGAAACTCACGCTTCTTCCTGTCCATGATTCCCTGAGGAATGAAGCGGGCACGGAAGGCAGCCTGAAAGTCTGGCCAGGAGATGATTGTCCCAACTGGCAGAGTACGCCTATGGCTGTCCCACCATTGAGCTGCGGGTCCCTTCAGGAAGAAGGAAGCAAAAGTGACATAGCTGGCAGGGGCTACATCAGCAGACTCCATCTCATAGGTGATGTCACGGAGCCAGTCATCAGCATCCAGCGGCTGGGTTGAGCTGCGGTACACACTTGGGTTGAGGCGTATGAAATCCTGCAGAGTTGTTGTGTTTGGATGCTGGTTCATATTGGGGCGAGGAAACTGAGCCATCATGTTTTCCATGAACTGGCGATTCATCTCAAGCTGTTGGATCATACCAGCCATGTACTCAGGCGGTGGTGGGAAGTTGCCACCACGACCACGACCAGCTGGTCTAACCATCCTGCTAATATATAACAGGGGTAGTTCAGTATTGAGAAATTTGCATAGACAAGAGTCATTCATGATGAAACATGCATAATGAAAGGAGCACGACAGATACCACATAGATAGTCGGCATAACTTACAAAAGGGGTCGGACATAGAGTTCAGTACACAGAGTTCCGTACATAGACTAAGTCATCATAGGCGGCACGCAGGCTCGCGAGTGCATCTAAAACTAATGAGCAAGACTACATCAGTCCCAGGAGGTACTGTGAAGGTAGCTGTAACCTGACAGCTGGTAGTGAGGCAACGGATAGTCCTCCACGTCAGTGGCCTGGGGGCCGCGGATACTCTGGTGTAGAACCCGACGCTCAGGTGGCAGAAGAGGACCAAGTGCGGGAGAGTAGCCTCCCACCTCTGGCCATCCGACACCGTGGGGCATCACGGTCCTGGCTGGGTAGATCGCAGAACGCGGCAGCTGTCCAGACCGGACAAAGGGGTGCAACCGCGTCAGAGCCCTGTAAAGGTGCTGACGAGTGGTGTACAACTCGTGGCGAAGAGCTCTGTTAGCTCGGTCCAGCCCATCAGCATGCAGAACCAGGCGCTGATGGTGGAAAGGCTCTCGGGTGACGGTGGAGTAGGCGGCAGTGTAGTATCCCTCCGCACCAACGTCAGATGCGATAGGAATGTGCCTGAAAGGGGAAGTGTCCAATGCCTGATACTCTCCACGAAGACGTGTCAGAGCAGCATGAGCCGCATCGTGGACTGCCATCTCGATGGTCACTCCAACACCATGAGCGGTGTGCAGCACGGTAGTGGACTCATACTCCCGAGAGTAGAGGTGGACGATGGCACGGTACTGCTCCTGGTTAAAGTCCTGGTACTCCTCGTAGACGGTGTACTCAGGGTGCCAGCGATAACCCAGATAGGTCATCATATCAGCTAGCACAGCAGGTGATCCTGAGGCACCAATGGCCGCAGTGTGGCGCACGACCTGCCTCGCGGGTTCCATCTGAAAACAAAGATGTTTCAATGGAGTCAAATGACAACACGGGCACTATTCAAAATGCTATCCTACAGAATAACTATGGCTTATCCAACTTTGGGGTGAACGTGGTAACGGGATCCTAATGTTAGAGTTAGTAAATTCGTTTAACCCGAGTAGAAAAGAGTTCAGAGTCCCAGAGTAAAGGTCGAGGAGTAAAAGATCCTAGTACCACCCAATGGCGACGTGGGCCCGTAAGGCACACAGCCAAGTTAGTAAAAGTTTTTGTAATGTCTAGACTCGACTTCGGCCAAGGAGTGTGGAAGGGGGATTCCTACAGGCAGTCGGCTCTGATACCAACTTGTGACGCCCCCGATTCAATCGTACACTAATCATGCACGCAAATGTGTACGATCAAGATCAGGGACTCACGGGAAGATATCACAACACAACTCTACAAATAAAATAAGTCATACAAGCATCATAATACAAGCCAGGGGCCTCGAGGGCTCGAATACAAGTGCTCGATCATAGACGAGTCAGCGGAAGCAACAATATCTGAGTACAGACATAAGTTAAACAAGTTGCCTTAAGAAGGCTAGCACAAACTGGGATACAGATCGAAAGAGGCGCAGGCCTCCTGCCTGGGATCCTCCTAAACTACTCCAGGTCGTCGTCAGCGGGCAGCACGTAGTAGTAGGCACCTCCGGTGTAGTAGGGGTCGTCGTCGACGGTGGCGTCTGGCTCCTGGACTCCAGCATCTGGTTGCGACAACCAGAAAGAAGGAAAGGGGGAAAAAGGGGGGAGAAAGCAACCGTGAGTACTCATCCAAAGTACTCGCAAGCAAGGAACTACACTACATATGCATGGGTATATGTGTAAGGAGGCCATATCAGTGGACTGAACTGCAGAATGCCAGAATAAGAGGGGGATAGCTAGTCTTATCGAAGACTACGCTTCTGGTCACCTTCGTCTTGCATCAGGTATAAGAGAGTAGATTGAAGTCCTCCAAGTAGCATCTCCAAGTAACATCTCATAGCATAATCCTACCCGGCGATCCCCTCCTCATATCCCTGAGGTAGAGCGACCACCGGTTGTATCTGGCACTTGGAAGGGTGTGTTTTATTAAGTATCCGGTTCTAGTTGTCATAAGGTCAAGGTACAACTCCAAGTCGTCCTGTTACCGAAGATCACGGCTATTCGAATAGATTAACTTCCCTGCAGGGGTGCACCACATAACCCAACACGCTCGATCCCATTTGGCCGGACACACTTTCCTGGGTCATGCCCGGCCTCGGAAGATCAACACGTCGCAGCCCCACCTAGGCAAAACAGAGAGGCCAGCACGCCGGTCTAAACCTAAGCGCACAGGGGTCTGGGCCCATCGCCCATAGCACACCTGCACGTTGCGAGGGCGGCCGAAAGCAGACCTAGCCTAGTGGCGTTCCAGTCCAATTCGGCGCGCGCCGCTCCGTCGCTGACGTCTGAAGTGCTTCGGCTGATACCACGACGTCGGGATACCCATAACTACTCCCACGTAGATGGTTAGTGCGTATAGGCTCGTAGCCAGACTCAGATCAAATACCAAGATCTCGTTAAGCGTGTTAAGTGTCCGCGAACGCCGAACAGGGCCAGGCCCACCTCTCTCCTAGGCGGTCTCAACCTGCCCTGTCGCTCCGCCACAAAGATCCACACAGAGGGCCGTCGGGACAAAGGTCCTTTCAGCCCCCAATCCGTGAATCACTCGCGGGTACTCTTCGAGCTGACCCGACTTTAGTCACCATCTGTATAGTATGTATGTATGTATAGTATATACCCGTGATCACCTCCCGAGTGATCACGGCCCAATAGTATAGCAAGGCAGACTGACAAGAATGTAGGGCCAATGATGATAAACTAGCATCCTATACTAAGCATTTAGGATTGCAGGTAAGGTATCAACAGGTGTAGCAACAATGTCAGGCTATGCATCAGAATAGGATCAACGGAAAGCAGTAACATGCTACACTACTCTAATGCAAGCAGTATAGAGAAGAATAGGCGATATCTGGTGATCAAGGGGGGGGGCTTGCCTGGTTGCTCTGGCAAGAGAGAGGGGTCGTCAACTCCGTAGTCGAACTGGGCAGCAGCAGCGTCGGTCTCGTAGTCTACCGGAGAGAAGAGGGGGAAGAAACAATGAATACCAAGTAAACAGATGCATATCGATGCATGACATGTCAAGAAGCGATGCTAGGCGTGCCCTAACGTGGTATAAGGTGGTACTGGTCAAGGGGGAATCATCCGGGAAAGTATTCCCGGTGTTTCGTGTTTTCGGGCAGAGGAGCCGGAGGGGGAAAGTTGCGGGTTCGATAGGTTAGGGGGGTGTGGTGGACGAACGGACTGCGTATCCGGAATCGTCTCGTCGTTCTGAGCAACTTTCATGTTGAAAATATTTTAATCCGAGTTACGGATTAAAAGATATGATTTTTAAAAGATTTTAATAATTTTGGAATTTAATTATTTATTTAATTAATTCGAAAAAATGTATTTATGACGTCAGCATGATGTCATGCTGACGTCAGCAGTCAACAGGGGTTGACTGAGTCAACCCTGACATGTGGGTCCAGTGGGACCCACCTGTCATTCTCTATTTAAATTAATTAGGGTTTAGGTTAATCTAATTACAGTTTAATTAAACTTAACTAGTTAATTAATTTAATTAAACCGGATTAATTAACTTAATTAATTAATTAATTAATTAATAATTTTATTAAATCATTTTAATTTTATTAATTATATTTATTGTTTTATTTATTTTATATTTATTATTTATTTATTATTATTATTATTATTATTATTATTATTGTTTTTTTTTTAACGTTCTGGGGCGGGGCCCCCTAGTCAGTGGCCCGGGGGCCTTAGCGGGTTTTGGGCGCTGGGGCGACGGCTGTCGCCCGAACGGGCGCTGGGCGTGCTGGCGCCCGACTCGGAGGGGGGGCGAGCAGGCGCAGCTGCGGCGCGGGAGCCGGCAGCAAGCAAGGGGCGGCGCCGGCGCGGCCTGGCATGGCGGAGCCGAGGCGGGAGGCGAGGTGACAGGAGGGGCGCGGCGTGACGGGGCAGAGGCGACGCGGTTCAGGCGACGGCGCGGGGCAGGAAGCAGGGGAGGAGGCGCGCGCGGACGGCGCCGGCGTGGGCGCACGGGGCGCGGCCATGGACGGGGCGAGACCAGCGCGGGTGCGCGGACGCGTGCGCGCGCACGGCCAGGGCGCGGCCGTCGACGCGATGAGCGCAGGGACGACCTCAACGGCGACAGAGCGAAGCGGGAGGGAGGAGAGGGGCGATGCTCACGGTGGGGGGGGGGCGTAGGGTCTAGGAGGCGGGCGCGGTGAAGCTTGGAGGCGACCGGCGAGGAGGGAGTCGGGGAGGCGGCCGCCGGCGTCGGGGAGGGGGGGTCCGGTGACGAAGAGGGCGGCGGTGGTGGAGACGACGGCGATGAGCGACGGAGTGGAGGAGTCCGGCGAGGGAGAGCAGGCCGGCGGAGAGGGCTCCGGCAACGGGCGATCCGGGCGGCGGCGAGGGCCTCCTCCCTCGATCCCGATCCAGGTCGGGGAGAGGGGGAGATATTTTGGGGGGGGGGTTTGTGGGGGTGTCGATGGAGTGGGCGGGGGTGGTGTAGTGGATAAGGTGGGGGGGAGTGGCCGGCTGGGCCCTGGTGGTGGCCCAGTTGGCCTGTGGTCAGCTGGGCCGAAGCCCGGGGGTTTCTTTTCTCTTTTTTTTGTATTGTTTTTCTGTTTTCCTTTTATTTATTTTCTTTTATGTTTTTTATTTATCTATAAACACTTAGGCATTTAATAAAAATTTGTTTATTGCATCATAATTACCCTTGTAATATTCGTCAACCACCGAACAATTTTATTTTAAATTTTGAAAACTTTTATTGTTTTCATCAATTTGAATTTTGAATTTGAACGGTTTCGAATTATTTCGAGGATAGCAACAGTAATCGGGATGACGTGCCATGATTAGCGTGGGATTACTGTAGCAAGATTATCCGGGCGTTACAACTAATAAAATCATTGTTGTTGGTATTGGAAAAGTCACAAAATTTGGTATTATCTTGAGCCATGAGAAGGCAAGCAATCCAACAAACAAGCACACAAAAGGCAAGCGGAGAAGAAGGAGGAGGGGCGAAGAAAAGGCAAATCTTTTTGAAAATCGTTTTAGGAGTGGGGGAGAGGAAAACGAGAGGCGAATGGCAAATAATGTAATGCGAGGGATGAGAGTTTATGATGGGTACTTGGTATGTCTCGGCTTGGCGTAGATCTCCCTGGCAACGGTGCCGGAAATTGGCAAGCTGATGGGAGATCAAATCTTGACTTGACTTGGCGTAAATCTCCCCATCAACGGTGCTAGAAATTCTTCCTGCTACCTCTTAAGATTGTGTTGGTTTTTCCCTTGAAGAGGAAAGGGTGATGCAACAAAGTAGAGTAAGTATTTCCCTCGGCTTTTGAGAACCAAGGTATCAATCCAGTAGGAGACAACGCACAAGCCACCGGATACCTGTACAAACAAACACCAACTTGCACCCAACGTGATAAAGGGGTTGTCAATCCCTTCACTGTTATTTGCAAAGTGAGATCTGATATAGATGGATAAATGTTAAAGTAATATTTTTGGTATTTTTGGTTTGTGGAACGGAAAGTAAAAGATTGCAAAGAAAGTAAATAGGAAAATAAAATTGTAATTCGGAAACTTATATGATGGAAAGTAGACCCGGGGGCCATAGGTTTCACTAGAGGCTTCTCCCAAGATAGAAAATATTACGGTGAGTGAACAAATTACTGCCAAGTAATTGATAGAAAATCGCAAAGTTATGACGATATCTAAGGCAATGATCATGAATATATGCATCATGTCTGTATCAAGTAGACCGACTCCTGCTCGCATCTACTACTATTACTCCACACATCGACCGACTCCTGCCTGCATATAGAGTATTAAGTTCATGAAGAACAGAGTAACGCATTAAGTAAGATGACATGATGTAGCGCGATAAACTCAAGCAATATGATGAAAACCCCATCTTGTTATCCTTGATGGCAACAATACAATACGTGTTGGTTCCCCTTCTGTCACTAGGATCGAGCGCCGCAAGATTGAACCCAAAGCTAAGCACTTCTCCTATTGCAAGAAAAACCATCTAGTTGGCCAAACCAAATTGATAGTTTGAAAAGACTTGCAAAGATATCAAATCATGCATATAAACATTGAGAGGTGATTCAAATAATATTCATAGATAAGTTGATCATAAATCAACAATTCATCGGATCTCGGCAAACACACCGCAAAAGAGTATTACATCAAATAGATCTCCAAGAACATTGAGGAGAACTTTGTATTGAGAATCAAAGAGAGAGAAGAAGCCATCTAGCTACTAGATATGGACCTGTAGGTCTGTGGTAAACTACTCATGCTTCATCAAAGAGGCAATGGTGTTGATGTAGAAGCCCTCTGTGATAGAATCCCCCTCCGACAGGACGCCTGAAAAGGCCCCTAGATGGGATATCATGGGTACAGAAGGTTGTGGCGGTGGAAAAGTGGTTTTGTGGCTTCCCTCAAAGGTTTTGCGATATTTGAGAATATATAGGCGGAAGAAATAGGTCGGTGGAGTCACGAGGGGCCCACAAGGGTGGGGGTGCGCCTTGCCCCCTGGGCGCGCCTCCTGACCTTGTGGCCTCCTCGTGGCTTTCCTGACATGCACTCCAAGCCTTCTGGATGTCTTCTGGTCCAAGAAAAATCATAGCGAAAGTTTCATTCCGTTTGTGTCATGGAATTGTCACGGAAGATGCCCTAGTGTGAGGACTTAGTCGTGAGGCCAACACATCTATGTGGTAGCTTGAGAGGGGTTGATTGGAATCGAGAGACGCAACACACAAGACAAGGGTTTAGACAGCTTCGGGCCCCATGAAACATCATCTGATAATAACCCTACATGCTTTTTGTGGCTAGGTCTTATTATCATCACGAGGGAGTAGCCGTAAACCGGCTCTCCTAGTGGTGTCTAGCCTTAAGATTCTCCCCCCTCTTGGGGTGCCCTGCCCCTCCTTATATAAGTTGAAGGGGCAGGTTACATGTAGAGTCCATCTCGGACTAAGACTTAAACTATTCTGACTTCTCTTCATGGGCTTCTTAACATCTTGGGCTTCTTAACATCCCGGGCTTATTAACCCCAGGCGACCCTGTCTGCTGGGTTATGACTGTCCGCCGATTTATAATCTGACTTAACATCTGGCTTATCATCTGCCGGGTTACCATCTGACTTACAATCTGGCTTATCATTTGTCGGCTTATGATCTGACTTAACATCTTCCGGGTTACCATCTAACTTAACCATCTGCCTTAACTATCTACCTTAACCATCTGCCTTAACTCTCTACCTTAACCATCTGTCTTAACTCTGTCGGTTTACCAAGTCCCAGCCGGGTTATAACTCCGACCGGGTCATACCACGGGGTATATCTCCGACATTAGCCCCCAGTTTAATTTGGATTTATCCATGTTAAACTGATCCTGATCATCCTTAAGTCCTTGTTATTTCCTTCTTCTAGAAAATCCGGGTCAATAGGCCAGCTTCATACTCAGTTTGCTGACATTGGTTTCTCACACAGAAATACTGTGAAGAATAATTCATTTGATTCGGCTCCCAATGCTTAAGAAAAAATATTGGTCTTGAAATACTCATCTGATTTTCAGCCGGCTTAAAGATGTAAAACTTGTCGGTTTATCATTGCTAAAATTGTCGGTTTATAAATATTGATGGCACCGGGTCATAACTGTAGTTAACATCAAGCTTGAAAATATACATCTTATATGCCTATTACTTGTAGCCCCCAAGTCTTAAGAAGGCAGCGTAGGAACAGCTTAAGACTTGCTTCAATATAAATGTCACAACCTTGAAGAAACCCGATTTGTTCATCTCGGTCACTAGTCAAACTGAATATTCCACATATGTAGCCCCCAAGTGTCGGGTTGTCATGCTTGCAGCAACCTGGGACTTGTAATTGTCTGATGCCCATAAAAACTTCAACCAGTGTAGCCCCCAAAGGTCGGGTCATTAAGCAATAATGAACAGGGACTTTATATATACTTCATTGAAAATAATATCATATGATGTAACCCTCGCCATGGGGCTCGAACCCACGTCCACAAGGTTAAGAGCCTTGTATTTTACCAACTGAGTAGTAGACCTTTCAATATAACGGATTAAGACTTGTGTACCTTGAATTTTTGACAGGAGCAATTGGTAGCCCCCAAGGGCCGGCTCATTACGTTGTGACGAGTCGGGTCTTCAATAAGGCAAGTAAGGAATGACCTTGCATTAGCCCCCAAGTCCCATGGTGCATGCTGGCAGTGACATGAGACATGCATATTTGATGTAATCTCAACTTGAATAATGTAGCCCCCAAGTGCCGGGTCGGAAGCCTGCAGCGACTCGGGACTATTCCTTCCATTATAGAATAAATCATATCCATTGATAACATAATAGCCATTGCGCTAAAGCGACTTTGAAAACCTCAATCATAATACTGGTTATTGATAACCATAAAAATCCAGCCATGTTGGCTATTCAAGATTTGAATAATATAATCCGCTGCGGGTATTGACTCGTAGGCATGCAATATCATGATTTTGATTGCTCAAGGCAAAGATATCCTGGCAACATATAGTCTGCTATCAGGGCAGGTTATTTACCCAATATGCTCAATTATGAGTCATATAGTTAAGGCTACATGGCCTGAATTGTGAAAACCATATGTCAATATGGTACAAAGATGAACCCAAAAAATGTTCAAATAGAAATAATATATCAGAAAAAACAAGGCTTTCATAGGACGCCAAGCCTAAATCTCAAGTGCTTTCATGGGACGCACAACCGCTGAGTTAAACCTTATAAGCCGGACATCACACAACCAATCGTCTCTTTAACTTTGACAAGTTCAGGGTTTGTATAACATTGACTTGTCAAGAGTACGGCGGGTCATTCCAGGATTACCTGGGCGGAGTGGCGGATTTAAAAAGACAGGATAACCCGAGGTTTGGCTTTTAAGCCTATTACAAGGGTCATAAAAACTCTTTGTCCTTCGGAACAAAGAGCCCCCAAGCAATACTTTTGAGCTGTGCTCAATGGGCACCTATGTTTGATTGGGCTTTTGCAACAGACTCTCTTTGGTCCCTTTAATCTGGGTAGCAAGCCCCCAAGTGTTTCTGTAAGAATGGCGTATAAGCCTGATCAAAGGGTAATCATAGCTTCGCTCAATGAGCAGGAAGCCCCCCAAGTGACCATAATAAGATAAGCCCATAAGGCAGGATGTCCATATTTGAATCACGCATCATGGCAGCAAGTTTTCTTTGGCAACCTTTAACTTTTCTGAGAACTTTGAACTTGCGAGAGATGAATTTCTTTTTTCAACCGGAGTTTTAAACTGGATATTGAGAGCTTCAAAGCTTTGCGGGAGACAGATTTCCCTTGAACCGGATTTTAAACCGGAATCTTCATTTTGAGCCGGAAATTTTCTGACAACATTTAAATTTTCATCAATATAACAGCAGCCTCCGGGACCGGGTTATCTTCCCTCCACTGACCCGGAGTTCTTGACTTGCTTTAAACTGACAGTCATTTACTGAGTCATGTCATCGTAGCCCCCAAGTCTCAAGGCGACTCGAGGAGTTGGTTTGAGATTCTCCATATTTGATCGTGACATAAACCGGTATGAGCCATTCAACAGCTCATTGATATAATAATCCCTTTTGCAGTAGACAACCTTGTCCTACATTAAAGAACTCGCAAGTCAGAGTAATTGCTCTTTTAAAGAAAGCAATATGTAATATAAAAATATAGTGGATGTACTTCACCTAATATGTCAGGCTAGAGATTATCCACCGCGGAGTCGATGATCACCATGGTGAAGCGGCCCAGTAAACCGTGCGGACGGGCAAGTTAGCCGCATCGTATTGTAGCAGGGGCATCAACTTGCGCATGTACCCATCCATTAGTATGGCACGAACGCACTAGTGCAAAAATAATATTGACGCACACCCCTTGGCGACACATTTGTAATGAATAATGGTCCTACGAAAAAATATCATAGACCAAGTAATTGTTCTTTGACAAAAATAATATATGCTAATAAGATAAATTTAGACAAATATCACATGTTTTGTTTGGACGATCGATAAACCGTAATTAGCATCCGTAGATAACTTTTCAATGCGGTTGCGCTTTATCCCCTCAGGCCTCCCCAACCAACCCGTCTATTGACTTATTTCTTTCGCCCTCTATATCCCATACCCAAAATAGGCCGCCCCTGTACCACTTGTAGACAAGGCAGAAACAAGGTGGAGCCAGCGCCAGAAAACATGCAGGCTCAGGGCAGCTTGCATCGCTGACTTGCGAGGACGCCTAGGCGGTCATAGGGATCGGAGAGCAGGCAACGCCGACGACAACTTGAAACTGCCGGGGGCCATGGCAGCTTGGCGGGCCACGGCGACGGCGAAGCCACGATCGTGGTGACCCGGCATAAGTCTTAAAGCGGAGGCGAGGTGATGTCACGTGACAGCCGGCTCGGCTCACGGCAATTTGGATGTGCCGGCGATTTAAGGCGCTGCATAAGAAATGGCAAGACCGGCCAGGTAGGCTGCGGAAACAGCGGGTTGAGACCGCAGAGGCAAAAACCGGCGATGGCTTAAAACGGAGGCGATGAATCACACCGTCGGGGCAGCTCGAGGAGGAAAAACACGGGCCAGGTGGTGACTCGGCCACGCCGTCTTAAAGCCACAGCGGCGGGGATGAGCAGCGGAGGCGGCCAGCGGTTTGAAACAGCACAGCGGCTCAGCACAACGCGAGGCACAGTGAAACGGCGCTCAGTGCGCTATAAGGTAGCGGCGGTTTAGAGCAGAGGTGTGGGTGCTCGGCAATGGAGGCGACGGTCGTGGCCATGGTGGATCGAAACCGCGGTCTAGAGGCGAGGTGAACCGGCGGGTCGACGGAGGCGGCGCTGAGGAGCGCTATAATCGGGCGACTCATGGAGGAGTGGCAAGGTGGGTTACTCAGCAGTGGCGGTTCGAAGACGAACGCGGTGGCTCGGGGTGCGGCCGCTGACCCGCCAGCGGAGGCGTGAGGCGCTGGGTGGCTCCACAGCGGCGGCTCTCCACGACCATGGACGGCGCGGGCAAACCCCGAGGCAGTCGGCGACTCGCGGCGGCTCGACCCGACGGAGTAGTTGAAGCCGCTCGGGGCCGTGGCGGTTTAAGACAGCGGAGGCGGTTTAAGCACGACTGCAGCCGGCGGCGACGGCGGCTTGGTGGTTTAAGCATGATTGCAGCCGATGGCGACGACGGCTTGGTGGTTGGCGACACAAGAAGCGAAACGGCGAGACGAGTCACATGCGAGGCCACAGCTGCCGTTGCCCCAGGCCAATCTGGTGGAGCGAGTAGGCAAAGCGGTGGTTCCATCGACTCCAACGAAGGTGGCCGGCGGTTCACCAGCGAGACGGAAATCCGACGCGAGGAGGCAGGTTGAGAAGGCGCTGTTGGTAGCGGCCAGACGAGACGCCGGCGGCTCGGTGGAACACCTTTCGAGCGCAGCAGTGGAGGCCACAGCAGCTCGAGGACTGGCCCGGAGGCAACGGGGCCGCAGCGCACAAGGCAGCCTACTGCGGGGGCGGCGTAAACCGGTTTGGTGCGACAGAGTATGACTCGCCGCAGAAGGGGAAGCGGAGGATCGTCGGTCTTGGCGACTTAGTCAGGACAGCTCGATGCAGAGGTGGCTCGAGGGTGGAGTTTGCGCGGGGTTGACTTGGAAGTGACTCGTGGCCCGTTCCGATAATGAGACAGAGATGGCGATAGCTGTGGCCGGGCTCGTCCAAGCCGGCTTGCAAAGTCAGTGAGGCCCGGCCACAGAGACTTGGCGGTGGATCAACGGCTTTAAACAGGGTCACGAAGGCGGAGGCATGCCAGTGGCGGCTCGTTGATAGACGACGCGGCAGAGGCGCACCGACGGCTCCGGACAGAAATAGCAAACAACTCGAATCCTGGGCAGAGGCAAGGCACAGACCGTGGAGGAGTCCGGGTCACTGCCCTCTTCGTTTCCGGGTCGTGGCCCCTGGATGACCCCTCTTTTTTTTAAAGATGTATGAACTTCCGTCCTTCCATGCAGAAGGCACTGCCTGCCGTGGCTCTCTGCTTTTGCTATCGATTACTAAATGACGTGGAGAGAAACAACACAAACATGGCACCTTGGCCGATCGAGCCTCTCGCGGCCTCGAGACTTAATCATTGGACCGGAGAGATGCAGTAGCAATCGGATACGAACGCCGTACAAGTTGATACTACAGCGGAATTTTTTTGGCAACCTTGACTCGACGATTTGACTGCTCACCAAACACACATTATGCTGTGAATTTTCTCCTTGTCGGCCTGCCTGATATGATCCTTGTGTCGATTGGTCTCGTGCACGTCTTCGACCTGTGGTAGCGGCGGCGCCGTATTCCATGCCACCTTAATTTCTTTTGATCCTTGTACTATCAGCTCCAAAGCTAATCACAATTTCAATCACAAACAATGAATTTTGCCAGCTCTTCTACATTTGACACATGACGAGCTTCTCAACATCTTAGGAAAGATCCCTCCAAAAACTCAACACCACCGTGCGCTAGCCCCACGATGGGCGCCAACTGTCATGAAATTGTCACGGCAGATGTCCTACTATGAGGATTTAGTCGTGAGGCCAACGCATCTATGTGGTAGCTTGAGAGGGGTTGATTGGAACTGAGAGACGCAACACACAAGACAAGGGTTTGGACAGCTTCGGGCTCCGGAAAACATCATCCGGTAATAACCCTACATGTTGTTTGTGGCTGTGTCTTATTATCATCACGAGGGAGTCACCGTAAACCGGCTCTCCTAGTTGTGTCTAGCCTTAAGATCCCCCCCCCCCTCTTGGGGTGCCCTGCCCCTCCTTATATAAGTTGAAGGGGCGGGTTACATGTAGAGTCCATCTCGGACTAAGACTTACACTATTCTGACATCTCTTCATGGGCTTATTAACATCTCGGGCTTCTTAACGTCTCGGGCTTATTAACCCCAGGCGACCATATCTCCTGGGTTATGACTGTCCACCGATTTATAATCTGACTTAACATCTGGCTTATCATCTGCCGGCTTATGATCTGACTTAACATCTGTCGGGTTACCATCTGACTTACCATCTGGCTTATCATCTGCCGGCTTATGATCTGACTTAACATCTGTCGGGTTACCATCTGACTTAACCATCTGTCTTAACTGTCTGCCTTAACCATCTGTCTTAACTCTCTGCCTTAACCATCTGTCTTAACTCTCTGTCGGTTTACCAAGTCCCAGTCGGGTTATAACTCTGGTCGGGTCATACCGCAGGGTATATCCCCGACAGTTTGATATTCCTTTTCTGCGAAACTCTAAAACAAGGGGAAAACAGGAAGTGGCACTGCGCTCTAGGTTAATAGGTTAATCCCAAAAATCATATAAAATAGCATATTAATGCATATAAAACATCCAAAACAGATAATATAATAGCATGAAACAATCAAAAATTATAGATATGTTGGAGACGTATCACGCCCCCAACAGCCTCCCCCTCCCCAGGACAAGTTTTTTATGTCGGCGCCGAAAAAACCCCAGGACGTCGAATTCCGCCGGTTAGGCCGATTTTTTGGCCCGGCGATTTCAGGGCGAACCCAGCGCACGGGCGGGTGGGGGCGCTTGGTGGCTCCAGCGGAAGGAAAAATGACATATAGGCCACCACTGTCAGGCAAAAAACAATTTTTCCACGTCCAGATCCCCCCTCCCGCGCGCACTACCCCTTCCGCCGTTGTGACGATCCTGCGACACCCACCACCGCTAGGAAGGTCATTTCCCCGCCGAAAAGAGAGGGTCCGCCGCGACATCCTCCATCACGCTCTTGGGCGAGCTTTTCGGCGCTCCAGCCATGAAGGTGGGGATACCGGCAGCTACGCGCCTACCACGCACCGCTAGGTGTTCGGCGGTTTTTCTGCTCGGTGATGTACTCAGACGACGAGGAGGTGTTTGCGGCGCTGCTGGAGGAGGAAGACGAGGCCGACGCCCAAGACGAAGAGCACCTCATGGTCCTCGCCGCTCTGGCCGGCCTGTTCGCGAGCAATGCAAAGCCGCGACGAGGTGGCTCAGCACCGGGCCGCCAGAAGAGCAAGCAGAGGCATTGTTTGGAGGGCTATTGCTTGCTCTACGCCGACTACTTCGTCGACGCTCCACTGCACAGTGAGAAAGTATTTCGGCGCCGTTATCGGATGAGCGAAAACTCTACGTCAGGATTGTGAATTCCATTCGGGAGTTCGACAAGTACTTCAAGTGCAAGAAGAATTGCACCGGCACACTTGGATTCACCTCACTCCAGAAGTGCACGGCAGCTATGAGGATGCTTGCATACGGAGCCCCGGTGATATACTGGAAGACTATGGACGCATGGCCGAGTCCACCACCATTAAGTGTTTGTACAAGCTCTGCAGGGCAGTGATGTCAGTGTTTGGACCATAATACTTGCGATCACCCAATGTTGAAGACACTACTCGGATCCTAGCACAAAATGCAGCAAGAGGATTTTCTTGAATGCTTGGAAGCATCGACTGCATGCACTCGGCATGGAAAAATTGTCCATTTGCTTGACAGGGGATGTACAAAGGCGCTAAAGGAGCTTGCAGTGTGGTACTTGAGGCAGTGGCCACACACGACCTCTGAATTTGGCACTCCTTCTTTAGTATGCCAGGAACTCACAATGACATCAACATACTGTAGTGCTCGAATGTCTTTGCCAAGCTTGTTGTAGGTCATGCTCCTTCGGTGAACTTCGAGGTCGATGGGCGCCACTACAATAAGGGATACTACCTAGTAGATGGCACATTTGTGAAGACTATCTCAAACCCTGTGACAGGAGGCAAGAACTCCTGCTTTGCCAAGTGCCAGGAGGCTTGCAGGAAGGATGTCGAGCGGGGCATTTGACGTGCTCCAACCTCGATTTGCTGTTGTCCGGTACCCCACTCTGACCTGGTCGAAAGATCAAATGTGGGAAGTCATGACTTGCGGTGTCATCTTGCACGACATGATTGTTGAGAGTGAGCAGGAAGAGACAATGTTTGACACTGAACCATATTACATGCAGGATCCTCTTGTCCAAGTTGATCACCAGCTACTGGCAACCTGGGCTGCCTTCCTCAATATGTGTCAGGAGATCGGAAATCCACAGGTGCATCAAGAACTGCAACACGATCTTGTGGAGCACCTATGCAGGCTCAAAGGCAATGCCTATCTCGATGTGTGATGAAATATGATTTTTATTTGTGTTTGAATTATGACTTTGATTCGTTGAACTATTTGATTTGTATTGATTTCTGTGATGAATTATGTGATAAAAATAGTTTTAGTTGAATTTGTGACGAAACACGCCGAATGTGGGCAGCATTTGGATCAATTTGCGTCTAAATTGGGCTGAAATCGATGACTAGGGGATGAACTTAGGGGCCGGCGGGCTGGGAACCCGAGCCCCACGTCGATTTTATCGCCGATTGGCCCTCAGACAACGTTATTTTAAGCCTCTATGGGGCCGAACGGATGGAGATGTTCCCATCGGGTCATCCTTGCTTTTCGGCACCAGCCTAGCTCTCGCGTCCTAGGCTTCTCCTTCCTACAGCTAGAGCCTAGAGGTCAAACCAATGTGCCCGTTGTGGTTCACACAAGTGGTATATTCACGCCACGATTCGCCCCTGAATCTTTGCCTACTTTCGGCTCCCGCTCGGAATGATTTGCCTTGCTTTGAGGAGATACGGCATCGTTTACTATTCGCTAGGTCGAAATTCCAGCAAATTCTGCACAGCACGTCTGAATGGAACGGACTGTTGAGCGGGCCCGGCCTCTGTGGCACTCGCTGACCCGCTGTCACTACTCGATACCTGCTCGCTAGCCAGGCAGCCTGCAGAGACTGCAGCGCCCGCCCGCCACAAATAAAATAAAAATTCCACCGGGCGAAAAGGCGATGGAATTGAAAGCAAAGCCAGCAACCTTGGCTGGCCTCGCTAAAAAGCCAGGAGCTCTTTTCCCCTCCCCCCTCTCGCTCCTCCCTTTTTGGATTCTCCCCATCTTGAGGCATCGCCTGTCTGCCCCCATCGGCCCAAGCCCACCACTCCCTTTGAGGAATCGTAAATCCTTGCCTCCTCTGCTCCTTCTTCTTCTTCTTCAGCTGTCCAGCCAGCCTCGCCTCCAAGGGAAGGGAAAGGAGACAAGTGGTGGAGCGGCGTCTCTCCGTGCTGCCATGCAAGTGCACGCTCACGTTTCTTGCAGGTGTTCCTCCCGCGCGGCCAGTGAGTACTCTACTGGTGAGTGAGGAGTGAGTGGGTGAGTGAATGGGAACTCAGGCAATGCCGTCCGGTGGGGCCATCTCGCGCCAGGGCTCGCTCTGCAGCCTCACGCTGAGCGACGTCGAGGGCCAGCTGCACGGCGTCAACCTCGACGACCTCCTCCGCACGGCCGGCTCGGCCAGGAGGACGGCTGACGAGGTGTGGCGGGACATCCACGGCGCCGACGGCGGCACCAGCCGACCGCGGGCCCAGATGACGCTGGAGGACTTCCTGTCCAGGCCCGGCGGCGACGCGGGGGGCGCCCACTGGGCCGAGCAGTACAATCCCCCGGCCCCGGTCCCGGTGCCGGGGCAGCAGCGCCACAACAACGTCGCCCGTCCCCTCCCGCGGCCGCTGGGGGTGGGCGCCGGGCCGGTGCTGGACGCGCTGTACCACGACCACGACGGGGCCACCATGTCCGGGCAGAAGCGTGCCGCCGTGGGCGGCCCCGGGGAGAAGACGGTGGAGCGGCGAAAGAAGCGGATGATCAAGAACCGGGAGTCGGCGGCGAGGTCGCGCGCGAGGAAGCAGGTGGGTCCCTCCCGTTCGAGACCCCAAATCTCTCTTGCATTTGTTGCACGCTCACAAGCTCACCCACTCCGATTTGGGCAGGCGTACACGAACGAGCTCGAGAACAAGATCTCCCGACTGGAAGAGGAGAACGAGCAGCTCAGGAGTTACAAGGTAATACTCCTTCCCAACTAAGTAAATCTCAGGTTGCTACGCAGGCTCGGTCAAGAGATGAACTTCATCAACAATATTATTACCACTTCTTGTCGATTTTTATGCCGCCTACTAAACGCCTTTAGTAGTAACATAATTCCCTAATACTAGTGGCTAACATAGGACAAATCTGCTGAGACGAAAACAAACCGCTATCCATTGGCAATCAACGTCGGGGTGGTCAATCAGTGGGCGCCAAACTGTTCATTTTGTGCTGATGCATGTATAGCGTGGTCTGCTATTGCTGATGAGCTCGGCCTGTGTTTCTTTCTTTCTTTCGCTGTCTGTGCGTCGTTGCCTTCGCTCTGTAGTGGTTACCAGAGGATGTCAGATGATGATGGATGGACCATAAAGTTCTGCCCAATCAAATGGACGCCTTCTCACCGCTTCATCTTGCACAAAAGCTTATCTCGTTACCTTATGTCAATATTTTTCACCCTACCAAAACTACTTTTTGCAACTTGTGGTGTTTTTTTTTCCTAAGGAAGATACAATCGTGGATAAATAATGAGCCAACATGCTGCATTTTTTTAACGGATAACACGGTCGAGGATCAATCATTTCCATCTATCTCACCTCCCATCAGAGGAATAGTCAATGCCTATTCCCTGCTGACTGGACACTAGTTCACAACTAGTATAGGATAACAAGACGGTTATTTATTTTTTAACGTACTGGATGGAACTAAAATTAGGGCTTTGGGAAGGTTTTATTTATCTCGTTGTCTGCCACCTCACTTCCTTCATCACCAATTCACTACTCTACCATGCAGTCAGCATCACCGTACTTATTAGTACTAGTAAGATAATAGCTCCTCCCCAGCTCAATGCTGATAAATAAATACTCCTCCAGTATCGTTGCCCATCTCTTTCAGCTTTGATGTGCAAAATTTACTGGTATCCATGTAGTAGTAGTAGTAGTACTAGAAAATTTTGCACATCTACCTCGCACCGCGCATTTTTCGTTTTCTGTGATTTTCTCTAGTACTAGTCTCGTGCTCCTTTCCATGCACATGTCATGAAATCTGAAGACAGCATGTATAAGCCTGCCAGTGACAACCTCTCCGAAAGGTGAGATTTGTGTCCTTGTCTGCATTTTTTCGTGCGTACGAAACCCTGACCCCCACTGCCTAGAAAATTGTGAGCCCAAATCCGTGTGCGCGGCAAAATGTATCTTCAGTTTTGCAGACCTGACGGATCCAATTGCTGTGTGATGCAGGCATTCGAACCGGTGGTGCACTGTGTGCCGCAGCAGGAGCCGAAGAACCAGCTCCGGCGGAGGAACTCGGCCAGCTTCTGATCATCATCATGTTAATAGTACTAGTGTTGTACTGCCCGGCACTAAGGTTGCCCAATTTGTAACTGACTTACTCCGAAAAACATTTAGCTAGTAGTACTAGTAAGAATACTCCTCTGCGATCTCCGACTTGCTGTGGCGTATGGCAATGCGCAATTGCTGGTTGCTGCACACCGCATTGTACTCCGATCCTGCGCTTTTTTTTTCCCAGCTGGTGCATTGCTTTCTGCAGCCTGTGATTGCAAGAGTATCCCAGTTAAGCTGTGTAGTGTTGTATCTGGAAACAGAATTGCTAGCCTAGCGGTAATATTCCAGTCTTTCCAGCTCTTTACCATCCCTTCTGTCATTGCATTATTTTTTATCATGCACACAAAAGATCAGCGGGATTTATTTCAAACTATAACATAAACTATACATCAATGTGCCCTTTGCTTTATAAAGGAAAACTAGGTGAAAAAACTCTCATCCTCAAAACTTTTCAGGTGTAGTCAGGATCGTCCTCGGGGAGTATCAATCTAAGATCATCGTTATCTCTGTAGACTTGTACCAAAGCTGCGGCCTTGTACGCAAAGAACCCCATCATCCCTGGAACAAGCTGCAAACAGAGAAATGAGATATTGTATTACATATTCATAAGGTCAACATAAATCTAAGATTGGCACCACCAATTGAATGAGATCTATAATGAAAAAGAGCTGTACTTTACCTCAAAGTTAAAAATGCTATTTTGAAAATGACTAGAAAAAGTTGACAACCCAAAAATCACTGCAGGAATTATAAGCCTTGGGGATGAAAGAACAAATAGAGAGCCACCCAATGTCTTCTCTATTGTATCCTTCAAATCCTCGCTTCGAATGCCGATTCTAGCATTTCCATGTATACAGAACAATAATAGATCAAAACAATCAGAACGTGAGGGATAGGAGACTGAGTAGAGATCACAGAGACATTTCCAAACCTACTTCTTCACTTTCTTCTTTAGAAAAACTTCAGGAACATCTTCCTTTGACAGGTTATCTGCGTGTCGATACAGAAGTTGAAGATACAACCAGCTGCTCAATATAAATGCGAGTGGTTAGATTTATATCACATCCTTGAGAATGAAACACAAGTTAAAACTTTCTCGTATATTTCAGTATCTTTAGACAGGATTCATGGCAGCACTCTATAAAAAAAATCATCATGAACTTTCGATTCTTGAGTTGTAAAGAAATCCTATTTAACTAACCTGAAAGCAACTCCAAAAGCATAACTGATACCAGCCTGTTCAATAAGAACATCAAAGATTCAGTCAGACACCATTCAACGAAATTTAGTTGCCGATCAATCCAATATTCAGGTAGAGTTAAAACATTTGCCATTCATGAGCTTACCGGACTATATAGAAATTAATGATCATAAATTCTTCAAGAATGGCCGTATGCATCACTCTGATGCAGAGGCCGGGGAGTCCCCCTTTTCAAAAAAAAAAAATCTTCAAGAAAATATGTAAACATTTTGTCCAAACAGAGCTTATTAGCTTGTCAGGTAGATGGCCATTAAACGCCAAGACCATTCACAATGTCCAATGTTCATGTCCAAATACCAATGCACATTTTTCTATGTCGCCTGGGCATCTCCAACCGGAATTGCTAATTCACAAACACATCCGCAGACAGCTCTGGACCGCCACTCATTTTCCGCGTCCGCAACCGTCCCCCTCATATCCAAACCACCAAATTCATAGACAAGTATCCAATGTAGATAAACACACGTACTTTCATTCCAAGGCACATAGTTCATACATAGTCCGGACATAGCGCACTTCCAGTCCAAAGCACATAGTTCGTACATAGTCTGGACATAGCGCAGGGGAGTTCATCATACCATCAAACTGCCTCTGACATCACGGCGTTCCTTCTCCCTCTGACGGCGAGCACATCGTCCCTCTATGGCGGACGTGCCACCGCATCCGGTGCATTCATGGCCTTGCGCATTGCTGCCATTGGCCTCAGACTCCAAGGCTGATGTCGCAAGGACAACGACCCAACAACGGTCTGCTGCGGTGCCGCTCTCGCCGGCGTGCCGAGACCTTCACCCGGCGCATGCCTGATGCGGTGATGGAGCGGACACGTGCCGTGAGCTACCACTCGACGCAGTGCCAACACTGGACCACAGCCGCAGTGGAGGTAAAGGCGCCGAACTGGTGGATACGCTGCGGGCGGCTCCGAGACAAAGCTCGGGTATCCTTCGGGGATCGGTGGAACACGAGTCAGACGGCTATCACCTCCTCGTGCGAACAGGCGGCGAGCTCCCGATCGATGCATCCGAGCCGACCGGATTCAGATCCGCTGCTAGTCATGCTGGAGATAACCGGAGAGGAAGGGGTGGGAGGCGGAGCAAAGCGGACTGCAGTGGACTGAGACAAATGGCTAGGGCTTGGTCCACGTGAGGATAGTAACGGGATTTTGTGGGATGGGCTGGTCTGACGTGGCGAACGCGTCCGTGCGACCCCAAATTCGCTCCACATACGTGTTGGGTTTGAGGGATGCCAGACAGCCCGGACATTTGGGCTAGGTATGTGGGGTCCGATTGGGTGGTCATTTTCTGTCCGGGTCGTGTTCGAGCGGCCCCAAACTCGCCCCACATATGGGTTGGGTTTTGTTAAGCTTCATGCACTAGCCAACGCAACCAAAAGTCCGAACTGGTGGAAAGGGCTAGTGCAATCCACATATACTATAACACCCCCTCTCACGTGTGACGGGGAAGACAAGTCAACACGTGCAACCGGAAGAGAGCGACGGCGCGCGAAACTCACGTATGACTCAAGACCTTGGCCTCTGATACCACGTAGAAGTGCATGCTCTAGCCAATGCAACCAAAAGACCGATCTGATGGAAAAGACTAGGCAACACATTGTACGTCAATACTCCCCCTCACGTGTGGCTCCCTCAGGCCTAAACATGGACCGAAAGTGGGCTGCAATTTAATTGCGCCAGTCGCGTCTTGAACTCAAGACCTTAGGCTCTGATACCATGTTAAGCTTCATGCACTAGCCAACGCAACCAAAAGTCCGAACTGATGGAAAGGGCTTGTGCAATCCACATATACTGTAACACCCCCTCTCGCGTGTGACGGGGAAGACAAGTCAATACGTGCAACCGGAAGAGAGCGACAGCGCGCGAAACTCACATATGACTCAAGAGGCCTATATGTGGACACAAAGGGGAGCTACCAGCAATTTTTAGATAAATTGCGAAAGCCAGGACTTGAACTCAAAACCTTAGGCTCTGATACCATGTTAAGCTTCATGCACTAGCCAACGCAACCAAAAGTCCGAACTTATGGAAAAGGCTGGCAATCCACATATACTGTAACACCCGCTCTTACATGTGACAGGGAAGACAAGTCAACACGTGCAACCGGAAGAGAGCGACGGCGCGTGAAACTTACGTATGACTCAAGAGGCCTATACAAGGACACAAACGGGGGCGGCAGCAATTTTCTAGATAAATTGCGAAAGCCGGGACTTGAACTCAAGACCTTAGCTCTGATACCACGTTAAGCTTCATGCACTAGCCAACGCAACCAAAAGTCCGAACTGATGGAATGAGCCAGTGCAATCCACATATACTGTAACAGGTTTGAGGGATGCCATACTGTAACAGGTTTGAGGGATGCCAGACAGCCCATACATTTCGGCTAGGTATGGGGGGCCCGATCAGGTGGCTGTTTTTTGTCCGGGCCGTGTCCAGGCTATCCGCCCGGACATATAGGGGGAAGTGGGAGGTCCAGTCGAAAATGTTCTCAAGGCAATGATTCCAAGATTATATGAGCCACGAACAGTGTGATGCTCACATAGTGCACAAATCTGACCTAAAACAACATTGTTATCTGCTGGTAGATTGGAGATTCCCTAAAAAAAGGGGGCAGCCTGGTGCGCGTAGCTCCCACTTGCACAGGGTCCGGGAAGGGTCCAACCACTTTAGGTCTTTTGTACGCAGCCTTACCATACATTTCTGCAAGAGGCTGCTTACAGGACTCAACCCGTGAACTCATGGTCACAAGGGCACAATTTTACTGCTGCG
Source organism: Triticum aestivum (assembly GCF_018294505.1). Taxonomy (NCBI): domain Eukaryota; kingdom Viridiplantae; phylum Streptophyta; class Magnoliopsida; order Poales; family Poaceae; genus Triticum; species Triticum aestivum. Next base: position 165,446,092 of record NC_057803.1, on the reverse strand, counting down.
CCAAGGCTCCCCTTCAAGATTGGAGATTATCTCTCTCCAACAAAAAAAAATTAGTATACCAGAGATCCAATTTCAAATGGTTGATTTTGTAAAATTCCAGTTAAACAGGGTATCACTTAATTGTGGCACATGGTCACACAAAACTATTCAATCATTCATGGTTAGTGCAAAAATGCGTGTCCGGTTTGCTATAAAGTTCAGGATGAAAATACCTCCACAGAGAAGACTAGGACACAATATATAGTGCAAGCGGCTCCAATTCCTATGGTCAAGAGCAACAGTTCGTCCTTAATCTGTGGGAAACGACTAACATGAGCAGCTGGATATGATTTTTTTTCTACTGAATGCATCAGAAGATGAAACACTGGGGGTTAAAATTACTGCTTCATATCTCAGAAGGTTGAATTCCTTCCTTTTATCACTCTCTTTCTGCCCAGCCTGTCATCATTTGCAAGAACATGCCAATCTATCAATTATCTCTACAAAAACATAGTCAAAATTCAAGGTAATGATGAACAGTAATAGTCCCGAAACACGGCCATGACATACCAGAGCAGAAAGCCTCCTTCTCGCAGTAAGGCTGCCCTCAGCGGACACAAAATCTCCAATTGCCTCAAATCCCACGACTCCCTCACTCATAACATCATCCCTGAACTGCATTCCATTGTTCAGTCAGTTATGCCTTGCAATAGATGACGTAGATAACACACGATTGGCACAGCTTACATCTTCAGGTTGCCCAACATCTGCAGCATTTTCTTGATCTGTGGTAGCCTCTAACACATCAAGACCTGTGTCGTTTCTCCTCAAAACCATGTCAGCGACTTTGGAGACCAGGTCCCCATTCGTCTGCCTATCCTCAAGGAACATGCGCAAGACATCCTTCCCGAGACTGTCACCAGCTATCAGTTCCAACAATGAGGCCACAGGATTAGTACGAAAGAACAAACGCCGAACCATGTTGGTGCTTAGCACTTCTGTTGTATGGCTTGAAACCTTGAATAATTCTTCTCTTTATAGCATATATGGATTTAAATACACCAATGCATGGAGAAAATAATGTGTTCAAAATCAGAATGCTCCGGCGAAGTAATCCCGACCCAATTTTAGCATCGCCAGAAGTAACCCCGACCGAATGCAAGAAGAGAATTCTAATCCGACTTCCGAGGTAGCGAATTTCTGCGCCATGCAATTCTGAGCATTGGTGAAGCTAGGCGGTGTACCTTGGAGAGACGAGTAGCGTAGAGCCGAGGCGCGGGGCGACCTGCGAGGGCGGCAGGCAAGGCCGAGAGGAGGGAGGGAGCCGCGCGCGGCAAGGTCACAGCAACGCAGACCGGGAAGCCTCGCCATGGCAGAACTAATCTATTAAGCTGGGGCTAGCCGCCGCCGCGTACGGCGTAGCTTCTGTGATGGCCCGCCGCAAGCTGTCGGCCTAGCAGCTCGCTGATCTCCTAGACTCCTACCTCCTCGATGGAGGCAGCGGTCGGGATGGACAGAGGGAGGGATGGCGCTGCTCGGAGAAGAGAAGCCATGGAGGAGTGGGCTTCAGGTGGATAAGAGTAGGATGAAGGCGCGATCTGGAGCGTCCAAGGCCACGATCGGGCGGTGAAACCTTTCTCCGACGTTGTCTCTCATCTTGTTTCGTCACAATCCTAATGTTTGGATGCAACAATGCTCTCAGAAAATGAGGAAAATATCTCCACTGTGGGGCTCACCCTAGGTGAACAACCACTCATTTGCATTTCATTCTACGTAGGAGTGGTCGTCCATGTTTGCCGCCGCCGTCCACCATAGTTCTCACTCATTTCGTTGTCCACCGTCGTGATGGAGCAGGTGCTGACGAAGATGTTTCCGAAGGCGGAGGATCCCTCAGTGGTGGTCGCCCGCAAGGTCAACACATCGACACGCACCGCCCGCCGCCGCAGATAGAGGAAGAGGGAGGAGACTTTGATGATGGTCAATCACCCAGTACCTCCTTTGGTTATGCATGTGAATCAGGTGTTGCAGGGCGTGCAATCACCATCACCCTATTCGGCAGGGTTGCATCCGTCATACTACTACGCCGCTCGGCAGCTCGATCCGCAGTAGTAGTCCGCGTCCACCGTCATCGCCAGCCATCACGTGTCATGCATCGTCGACCTCAACAATGCGGAGAACCTCTTTACGAAGTCGCAGTCGCCTGCGCTTGTCCGTCCACGGATGTCAGCTTCCATGCCAGTCGGTGCTCGGTCTCTATCTATCGAAATGTCTCAACCGGGTGCCGATAAGGAGGAGGCATGGATGAACATGATCCAAGTGGACGAATCCAGGCCGGAGGTGACAGACACACAACAAAACGCACACACAGATGTCAGACAATCAACAGACGCAGAAGATCCTACCGTGCTAAGATGTTAAAGCGCTTGGCAACCGATTTGGAGGAGCCAACCGTATAGTGAAGAACTTGGCATGGACAACCGATATGGGAGACGTAAAATGAGGTATTTTACATGGACAGTCAAACTTGCAGCTTTTGGGATTGGAGGTTTTTTGGTTGGGATCTACATTTGCTTGTTATTAAACTATGTCAAATGAAGGTAAATGGACCTGGAACGGACATTTAATGTATAGGGCTGGTTGGACGACCGTCATTCTACTACAGACATGTCGACGTTTTGATGAACCGTGTTGGAGACGCACTAAAACTGGCCCATTGTGATTAATTTCATTGTGGCAGTGTCGCAGACTTGCTTCTCTTCTTCTAAAATCCATCAAAGGCACTACAATATAGAAGTTGACCGAATTGCGGACTTTGCCCCCTATGCAAACAAGTCCAAGAATATGCCGCCCATCTTCTTTTCCAATGTAGATTCACTGCCCCGCGTCTGGACCGAGGTGGTCACCTGGCTTGGCATTCATGACCACTCACTGCTGACTTGGCGCCACGAAGACACGATTCAAAATTGGTGGCCGAAGATGATCAACACGAGAGGGCATATCAAGAAAGTTATTGGCTCAGTTCTGATACTTGTCATGTGGGAAATTTGGAAGGAGCGAAACACGAGAGTTTTTAGCAACACGGCTTCACCGACCACCATTATTACTGCCAAGATCAAAGAGGAGGCCCATCTTTGGGCGTTGGTGGGAGCCAAACACATGAGTGCAATTATGTCGTGAGAGTAGTCTTTTATTTTGGCTTTTGTCTGAACCTTCTTCTTAATTAATGAAATTGGACGATCAGTCATGAGCGGCTCCCGCAATCCGCCGGACGCCCGCGGCTGCTCCAGCATCCTCCCACAACCACCACCACCACCACCACCACCACCACCACCACAAACACCGACGCCGGCTCCGTCCCTTGGCCCCTGCCCCGCCTCCAATGCTGCTGTTGGGTGCCCCGTCGTGCAGCACCGCCCCGCCTGTCTTGACCTCGTCCCCCGTCCAGATATCGCCTTTCGCTCCCGCGTCGTCGCTTCCTTCCTCACCGGGGTCCCTTTCGACGCCGTGGAGTTTCCCTCCTTGGCGGCGCCGGGCACCGTGTGGGTCGTGGTGCCGTTCGTCGTTGACTGCTTCTCTTGCGACGGAGTTGCCTCCCTCCTTTCCTACTTCTTCTGTTCGTCGTCCGAGCGGCTGCAAGCGGTGCAAGTTCGGCCGCGTGTGTTCTCGATCCGCGTTGCTAGCGACGCTGTTGCGAAGTTCCTGGTCGCCGTCTCGCCGGGGCTCCTCGTCGCCATCAACCTTTGCCTCCATGCCTCTCTCCAGGATGTCGTTGCTGACGTGGCGTCGTCCAGTAAATGCGCGGCCCACGCGCGGCGCCTTTTGCATCAGTCCGGTGTAAAAATGTAACACCCCGGATGTAACTTTCCCAATTTGTACTCCAACTCTTGTCGTTTCCGGTGTTAAGTTATATTTATTTCTCGGGTTCGGGTCTTTGTCTCCATGTGTTGTTTTCATTTTCATGCATCTCATATCATGTCATCATGTGCATTGCATTTGCATACGCGTTCATCTCATGCATTCGAGCTTTTTCCCCGTTGTCCGTTTTGCATTCCGGCGCTTCGTTCTCCTCTGGTGGTCATTTCTACCTTTCTTTCGTGTGTGGGGATTAAACATTTCCGGATTGGACCGAGACTTGCCAAGCGGCCTTGGTTTACTACCGGTAGACCGCCTGTCAAGTTTCGTATCATTTGAACTTCGTTTGACACTCCAACGGTTAACCGAGGGACCGAAAAGGCCTCGTGTGTGTTGCAGACCAACACCCCTCCAATTTGGCCCAAAACCCACCAAACTCTGCTCCATGTCCTAGAGCGTTCGATCACGATCGCGTGGCCAAAAACCGCACCTCATTTGGACTCTCCTAGCTCCACTTATGCCTATATATACACCCCCCCCCCCATTTTTTGGATCTTCCCCTACCTCCGAACCCTAAAAAATTTCCAGATCCGCCGCCGACGGACGTGTCCGGAGCGGACCGGACAACGTCCGCCGCCGCGCCCAGCCACCCGCCGATCGCCACGTGGCACGCCTGCCCGCGCCGCCGTCGAAGCCCGCTCGGCCCGAGGAGAGCCCCCGAGGCCCGAGCCGCCGCCGCCCTTCGTCCCGCGCGCCCGGTGGCCGGTGCCACCACGGGCCGCATCGCGCCGCCGCGGGCGACCTCGCCTCTCCGTCGGCCGGTGGCCGCCGCCCCGGGCCACCGCCTCCTCCGGCGCCGACCTCGCCGCCCGCCGACGCCCGCAAGTCCCCGGCGAGCTCCTCCACAGTCCGGCCGCCACTGTTCCGGCGAACCCCGGCGACCTCCTCGGGAAGCGTGCTGGATCTGAGATCTAGAAGGAGACGGTTGACTTTCTCTCCCGAACCCTAGTTTTCTGGGCATACTTTGACCGGCCGTAACTTTGCATCCGTAGCTCCAATTTAGACATATAATATATCAAAATGTTCGTCTCGAAGAGTATATCATTTCATTCCATTGCATCATTTTCATTTGAGTTCATCTTGATGCCCAAAATGCTGTTAGAAGGAGGCTTCGTGAGTTAATTGTCAGATCTGCTAGTTCATCTTAGACTTTTGTCATTTTTGCCATGATTATTGTGTGCATGCTATGCCTGTGAGTCCTTCATATGTTTCGTTAAGAATTTTGTCTTCTTTCCAGAGGTGCAACCCATGCATTTTTATGATGTGTGTGGTGACTTGTGCAAGCTTGCAAAGTGAGGCACCCGGGAAATCTGTTTTCAGAGACTTAGTTGTTTTCACTAAGTCTGGGAATATTTAGTTCATGATGCCATATGTTCAGCTTGTTTCCTAGTGATCCGTGCCTCTTTTGAGGATGATCAGTATAGGAGTTTTGTTAATCATGTTATGCTTTATCCATCCATGTCTTTGTTTGCAATCATGGAGCACCCTAGCTTGAGTCAATCGAGCTCTACTTTTGCTTCGTGGTGAATCTGGGCAGATCGTCAACTCGTTTGCGATTTTGCCGATGTTATTGTAGTTGATCCGTGCATGCTATGCCATTGTTCTTGCCATGTCTAGCTTGTATTTTGTGCCTTCTTAATGGATGTATGCTAGTATTGCCATGACTTGCACCGTGGTGAGTGCATCGAGCTTGTTTACATGCCTTCGTGAGTTATATTTCAGCATGTCTCAGTTTTCACTGTCTGAAAACTGATTGTGTTTTAGCTATGTTCGTGTGCCCGTTAATATATTTTGCGATCCCTTTTGGCCCCAGGTCACTTTGGGTCTTTTGTTAAGCTTGTTGAGTAGCTCCATGCCATGTTCTTACTTGCCTTAATCAGATCATGTATCATGTTGTTTTGCTGCTCCGAAGAGGGCTTCGTGATCTGAAATTTCAGACAAGTGTTAATTTCACTAAGTCTGGAATCTGTTTTGCATTTGCGTTTTTGCCATGCTTGTTTGGACCTCATAATGGATGAATTGGCCGTGGCTCAGTGCTAGTCTTTTGTTAAGCATCTTGTGTGCATCCCTGCCATGTAATTTGTTGTCATGTTTGGTGGTTGTAGCATGTTCATTGCATTGCATTTAGATGCCTACTTGCTGTAAATCGCAGACCGGTGTCATATCTTAAAACGCTTGCCATTTCCAAACCGTAACTCCGATTCCGACGATCTTTATATCGTTTTCAAGCGATTTCATCCCCTCTATCCAGTGGCACCCTTGGTTTTCCATGTTGAGGCCAGGTTCATGCATTTTCTGTCATATCTTGTATTTTGCATCCCACATCGCATCCCGCATAGCATATCATCATTTCATCTTATTGCTTGGTCTTGCACGTGGTTGATTGTATCCTTGTTGCTTGTTTGTCTTGTTGGGTAGAGCCGGGAGACGAGTTCGCTACCGAGGAGCCCGTTGAGTTTGCTTGTGAGGATCCAGTCAACTCTGACAACTGTGCAGGCAAGATGATCATACCCTCGAGATCACTACTATCTTTGCTATGCTAGTTTGCTCGCTCTTGCTATGCCAATGCTACGATGCCTACCTTTTTCTTGTCAGCCTCCCAATTGCCATGTCAAACCTCTAACCCACCTTGTCCTAGCAAACCGTTGTTTGGCTATGTTACCGCTTTGCTCAGCCCCTCTTATAGTGTTGCTAGTTGCAGGTGAAGATTGGAGGCCGTTCCTTGTTGGAACATCATTTATTTACTTGTTGGGGATATCATTATATTGCCATGTTATCTTAATGCATCTATATACTTGGTAAAGGGTGGAAGGCTCGGCCTCTCGCCTAGTGTTTTGTTCCACTCTTGCCGCCCTAGTTTCCGTCATATCGGTGTTATGTTCCCGGATTTTGTGTTCCTTACGCGGTTGGGTCATAATGGGAACCCCTTGATATTTCGCCTTGATTAAAGCTTTTCCAGCAATGCCCAACCTTGGTTTTACCATTTGCCACCTAGCCTTTTCTTTCCCTTGGGTTCTGCAGACTCAAGGGTCATCTTATTTTAGCCCCCCACGGGCCAGTGCTCCCTCTGAGTGTTGGTCCGAACTGAGCTGCCTGCGGGGCCACCTCGGAGAAACTTGAGGGTTGGTTTTACTCGTAGCTAGTCTCATCTGAGTGTGCCCTGAGAAAGAGATATGTGCAGCTCCTATCGGGATTTGTCGGCACATTCGGGCGGTGTTGCTGGTCTTGTTTTAACCTGTCGAAGTGTCTTGAGTTACCGAGATACCGAGTCTGATCGGAACATCTTGGGAGGAGGTCTATTCCTTCGTTGACCGTGAGAGCTTGTCATGGGCTAAGTTGGGACTCCCCTGCAGGGATTGAACTTTCGAAAGCCGTGCCCGCGGTTATGGGCAGATGGGAATTTGTTAATGTCCAGTTGTAGATAACTTACACTTTAATTAATTAAAATGAATCAACTGTGTGTGTTACCGTGATGGCCTCTTCTCGGCGGAGTCCGGGGAGTGGACACGGTGTTGGAGTTATGCTTGCGCAGGTTGTCCTTCTAGATTCTCGCTCGCGCTTTGCCTCCTCTTCTCGCTCTCTTTTGCGTATAAGCTAGCCACCATATATGCTAGTCGCTTGCTGCAGCTCCACATATATTTGCCTCATCCATTCCTATAAGCTTAAATAGTTTTGATCGCGAGGGTGCAAGATTGCTGAGTCCCTGTGGCTCACAGATACTATAATTCCAGATGCAGGTCCAGGTGATTTCGCTCCAGGTGACGAGTACGAGCTCAAGTGGGAGTTCGACGAGGACTCTCAGCGTTATTATGTTTCCTTTCCTGATGATCAGTAGTGGTGCCTAGTTGGGGTTCGATTCAGGGCCTTGTCGCATGTTGGGTTTTCTTCTATTTTTGGCGCCATAGTCGGGCCATGAGTGTTTGTATGATGGATGTTATTTATGTACTCTGATGTGACGTGGCGAGTGTAAGCCAACTATGTATCTTCCCCTTTTATCATATATTACATGGGATGTTGTAATGATTGCCTAACTTGCGACATTGCTTTCAATGCGGTTATGTCTCTAAGTCGTGCCTCGACACGTGGGAGCTATAGCCGCATCGAGGGCGTTACAAGTTGGTAATCAGAGCCTTCCCCGACCTTAGGAGCCCCATTCCTTGATCGTTTTTAGCAGCCGAGTTGTGTCTAGAAAAAAATGTTTTGAGTCACTTAGGAATTACATATCGGAGAGATTAGGAATTCTTTTTACTTCCCAGTCTCCTCATCGCTCTGGTAAGGCATTCTGACGTAGAGTTTTGACTCTTCTCTTCTCAAATTTCACTAAAAAAATTTTTAGGATCACGCGAGTATCTTGGATTTGTTCCGATGGCTTATGATGAGAATACTGTCTTGGTGCCTCCTGTCAGGGGTTTAGTGGAAGTGTCCCGGGGAGTTGAGCTCTGAGGTGTTGTCATCATAATTTTATCGTTGCAATTCTGGAATACTTGAGATATGTTCGCTGACATCGAAAATCTCTTTTATGCAGTTCGTTGGTGAGATAACCTCGACGCCACCCAATACTGGGGCGGGAGTTCGGGAGTATCGCCATAACTTGTATAATGGATGCTTTTCGAAGGTTGAGGTAGATGGTTTCCGAAGTTTTCTTGGTTATGTGTTGAAGGATGGATACAGCTGGATGTAGGATTTGCTAGTTTGGGTGAGATATTATGCTTCCCCTGTATCCCCAACGCCTGATTGCATAGCCGGAAAAGTTCGGGAGTTTCATAGGTGGGAATTCTAGTAGCTCTAGTTCTTCTTCCACGGATATTGGTTTGAGATTGGGATTTCTTACCGATTATTCGTTCTTGATCCGTACCTTGTTGATTTATTTCTCTACCTTAATTCTACGTGGCTTCTCAATTTAAGGATATGTGACCATTTGAAGAGGAATGCATTCGTTCATTTTGTTCGGATGTGAAGACTATATGTTGCAATTTTTCATTCCGTTGGATTCAGCTTCAATATTTATCTGTCAATGTGCTAATGGTGGTCAACCTCTTCAGGATGGTTCCTCCAACACGCACGACTCCGAATCCTGATCCGCCACCGCCTCCACCTCCTCCAGAGGCATGGCAAGCTGTGATGGCCGCAACCAATGCAAACACACAGCTGATCATGCAAATTCTCCAAGAGCGCAATCAAGGCAGTCAAGGGAATCAAGGCAGCAATCAGAGTCACTTTGCTACACTCAACCAGTTCCTTGCTAACGGGCCAAAGACTTTCAGTAATTGTGTTGAGGCAACCGATGCTGACGATTGGCTTGTGGATCTGTGTAAGCATTTCGAGTGCAGTAACGTCAGGCCTGGGGACTTTGTGAAGTTCGCTTCCTTCCAACTCAAAGATCAAGATGCAGAATGGTTCCAGCAGTACAAGGATTCCAGAGGTGGACGTGTTATCACTTGGGATGATTTCCCTCGAGATTTCTGAGCTCATCACATTCCGCAGAGCGAGGTTGAAAGCAAGCGTGAGGAATTCCGCAATCTGAAGCAAGGCTCTCCCTCAACGGCTCCTTTCGCTACCTTTCAACCCGCCACTTCATCAGGGATTGCCGTGACCCCGTCCGGTGCCGTCGGTGCCGGGTGTCCGGCCACCGTGCTTCCTCTCCCTGTTGTGCCATGGCCCCCAAGCGTAGCGCTACCGCCTCCCCCCGCTCGCGTCCTGCCCTAGCCGCGCCGCACCACAGCCTCCCCTCCCCCCGGTTGTCGCCAGTCCACTCCCTACCCGCGGGCCCGCCCTTCGGCTTCCGCTAGTCGTGCTGCGTCCATCCAGCCCAGGAGGCTGGAGGTGGGGGAGTCGAGCTCGGCCCCCGCTGCGGTGACGAGCGCCGGGGGCCTGACGCCTGGATCCGGCGGGCCGGCTTCCTCTCTGATGTCGCCCCGCCCTCGCGACATCTCCATCACGGGGGTGGTCCGGTCGCCACCGCCGTCCCCGCCGGCGGGACCGGAGGAGCACGGGGCCCCTGACGCGCCCGCTCCGACGCCTGCTGGGGTCATCCCTCCCGAGCTCCTCGCATTTCGCTCTCTGCGCTCCAGTTCCTCCTCGTTCGAGTCCCGGGTCTCTCTGCGCTCCGGTTCCTCCGTGTCGTCAGGAAACTCCATCCCACCCGTCATTGCGGACTTGGAACGCCGGGACGCCTTGGAGGTTTTCATGCTGCAGGGCAACTACGCGGCGGCCCAGCGCCTTGCCGTTGTGGTTATCGTCCCCCCCAACGCCTTCCATAACGACATGCTTGTTGTGCAGGCTGCCGTCCTCGACAACATCGGCCATCTCCTCCCGGAGGTCGTGCCGTCGTCGGTCGGGGCCATGTATCTCCGCTTCGTGACCAGGGAGGACCGGGAAGAGGCTCTTCGGCATCAACCTTTCCAGCACGAGGGCACCCGCATCGACCTCTTCGCGGAGGAGGCCTACGACCGTGTCACTCCCCGCCTCGACGTGTGCGCGGTGCTGGCCGCCACCGGTTTCCCTACGGAGTTCATCACCCCCGTCTGCATCCCTGCCATGTTCTCCGGGTTCGGCAAGGTGCTCGAGGTGGACCCGCTGGTGCTCTCCGACCATGAGCTCGCCACGGTGCGGGATGTCATCCTGCTGCAAAACCCCCGGCGGGTCCCCTATGATGTTTGTCCCCTTGGAGGACGGTGGGGGACTCGCATTGTCGCGGTGTGCCCCGTCCGTGCCTGGAGCAGGGACAACTCCTACTCGGCCGACGGGACTTACATCCCTTTTTCGCTGAGCCGCTGCCACCTTTCGCCCACAATCGGGCCGTCCTCCTTGGTCAGCCAATGGGATCCCATGCTGGCGGGGGCGCTGCCGTGCATGGGGGCGCACGGGGCCCCGGGTTCCAGCTGGCCTCCATGCTGCGACTCTTGGGTGCCCCCCTCTCAGCAGTCCGCCCCTGCGCCTACCTGCTCCCCCCATGGAGGAGGGTGCCTCGCCGCTCCACAGTGGTGGGGTGGGCTCTTCCAGCGCGGGATTGCCTGGCAGTCGATCCAGCGTCACGCTGGTCGAAATCGAGGAGCCGCCTCCGGCGGTGGTGGCGCCTCTCCCCGAGCGGCGTAGGAGCGCCCGGATCGCCAGGGACGAGCCGTCCAAGTGGATCGGCATGGAAGAGAAGGCGATGCGGCTTCGTGCGCTTCGTGATGCTCTCTCTGGCTGCTCGCCGCGCCTCAAGTCCAAGGTGTCCAAAGGCAAGATGCTGGACGCGGTTCTCAAGCCGTTGAACGCTGCAGAGGCGGCGGCCGTGCGTTCTACGGCGATGATTCCCTCTGCCCCGGCGATGACTAGTGACGATGTTTAAGGGATCTCTGTGTGCCCAGGTGTACCACGCGAGTCGCGCCGCTCCTCCTTTCCCCCTAGGGTGTCCTAGGGTTTCGTTTGCGGATATCTACAGCGTTTGTGCTGCCCGCGAGTGTTGTGTGTGTCTGTTTCCTCTCCTGGGCGTGCTGTTCTGGACGTGGTCTTCCCTCATTCTCGCGCGGTGTCCATGCCTGTAATGGATAGTGCCTCGTGTGTCAAGCTTTCGCTCTTGTGTTGGAATGTGCAGGGGCTGGGGGATAGGGATAAGTGTGACATTGTTAGAAATTCTATCAACACTGTCAGCCCCGCCATTGCCTGCATCCAGGAGAGCAAGTTGGGCGACCCCCCCCCCTCAAGGCGCACTCGTTCCTGCCAGCTCGCCTCGAGGCCTATGTCTGTAAACATGCGGATGGTGGCCGAGGCGGGATTGTCACGGCTTGGGACCCCCGCGTCTTGTCTCTGGCCTCCTCTTCGTCCTCCCGCTTCACCCTGACCGCCTCCCTCCTCTCCACTATGACCGCCCTCTCCTTCTCGATCAGCAACGTCTACGCCCCCTCGGATCACGCCCTCATGACGGAATTCGTCGACGACCTCCTTGCGGTCGCCCGGGGCATCTCCGCCCGCTGGATGGTGCTTGGAGATTTCAACTTGATTCGTTTCCCCCACGAGAAAAACAACGATCGGTTTGATGCCTCCCGCGCTGCGGTTTTTAACTCTCTCATCAACAGCCTTGCGCTGCATGAGCTCGCTCTGTCTGATCGTCTTTTCACCTGGACAAATAAGCAAGACCCGCCCACGCTTGCTCGCTTGGACCGCGTCTTCTTCGACTCGGCCTGGGACGTAGCCTTTCCGGACTAGTCCCTGTCCTCCCGCCCGTGCCCCACCTCGGACCACGTCCCCCTGGTCGTAGACGCACTAACCAAAATCCCTTCCTCTCCGCGTTTTTTCTTTGAGAACGCTTGGCTCCGCGATCCTCGGTTCCTTCCGACCACCCTTCCTTCCTGGTCGAACGTTGGTCACGGGCGGTGCGCGGTGGGCTGCTTGGCAGCTTGCAAGAAGAGGTACAGAGCTGCGGCCAAGGTTTGGAAAAGGCAACACAAGTTCATTCCTACTTTCGATAATAACTGCAAATTCTTTATTGACTTGGTCGATTTTTGGGAGGAATGTCGCCCTTTATCTGTGGATGAAATGCACCTCCGTCATGACTCACGGCTGGCGCTGGTGGCCTCGATCAAGCATCAGAGCGCGTATTGGAAACAACGCTGGAAATGTCGAGTTGTCTGCGAGGGGGATGAGAACACGGGCTTCTTCCCCGCGAGCGCCTCCCAGTGACGACGCTCCAACGCTATCCGGGCCTTGGACGTGGATGGGGCTGTCATCCTCGACCATGCGGGGAAGGCGGCGGCCCTCCTCTCCTTCTACTTCGAGCTCCTAGATAGGGCGCGTCCGTCCGTTTGGCGCTTCGACCTGCCGGCCCTGTATCGCGACGCTGCTCGCGTGGACGGGGCTGCCCTGACTCAGCCATTTTCGGCCGGCGAGATCAAGGAGGCGGCTGCTCTGCTGGACCGATCAAGCGGCCTGGGCCGGATGGCCTCGGCCCTGCATTCTACCAGGCGGCCTGGGGCGTCGTCTACAGGGACCTGCAGCGCCTGTTCGCTGTTGTCCACGACGGGACGGCGAACCTCAATGCGATCAACCGGGCCTACATCGCCCTCCTGCCCAAAGATGCGGGGGTGCCAACGTCGGCTGCCTTTCGTCCGGTCTCTCTTCAGAATGCAGATGTCAAAATTCTCTGCCGTGGCCTCACCTCGCGGTTGCAGCAACAGATCGGGAGCATCATCGACTGCGATCAGTCCAGGTTCCTAGCTGGGCGGAGCATCTCCAAAAACTTTGTCTGTGCCGCTGAGGTCATCCAGTGCTCCCACAGGCATCGCGCCCCCACGCTCGTCTTCAAGCTCGACTTCGCCAAGGCATTTGACTCTGTAGAGTGGGGTGCGCTGCGCCGCATCCTCGAGGTGCGTGGGTTCCCTGACCAATGGTGCTCTTGGCTGGACTTGATCTTCCGGTCCTCCCGATCGGCGGTGCTCCTGAATGGTGTGCCAGGGAAATGGTTCACGGTGCGCCGGGGGCTGCGTCAGGGGGACCCAAGCTCGCCCTACCTCTTCCTCATCGTCACCGACGTGCTACAGCAGATGATCCGGCAAGACGCCGGGATTTTCCACCCTCTGGTGGACGGAGATCCACCTCTGGTGCTGCAATATGCAGACGATACGCTGGTTATTCTCAAGGAGGACACTGGAGCGGCTACCCGCCTTCGTCGGATCCTCGACGACTTCGCGGCCGCTACGGGGCTCACCATCAACTTCTCCAAGAGCACGCCCATCCCCATGCATGTGCCGGCGGACGTGCTGGATGCTACGTCTTGAGCTTGCGTTGGTTTTCCCCGAAGAGGAAGGGATGATGCAGCAGAGTAGCGTAAGTATTTCCCTCAGTTTTTGAGAACCAAGGTATCAATACAGTAGGAGGCCACGCTCAAGTCCCTCGTACCTGCACAAAACGATAGCTACTCGCAACCAACGCGATTAGGGGTTGTCAATCCCTTCACGGTCACTTACGAGAGTGAGATCTGATAGATATAATATTTTTGGTATTTTTGGTATAAAGATGCAAAGTAAAAAGTAAAAGCAAAGGAAAAAAGCAAAGCAAGATTAAAGTGATGGAGATTGATATGATGAGAATAGACCCGGGGGCCATAGGTTTCACTAGTGGCTTCTCTCAAGAGCATAAGTATTCTACGGTGGGTGAACAAATTACTGTTGAGCAATTGACAGAACTGAGCATAGTTATGAGAATATCTAGGCATGATCATGTATATAGGCATCATGTCCGTGACAAGTAGATCGAAACGATTCTGCATCTACTACTATTACTCCACTCATCGACCGCTATCCAGCATGCATTTGGAGTATTAAGTTAAAAACAGAGTAACGCCTTAAGCAAGATGACATAACGTAGAGAGATAAATTCATGCAATATGAAATAAACCCCATCTTGTTGTCCTCGATGGAAACGATACAATACATGCCTTGCTGCCCCTTCTGTCACTGGGTAAGGACACCGCAAGATCGAACCCAAAGCTAAGCACTTCTCCCATGGCAAGAACTACCAATCTAGTTGGCCAAACCAAATGGATAATTCGAAGAGACTTGCAAAGATAACCAATCATACATAAAAGAATTCAGAGAAGATTCAAATATTATTCATAGATAGACTTGATCATAAACCCACAATTCATCGGCCTCAACAAACACACCACAAAAAGAAGATTACATCAAATAGATCTCCACAAGAGAGGGGGGGAACTTTGTATTGAGATTCAAAGAGAGAGAATAAGCCATCTAGCTACTAACTATGGACCCGAAGGACTGAGGTAAACTACTCACACTTCATCGGAGAGGCTATGATGATGTAGAAGCCTCGTGATGACGGCCCTCTTCCGGCGGAGCTCCGGAACAGGCCCCAAGATGGGATCTCGTGGATACAGAAAGTTGCGGCGGTGGAATTAGGTTTTTGGCTCCTATTCTGATTGTTTGGGGGTACGTGTGTATATATAGGAGGAAGAAGTACGCCGGAGGAGCAACAAGGGGCCCATGAGGCAGGGGGCACGCCCTGGGGGGGCGCCCCCCACCCTCGTGACCGCCTCTTTTGTTCCTTGGAGGAGGGTCCAAGTCTCCTGGATCATGTTCGGTGAGAAAATCACGTTCCCGAAGATTTTATTCCGTTTGGACTCTGTTTGATATTCTGTTTATCCGAAACACTGAAATAGGCAAAAAAAACAACAATTCTGGGCTAGGCCTCCGGTTAATAGGTTAGTCCCAAAATAATATAAAAGTGGAAAATAAAGCCCAATATAGTCCAAAACTGTAGATAATATAGCATGGAGCAATAAAAAATTATAGATACGTTGGAGACGTATCAGGCATCCCCAAGCTTAATTCCTGCTCGTCCTCGAGTAGGTAAATGATAAAAAGAGAATTTTTGATGCGGAGTGCTACTTGGCATAATTTCAATGTAAATCTTCTTATTGTGGTATGAATATTCAGATTAGAAAGGTTCAAGACAAAAGTTTATATTGACATAAAAATAGTAATACTTCAAGCATAATAATAAAGCAATTATGTCTTCTCAAAATAACATGGCCAAAGAAAGTTATCCCTACAAAATCATATAGTCTGGCTATGCTCCATCTTCACCACACAAAGTATTTAAATCATGCACAACCCCGATGACAAGCCAAGCAATTGTTTCATACTCTAACTTTTTCAAAACTTTTTTCAATCTTCACGCAATACATGAGCGTGAGCCATGGATATAGCACTATAGGTGGAATAGAATGGTGGTTGTGGAGAAGACAAAAAGGAGGGGAAGATAGTCTCACATCAACTAGGCGTATCAACGGGTTATGGAGATGCCCATCAATAGATATCAACATGAGTGAGTAGGGATTGCCATGCAACGGATGCACTAGAGCTATAAATGTATGAAAGCTCATCAAAAGAAACTAGTGGGTGTGCATCCAACTTGCTTGCTCACGAAGACCTAGGGCAATTTTGAGGAAGCCCATCATTGGAATATACAAGCCAAGTTCTATAATGTAAAATTCCCACTAGTATATGAAAGTGACAACATATGCGACTCTCTATATGAAGGACATGGTGCTACTTTGAAGCACAATATATGAGACTCGCTATATCATGGTGCTACTTTGAAGCACAAGTGTGGAAAAAAGGATTGTAGCATTGCCCCTTTTTTGTATTTTCTTTTTTTGGGCATTCTTTTTTTCCTTTGGCCTTTCTCCCTTTTTTTATTGGGACAATGCTCTATTGAATTATGATCATCACACTTTTATTTATTTACAACTCAATGATTACAACTCGATTCTAAAACAAAGTATGACTCTATATGGATGCCTCCGGCGGTGTACCGGGATATGCAATGAATCAAGAGTGACAAGTATGAAGAAATTATGAACGGTGGCTTTGCCACAAATACTATGTCAACTACATGATCATGCTAAGCAATATGACAATGATGAATGTGTCATGATGAACTAGATGGTGGAAAGTTGCATGGCAATATATCTCAGAATGGCTATGGAAATGCCATAATAGGTAGGTATGGTGGCTGTTTTGAGGAAGGTATATGGTAGGTGTATGATACCGGCGAAAGGTGCACGGTATTAGAGAGGCTAGCAAAGATGGAAGGGTGAGAGTGCGTATAATCTATGGACTCAACATTAGTCATAAAGAACTCATATACTTATTGCAAAAATCTAGAAGTTATCAAAGCAAAGTATTACGCGCATGCTCCTAGGGGGATAGATTGGTAGGAAAAGACCATCGCTCGTCCCCGACCGCCACTCATAAGGAAGACAATCAATAAATAAATCATGCTCCGACTTCGTCACATAATGGTTCACCATACGTGCATGCTACGGGAATCACAAACTTTAACACAAGTATTCTTTAAATTCACAACTGCTCAACTAGCATGACTTTAATATTATCATCTCCATATATCAAAACAATTATCATGCTTCAATCTTTTCTTAGTATTCAACACACTCAAAAGAAAGTTTCACAAATCTTGAATACCAAGCATATTATTATTAAGCAAATTACCATCCTATTAAGAGACTCTCAAAATAATTTAAGTGAAGCATGAGAGATCAATGGTTTCTTTAAAAAAATCCACCACCGTGCTCTAAAAGATCTAAGTAAGCACATAGAGCAAAATTATAACGCTCAAAAGATATAAGTGAAGCACATAGAGCAAAATTAACTAGCTCAAAAGATATAAGTGAAGCACATAGAGTATTCTGTCGAATTTTAATTCATGTATGGCTCTCTCAAAAGGTGTGTACAGTAAGGATGATTGTGGAATACTAAGACACAAAGACACAAATAACACAAGACGCTCCAAGCAAAACACATATCATGTTGGTGAATAAAAATATAGCTCCAAGTAAATTACCGTTGGAAGTGGACAAAAGAGGGGATGCCTTCCAGGGCATCCCCAAGCTTTGACTTTTTGGTGTCCTTGGATTATCTTGGGGGTGCCATGGGCATACCCAAGCTTAGGCTCTTTCCACTCCTTGTTCCATGATCCATCAAAAGAATTCAACCAAAACTTGAAAACTTCACAACACAAAACTCAAAATAGAAAACTCGTGAGCTCTGTTAGCGAAAGAAAACAAAAGACCACTTGAAGGTACTGTAATGAACTCATTCTTTATTTATATTGGTGTTAAACCTACTGTATTCCAACTTCTCTATGGATTATAAACTATTTTACTAGTCATAGATTCATCAAAATAAGCAAACAACACACGAAAAACAGAATTTGTCAAAAACAGAACAGTCTGTAGTAATCTGTAGCTAGCGCAAGATCTGGAACCCCAAAAATTCTAAAATAAATTGCTGGACGTGAGGAATTTATCTATTAACCATCTTAAAAAATAATTAACAAAATAGCACTTTCCAAATAAAAATGACAGCAGTTCTCATGAGCGCTAAAGTTTCTGTTTTTTACAGCAAGTTTAACAAGACTTTCCCCAAGTCTTCCCAACGGTTCTACTTGGCACAAACACTAATTAAACACAAAAAAACACAACCAAAACAGAGGCTAAATAATTTATTTATTACTAAACAGGAGCAAAAAGCAAGGAATAAAAATAAAATTGGGTTGCCTCCCAACAAGCGTATCGTTTAACGCCCCTAGCTAGGCATAAAAGCGAGGATAGATCTAGGTATTGCCATCTTTGGTAGGCAATCCATAAGTGGCTCTCATGATAGTTTCATATGGTAATTTTATTTTCTTTCTAGAAAAGTGTTCCATGCCCTTTTTTAATGGAAATTGAAATCTAATATTCCCTTCCTTCATATCAATAATTGCACCAACCGTTCTAAGGAAAGGTCTACCAGAAATAATAGGGCAAGAAGGATTGCAATCTATATAAAGAACAATGAAATCTACGGGCACATAATTCCTATTTGCAACAATAAGAACATCATTAATCCATCCCATATGTTTCTTAATAGTGGAATCTGCAAGATGCAAGTTTAGAGAGCAATCATCAAAATTACGGAAATCTAGCAAATCACACAAAGTCTTGGGAATAGTAGAGACACTAGCACCCAAATCACACAAAGCATAAAACTCATGATCTTTAATTTTAATTTTAATAGTTGGTTCCCACTCATCATAGAGTTTTCTAGGGATAGAAACTTTCAACTCAAGTTTTTCTTCATAAGATTGCATCAAGGCATCAACAATATGTTCAGTGAAGGCTTTATTTTGACTATAAGCATGTGGAGAATTTAGCACGGATTGCAACAAGGAAATACAATCAATTAAAGAGCAACTTTCATAATTAAATTCCTTGAAATCCAATATAGTGGATTTAGCAACATCTAGATTTTTATTTCTTTCAATCCCACTTTCATCAATTTCATCATTAAGATCTAAATACTCCGAATTTTTAGAACGCCTTCTAGGTAAAGGAAGATCATATTCAGTTTCATCAAGATTCATATTTCAAAACAAATATTTAATAGGGGACACATCAATAACTTTTAGATCTTCATCTTGATTTTCATAGGAATTTTAGGAACACGCTTTAATAAAGGCATCTTTAGAAGCACGCATCCTAGCGGTTCTTTCCTTGCACTCATCAATGGAAATTCTCATGGCTTTGAGAGACTCATTGATATCATGCTTAGGAGGAATAGATCTAATCTTTAAAGAATCAATCTCAAGAGAAATTCTATCAACGTTTCTAGCCAAATCATCAACTCTAAGCAATTTCTCCTCAAGCAAAGCATTAAAATTCTTTTGTGAATTCATAAAATCTTTAACACTAGTCTCAAATTCAGAGGGCATCTTATTATAATTTCCATAAGAGTTGTTGTAGGAATTCCCATAATTATTAGAAGGATTACTAGGATATGGCCTAGGATTAAAATTCCCTCAATAAGCGTTGTTACCAAAATTATTCCTACCAACAAAATTCACATCCATAGATTCATTGTTATTCTCAATCAAAGTAGACAAAGGCATATCATTAGGATCAGAAGAAACACTCTTAGTAGCAAATAATTTCATAAGTTCATCTATCTTTCCACTCAAAACATTGATTTCTTCAATCGCATGCACTTTTTTATTAGAAGATCTTTCAGTATGCCATTGAGAATAATTAGCCATAATATTATCTATGAGTTTAGTAGCATCTCCTAAAGTGATTTCCATAAAAGTGCTTCCCGCAGCCGAATCTAAAAGATTTCTAGAAGCAAAATTCAATCCGGCATAAAAAATGTGTCTGATCATCCACAAATTCAAACCATGAGTAGGGCAATTACGTATCATTAATTTCATTCTCTCCCAAGCTTGTGCAACATGTTCATGATCAAGTTGTTTAAAGTTCATAATATCGTTTCTAAGAGAGATGATCTTAGTGGGAGGAAAATACTTAGAGATAAAAGCATCTTTGCACTTGTTCCATGAATCAATACTATTCTTAGGCAAAGACGAAAACCAAGCTTTAGCACGATCTCTAAGCGAAAAAGGAAATTGCTTCAATTTAACGACATCATTATTGACATCTTTTTTCTTTTGCATATCACATAAATCAACGAAGCTATTCAGATGAGTAGCGGCATCTTCACTAGGAAGGCCGGCGAATTGATCTTTCATAACAAGATTCAACAAAGCAGCATTAATTTCACAAGATTCAACATCAGTAAGAGGGGCAATCGGAGTGCTAAGGAAATCATTATTATTGGTATTGGTGAAGTCGCACAATTTGGTAGTATCTTGAGCCATCGCGACAAACAAGCAATCTAACACACGAGCAAACAAAAAAACAAGCGGGCAAAAAGAGGCAAATAGAGAGGGAGGATAGAGAGAGAGAGAGAGGGCGAATAAAACGGCAAGGGTGAATTGGGGGAGAGGAAAACGAGAGTCAAATGGCAAATAATGTAATGCGAGAGATAGGGATTGTGATGGGTACTTGGTATGTTGACTTTTTGCGTAGACTCCCCGGCAACGGCGCCAGAAATCCTTCTTGCTACGTCTTGAGCTTGCGTTGGTTTTCCCCGAAGAGGAAGGGATGATTGCTACGTCTCGAGCTAGCGTTGGTTTTCCCCGAAGAGGAGGGGGTCATGCAGCACAGTAGCGTAAGTATTTCCCTTAGTTTTTGAGAACCAAGGTATCAATCCAGTAGGAGGTCACGCGCAAGTCCCTCGTACCTGCATAAAATGGTAGCAACTCGCAACCAACGCTTAGGGGTTGTCAATCCCTTCACGGTCACTTACGAGAGTGAGATCTGATAGAGATAATATTTTTGGTATTTTTGGTATAAAGATGCAAAGTGAAAAGTAAAAGAAAAACAAGTAAAATAAATTAATGGAGATTGATATGATGAGAATAGACCCGGGGGCCATAGGTTTCACTAGTGGCTTCTCTCAAGAGCATAGATATTCTACGGTGGGTGAACAAATTACTGTTGAGCAATTGATAGAATTTAGCATAGTTATGAGGTTATCTAGGTATGATCATGTATATAGGCATCACGTCCGTGACAAGTAGACCGACTCCTGCCTGCATCTACTACTATTACTCCACTCATCGACCGCTATCCAGCATGCATCTAGAGTATTAAGTTAAAAACAGAGTAACGCCTTAAGCAAGATGACATGATGTAGAGGAATAAATTCATGCAATATGATAAATACCCCATCTTGTTATCCTCGATGGCAACAATACAGTGCCTTGCAACTCTTTCTGTCACTGAGTAAGGACACCGCAAGATTGAACCCAAATCTAAGCAATCTCCCATTGCAAGAACTACCAATCTAGTTGGACAAACCAAACGGATAATTCGAAGAGACTTGCAAAGATAACTCAATCATACATAAAAGAATTCAGAGAAGATTCAAATATTATTCATAGATAAGTTGGATCATAAACCCACAATTCATCGGTCTCAACAAACACATCGCAAAAAGAAGATTACATCGAATAGATCTCCATGAGAGAGGGGGAGAACATTGTATTGAGATCCAAAAAGAGAGAAGAAGCCATCTAGCTACTAGCTATGGACCCGAAGGTCTGAAGTAAACTACTCACACTTCATCGGAAGGGCTATGGTGTTGATGTAGAAGCCCTCCATGATGGATGCCCTCTCCGGCGGAGCTCCGGAACAGGCCCCAAGATGGGATCTCGTGGATACAGGAAGTTGCAGCGGTGGAATTAGGTTTTTGGCTCCCCCTTTGGTCTATTGGGGGTACATAGGTATATATAGGAGGAAGGAGCACGTCGGTGGAGCTCCGAGGGGCCCACGAGGCAGGGGGGCGCGCCCAGGGGGGGTGCGCCCTCCACCCTCGTGACCTCCCCGGAAACTTCTTGGAGTAGGGCCCAAGTCTCCTGGATCACGTTCAGTGAGAAGACATGTTCCCGAAGGTTTCATTCCGTTTGGACTCCGTTTGATATTCTGTTTCCTCGAAATACTGAAATAGGCAAAAAACAACAATTCTGGGCTGGGCCTCTGGTTAATAGGTTAGTCCCAAAAATAATATAAAAGTGGAAAATAAAACCCAATATAGTCCAAAACAGTAGATAAAGTAGCATGGAGCAATCAAAAAATTATAGATACGTTGGAGATGTATCAGGCATCCCCAAGCTTAATTCCTGCTCGTCCTCGAGTAGGTAAATGATAAAAAGAGAATTTTTTATGCGGAGTGATACTTTGGCATAATTTCAATGTAAATTTTCTTAATCATGGTATGAATATTCAGATCTGAAAGGTTCAAGACAAAAGTTCATATTGACATAAAAATGATAATACTTCAAGCATACTAATCAAACAATTATGTCATCTCAAAATAACATGGCCAAAGGAAGTTCATCCCTACAAAATCATATAGTTAGGCTATGCTTCATTTTCGTCACACAAAGATGTTCCCAACTTCTATACCCCCGATGACAAGCCAAGAAATTGTTTCATACTCAAATAATCTCAAACTTTTTCAACCTTCACGCAATACATGAGCGCGAGCCATGGACATAGCACTATGGGTGGTATAGAATATGATGATGGGGATTGTGTGGAGAAGACAAAAAAGGAGAAAGTCTCACATCAACGAGGCTAATCAATGAACTATGGAGATGCCCATCAATTGATGTTAATGCAAGGAGTAGGGATTGCCATGCAACGGATGCACTAGAGCTAAGAATGCTCAACAAAAGAAAACTAGTGGGTGTGCATCCAACTTGCTTGCTCATGAAGACCTAGGGCATTTTGAGGAAGCCCATCGTTGGAATATACAAGCCAAGTTCTATAATGAAAAATTCCCACTAGTATGAACAAGACAACTTATGAGACTCACTATATGAAATCATGGTGCTACTTTGAAGCACAATATATGAGACTCACTACATGAAGAACAAGGTGCTACTTTGAAGCACAAGTGTGGAAAAAGAGATAGTAGCATTGCCCTTTTTATTTTCTCCTTCTTCTTTTTGGGCCTTTCTTTTTTTATTTTTGGCCTTTCTCTTTTTTTGATTGGGCAATGCTCTAATAATGATGCTCATCACACTTCTATTGATTACAACATAATGATTACAACTTGATACTAGAACAAGATATGACTCTATATGAATGCCTCCGGCGGTGTACCGGGATGGTGCAATGAATCAAGAGTGACATGTATGAAAAATAATGCATGGTGGCTTTGCCACAAATACGATGTCAACTACAAGATCATGCAATGGCAATATGACAAAAGTAAAGCATGTAATGATGATGATGATGATGATGATGGTGGAAGTTGCATGGCAATATATCTCGGAATGGCTATGGAAATGCCATGATAGGTAGGTATGGTGGCTGTTTTGAGGAAGATATAGGGAGGTTTATGTGTGAAAGAGCGTATCATATCACGGGGTTTGGATGCACCGGCGAAGTTTGCACCAACTCTCATTGTGAGAAAGGGCAATGCACGGTACCGAAGAGGCTAGCAAATGGCGGAAAGGTAAAAGTGCGTATACTCCATGGACTCAACATTAGTCAAAAGAACTCATATACTTATTGCAAAAATTTAGAAGTCATCAAAAATCAAGTACTACGCGCATGCTCCTAGGGGGATAGATTGGTAGGAAAAGACCATCGCTCGTCCCCGACCGCCACTCATAAGGATGCACAAGCTAGGTACACTTCATGCTTCAAATTTGTTACACAACTTTAACCATACGTGCATGCTACGGGACTTGCTAACTTCAACACAAGTATTTCTCAAATTCACAACTACTCAACTAGCACGACTATGATATTATCACCTCCATATCTCAAAACAATTATCAAGGATAAAACTTATCTTAGTATTCAACCCACTAAAAAGAAAGTTTCACATATCTTGAATACCAAGTATATTAACATTAAGCAAATTACCATGCTATTAACGACTCTCAAAATAATCTAAGTGAAGCATGAGAGATCAAGTTTATTTAAAACAAACCACCACAGTGCTCTAAAAGATCTAAGTGAAGCACTAGAGCAAAAATTATCATGCTCAAAAAGATATAAGTGAAGCACATAGAGTAAACTATCAAGCTCAAAAGATATAAGTGAAGCACATAGAGTATTCTAACAAATTTCAATTCATACATGGCTCTCTCAAAAGGTGTGTACAGTAAGGATGATTTTGGTAGACTAACAAGCAAAGACACAAATAATACAAGACGCTCCAAGCAAAACGCATATCATGTGGTGAATAAAAATATAGCTCCAAGTAAATTACCGATGGAAGTGGACGAAAGAGGGGATGCCTTCCGGGGAATCCCCAAGCTTTGACTTTTTGGTGTCCTTGGATTATCTTGGGGGTGCCATGGGCATCCCCAAGCTTAGGCTCTTGCCACTCCTTGTTCCATAATCCGTCAAAAGAATTCACCCAAAACTTGAAAACTTCACAACACAAAACTCAATAGAAATCTCGTGAGCTCCGTTAGAGAAAGAAAACAAAAGACTACTTTAAGGTACTGTAGTGAACTTGTTTTTTATTTGTATTGGTATTAAACCTACTGTATTCCAACTTTTCTATGATTTATAAACTATTTTACTAGTTATAGATTCATCAAAATAAGCAAACAACACACGCAAAACAGAATCTGTCAAAAACAGAACAGTCTGTAGTAATCTGTTACTAACGCAAACTTCTGGAACCCAAAAAATTCTACCAAAATTACACAACCTAGGAAATTTGTTTATTGATCAGCATCAATTTGAATCACTATTTTATCACGTTCTGGTGATTTTTGATAATTCGGGCACTAAGCGCAAAGATTCTGGAAATTACAGCAAGATCAAATAACTATCTTCCAAGAAGATCTAATAGGTTTAACTTGGCACAAACACTAATTAAAAGATAAAACCACATCTAAACAGAATCTAGATGGATTATTTATTCCTAAACAGAACCAAAAACAAAAAACACAAAATAAAATTGGGTTGCCTCCCAATAAGCGCTATCGTTTAACGCCCCTAGCTAGGCATAAAAGCAAGGATAGATCTAGGTATTGCCATCTTTGGTAGGCAATCCATAAATGGCTCCCATGATAGATTCATATGGTAATTTTATTTTCTTTATAGGAAAGTGTTCCATGACCTTCTTTAAGGGAAATTGGAATTTAATATTCCCTTCCTTCATATCAATAATTGCACCAATCGTTCTAAGGAAAAGTCTACCAAGAATAATAGGACATGAAGGATTGCAATCTATATCAAGAACGATAAAATCTACGGGCACATAATTCCTATTTGCAACAATAAGAACATCATTAATTCTTCCCATAGGCTTTTTAATAGTGGAATCCGCAAGATGCAAGTTTAGAGAGCAATCATCAAAGTCACGGAAATCTAGCAAATCACACAAAGCTTTGGGGATAGTAGAGACACTAGCACCCAAATCACAAAAAGCATAAAACTCGTAATTTTTAATTTTAATCTTAATTGTAGGTTCCCACTCATCATGGAGTTTTCTAGGGATAGAAACTTTCAACTCAAGCTTTTCTTCATAAGATTGCATTAAGGCGTCAACAATGTGTTCGGTAAAGGCCTTATTTCGACTATAAGAATGAGGAGAATTTAACACGGATTGCAGCAAGGAAATACAATCAATTAAAGAGCAATTTTCGTAGTTAAATTCCTTGAGGTCCAAAATAGTGGGTTTAGCAATATCTAGATTTTTATTTCTTTCAATCCCTTTTTTATCAATTTCATCATCAGGATCTAAAAACTCAGAATTCTTAGAATGCCTTCTAGGTAAGGGAAGATCATAATCAGATTCATCAAGATTCATATTGCAAAACAAAGATTTAATAGGGGACACATCAATAACTTTTAGATCTTCATCTTGATTCTCATAGTTATTAGAAGAACACGCTTTAATAAAGGCATCTTTGTAAGCACACATCCTAGCGGTTCTTTCTTTGCACTCATCAATGGAAATTCTCATGGCTTTGAGAGACTCATTGATATCATGCTTAGGAGGAATAGATCTAAGCTTTAAAGAATCAACCTCAAAAGAAATTCTATCAACGTTCCTAGCCAAATCATCAACTTTAAGCAATTTCTCTTCAAGCAAAGCATTGAAATTCTTTTGCGAATTCATAAACTCTTTAACACTACTCTCAAATTCAGAGGGCATCTTATTAAAATTTCCATAAGAGTTGTTGTAGGAATTTCCATAATTATTAGAAGGATTACTAGGATAAGGCCTAGAATTAAAATTCCCTCTATACGCGTTGTTACCAAAACTATTCCTACCAACAAAATTCACATCCATAGATTCATTATTATTCTCATGCAAAGTAGATAAAGGCATATTATTGGGATCAGAAGAAACACTCTTAACAAATAAATTCCTAAGTTCATCCATATTTTCGCTCAAAACATTGATTTTTTTCTATAGCATGCACTTTTTTATTAGTAGATCTTTCAGTATGCCATTGAGAATAATTAACCATAATATTATCTAGGAGTTTAGTAGCATCTCCTAAAGTGATTTCCATAAAAGTGCCTCCTGCAGCCGAATCTAAAAGATTTCTAGAAGCAAAATTCAATCCAGCATAAAAATTTTGTATAATCATCCATAAGTTCAAACCATGAGTAGGACAATTACGTAGCATTAATTTCATTCTCTCCCAAGCTTGTGCAACATGTTCATGATCAAGTTGCTTAAAATTCATAATATCATTCCTAAGAGAGATAATCTTAGCGGGAGGAAAATACTTAGAGATAAAAGCATCTTTGCACTTGTTCCAAGAATCAATACTATTTTTAGGCAAAGATGAAAACCACGCTTTAGCACGATCTCTAAGCGAAAAAGGAAATAGCTTCAATTAATGACATCATTATCGACATCCTTTTTCTTTTGCATATCACATAAATCAACAAAGCCATTTAGATGAGTAGCGGCATCTTCACTAGGAAGGCCGGCGAATTGATATTTCATAACAAGATTCAACAAAGCAGTATTGATTTCACAAGATTCAGTATTAGTAAGAGGAGCAATCGGAGTGCTAAGGAAATCATTGTTATTGGTATTGGTGAAGTCACACAATTTGGTAGCATCTTGGGCCATCAAGACAAGCAAGCAAACTAACACACGAGCAAACAAAAGGCAAAGGGAAAGAGAGGGCGAATAATGAAGGAAATATGCCCTAGAGGCAATAACAAAGTTATTATTTATTTCCTTATATCATGATAAATGTTTATTATTCATGCTAGAATTGTATTAACCGGAAACATAATACATGTGTGAATACATAGACAAACAGAGTGTCACTAGTATGCCTCTACTTGACTAGCTCGTTAATCAAAGATGGTTATGTTTCCTAACCATGGACAAAGAGTTGTTATTTAATTAACGGGATCACATCATTAGGTGAATGATTTGATTGACATGACCCATTCCATTAGCTTAGCACCCGATCGTTTAGTATGTTGCTATTGCTTTCTTCATGACTTATACATGTTCCTATGACTATGAGATTATGCAACTCCCGTTTGACAGAGGAACACTTTGTGTGCTACCAAACGTCACAACGTAACTGGGTGATTATAAAGGTGCTCTACAGGTGTCTCCAAAGGTACATGTTGGGTTGGCGTATTTCGAGATTAGGATTTGTCACTCCGATTGTCGGAGAGGTATCTCTGGGCCCTCTCGGTAATGCACATCACATAAAGCCTTGCAAGCATTGCAACTAATGAGTTAGTTGTGAGATGATGTATTACGGAACGAGTAAAGAGACTTGCCGGTAACGAGATTGAACTAGGTATTGAGATACCGATGATCGAATCTCGGGCAAGTAACATACCGATGACAAAGGGAACAACGTATGTTGTTATGCGGTCTGACCGATAAAGATCTTCGTAGAATATGTAGGAGCCAATATGAGCATCCAGGTTCCGCTATTGGTTATTGACCGGAGACATATCTTGGTCATGTCTACATTGTTCTCGAACCGTAGGGTCCGCACGCTTAAGGTTTCGATGACAGTTATATTATGAGTTTATGAGTTTTGATGTACAGAAGGAGTTCGGAGTCCCAGATGAGATCGGGGACATGACGAGGAGTCTTGAAATGGTCGAGACGTAAAGATCGATATATTGGACGACTATATTCGGACATCGGAAAGGTTCCGAGTGATTCGGGTATTTTTCGGAGTACCGGAGAGTTACGGGAATTCGCCGGGGAGTATATGGGCCTTATTGGGCCATACGGGAATAGAGGAGAGAGGCCAAAAGGAAGGAGGCCTGCGCCCCCCCCCTCTGGTCCGAATTGGACAAGGGGCGCAGCCCCCTTTTCCTTCTTCCTCTCCCCCTCTTTCCCCTTCTCCTACTCCAACAAGGAAGGAAGGAGTCCTACTCCCGGTGAGAGTAGGACTCCCCTTGGCGCGCCCCCTCCTAGGCCGGCCGCCCCCTCCCCCTTGCTCCTTTATATACGGGGGCAGGGGGGCACCTCTAGACACACAAGTTGATCTTCGTGATCGTTCCTTAGCCGTGTGCGGTGCCCCTCTCCACCATATTCCACATCGGTCATATTGTAGCGGTGCTTAGGCGAAGCCCTACGACGGTAGAACATCAAGATCGTCACCACGCCGTCGTGCTGACGGAACTCCTCCCCGACGCTTTGCTGGATCGGAGCCCGGGGATCGTCATCGAGCTGAACGTGTGCCAAGAACTCGGAGGTGCCGGAGTAACGGTGCTTGGATCGGTCGAACCGTGAAGACGTACGACTACATCAACCACGTTGTGCTAACGCTTCCGTTGTCGATCTACAAGGGTACGTAGATCACACTCTCCCCTCTCGTTGCTATGCATCACCATGATCTTGCGTGTGCGTAGGAAAATTTTGAAATTGCTACATTCCCCAACAAATAAAACGGCAAGGGTGAAGTGGGGGAGAGGAAAACGAGAGGCAAATGGCAAATAATGTAATGCGAGAGATAGAGATTGTGATGGGTACTTGGTATGTTGACTTTTGCGTAGGCTTCCCCGGCAACGGCGCCAGAAACGGCCCGTTGACGGGAGAGTAAATCTTGACTTGACTTGGCGTAGGCCTCCCCGGCAACGGCGCCAGAAATGGCTCGTCGATGGGAGAGTAAATCTTGACTTGACTTGGCGTAGGCCTCCCCGGCAACGGCGCCAAAAATCCTTCTTGCTACGTCTCGAGCTAGCGTTGGTTTTCCCCGAAGAGGAGGGGGTGATGCAGCACAGTAGCGTAAGTATTTCCCTCAGTTTTTGAGAACCAAGGTATCAATCCAGTAGGAGGTCACGCGCAAGCTCATACCTGCACAAAATGGTAGCAACTCGCAACCAACGCTTAGGGGTTGTCAATCCCTTCACGGTCACTTACGAGAGTGAGATCTGATAGAGATAATATTTTTGGTATTTTTTGTATAAAGATGCAAAGTGAAAAGTAAAAGCAAAACAAGTAAAATAAAGTAATGGAGATTGATATGATGAGAATAGACCCGGGGGCCATAGGTTTCACTAGTGGTTTCTCTCAAGAGCATAGATATTCTACGGTGGGTGAACAAATTACTGTTGAGCAATTGATAGAATTTAGCATAGTTATGAGGTTATCTAGGTATGATCATGTATATAGGCATCACGTCCGTGACAAGTAGACCGACTCCTACCTGCATCTACTACTATTACCCCACTCATCGACCGCTATCCAGCAAGCATCTAGAGTATTAAGTTAAAAACAGAGTAACGCCTTAAGCAAGATGACATGATGTAGAGGAATAAATTCATGCAGTATGATAAATACCCCATCTTGTTATCCTCGATGGCAACAATACAATACGTGCCTTGCAACTCTTTCTGTCACTGGGTAAGGACACCGGAAGATTGAATCCAAAGCTAAGCACTTCTCCCATTGCAAGAACTACCAATCTAGTTGGCCAAACCAAATGGATAATTCGAAGAGACTTGCAAAGATAACTCAATAATACATAAAAGAATTCAGAGAAGATTCAAATATTATTCATAGATAAGTTGGATCATAAACCCACAATTCATCGGTCTCAACAAACACACCGCAAAAAGAAGATTACATCGAATAGATCTCCACGAGAGAGGGGGAGAACATTGTATTGAGATCCAAAAAGAGAGAAGAAGCCATCTAGCTACTAGCTATGGACCCGAAGGTCTGAAGTAAACTACTCACACTTCATCGGAAGGGCTATGGTGTTGATGTAGAAGCCCTCCGTGATGGATGCCCTCTCCGGCGGAGCTCTGGAACAGGCCCCAAGATGGGATCTCGTGGATACACGAAGTTGCGGCGGTGGAATTAGGTTTTTGGCTCCCCCTTTGGTCTATTGGGGGTACGTAGGTATATATAGGAGGAAGGAGCACGTCAGTGGAGCTCCGAGGGGCCCACGAGGCAGGGGGCTCCACCCTCGTGACCTCCCCGGAAACTTCTTGGAGTAGGGTCCAAGTCTCCTGGATCACGTTCGGTGAGAAGATCACGTTCCCGAAGGTTTCATTCCGTTTGGACTCCGTTTGATATTCTGTTTCCTCGAAATACTAAAATAGGTAAAAAAAACAGCAATTCTGGGCTGGGCATCCGGTTAATAGGTTAGTCCCAAAAATAATATAAAAGTGGAAAATAAAGCCCAATATAGTCCAAAACAGTAGATAAAGTAGCATGGAGCAATAAAAAATTATAGATACGTTGGAGACGTATCAATGATGCAGCAGAGTAGCGTAAGTATTTCCCTCAGTTTTTGAGAACCAAGGTATCAATCCAGTAGGAGGCTGTAACACCCCGGATGTAACTTACCTAATATGTACTCCAACTCTTGCCGTTTCCGGCGCTAAGTTATTTTATTTCCTCGGTTTCGGGTTTTTGTCTCCGTGTGTTGTTGTCGTTGTCATGCATCTCCTATCATGTCATCATGTGCATTGCATTTGCATACGTGTTCGTCTCATGCATCCGAGCATTTTTCCCGTTGTCCGTTTTGCATTCCGGCGCTTCTATCTCCTCCGGTGGTCATTTCTACCTTCTTTTCGTGTGTGGGGATTAAACATTTCCGGATTGGACCGAGACTTTCCAAACGGCCTTGGTTTACTACCGGTAGACCGCCTGTCAAGTTTCATACCATTTGGACTTCGTTTGATGCTCCAACGGTTAACCGAGGGACCGAGAAGGCCTCGTGTGTGTTGCAGCCCAACACCCCTCCAATTTGGCCCAAAACCCACCAATACCCTCTCCATCATCTAGAGCGTTTGATCACGATCGCGTGGCCGAAAACCGCACCTCATTTGGACACTCCTAGCTCCCTCTATGCCTATAAATATCACCCCCTCCGAAATTCACGGGTCTCCCCTCCCCCTAAAACCCTAGATCCGTCTTTCCCGCGCCGCCACACACGTCCGAACCGGGCCGGACATGTCCGACTCACCCCGCCGCCGCCACGTGTCAGCTGCGGACTCGCCCTGCGCGCCGCCTCACATCGCTGGCCCGCTCGGCCCGGGAAGGGCCCCCGAGGCCCGTGCCTGCCCGCCGCTCGCCTCCCGCGCGAGGGAGCCGCGCCGCCGCGCCGGCCTCCCGTTCCGGCGAGCTCCGCCACCGGACGCCAGCCGCGCCGCCGCGCCGGCCTCCCGTTCCGGTGAGCTCCGCCACCGCTCGCCTCACCGCCGACCACCTCGCCTCGCCGCCTCTCCGTCCGCCGCCGCCGCACCGTCGTCGTCGACGAATTCTGGCCATCTCCGACGAGCTCGTGCTACAGTACCCCGGCGAGCTACAGTACCACCTCAGATCCAGATCCGGATCTCGGGTTGACTTTTATCCCTCAAACCCTAATTATTTTGCAATGTTCATCATGCTATATCTCCGCATCCGTAGCTCCGTTTTGGGCGAGTAGCATATCAAAATGTTCGTCTCGGAGAGTACATCATTTCATCTCATTGCATCATTTTCATTTGAGCTTATCTTGATGCCCGAAATGCTGTTGGAAGAGAGCTATTTGAGATAATTGTCAGATCTGCTGCATCAAATAGCTATTTGTCATTTTTGCCATGATTATTGTGTGCATTATATGCTCCTGAGCTCTACATGTGTTTTGTTATATGCTTTGCCATCTTTACAGAGGTGCCATCTATATTTTTTTTGATATGTGCGGTGACTAGCACAAGCTTGCAAAGTGGTGCATTCGTTAATGCTGATTTCAGGGACTTAGAAATTCCACCAAGTCCTTGATCTGTTTTTATTAATATGCCATATGTTCTGTTGTTTCCTAGTGATCCGTGCCTCTTTTGAGGATGATCAGTAAGGATGTTTTGTTAATCTTGTAGTGCTCTATTCATCTGTGTCTTTGTTTGCAATTATGGAGCACCCTATATTGAGTCAATCAGGCTCTACTTTTGCTATTTCGTGAATCTGGGCAGATTGTCTACTTGTTAGCGATTTTGCCGAGGATGTGGTAGTTGATCCGTGCATGCTATGTTGTTGTTCTTGCCATGTCTATCTTATACAATGTGTATTCTTGATGGGTGTATGCTTAGATTGTCATGACATGCTCTGTAGTGAGTGCATCGAGCTCGTGAACATGCCTACTCGTTAAGATATTTGCATGTTCCAGTTTTTCACAAAGTCTGTGATCTGATTATGTTTTTGCCATGTTCACATGCTTGCAATTGTATTTTCTGATCCCTTTTGGCTCAAGGTCACTAAGGGACTTTTGTTAAGCTCTTTGAGTAGCTTCATGTCATGCCTTGCTTTGCCATGTTAAGTTCCTGTAGCAGATAGTTTTCTTGCTCCAAAGTGTGCTACCTGATCTGAAATTCCAGGCTTGTGTTAATTTCACTAAGTCTGAAATTTGTTTACCAATTGCACTTTTGCCATGCTTGTTTGAACCTGTTAATGGATGAATTGGCCGTAGCTCAGTGTTCATCTTTTGTTAAGCATTATGAATGGATTCCTGCCATGTTTGAGTGCAGTAGCATAATTATCTTGATGCATTTAGATGGCTACTTGCTGTTTATCGCAGACCGGTGCCATATTTGAATTGCTTGGCATTTTCAAACCGTGCATCCGATTCCGGTGTTCTTTATACCGATTTCAACCGAAATCACCTCACCTTTCTAGTGGCACACTTGGATTTCCAAGTTGAGGCCAGGTTCATTCATTCCTTGTCAAATCTTTCATATGCATCACATATCACATCCCGCATAGCATACCATGTTTGCATCATGTTGTTTGAGCTTTGCACGTGGTTGATTGTGTTCCTTGTGCTTGTTTGTCTTGTTTGGGTAGAGCCGGGAGACGAGTTCGCTAACTAGGAGCCCATTGAGTTTGATTTCGAGGATCCAGTCAACTCTGACAACTTTGCAGGCAAGATGATCATACCCTCGAAATCACTTCTATCTTTGCTCTGCTAGATGCTCGCTCTTTTGCTATGCCTATGGTACGATGCCTACCACTTGCTTATCATGCCTCCCAAATTGCCATGTCAAACCTCTAACCCACCATGTCCTAGCAAACCATTGATTGGCTATGTTACCGCTTTGCTCAGCCCCTCTTATAGCGTTGCTAGTTGCAGGTGAAGATTGAAGGCCGTTCCTTGTTGGAACATTTATTTACTTGTTGGGATATCATTATATTGCGATGTTATCTTAATGCATCTATATACTTGGTAAAGGGTGGAAGGCTCGGCCTTTTGCCTAGTGTTTTGTTCCACTCTTGCCGCCCTAGTTTCCGTCATATCAGTGTTATGTTCCCGGATTTTGCGTTCCTTACGTGGTTGGGTGATAATGGGAACCCCTTGACAGTTCGCCTTGAATAAAACTCCTCTAGCAATGCCCAACCTTGGTTTTACCATTTGCCACCTAGCCTCTTTTTCCATTGGGTTTCCGGAGCCCGAGGGTCATCTTATTTAAACCCCCCCGGGCCAGTGCTCCTCTGAGTGTTGGTCCAAACAGAGCCACTTGCAGCGCCACCTCGGGGAAACTCGAGGTTTGGTTTTAGTTGTACGTAGTGTTCATCTGAGTGTGCCCTGAGAACGAGATATGTGCAGCTCCTATTGGGATTTGTCGGCACATTCGAGCGGTGTTGCTGGATTTGTTTTAACTTGTCGAAGTTGTCTTGTAGAACCGGGATACCGAGTCTGATCGGAATGTCAGGTATATCCTTCGTTGACCGTGAGAGCTTGTCATGGGCTAAGTTGGGACTCCCCTGCAGGGATTTAAACTTTTGAAAGTCGTGCCCGCGGTTATGGGCAGATGGGAATTTGTTAATGTCCGATTGTAGATAACTTGAATCTTAACTTAATTAAAATGAATCAACTGTGTGTTACCGTGATGGTCTCTTCTCGGCGGAGTCCGGGAAGTGAACACGGTGTTGGAGTAATGTTTGCCGCAGGATGTTCTATAGTTCGTCGTTCGTGCTTTGCCTTCTCTTCTCGCTCTCTTTTGCGAACAGGTTAGCCACCATATATGCTAGTCGCTTGCTGCAGCTCCACATATTACCTTGTCTTACCTATAAGCTTAAATAGTCTTGATCGCAAGGGTGCGAGATTGCTGAGTCCCTGTGGCTCACAGATTACTTCCAAACCAGATGCAGGGCCTAATGACTCTGTTCTAGATGATGCGCTTGAGCTCAAGTGGGAGTTCGACGAAGACTCACGTCGTTACTATGTGTCTTTCCCTGATGATCAGTAGTGGTGCCCAGTTGGGGCGATCGGGACCGTGTCGCATGTTGGGTTGATCTTTTATTTTGGTACCGTAGTCGGACCATGATTGTATTGGTTGATGTAATGCTATTTATGTACTTTGTTTGACGTGGCGAGTGTAAGCCAACTATGTACTTTTCCCTTTATTATCTATATTACATGGGATGTTGTGAAGATTACCTTACTTGCGACATTGCTTTCAATGCGGTTATGCCTCTAAGTCGTGCTTCGACACGTAGGAGATATAGCCGCATTGAGGGCGTTACAGAGGCCACGCTTAAGTCCCTCGTACCTGCACAAAACGATAGCTACTCGCAACCAACGCGATTAGGGGTTGTCAATCCCTTCACGGTCACTTACGAGAGTGAGATCTGATAGATATAATATTTTTGGTATTTTTGGTATAAAGATGCAAAGTAAAAAGTAAAAGCAAAGCAAGATTAAAGTGATGGAGATTGATATGATGAGAATAGACCCGGGGGCCATAGGTTTCACTAGTGGCTTCTCTCAAGAGCATAAGTATTCTACGGTGGGTGAACAAATTACTGTTGAGCAATTGACAGAATTGAGCATAGTTATGAGAATATCTAGGCATGATCATGTATATAGGCATCACGTCCGTGACAAGTAGATCGAAACGATTCTGCATCTACTACTATTACTCCACTCACCGACCGCTATCCAGCATGCATCTAGAGTATTAAGTTAAAAATAGAGTAACGCCTTAAGAAAGATGACATGATGTAGAGAGATAAATTCATGCAATATGAAATAAACCCCATCTTGTTATCCTCGATGGCAATGATACAATACGTGCCTTGCTGCCCCTTCTGTCACTGGGTAAGGACACCGCAAGATCGAACCCAAAGCTAAGCACTTCTCCCATGGCAAGAACTACCAATCTAGTTGGCCAAACCAAACAGATAATTCGAAGAGACTTGCAAAGATAACCAATCATACATAAAAGAATTCAGAGAAGATTCAAATATTATTCATAGATAGACTTGATCATAAACCCACAATTCATCAATCTCAACAAACACACCGCAAAAAGAAGATTACATCGAATAGATCTCCACAAGAGAGGGGGTGAACTTTGTATTGAGATTCAAAGAGAGAGAAGAAGCCATCTAGCTACTAACTATGGACCCGAAGGTCTGAGGTAAACTACTCACACTTCATCGGAGAGGCTATGATGATGTAGAAGCCCTCCGTGATGACG
This sequence comes from Triticum aestivum, assembly GCF_018294505.1. NCBI lineage: Eukaryota > Viridiplantae > Streptophyta > Magnoliopsida > Poales > Poaceae > Triticum > Triticum aestivum. The sequence continues at coordinate 165,410,352 of NC_057803.1, read as the reverse complement.
GCCCTCTTCCGGCGGAGCTCCGGAACAGGCCCCAAGATGGGATCTCGTGGATATAGAAAGTTGCGGCGGTGGAATTAGGTTTTTGGCTCCGGTTCTGATCGTTGGGGGGTACGTGTGTATATATAGGAGGAAGAAGTACGCCGGAGGAGCAATGAGGGGCCCACGAGGCAGGGGCACGCCCTAGGGAGGGTGCCCCCACCCTCGTGACCGCCTCTTTTGTTCCTTGGAGCAGGGTCCAAGTCTCCTGGATCACGTTCGGTGAGAAAATCACGTTCCCGAAGATTTTATTCCGTTTGGACTCCGTTTGATATTCTGTTTATCCGAAACACTGAAATAGGCAAAAAAACAACAATTCTGGGCTGGGCCTCCGGTTAATAGGTTAGTCCCAAAAATAATATAAAAGTGGAAAATAAAGCCCAATATAGTCCAAAACTGTAGATAATATAGCATAGAGCAATCAAAAATTATAGATACGTTGGAGACGTATCACTGGACATCACCGTCGGCGCTCTTGGCTGCGATGTCCAAGGATTCCCGCAGGCCTACCTCGGGCTCCCGCTCTCATGGGAGAAACTCTGCTCCGCGGATTTCCTCCCCATGATCGCCAAAGTCGACAAGTACCTTTCGGGTTGGCGGGCGCGCCTCTTCTCCCCTGCCGGGCGGCTCGTCCTCATCAATGTCGTCCTGGATGCTCTTCCCACGTACGCTATGGCGGCTATGTTGCTCCCGCCGACGGTGATCAAGGCCCTGGACTCGCTTCGCCACGCCTTCCTCTGGAACGCGGCTGAACGCGCCTCTGGCGCTCAATGCCTGGTGGCATGGGAGAGGGTCTGCCGATCCAAGGCGGAGGGCGGCTTAGGGGTTCGCGACCTCGCGACGCAGAACCGCTGCCTGCTGATCAAGATGCTGCATCGGCTCCATGCCTGCTCCGCCTCGTCGCGGTGGGCGACGTGGGTTTGGGCCGAGCTCGCGGGGCGGTCCCTCCTCTCCGGATCGGTCGCCCGGACGACCGGGGAGCACGGCAAGGCTCTCAGCAGTCTCCTTCCGCTCTACCGCGGACTTACGACGGTGGGGGTCCGAGACGGGAGGCGTACATCCTTCTGGTTTGATAACTGGCTCCCGTGTGGAGCTGTCGCGGCGGCCTTCCCCGCCCTTCTCTCGCACGCGACTGAACCGGAGGTCACGGTGTGGTGGGTGCACTCCCACGGACTGGACAGTGCGCTCGTGCCCAGGCTCACCACAGCCGGTGCGGCGGAGCGGGTCACCCTCCTGACGCTCATGGACGGGGTCGTCCCGACCCCAGGAAATGACGTGTGGAGCTCGGTGTTGTGCCCGGGTCCCCGGGAGGCATTGCAGCAGCAGCTGTCTACGCTCTAGAGAGATTCGGTGGGGTGCAGGCCGCTTTTGCCGAGTTCATCTGGGGGTGCGCTGCTCCCTCTCGCGTCCGTTTCTTCGGCTGGCTCCTTGTCCAGCGAAGGGTGCACACGTGGGGCGTCCTCCTCTGAAAAACCATCGTCACTGCGGAGGAGGCGGCGTGCCCCATCTGCGGCGATGTGCTCGAGACGGCTGATCACATGATTTTTACCTGTCCTTTCGCGCATTCGTTCTGGCGATCCATTGGGCTCGAGGTGGCCGAACGTGGCTACAATGTTGGGGCTCTGCAGGACCTGGACGTTCGTGCCGTGGCCGGCGAAGCTGCTACCGCGTCCTTTGTCCTGCTGTGCTGCTGGCAGCTTTGGAAGCACAGAAACGCGGTGGTCTTCCGGGCCGAGCCGCCCTCCCTCACTCGTCTCCTCGGCTGCTGCAGGGAGGACGCGGCCCTGTGGAGGGGGCGCCTGAAGGTGGCTGACCGGCCGTGCACCGACAGGTGGTTGCTGCTGTTCACGCACTCTGGCTAGTCGACTTGTCTACCGCGGGGGAGGGCTCGAACTCCCCCCACCCTATCCTGACGCGAGCTGTGCGTCTGGGGGGTGCTGTCCCTCCTCTCCCTCTCGCTGTAAAAACCTTGTTTCCCCCGGGTGTGTGAATCAATAAAGGAAAAAGAAAATTCAGGTGGAAGGCTTCGCCCTCCCCTGGTGACCTTCAAAAAAAAATTAATGAAATTGGCAAGTCTTTTGCCTTGTTAAAAAAAAAGAATATAGAAGTACCATTACAACAATAAATCCCACGGGACGGATAGGACGAGTGGCGTCCACATCGTTCAGGCCGTTGGGCCCGTCGCCGTCCACCGTGACAGATGCGTGTTAAACCGCCGGAACCGAAGTACGGCTATGCACGTAGGCCATGAGCATGACCATGCACATCCCCTCGATGCTCCTCTCCTCCTCTTCCCCGGCGTGCTTGGCAGCTGTGACCGTGAGGAGCTTGCCACGGCAGAGCGGGCACGTCGCCCCCGGCCGCGCAGCCAGCCACCAGTCGAGGCAGCAGCGGTGGAACAGATGCTGGCACCTGAGCACCCTCGCCTCGTCGCCCTCCTCCATGCCGCCCAGGCAGATCACGCAGCGTTCGCGCCCCGCTCCACGCTGCTCACCGCACCGCGTCACGGGTAGCACCGTGGAGCACACCTCTGCCTCCCAGCATTCCTGCACCGGCGGGCAGGAGGACACCGGACGTGCCCACCCGATGAGGCGGCGGATGGCCTTTGCGGCGGCGACGACCAAGAGGGAGAAGAGGTGCAGGAGAGTGGCGACGAGGCTTGCCATTGTGCTTATCGAGTTGTTGTTCTCTTGAAGTGTCAAGAGAAGCATCTTGGAGCAGCATATATTGTGTGTGAGAGCGAGCAACGTCAAGAACAACTGTCACAAACGCGGTTTCCTGTTTCAGTACACAGTAGTAACAGAGGGGCATGTTTTTCCTTGGGTACCTTTATATCGATTAAGGAGGTAATCAAAGTAGATGCATTGCCTCTGTTATTATATTCACCCACTAATGACAATTGCAACCATACGGCCACACCAGCACGTTGGCCGGTTTCACGTACATTGCACTCTACACTGAACCTGTCAGACAAGGGTCTGCACAGTATCACATAGTATCTAGATCCCGGAGACCCAGGGTCATAATCATCAGATATTGTAATCCAAGGGGTTAGCTAAGACTTAAAATCTGAAGAGACGTCTGCCGAAAAGGATCCCTAAAGCACTGTCAAATGTTCACACCATAGGCAGACCATCCTGATATGAGAGGGCACACACCAGCAGGTTCATTCGGCTAGTGATGTACTCCCTTTGTAAAGAAATATAAAAGCGTTTAGATCACTAAAGTACTATGGACACGAACAAGGATCAAGCATGCAGACATAAAGATCGTGATGCATCACAGGAATATAAGTAACACCGGTAACCAGAACTACTCCTTCAATCCATAATATAAGAGCATTTTTGACACTAAGCTCTTATATTATGGGACGGAGGGAGTACTAAACAAGTAAAATAGCAGACTGAATAGAAAGAACAGAACACACATCAATGAGCCGAGTTCAGCTTCAAGTTTCTTGTCCATACATTCATAGCAGGATGGTTTCGGCAATTCCATAGATAGAGCAAATGTTCCTCGCACAGACTGTTATGTCAATTACAGGAATTATTCGATTGAGATGCAAAGGACATAGCTGCCATGAAGATTGACCGACAACCAAGAGCTTCTTTAGCCTGGGGGCCAGTTCATCTGCCTCCCTCCAAGGAGATGGACATGGATGTGGTAAACAGATTGACCTGCAAACATAGATATCAGGTGATTGGTGGACAACTGGGCACAAGAATAGGTGTTACCCCCGCAAAAAAAGAATAGGTGTTAAAAACCAATAGCACATTGAACTGGGGGCATACATCCACTAGGGCCATCATTGATGACAATACGGTAGCCATCTTCAAGTCCTTCCTGCTTTGCGATAACTTTTGCAGCGTAGAGGAGGCAGCCAAGTATCTCTACATGCCTCTCTTCTGCCTGGAGAAATTATTATAAATGAAAACCATTTTCTCCCAAGCACATTAAATTCCAGGAAACTTTAATGGATCTACTATATGATGAGCAGTTGGATTAAATTGGAAAACTTAAACTGCAATTATGGATGAACAGTTCAACATTACCTTTGAAAGGCCGGTTAATCCATCCTTGACTTTGGGAATGATTACAATGTGGGTCGGAGCTTGAGGATTTATGTCTCTGAAAGCGAGGACCTGGAAAATGAACCCACGGATTAAATTTATTTTCAAGTATATGGTACAGTAGCAGATGCAGTATAGAGAAGAAATAACAAAACTCAAGTGTTCAGCCAAAAACATAAGAACAGAAGACTGGACTTCAAAGATGTAAGTATTTTTAAGTATATAGCGTAAGGCCCTCCAAAGAATGTTAATGTCAAATTCATAGCAGGGCATGGATGAGTGGATCAACTGGCAGAACTAGAAATTTACCGCTATTTTCCATTGGTCCATACCAATCTGCAAGTGAGTGAACATGGAGGGGGGCAACTAAATTTTTGGTATGCACTTATCATAAAATTCTGTGTACATGCTGTGTGTCTACATGGGGTCCGGGCATCTATGAGTAGCATAATGCATGGTCTCAGTGTAAACCATGGGTCCATTTATAACAGTTACTCCATACTTTTATCTGAAATTAATAAAAAACTCAACAACTCCACACAAAGGGAAGATTCAGAATGCCAGGTAACCACTAAGGCTTAACTATATTGTGAATTCCAACCATTGGTACGTGCAGTCCAAGAATGACTTGAACAACAGTAGTAAGTAGTAACATCGTCATAGCCAATGATTAAAAAAAGTACTAATATGTGTGCGCTTAAGCATTCTTAGGCTCTAGCATGGCAACAGAACACCTAGCTTAGGTGCTGCTAGGCGTGCACTTATACTGAGCATGTATATGTGTGCGCTTGGGAAAGATAGGCGCCGGGTATACGCAAAACTAGGAATTTACGCCTAGCAATTTTCTAACCATGATTATAGCTGAACTGCTATGTTGCCAAGCCCTCTAGTTCATTAACTAGATGAAACCGTCCTAGTTCCTAAAGCAACTGTATGTAATCCTTTATAACCTAACTCTTGATACAACACAACCCAAGTTATTCAAGGGGTTATATGGCATGAATTGCATCTCTGTAATATTCTAACAAAACCCATTCTTCTCTAGTGAACTCAATGTATGTACATCCACTCTAGTTTCAATGAAGGATATTTCATTAATACTGATAGTCCAACCTTGCATCAGTCATCATCACTAAAATATTGTCCGTCCTAACTGACTATGGAAAAGGGCAAATATTACTACACAATACCTTCTCATCCTCATACACCACTGTAGAAGGTATCTCCTTTTTGATGATCTTGTCAAATCTGCACATGCAATATATGTCAGAAATTGATGCACCTGCTCAAAGGCTTTGCTATACATAATTTAAATACTGACTTCTTCACATCCTTATAGGCATAGTTGATCTATTCAGCAAGCCAATTCTGTAACTGGGAAATAACTAGCACTAAGTGTTGATAACAGTACAATATGTCCCATTAACCCAGGGCATGTTCCTTACTCCTCCATTAACAAATTAGTAGCAAAACATGAAGCTACTGTTGTCAATTTTGAAGTTTTAGCAAATATTTCAGATTAGTTACAAAGATAATTACTATGAACATAAAAGCACAATACCAGCAGCGGTATAGTTCAACTGATGAAGCCAAAAGTGGACTACTGCTGCAAATCAATAGCCAACACGGTGAACCATTTCGTTAACAAATGGCTTGCACTAATGTCCCATATAGTTCTATTTCGTTACTGGACAGGCTCCGATTTGCACTCGGTTTTGCAGGTTGCAAATGTTCAAGTTGGTAAAGGAATACGACGACTACGAGTTATAATAGCATCACTGATGATCTCCCAGCAATCCAGCAGCACACAATCCATTGGGGAAGCTTGGGGACAAAACTAGTTCACTGATCCTTCACTACCCATTTCAACAACAACAACAACAACAAAAAAGCCTTTAGTCCCAAACAAGTTGGGGTAGGCTAGAGGTGAAACCCATAAGATCTCGCAACCAACTCATGGCTCTGGCACATGGATAGCAAACTTTCACGCACCCCTGTCCATAGCTAGCTCTTTGGTGATACTCCAATCCTTCAGGTCTCTCTTAACGAACTCCTCCCATATCAAATTCGGTCTACCCCGCCCTTTCTTGACATTCTCCGCACGCTTTAGTCGTCCGCTATGCACTGGAGTTTCTGGAGGACTGCGCTGAATATGCCCAAACCATCTCAGACGATGTTGGACAAGCTTCTCCTCAATTGGTGCTACCCCAACTCTATCTCGTATATCATCATTCCGGACTCAATTCTTCCTTGTGTGGCCACACATCCATCTCAACATACGCTTCTCCGCCACACCTAACTGTTGAACATATCGCCTTTTAGTCGGCCAACACTCCGCGCCATACAACATTGCGGGTCGAACCGCCGTCCTGTAGAACTTGCCTTTTAGCTTTTGTGGCACTCTCTTGTCACAGAAAATGCCAGAAGCTTGGCGCCACTTCATCCATCCGGCTTTGATTCGATAGTTCACATCTTCATCAATACCCCCATCCTCCTGCAACATTGACCCCAAATATCGAAAGGTGTCCTTTCGAGGTACCACCTGTCTATCAAGGCTAACCTCCTCCTCCTCACACCTAGTAGTACTGAAACCGCACATCATGTACAGTTCCCGCATTACCCATTTCAAATACTACAAATTCATCAATCCCCGCACAATTACTCGAGACAGTAGTGACAAATCGCAACATCTCAAACCACCAAAATCTATAATGTCACGGCTTTTGCCAGCGAAGCGCAATCCGACAGATCGAGCAGTCAGCGCCGGAACAATTAAGATAGCAACGGATTGGTGCGGGTGCGGGCCTTGCGAGAGGAGGAGAGAGGGGTACAGGGTAGGGTCTCACATGGTGGGGTTGTCGTTGGGCACGGCGGCGAGCGCCGCGTCTTTCTCCGACGCCATCGATCGACCTCCTCGAGCACCTGGTTGGTGATGGTCGCCCCCTGGAGCTTGGTAGATAAAGAGCACGGGAGGCCGAAACCCTCGGTACCTGATCAATTTACTGCTTTGCACTTCAAAATTCTAAATACGGCAGAAGTAACAAGAAAGTATTAAATAAAGAAAGGGGGATATTTCGGGAGAGGGAAGGAAGAAGGATCATGCAAAGATTGGGGAGAAGGAGGAACATCACATGCTTATTTTCTTTCGTTATGCAAAGGGTGTAGATTTACTTTTTACAAAGGCTTGATTTTATATTAATTTAAGATGAAGTATCAAAGCAATACAACACCCCGCAAATAAAAAGAAATACAAACACAATGAGGACATATAGTCTCTGCATAGTTAAAATATACACAGTCAATATCAATGCACATACAAAAATCACATGGGCAACTAGCAAAGCCATACAAGATCGAAGATGGGGTAATAAGAAAAGAAAAGAAAAAACTGAAGCGATCAAAACATTGATCAACGAGCTACAAAGACGATCATATACGCATCAACCATCTCTTGACCTCACAAGTACAACGAAAAGGTCCCCAATATCAACGCCTACGTGAAAAAAAAAAACGCACAAGCGACACCCTCGCAAGATCCAATCATTGAAAGTTAGACCTTCGGTTTTCACCCTGGAGCTCTAGACCGGTACTTGAGAAGCACCATCAAATCAAAGTCATCATATGTTGTCGCCACCACTTTCGATGATCCCACCAGTTGTGTACCTAGCACGGTCTTGATGTGAGATGTCACGCACTCACACAAGCACTCAGTCCAGTTGCGACAAGAGTCTGTCGCCACCAAAAGCTATGAACAACGAAGGTCGTCGACACACATTTGTAACGAAAATTGAGCGAGAAAGGTCACCGGCACCACCAAAATCCCAACTCATGCTCCGTCGTTCTAGATCTGAAGATCCAAGATCCAAGATCGGGCAGCAATACATATTCGTCGTTGGCACCACATCTAAAGATCCAAGATCTCATGTCTCGTCGCGCCAATCATCCAACAGCGCAAGACCATGTTCTCACTTGTGTGCCGGAGCAAAGAACCACCATATTAGGATGTAGCAGGCCGACGTTGTCATTTGAGTATCTACACAAGGGATCATGGCCATCGATGTTGGCCCGGCCAGAAAATCCACCGCCGCCGCTGCACATACATGCCATCTAGCTCAAGCAGGCATCCATAGATCGCACCTCGGAGCAACGCCGCCAAACTCTGAATCAGTCCTGATCCCCGCAGTCGCAACGGCCCTGAGAAGCACGCCAGCGAGAGGTGGCCGCCGCGCCGCCCCGCCGTCACAGCACCACAAGATCTGGGCCATGCCCTCACCGTGTAGTCACTGTCACAACGAACATACCCTGTTGCAGCCGTCCAACATCTCGGCACAGTACCACGCCGCCGCACCTCCGTGCCCAACACCCACTTGCGCCACTTCACTGAGCGTCACACACCGCCGCCACCCCCGCTTCACCAGCCAAGCCTCTCCACGAGCTATAAAAACGAGAAACGCCCCATCGCCACCTTCACTGGCACCCGCTCGGGCTTTGCCGGCGATGGCAAGAGGATAGGAGGGAGGAGGCCGAGCGATGGTGGGTAGGCTCCCCCTTTCGCCAGGAGTGGGTGACACTAGTGGCGGAGCTAGGGGTGGTCGGGTGGGGCACAACCCGCTCAGGGAATGGGCCACCTTGGGTTGCAAGGCCTAAATAATAATAATAATAATAATAATAATATGATCAGTTCCCGCTCTTGGTTTGCCTAGGCCCAGTGGGCTAACTCCGCTAGTGGGTGACAAGGGGAAGGAGGGAGGTTTCTGATAGCAGAAGGGGACCAAGATGGATGCCTAGGGCATCTCCAACCCTAGTCACCATATGAACATCATCAAATATCTATGGACACATCTGGACGTGTCTGCGAACATCCGGCGGGGCGCCGACCATCCAACATCATACTTAAAAGCTGATGTTTGTTGGCCTCTTCTAATGAAGAGAGAGGAGAGTGAAGAAAATATGTCCTAGAGGCAATAATAAAGTTGTTTTTTGTATTTTCTTATATCATGATAAATGTTTATTATTCATTCTAGAATTGTATTAACCAGAAACTTAGTACATGTGTGAATACATAGACAAATAGAGTGTCCATAGCATGCCTCTACTTGTGTAACACCCCAAAAATTTAACCATGATTTATTAATTAAAATTTTGCCATGGTAAATTAAATTTTTATTTTCTGGATTTTCTTTTAATTCAGAACCACTCTTTTCTCCTGAATTGTGGAGTTTTCACCCTAAGTAAAAACCTTTCAAAAATATTGTTGGACTTGTATATCTTCCCAAGAACATTTCTTCTATCAGTGGAATTATTTCTACAAATATTTTTCCTGAGCTTTATTTCTTTTAAAGTGGTTTTTCATAAGCTTTGGAGTCCCTTTTGCACTACAACGCTTTGATAAACTTATTTAAAAATTCCACCAAAATTTGGGGATGTTAGTAGTAGTGTATAATTCAACTTTACGCAAAAACCCATTGGTGTTCTTTGAAAAATTTGAGCAAACCATCCTCATCTTCATTCTGGTCCAGTTTGATGATTTATACTGCAACCATATTTTATCTTGCTCTTGTTGCCTTGGGATTTGTCCTGCTTGAAGTACACCCTACCAAACCCTTAAGTCCAGGATTTGGGAACCATTTGATTATTTTTGGTCCATGCATTAATGACCTTTATTTTCTGTCTAGATTTGGTTTTCTCAAAAACTTGCACTAACAAGTTTCTGGTTTTGCCAAACTAACCTTGCCACCATCACCTACATGTAAGGAGACTCTGATCTGGAGATTTTGGCTACCAGAAGAGATGCCCAGGTGCCCATGGCATTCTGTCGAGCACCTTGTGTGCGTGGCCAGTTTTGGCATAGTTTTTAGTTTACAATGTGGACTTGATCCCCTGACCCAGCAGCCATGTCCACTAATCTCCTAGCTACCTCTAATCTAGCCCTATTGATTTCCAGCCTAATCCTAGCCTCTAACTTGCCTTGGCATTTTGCCAAGCACATGGTGTGCGTGTGTGCGCCCGAGTCGCCGCGTTCGCTCACCCTTGCGCCCCTGGCCTTTGCTCGCCCGCAGGGCCACGCCCTGTCCTCATCCACTCATCAGAACCATCCAAGCCACCCCTGGAGCCCCGCAGCGCCACCGTCAGGTCGGTCATGGCAGCTAGCGGACGGCCGCAGCAGGCTCCTGCCATAGACGGCGCCGCCCGAGCCACAACCGCGCACCATCTCGCCCCTGAACAGCCCGAGCTCATCCATTCGCTCCTCCAAGCCGCCCCATGCATCGCCATGTCGTCTACGGCCACAGAAGCAGCTCACCGTCGATCTTATCCCCACCTGCCGTGGAACCAACCTAGTTACGCTATAAATAGGGACCCCGAGCTCGTCCAGACCATCAGGCGACCTCAGGCCATCCCTCTAGAGCCCCCACAGTCAGCAATCGACGGAGGGAGACCTTCTTCCTTGTCTCCGGTCAGTTCGGCCGCCGCCACACTCCGGCCCCGTCCATCACGAGCAGGGCCTTCCTAGTCCTTCCAGCGCCACCATCCGACTCCCCTCGACCGTGTGGAGCTACCCAACCTCTCAGCTTCGACTGGGAGCCACAATAGGCCAAGACCCAATTGTTCCCGAAGATGCCGTCCGCCGCAGAGCTCGCCGCCGGCGACCCCCTTCGTCTCCGCGACCCTCTCGACCACCGGGAGGATCATCCTAGTGCGGTGAACATGTTCCCGCCGTCGGAGCCCCGCGAGGAGCCGCCAATCGCCGACGTTGGTCGCCGGAGCTCCGCCTCCGCTCAGACAGAGGAGGAAGGAGGCGTGGCGACTGGTCAAACCTGACCAGTGGGCCCAAGGGACCCACTATCAGTGACCCACGAGTCGACCCGTGCTGGCTTAAGTGGAAGCGTATTCCACCGAATACGTCTTCGCTAAGGGGAAAACGTAAGCCCACGAACTGTTTCTCTTTTTCTGTTTTTTATTAAAAACAGATTTTTGACTAAACTTTGACTGGCTATAACTTTTTAAATATAAGTCCAGTTGGTTTGATTCTTTTTCTGTTATTTCTCAAATTTTGTCTAGTTTATTTTCATATTTATTTGAAAATTTTCTGAACAACTTTTTTGTACTGTTTTGAAACTATGTGTTAATTTGAAATTTTCTTAAATAGGATTTTGGAGAGGGAGACAACTTTCGAAAAGTGCACCCCACCTACATACTCTTGGAAGGCAAGCATTCTGAACCCTAGCATAATATTGTTGTGTGTTGTTTGATACGGTTACAACACCACCTTGACACGAAGTATTCGTTATTTTATGTGATGATATGATCATACTCATGAGTGCATAATGAAAATTCCTTGCTGTTGGAATTTGATATGCTTGTGATAGTAATCACCCTCGTATGCCTTTCATGCCTACCGGAAGGAATCCAGGAAAGTCTCTGTCTTGGGTAGACACGAGCCTGTCTCTAGTTCTTTGTCGAGACGGTTATGTCCGGTAAGGCATGGTGAGGTATGATGAGTGGTGATTCTGTCTGATTGGTGTGAAATATATTTCTTATGCTTTATCATGCAGGAAATGCTTTAACCTCCTGAGTCGACCATAGATCGAGTCTTGTTCCAGTAACCCCCATACTTGTTTCGTACTACCACTTGTCCCTGCCATAGGTAGGGTATGGTTCAGTAAGTTGTCAACCCCTTCCTAGCACACACCGTATAGAGAGGCCACGATGGAAGATACCGGCTGCATCCGGTAGGCATGCCACCTGGTCCGGGGGCATGGGTGTTTCCGGTTGGAGCCGAGGAGGTAGCTCCCCTAGTTTGCGCGCATTATAAATTTTGTGATCCCATGCTAGTCGAGGTTGTAGCCTCCCCACTTAGAGTTTCGCTTAACGGGTGTCGTGGGTGATTCCAGGCACCGGTAAGTTAGGCTGGTGTCTGCGGTCAGGTGTGTTTTCAATTAAAAGACCGTAGACGAAATTAGTCCCGATGGACTAAAGGAATCCGTTACTCATGGGTAAAGAGTACACCCTCTGCAGAGATTATATCTATTCGAATAGCCGCGTCCATGGTTAAGGACTATAATCTGGGATGGGTCAAGTGTCGGTCTTAGTGTCGGTCTTTGGAGGAAAATTTGCTAAACCAGTACATGCATCATGACTTGTGACTCATGATGATTATGATTATCATTATTATGGACTAACCATTTACATTATTTGAATTATTGAGTATCCCCGGGATAGTTCTACATCCTGGATATTCACTGTGATTATTCTGTTATAAGCCCTTTATGTGGTGTCGCTCAGACGCCCGACTGTGGCATGCTTGCTATTTAAATTATTTATAAGCCCTTTATGTGCCGTCGCACAGACGCCCGACTGTGGCATGCTTGTTATTTCTTTTATTTATAAGCCCTTTATGTGGTGTCGCTCAGACGCCCGACTGTGGCATGCTTGTTATTTAAATTATTTATAAGGCCTTTATGTGGCATCGCACAGACGCCTGACTATGGCATGCTTGTTATTTCTTTTATTTATAAGCCCTTTATGTGGTGTCGCTCAAACACCCGACTGAGGCATGCTTTATATTATTATCCTTTCGAGGCATCGCTTCAGACACCCGATCGGTGCATTCTATTTCTACTCCCTTATTGCATATTCATGTTGTATATGAATAACCTGCTTGCATGCATCATGGACTTTTATTTCGTGACTGACGTTGTGATCATAGAATATTTCAGAGCATGATTATTATTTGTTATATTATACTTGTGTTCATAATATTTGCGAGTACATTCAAAGTACTCACTGGCTTGTCCGTGGCTATTGTCTTGGCCAGATTTCTTGCATGGAGAGGAGCATTGCGATGACATCCCCGGAACCTACGCAATGGTGATAGCAGCCTCACGAAGATAGGAATTATCCAGGTCAGCTGTTCCTGTGGGAAATGGAGTCCCATAGGCACTGATGTACCACAAACCGCTTCCGCCATCAGCCACTAGAAACCTTGTGTTGTACTCATAGGCCAGAATGGTCTTGTACTACATATTTTGTATTTTGCTTGGAATTTATGTATCAAGTTGTGCCTCATCAGCTAACAGTAATCCTGGGGCTGGTGAGCACAAGGACCAATTTTTTGGGAAAATGATATCCCGAAAATCCAGTCCTGACAACCTTGGTATCAGAGCCAAGCTGACCGTTGGCTAATCCTATCTTGGCCAGGTCAATAAACCTAGGTTAATCAACCCACCAGACCTTAACCTAACCCCGGCCAAGCTTCTCATGTAAGATAGCCACATAGTGACCCCGACACCTTTTGGCAGTCGGTGCCCAACCTATCAGCCTAGCCTGTCGATCACGCGCTAGTGACCGACACCTAAATTGTCTCTTTCGCAAGCGTGCGAATGAAGACTCCGCCCCCTTTTTCTATAAAAAGGGCACGCTAGCCTCAACCCAGCACAACACAGCCTCTACCCCAAACCGAGCCATAATGCCTGGCCCCATTGTGCACAATGAGACCACAACAACCAACATTAGAGGTTTTGTGACCGTGCTAGCAAACCTCACCCGTCGTGCCTTTGCATTAGAAGAGCCCCTAGAATATGTTGTGTACCAAGGGCCCATGAGCGGTGAGAGCCGTCAATTCTGGGCCACTGTGCACGTCTATGGTAGGGTTCTATTGCCAGAACGCCCCTATAGGTTCACCGGAAGGACAACTTCCTTTGAGCCACAAGCCATCCAACTAGCTGCTCGAGAGGCTATAGTTCAACTCCGGCACTTGTCGCCCAGAATTAACTGTCGCTCGTTCTACTACTACCCCAGCCGTGACGGGTATGGTAGGCCACCCCAGGTTGCCAACGGAGATCACGAGACGGATCCTGCATTGTTGCATCTGGTGCGCTATGTAAGTGCACTAGAGGAACTGTTCGATCAAATCACCCTTGATCTGATCGTAGCCCGTGGAGAACTGGTTCGCCGAGCCCCTGCAAGAGGAGAAGATGAGCCCGACGCCGACAACCCAGTCGTGCTATTCGGACAACCGATCAAGTCCTTGAGGTCTGCCCCAGCCATCGACCAAAATACTTTGGTGTCCCCAGAAGTACTTCGTCGCCTTTTGGGAACACGCTCCAACGGGATTGTGGCCAACAATCCCCGCGATGGTTATCATTGCTACCCGACCCTGCAGCCCCTCAACTCCATCCAGCTAACCCCAATGGTGAAGCCCATGGAGAAGCCTCGACGTCCACAAGGCACGCCCGCTTAGATATAAACAAGGTAGACTAAGTCACTCGAGTAGTACCGAGTCTTAGTATGTCCACGCCCTGTAATTGTGTGATCTTGTACCGCCATAATTAAATGTTGTCTGCTTGTGCGCCCCTATTTTAAATAGTAGCCATGCATAAGTATGTTGGCGTACGGTTACATTTTTAATTCCGGACATAGCTACCAAAAACCACCTGATGACCCACAAGTATAGGGGATCTATCGTAGTCCTTTCGATAAGTAAGAGTGTCGAACCCAATGAGGAGCAGAAGGAAATGATAAGCGGTTTACAGTAATGTATTCTCTGCAAGTACTGAAATAAGTGGTAACAGATAGTTTTGTGATAAGATAAATTGTAACGAGCAACAAGTAACAAAAGTAAATAAAGTGCAGCAAGGTGGCCCAATCCTTTTTGTAGCAAAGGACAAGCCGGAACAAACTCTTATAACAGGAAAAGCGCTCCCAAGGACACATGGGAATATCGTCAAGCTAGTTTTCATCACGCTCATATGATTTGCGTTCGATACTTTGATAATTTGATATGTGGGTGGACCGGTGCTTGGGTGTTGTTCTTACTTGAACAAGCATCCCACTTATGATTAACCTCTATTGCAAGCATCCGCAACTACAACAAAAGTATTAAGGTAAACCTAACCATAGCATGAAACATATGGATCCAAATCAGCCCCTTACGAAGCAACGCATAAACTAGGGTTTAAGCTTCTGTCACTCTAGCAACCCATCATCTACTTATTACTTCCCAATGCCTTCCTCTAGGCCCAAATAATGGTGAAGTGTTATGTAGTCGACGTTCACATAACACCACTAGAGGCTAGACAACATACATCTTATCAAAATATCAAACGAATACCAAATTCACATGACTACTAATAGCAAGACTTCTCCCTTGTCCTCAGGAACAAACGTAATTACTCACAAAGCATATTCATGTTCATAATCAGAGGGGTAATAATATGCATATAGGATCTGAACATATGATCTTCCACCAAATAAACCAACTAGCATCAACTACAAGGAGTAATCAACACTACTAGCAACCTACTAGCACCAATCCCGGACTTTGAGACAAGAATTGGATACAAGAGATGAACTAGGGTTTGGAGATGAGATGGTGCTGGTGAAGATGTTGATGGAGATTGCCCTCTCCCGATGAGAGGAGCGTTGGTGATGACGATGGTGATGATTTCCCCCTCCCGGAGGGAAGTATCCCCGGCAGAACAGCTCTGCCGGAGCTCTAGATTGGTTCCGCCAAGGTTCCGCCTCGTGGCGGCGGAGTCTCGTCCCGAAAAGTTCCTTCTTATTTTTTTCTCATCGAAAGACCTCATATAGGAGAAGATGGACGTCGGAGAGCCCACCAGGGGGCCCACGAGGTAGGGGGGCGCCCTAGGGGGGCGCCCCCCACCCTCGTGAGCAGGGTGTGGGCCCCCTGGCCTTCATCTTTGGCGAGGATTTTTCTTTATTTATTTTAAGATGTTCCGTGGAGTTTCAGGACTTTTGGAGTTGCGCAGAATAGGTCTCTAATATTTGCTCCTTTTCCAGCCCAGAATTCCAGCTGCCGGCATTCTCCCTCCTTATGTAAACCTTGTAAAATAAGAGAGAATAGCCATAAGTATTGTGACATAAAGTGAAATAACAGTCCATAATGCAATAAATATCGATATAAAAGCATGATGCAAAATGGACGTATCAACTCCCCCAAGCTTAGACCTCGCTTGTCCTCAAGCGAAAAGCCGATAACAATAAATATGTCCTCATGTTTAGAGGTAGAGGCGTCGATAAAAATAAAATACGGACATGAAGGCATCATGATTATTCTCATAACAGCAACATATATAGATTTTGTCATATGATTACTTATGTTCAAGTGATGATCTATTCACAATGCAAAAGTATAAATCATAAACCTTATTGGGCTCCGACAAACTATAATCTCAGTCATTGAAGCAATTGCAATTTATCATAACATCGGAAAGAGTCTATGTCAGAGCTAAAAAGCAAGTCCACATACTCAACTATCATTTAGTCCTCCATAATTGCTAACACTCACGCAATACTTGTGGTTACGGAGTTTTAATCGGACACAGAGAAAGATAGGGGCTTATAGTTTTGCCCCACAACCTTTTACCTCAAGGGTAATGTCAACAATAATGGTTCATGCTCCCCTACATCCAATTATATATATATATATATATATATATATCATGTTCTTTCCAACATGCTGAGCTTGCCAAAGGATAAAATGAAAAAGAAAAGGTGAAGATCACCATGACTCTTGCATAAGGTAGAAGATAATAATAAAGGATAGGCCCTTCGCAGAGGGAAGCAGAGGTTGCCATGCGCTTTTATGGTTGGATGCATAAAATCTCAATGCGAAAGAACGTCACTTTATATTGCCCCTTGTGATATGAACCTTTATTATGCAGTCCGTCGCTTTTATTACTTCCACATCACAAGATCGTATAAAGCTTATTTCTCCCACACCAATCAATCATACATATTTAGAGCAATTTTTATTGCTTTGCACCGATGACAACTTACTTGAAGGATCTTACTCAATCCATAGGTAGATATGGTGGACTCTCATGGCAAAACTGGTTTAAGGGTATTTGGAAGCACAAGTAGTATTTCTACTTGGTGCTGAGAATTTGGCTAGCATGAGGGGGAAAGGCAAGCTCAACAAGTTAGAGGATCCATGACAACATACTTTATCTCAGATATAAGAAAGACATAACTCATTACGTTGTCTTCCTTGTCCAACATCAACTCTTTAGCATGTCATATTTTAATGAGTGCTCCCAATCATAAAAGATGTCAATGATAATATATCTATATGTGAAAACCTCTCTTTCCTTATTACTTCCTATTAATTGCAACAATGACCAAAGCTATGTCTGCCAACTCCCAACAACTTTTAATCATCATACTCTTTCTATGTGAAGTCATTACTCTCAATAAGATCAATATGAACTTTTTGTTTCTTTTTATTCTTTTTCTCTTTTCTTTTATTCACCCAAGATCATGGCAAAATAATCAAGCCCTTGACTCAACACTAATCTTTATTATATATAGCTCACGGACTCGATTACAAAGAGAGATCATAAAGCAAACTCAAAACTAGATCATGCCATAAACTTTATTCTACTAGATCAAGATACTACTAATAGGATCGAACTAAGAAAAACGATAAAGATAGGAGTTGTGATGGTGATACGATACCGGGGCACCTCCCCCAAGCTTGGCAGTTGCCAAGGGGAGTGCCCATACCCATGTGATTATATCTCCTTTGTCGGTGAAGAAGGTGGTGGTGATGTTGGCTTAGTTGATGGCTTAGGCTTCTCCCTTAATTTGCGCTTGAGGACGGCATTTTGATCCCTCAGATCATCAATCTCCCACTCCAGGGTTAATATCTTTTTGCATAGGTCCTGCTTATTTTCCTGCAAGAGACGAAAAGGGATAAACTCGAACTTGGGTTTCTTTACCCTATCAGGGAGACTTGACTTTTTGAACTCCACGTGCATGTCCCCAGGTTGAGGTAATGGTGCTTCATCTTCATCTGAGCTCGTCTCCTCCTTCCCCTTGGGTTCATAGTCCTCTTCTTCCTTCGTGGTCCATCCATCGTGTTCCACATCTCCATAGACCTTGGATTTGCTAAGTAATCATCCACATAGCTTTCTCCTTCCGAATCCTGGGAAGACATGTTGATTTAATCTGCAACGGGACAGCTCGAAACGAAAACAGAGGATATTTGCGTGATACGGGAGTCAAAACCTTCGGGAGGTTATATAAATTTTTACTGACAAACGTGCAAGAAAACGAAGTCTGGAAGGCACACGAGGTGCTCACGAGGTAGGGGGGCGCCCAGAGGCGTAGGGCGCGCCCACCACCCTCGTGGGGCCCTCGTGTCCTTCCCGGACTGCTACTTATTTTTCTATTTTTCTAAATATTCCAAAACGGAGAAATATTGCCTTAAAAATTGTTTTGGAGTCGGTTTACTTACCGTACCACATACCTATTCCTTTTCGGAGTCTGAAACGTTCCGGAAAGTGTCCTTATGTATTCCTCCGGGGTTACGGTTTCAATAATATTGGTTTCAACATTTATGGGATTACCTGAGATATAATGTTTGATTCTTTGACCGTTTACCACCTTCGGATTTGTGCCCTCGAAGTTGTTGATTTTTATGGCACCAGAACGATAGACCTCTTCGATAACATAGGGGCCTTCCCATTTAGAGAGAAGTTTTCCTGCAAAAAATCTTAAACGAGAGTTGTATAGCAATACATAATCACCTACATTAAACTCACGCTTTTGTATCCTTTTGTCATGCCATCTTTTAACTTTTTCTTTAAACAACTTGGCATTTTCATAAGCTTGGGTTCTCCATTCATCAAGTGAGCTAATATCAAATAACCTCTTCTCACCGGCAAGTTTAAAATCATAGTTGAGCTCTTTAATAGCCCAATATGCCTTATGTTCTAGTTCGAGAGGTAAGTGACATGCTTTTCCATAAACCATTTTATACGGAGACATACCCATAGGATTTTTATATGCAGTTCTATAAGCCCATAATGCATCATCAAGTTTCTTGGACCAATTCTTTCTAGACCTATTAACAGTCTTTTGCAAAATTAATTTGAGCTCTCTATTGCTCAACTCTACTTGACCACTAGACTGTGGGTGATAAGGAGATGCAATTCTATGATTAACATCATATTTAGCAAGCATTTTACGGAAAGCACCATGAATAAAGTGTGAACCACCATCAGTCATTAAATATCTAGGGACTCCAAACCTCGGGAAAATAACTTCCTTAAGCATTTTAATAGAAGTGTTATGATCAGCACTACTAGTTGGAATAGCTTCTACCCACTTAGTAACGTAATCAACAGCAACTAAAATATGTGTGTATCCATTAGAGGCAGGAAAAGGTCCCATATAATCAAAGCCCCAAACATCAAACGGTTCAATAACAAGAGAATAATTCATAGGCATTTCTTGACGTCTACTAATATTACCAATTCTTTGACATTCATCACAAGACAAGACAAACTTACGGGCATCCTTGAAGAGAGTAGGCCAATAAAAACCAGATTGCAATACCTTATGTGCAGTTCTATCTCCAGCGTGGTGTCCTCCATAAGCCTCGGAATGACACTTGCGTAGGATCTGTTCCTGTTCATGCTCAGGTACACAACGTCTAATAACACCATCTACTCCTTCTTTATAAAGATGTGGGTCATCCCAAAAGTAATGTCTCAAGTCATAGAAAAACTTTTTCTTTTGCTGGTATGTGAAGCTAGGTGGTATAAACTTAGCAACAATATAATTAGCATAATCAGCATACCATGGAGTACTACGAGAAGTACTTATAACATTTAATTGTTCATCAGGAAAGCTATCATTAATAGGTAGTGGGTCATCAAGAACATTCTCTAACCTAGACAAGTTGTCTGCAACGGGGTTCTCAGCTCCCTTTCTATCAACAATATGCAAATCAAATTCTTGTAGCAAGAGAACCCATCTAATAAGTCTAGGTTTAGCATCTTTCTTTTCCATAAGGTATTTAATAGCAGCATGATCAGTGTGAATAGTTACTTTAGAATCAACAATATAAGGTCTGAACTTATCACAAGCAAATACAACTGCTAAAAGCTCTTTTTCAGTAGTAGCATAATTTCTTTGAGCATTGTCTAGAGTCTTACTAGCATAATGAATAACATTTAATTTCTTATCAACTCTTTGCCCTAGAACAGCACCTACAGCATAATCACTAGCATCACACATAATTTCAAAGGGTAAATTCCAATCAGGTGGCTGAACAACAGGTGCAGAGACTAATGCTTTCTTAAGTATTTCAAATGCTTCTACACAATCATCATCAAAGACAAATGGTATATCTTTTTGCAATAAATTAGTCAGAGGCCGAGAAATTTTTGAGAAGTCCTTAATGAACCTCCTGTAAAATCCGGCGTGACCAAGGAAACTTCTTATACCTTTGATGTCCTTGGGACATGGCATCTTTTCAATAGCATCGACCTTGGCTTTATCAACTTCAATACCTCTTTCAGAAACTTTATGCCCCAAGACAATACCTTCATTAACCATAAAGTGGCACTTTTCCCAATTCAAGACAAGATTAGTTTCTTCACATCTCTGCAAAACTCGATCAAGATTGCTCAAGCAATCATCAAAAGAGGAACCATAGACGGAAAAATCGTCCATGAAAACCTCACAAATCTTTTCACAAAAGTCAGAGAATATAGCCATCATGCATCTTTGAAAGGTAGCAGGTGCATTACATAAACCAAAAGGCATACGTCTATAAGCAAAAGTACCAAAAGGGCATGTAAAAGTAGTCTTTGATTGATCTCTAGCCGACACAGGTATTTGAGAGAAACCAGAATAACCATCTAGAAAGCAATAGTGTGTATGTTTGCATAATCTTTCTAGCATTTGATCAATAAAAGGTAAGGGGTAATGATCTTTCTTAGTAGCTTTATTTAATTTGCGGAAATCAATTACCATCCTATAACCTGTGATAATTCTTTGTGGAATCAATTCATCTTTATCATTAGGAACAACAGTAATACCTCCCTTCTTAGGGACACAATGGACAGGACTTACCCACTCACTATCAGCAACGGGATAGATTATACCTGCCTCCAGAAGCTTGAGTATTTCTTTTCTTACCACTTCTTTCATTTTAGGATTCAGACGTCGTTGAGGATCACGAACTGGTTTGGCATCTGCTTCCAAATTTATTTTATGTTGACATAGAGTGGGACTAATGCCCTTAAGATCATCAAGAGTATATCCAATAGCAGCACGATGCTTCTTCAGAGTTTTCAATAATCTTTCTTCTTCATGCTCTGAAAGGTTAGCACTAATAATAACAGGATATATCTTCTTTTCATCAAGATAAGCATATTTAAGATTATCAGGCAAAGGTTTAAGCTCAAACACGGGATCACCCTTGGGTGGAGGAGGATCCCCTAAAATTTCAACAGGCAAATTGTGTTGCAGAATAGGTTCCTGTTTAAAGAATACTTCATCTATTTCCCTTCTTTCATTCATGAACATATCATTTTCATGGTCTAGCAAATAGTGTTCTAAAGGATCACTAGGAGGTACGGCAATAGAAGCAAGACCAATAATTTCATCCTTACTAGGTAATTCTTCCTCACGATGTTGTTTACTAAATTTAGAGAAATTAAACTCATGAACCATATCATCCAAGCCAATAGTAACAACATTCTTTTTGCAATCTATCCTAGCATTAACAGTGTTCAAGAAGGGTCTACCAAATATAATGGGACAAAAGCTATCTTGCGGAGAAGTAAGAACAAGAAAATCAGCAGGATATTTAGTTTTCCCACACAAGACTTCAACATCTCTAACAATTCCAATTGGTGAAATAGTATCTCTATTGGCAAGTTTAATTGTGACATCAATACCTTCTAACTCAGCAGGTGCAATTTCATTCTTAATTTCTTCGTATAAAGTATGCGGTATAACACTAGCACTCGCACCCATATCACATAAGCCATGATAACAATGATCTCCTATTTTAACAGAAATAACAGGCACGCCTACCACAGGTCTATGTTTATCTTTAGCACAAGGTTTAGCAATTCTAGCAGTTTCACCTTCGAACTGAATAACATGCCCATCAATATTATCAGACAAGAGATCTTTAACAATAGCAATATTAGGTTCTACTTTAACTTGCTCAGGAGGTGTATAAGTTCTAATATTGCTTTTACGAACAACAGTTGAAGCTTTAGCATGATCCTTTATTCTAACAGGGAAAGGTGGTTTCTCAACATAAGAAGTAGGAACAATAGGATCATTATAAGTGACAGTCTTTTCTTCAACTTTAATAGGTGCAGCTACTTTTACTTCTATGGGAGGATGATATTTAAACCACTTCTCCTTAGGGAGATCAACATAAGTAGCAAAAGATTCACAGAAAGAAGCTACTATCTCAGAGTCAAGTCCATATTTAGTGCTAAACTTACGGAAAATATCGGTATCCATAAAAGATTTAACACAATCAAACTTAGGTGTCATACCTGACTCCTTACCTTCGTCGAGGTCCCAATCTTCAGAGTTGCGTTTAATTCTATCCAATAAATTCCATCTGAATTCAATAGTCTTCATCATAAAAGAGCCAGCACAAGAAGTATCGAGCATGGTTGCGATTGTTATCAGAAAGCCGAGCATAAAAACTTTGCATAATTATTTCTCTCGAGAGCTCATGATTGGGGCATGAATATAACATTGATTTAAGCCTCCCCCAAGCTTGAGCGATGCTTTCTCCTTCGCGAGGCCAGAAATTATATATATAATTGCGATCACGATGAACAAGATGCATAGGGTAATACTTTTGATGAAATTCCAACTTCAATCTTTTATAGTCCATGATCTCATATCATCACATAGCCTATACCATATCAATGCGTCTCCCTTCAAAGATAAAGGGAAGACCTTCTTCTTAGCAACATCATCGGGTATACCTGCAAGCTTAAATAATCCACAAACTTCATCCACATATATTAAGTGCTCATCAGGATGCTTTGTTCCATCTCCTGTAAAAGGGTTAGCTAGCAGTTTTTCCATCATACCCGAAGGAAATTCAAAAGGAGTTTCATTTTCAATAGGTTCAGTAGGTTGAGGAGCAACTCTTTGCTCTACTGGACGGGGTGAAGATACCCCGAACAAGCCCCTCAGAGAATTACTTTCCATAGTAACAAGTGACAGTAAATTTCAGCACACTATATAAATTTTTCCTTACCAAATTCCACCTACCAAAGGCGCTACACTCCCCGGCAACGGCGCCAGAAAAGAGTCTTGATGACCCACAAGTATAGGGGATCTATCGTAGTCCTTTCGATAAGTAAGAGTGTCGAACCCAACGAGGAGCAGAAGGAAATGATAAGCGGTTTTCAGCAAGGTATTCTCTGCAAGTACTGAAATAAGTGGTAACAGATAGTTTTGTGATAGGATAAATTGTAACGAGCAACAAGTAACAAAAGTAAATAAAGTGCAGCAAGGTGGCCCAATCCTTTTGTAGCAAAGGACAAGCCGGAACAAACTCTTATAATAGGAAAAGCGCTCCCGAGGACACATGGGAATATCGTCAAGCTAGTTTTCATCACGTTCATATGATTCGCGTTCGATACTTTGATAATTTGATATGTGGGTGGACCGGTGCTTGGGTGCTGTTCTTACTTGAACAAGCATCCCACTTATGATTAACCTCTATTGCAAGCATCCGCAACTACAACAAAAGTATTAAGGTAAACCTAACCATAGCATGAAACATATGGATCCAAATCAGCCCCTTACGAAGCAACGCATAAACTAGGGTTTAAGCTTCTGTCACTCTAGCAACCCATCATCTACTTATTACTTCCCAATGCCTTCCTCTAGGCCCAAATAATGGTGAAGTGTTATGTAGTCGACGTTCACATAACACCACTAGAGGCTAGACAACATACATCTTATCAAAATATCAAACGAATACCAAATTCACATGACTACTAATAGCAAGACTTCTCCCTTGTCCTCAGGAACAAACGTAATTACTCACAAAGCATATTCATGTTCATAATCAGAGGGGTAATAATATGCATATAGGATCTGAACATATGATCTTCCACCAAATAAACCAACTAGCATCAACTACAAGGAGTAATCAACACTACTAGCAACCTACTAGCACCAATCCCGGACTTTGAGACAAGAATTGGATACAAGAGATGAACTAGGGTTTGGAGATGAGATGGTGCTGGTGAAGATGTTGATGGAGATTGCCCTCTCCCGATGAGAGGAGCGTTGGTGATGACGATGGTGATGATTTCCCCCTCCCGGAGGGAAGTATCCCCGGCAGAACAGCTCTGCCGGAGCTCTAGATTGGTTCCGCCAAGGTTCCGCCTCGTGGCGGCGGAGTCTCGTCCCGAAAAGTTCCTTCTTATTTTTTTCTCATCGAAAGACTCATATAGGAGAAGATGGACGTCGGAGAGCCACCAGGGGGCCCACGAGGTAGGGGGCGCCTGGGGGCCCCCACCCTCGTGAGCAGGGTGTGGGCCCCCTGGCCTTCATCTTTGGCGAGGATTTTTCTTTATTTATTTTAAGATGTTCCGTGGAGTTTCAGGACTTTTGGAGTTGCGCAGAATAGGTCTCTAATATTTGCTCCTTTTCCAGCCCAGAATTCTAAGTGTCGGCATTCTACCTCCTTATGTAAACCTTGTAAAATAAGAGATAAGAGCCATAAGTATTGTGACATAAAGTGAAACAACAGTCCATAATGCAATAAATATCGATATAAAAGCATGATGCAAAATGGACGTATCACCACCCCCAACGACACCCACAATAATACGTCACTTTTGTGAGATATGTGTATCTGGGGCATTAACTCGACCCCATAAGAGCAGAACCGACAAACTAGTTGCCTCTCACTGTGATAGATGACCCAGCCTCGATGCTATAACAAAAGCCCACCTCGTGACCTTGCCAAGTACCCCTCACCTTGTGCACAACCCTCACAGCCATTCCTTGCCATGCCGAGCCCTAGTATCTATCTGAGAACTCCAGATGCAACCCCAGGTAGTTTTGTTAAAGTATTGTGGGACTTTACCCGCAGTACCATGAGTTCTACCCATCCACCCCAGTACGAGTTGCTCAAATCGAGGATCACCCCTTCCACCTCGAAAGATTGGGCAGTGGCGCACATTCCTCCCGCAAACCCAAGCCAAGACCCGACGGAAGTCTCCTTCGTGGGAATATCTATGCCGACTCCGCAAATGGCCATAGAAGCTGTTGCGTACGAAGCGCCTGCTCGCCTTCGATTTGCGGTGCCCTATGCCAGCGAACGAGGGTATTATTACTTCCCGAGTCATGCAGCACCCGAAGAAGTAGCATCTTTTCCCGATGAGCGAATTGAGAGAGACCCAGTGCTGGCCAACCTTGCCCAGTATGTCATCGCTCAAGAGCGTTTGACCCAGCGGGTAATGGGTTATCTCCAGAGCCTCGCTGATTTAAATCCTCAGATCGCTATTGGCAGACCACTAAGGCCCGACCAGGAAAGATGCATTCATCGACTAGTCAATCCGCTTCCCCCGATAGAAGAAGAGTGTGCCCCAGTACTAGAGACGTTTTCTCAGGACCCTGTCTATTTGCCGTTTTCATTGTAGACGTTACTGCTATGTTTATTGTCCCAACATCTAGTTATCTGTTGCAACTTATGCGTGTTATCCTAAATTTGTGCGATGAATTAAATATTTGGTTTCAATTAATGAGAGTAGTTTTTACTGCTGTTAATTTTATTAACTGATTTCGCTCTTGGTAAATTCTAAAGTGAGATTTTTCCCTGAGTTGTTGCAGCGTATATCTCTTCACGACATAGATTTTTATTCACGCAGCACCACGACAGCAGACTGACAACCGCAACCACTCGACCACGTGCACTAATTGCAAATCCACGTGCACATTTTGCACCTAACTATTCACCTCCCTAGCACACCACAATCTCTGAAGGTGAGATTTGTGGGTAATTATTCGGGTGCAAGTTACCTCCAGCACACTGACAACAGTTAGCACCCGACACCGCACTTAATCCTCATGATCACCGCCACCGCGGAGAGCTAACACTCAAGCAGCAGCATCACGACGATCATCGAGGATCATCACGCACAAGAGCACGGAGAACCCCAGCAATGCCCCCAACCCTCCGCACATCAGGATCATGTACCGGTCCGACATCACCTCCGCCATTAGAGCCTCGTCTCGAGCTCCTGCAAACAGAAATGGAGGAGAAGGAAGGAGAAGGAGAAGCGAGGCCAGGTGTGAGGAAGAAGAGAGGAGCACCTCGGTCATTTTATAGATCAAGATCGGTGTACGATGGGCGAAGTCCATCAGCACCACTCGTCGCTCAATCGCCAGTGTTTGGAGGCGAATCCGCGAGCAGTGCCGACAGTGCACTTGCCCGCGAGATGAGTGCATGCTGCACCGGTAGCTAGCGCGCCGCGCACTACCGCAGTACGGCCTAGATGCCCTACGTGCTAGACATCACCGGTGGAGAAAGCGCGGGAAAGCACGTGAGAGAGAGGAAGAAGAGAGAGCCAGAGGTAGAAGAAGAGACTGACAGTGGGCCCCGGGTCCATCTGTCAGCCAGAGAGAGCACTATGCTCTCGGGTATGACCAACGTATTTTAGAAATTTAGAAATTTATTCTAAATTTACTGTAACCAAAAGTAGAAATTTCTCGTTTTCCCCAACCATAGATTTTTCCACGCAGCGCCAGTATTCCGCACTGTAGTTTTACACCACTTAATTGCCCACTCACTTTAGCCACATTTTATTGCATGGGTAGGATGGTTATTTTTGTGATATTACTTTGAGATAGTAGGAGTAATTCTTTTCAAAATAGCCCTTAGCAAATCTTGAGGACGGGATTTTTCTTAAGGGGGGGTAGTGTTGTAACACCCCAAAAATTTAACCATGATTTATTAATTAAAATTTTGCCATGGTAAATTAAATTTTTATTTTTCGGATTTTCTTTTAATTCAGAACCACTCTTTTCTCCGGAATTGTGGAGTTTTCACCCCAAGTGAAAACCTTTCAAAAATATTGTTGGACTTGTATATCTTCCCAAGAGCATTTCTTCTATCAGTGGAATTATTTCTAAAATTATTTTTCCTGAGCTTTATTTCTTTTAAAGTGATTTTTCATAAGCTTTGGAGTCCCTTTTGCACTACAACCCTTTGATAAACTTATTTAAAAATTCCACCAAAATTTGGGGATGTTAGTAGTAGTGTATAATTCAACTTTATGCAACACCCATTGGTGTTCTTTGAAAAATTTGAGCAAACCATCCTCATCTTCATTCTGGTCCAGTTTGGTGATTTATACTGCAACCATATTTTATCTTGCTCTTGTTGCCTTGGGATTTGTCCTGCTTGAAGTACACCCTACCAAACCCTTAAGTCCAGGATTTCGGAACCATTTGATTATTTTTGGTCCATGCATTAATGACCTTTATTTTCTGTCCAGATTTGGTTTTCTCAAAAACTTGCACTAACAAGTTTCTGGTTTTGCCAAACTAATCTTGCCACCATCACCTACATGTAAGGAGACTCTAATCTAGAGATTTTGGCCACCAGAAGAGATGCCCAGATGCCCATGGCATTCTGTCGAGCACCTTGTGTGCGTGGCCAGTTTTGGCATAGTTTTTAGTTTAAATTGTGTACTTGATCCCCTGACCCAGCAGCCATGTCCACTAATCTCCTAGCTACCTCTAACCTAGCCCTGTTGATTTCTAGCCTCATCCTAGCCCTCTAACTTGCCTTGGCATTTTTCCGAGCACATGGCGTGTGTGCTCTGGGCGCGGCCAGAGCGCGCGTTTTGCACGTGAGTGCGCCCGAGCCGCCGCGTTCGCTCACCCCCGTGCCCCTGGCCTTTGCTCGCCCGCAGGGCCACGCCCTGTCCTCATCCACTCATCAGAACCATCCAAGCCACCCCTGGAGCCCCGCAGCGCCACCGTCAGGTCGGCCATGGCAGCTAGCGGATGGCCGCAGCAGGCTCCTACCATGGACGGAGCCGCCCGAGCCACAGCCGCGCGCCAGCTCGTCCCTGAACAGCCCGAGCTCATCCATTCGCTCCTCCAAGCCGCCCCCTGCATCGCCACGTTGTCTACGGCCACAGAAGCAGCTCACCGTCATCTTATCCCCGGCCGCCGCGGAACCGACCTAGTTATGCTATAAATAGGGACACCGAGCTCGTCCAGACCTTCAGGCGACCTCAGGCCATCCCTCTAGAGCCCCCACAGCCAGCAATCGATGGAGGGAGACCTTCTTCCTCGTCTCCGGTCAGTTTGGCCGTCGCCACACTCCGGCCCCGTCCATCACGAGTAGGGCCTTCCTAGTCCTTCCAGCGCCACCATCCGACTCCCCTCGACCGTGCGGAGCTACCCAACCTCTCAGCTTCGACTGGGAGCCACCATAGGCCGAGACCCAATTGTTCCCGAAGATGCCGTCCGCCGAAGAGCTCGCTGCCGGCGACCCCCTTCGTCCCCGCGACCGTCTCGACCATCGGGAGGATCGTCCTAGTGCGGTGAACCTGTTCCCGCCATCGGAGCCCCGCGAGGAGCCGCCAATCGCCGACGTTGGTCGCCGGAGCTCCGCCTCCACTCGGACAGAGGAGGAAGGAGGCGTGGCGACTGGTTAAACCTAACTAGTGGGCCCAAGGGACCCACTGTCAGTGACCCACGAGTTGACCCGCACTGGCTTAAGTGGAAGCGTATTCCATCGAATAAGTCTTCGCTAAGGGGAAAGCGTAAGCCCACGAACCATTTCTCTTTTTCTGTTTTTTTAATTAAAAATAGAATTTTGACTAAACTTTGACTGGCTATAACTTTTTAAATATAAGTCCAATTGGTTTGATTCTTTTTCTGTTGTTTCTCAGATTTTGTCTAGTTTATTTTCATATTTATTTGAAAATTTTCTGAACAACTTTTTTGTACTGTTTTGAAACTATGTGTTAATTTGAAATTTTCTTAAATAGGATTTTGGAGAGGGAAACAACTTTCGAAAAGTGTACCCCACCTACATACTCTTGGAAGGCAAGCATTCTGAACCTGGCATAATATTGTTGTATGTTGTTTGATACGGTTACAACACCACCTTGACACGAAGTATTCGTTATTTTATGTGATGATATGATCATACTCATGAGTGCATAATGTAGATTCCTTGCTGTTGGAATTTCATATGCTTGTGATAGTAATCACCCTCGTATGCCTTTCATGCCTACCGGAAGGAATCCGGGAAAGTCTCTGTCTTGAGTAGACACGAGCCTGTCTCTAGTTCTTCGTCGAGACGGTTATGTCCGGTAAGGCATGGTGAGGTATGATGAGTGGTGATTCTGTCTGATTGGTGTGAAATATATTTCTTATGCTTATCATGCAGGAAATGCTTTAACCTCCTGAGTCGACCATAGATCGAGTCTTGTTCCAGTAACCCCCATACTTGTTTCGTACTACCACTTGTCCCTGCCATAGGTAGGGTACGGTTCAGTAAGTTGTCAACCCCTTCCTAGCACACACCATACAGAGAGGCCATGGTGGAAGATACCAGCTGCATCCGGTAGGCATGCCACCTGGTCCGGGGGCATGGGTGTTTCCGGTTGGAGCCGAGGGGGTAGCTCCCCTAGTTTGCGCGCATTATAAATTTTGTGATCCCATGCTAGTCGAGGTTGTAGCCTCCCCACTTAGAGTTTCGCTTAACGAGTGTCGTGGGTGATTCCAGGCACCCGTAAGTTAGGCTGGTGTGTGCGGTCAGGTGTGTTTTCAATTAAAAGACCGTAAACGAATTAGTCCCGATGGACTAAAGGAATCCGTTACTCGTGGGTAAAGAGTACACCCTCTACAGAGATTATATCTATTCGAATAGCTGCGTCCATGGATAAGGACTACAGTCTGGGATGGGTCAAGCGTCGGTCATCGGAGGAAAAATTGCTAAACCAGAACATGGATCATGACTTGTGACTCATGATGATTATGATTATTATTATTATGGACTAACCATTTACATTATTTGAATTATTGAGTATCCCTGAGATGGTTCTACCTCCTGGATATTCACTGTGATTATTCTCTTATAAGCCATTTATGTGGTGTCACTCAGACGCCCGACTGTGGCATGCTTGTTATTTAAATTATTTATAAGCCCTTTATGTGGCATCGCACAGACGCCCGACTGTGGCATGCTTGTTATTTCTTTTATTTATAAGCCCTTTATGTGGTGTCACTCACACGCGTGATGACCCACAAGTATAGGGGATCTATCGTAGCCCTTTCGATAAGTAAGAGTGTCGAACCCAACGAGGAGCAGAAGGAAATGATAAGCGATTTTCAGCAAGGTATTCTCTGCAAGTACTGAAATAAGTGGTAACAGATAGTTTTGTGATAGGATAAATTGTAGCGAGAAATAAGTAACAAAAGTAAATAAAGTGCAGCAAGATGGCCCAATACTTTTGTAGCAAAGGACAAGCCGGAACAAACTCTTATAATAGGAAAAACGCTCCCGAGGACACATGGGAATATCGTCAAGCTAGTTTTCATCACGTTCATATGATTCGCGTTCGATACTTTGATAATTTGATATGTGGGTGGACCGGTGCTTGGGTGCTGTTCTTACTTGAACAAGCATCCCACTTATGATTAACCTCTATTGCAAGCATCCGCAACTACAACAAAAGTATTAAGGTAAACCTAACCATAGCATGAAACATATGGATCCAAATCACCCCCTTACGAAGCAACACATAAACTAGGGTTTAAACTTCTGTCACTCTAGCAACCCATCATCTACTTATTACTTCCCAATGCCTTCCTCTAGGCCCAAATAATGGTGAAGTGTTATGTAGTTGACGTTCACATAACACCACTAGAGGCTAGACAACATACATCTTATCAAAATATCAAACGAATACCAAATTCACATGACTACTCATAGCAAGACTTCTCCCTTGTCCTCAAGAATGAACGTAATTACTCACAAAGCATATTCATGTTCATAATCAGAGGGGTAATAATATGCATATAGGATCTGAACATATGATCTTCCACCAGTTAAACCAACTAGCATCAACTACAAGGAGTAATCAACACTACTAGCAACCTACTAGCACCAATCCCGGACTTTGAGACAAGAATTGGATACAAGAGATGAATTAGGGTTTAGAGATGAGATGGTGCTGGTGAAGATGTTGATGGAGATTGCCCTCTCCAGATGAGAGGAGCGTTGGTGATGACAATGGTGATGATTTCCCCCTCTCGGAGGGAAGTTTCCCCGGCAGAATAGCTCTGCCGGAGCTCTAGATTGGATCCGCCAAGGTTCCGCCTCGTGGCGGCGGAGTCTCGTCCCGAAAAGTTCCTTCTTATTTTTTTCTCATGAAAGACTTCATATAGGAGAAGATGGGCATCGGAGAGCCACCAAGGAGCCCACGAGGTAGGGGGCGCGCCCTAGGGGGGCGCCCCCACCCTCGGGAGCAGGGTGTGGGCCCCCTTGCCTTCATCTTTGTAGTGGATTTTTCTTTATTTCTTTTAAGATGTTCCGTGGAGTTTCAGGACCTTTGGAGTTGCGTAGAATAGGTCTCTAATATTTGCTCCTTTTCCAGACCAAAATTCCAGCTGCCGGCATTCTCCCTCCTTATGTAAACCTTGTAAAATAAGAGAGAATATCCATAAGTATTGTGACATAAAGTGAAATAACAGTCCATAATGCAATAAATATTGATATAAAAGCATGACGCAAAATGGACGTATCAACTCCCCCAAGCTTAGACCTCGCTTGTCCTCAAGCGAAAAGCCGATAACAATAAATATGTCCTCATGTTTAGAGGTGGAGGCGTCGATAAAAATAAAATACGGACATGAAGGCATCATGATTATTCTCATAGCAGCAACATATATAGATTTTGTCATATGATTACTTATATTCAAGTGATGATCTATTCACAATGCAAAAGTATAAATCATAAACCTTATTGGGCTCCGACAAACTATAATCTCAGTCATTGAAGCAATTGCAATTTATCATAACATCGGAAAGAGTCTATGTTAGAGCTAAAAAGCAAGTCCACATACTCAACTATCATTTAGTCCTCCATAATTGGTAGCACTCACGCAATACTTGTGGTTATAGAGTTTTAATCGGACACAGAGAAAGATAGGGGCTTATAGTTTTGCCCCATAACCTTTTTACCTCAAGGGTAATGTCAACAATAATGGTTCGTGCTCCCCTACATCCAATTAGATATATATATATATATATATATATATATATATATATATATATATATATATATCATGTTCTTTCCAACATGCTCAGCTTGCCAAAGGATAAAATGAAAAAGAAAATGTGAAGATCACCATGACTCTTGCATAAGGTAGAAGATAATAATAAAGGATAGGCCCTTCGCAGAGGGAAGCAAAGGTTGCCATGCGCTTTTATGGTTGGATGTATAAAATCTCAATGCGAAAGAACGTCACTTTATTTGCCCCTTGTGATATGAACCTTTATTATGCAGTCCGTCGCTTTTATTACTTCCACATCACAAGATCATATAAAGCTTATTTCTCCGACACCAATCAATCATACATATTTAGAGCAATTTTTATTGCTTTGCACCGATGACAACTTACTTGAAGGATCTTACTCAATCCATAGGTAGATATGGTGGACTCTCATGGCAAAACTAGTTTAAGGGTATTTGGAAGCACAAGTAGTATTTATACTTGGTGCTGAGAATTTGGCTAGCATGAGGGGGAAAGGAAAGCTCAACAAGTTAGAGGATCCATGACAACATACTTTATCTCAGATATAAGAAAGACATAACTCATTACGTTGTCTTCCTTGTCCAACATCAACTCTTTAGCATGTCATATTTTAATGAGTGCTCCCAATCATAAAAGATGTCAATGATAATATATCTATATGTCAAGACCTCTCTTTCCTTATTACTTCCTATTAATTGCAACAATGACCAAAGCTATGTCTGCCAACTCCCAACAACTTTTAATCATCATACTCTTTCTATGTGAAGTCATTACTCTCAATAAGATCAATATGAACTTTTTGTTTCTTTTATTCTTTTTCTCTTTTCTTTTATTCACCCAAGATCATGGCAAAATAATCAAGCCCTTGACTCAACACTAATCTTTATTATATATAACTCACGAACTCGATTACATAGAGGGATCATAAAGCAAAACTCAAAACTAGATCATGCCATAAACTTTATTCTACTAGATCAAGATACTACTAATAGGATCAAACTATGAAAAACGGTAAAGATAGGAGTTGTGATTGTGATACGATACCGGGGCACCTCCCCCAAGTTTGGCAGTTGCCAAGGAGAGTGCCCATACCCATGTGATTATATCTCCTTTGTCGGTGAAGAAGGTGGAGGTGACGGATAATCGCACATCGAGCGTAAAAGGTCCTCCAGCTTGCGAATAATGCCCTTGAGTGCGACAATATGCTCCTTCAAAAAAATATTTTCTTGTGTGAGATACTTGTTTGAACACGAGCTAACTCAATCATCTTGAAAGCTTCAATCTCAGTTGGGGTAAGAAGGTTATGATCAATTTGAAGGGTGTCTTTTGCTGCTGGAGTTTGATCCTCCGCGGCCTTCTTGATCCTTTCATCCTTGTTAACCCTCGTGGGTTCTTCCCTCTTCAGATCTATCTTCATTAGCCAAGCATCGTTGTCACCATTGTTGGAGGAGGGAGACGACATGATACCTAGCCTGGAAAACCCTGACAGAAAACAGCTCGAAACAAGAACAGAGGAGGTTTGCGTGACACGGGAATCAAAAGCTTCGGGAGAATATATAATGAATTTTTACCGACCAAAATACGTAACGTGCAAGAAAACGGAGTCCGGAAGGCACACGAGGTGCTCACGAGGTAGGGGCGCACCCAGGGGGGTAGGGCGTGCCCACCACCCTCGTGGGGCCCTCGTGTCCTTCCCGAGCTGCTACTTATTTTTCTATTTTTCTAAATATTCAAAAACGGAGAAATATTGCCTTAAAAATTGTTTTGGAGTCGGTTTGCTTACCGTACCACATACCTATTCCTTTTCGGAGTCTGAAACACTCCGGAAAGTGTCCCTTATGTATTCCTCCGGGGTTACGGTTTCAATAATATTGGTTTCAACATTTATGGGATTACCTGAGATATAATGTTTGATTCTTTGACCGTTTACCACCTTTGGATTTGTGCCTTCAAAGTTGTTGATTTTTATGGCACCGGAACGATAGACCTCTTCGATAACATAGGGGCCTTCCCATTTAGAGGGAAGTTTTCCTGCAAAAAATCTTAAACGAGAGTTGTATAGCAATACATAATCACCTACATTAAACTCACGCTTTTGTATCCTTTTGTCATGCCATCTTTGAACTTTTTCTTTAAACAACTTGGCATTTTCATAAGCTTGGGTTCTCCATTCATCAAGTGAGCTAATATCAAATAACCTCTTCTCACCGGCAAGTTTAAATTCATAGTTGAGCTCTTTAATAGCCCAATATGCCTTATGTTCTAGTTCGAGAGGTAAGTGACATGTTTTCCATAAACCATTTTATACGGAGACATACCCATAGGATTTTTGTATGCAGTTCTATAAGCCCGTAATGCATCATCAAGTTTCTTGGACCAATTCTTTCTAGAGCTATTAACCGTCTTTTGCAAAATTAATTTGAGCTCTCTATTTCTCAACTCTACTTGACCACTAGACTGTGGGTGATAAGGAGATGCAATTCTATGATTAACATCATATTTAGCAAGCATTTTACGGAAAGCACCATGAATAAAGTGTGAACCACCATGAGTCATTAAATGTCTAGGGACTCCAAACCTCGGGAAAATAACTTCCTTAAGCTTTTTAATAGAAGTGTTATGATCAGCACTACTAGTTGGAATAGCTTCTACCCACTTAGTAACGTAATCAACAGCAACTAGAATATGTGTGTATCCATTAGAGGCAGGAAAAGGTCCCATATAATCAAAGCCCCAAATATCAAACGGTTCAATAACAAGTGAATAATTCACAGGCATTTCTTGACGTCTACTAATATTACCAATTCTTTGACATTCATCACAAGACAAGACAAACTTACGGGCATCCTTGAAGAGAGTAGGCCAATAGAACCAGATTGCAATACCTTATGTGCAGTTTTATCTCCAGCGTGGTGTCCTCCATAAGACTCGGAGTGACACTTGCATAGGATCTGTTCCTGTTCATGCTTAGGTACACAACGTCTAATAACACCATCAACTCCTTCTTTATAAAGATGTGGGTCATCCCAAAAGTAATGTCTTAAATCATAGAAAAACTTTTTCTTTTGTTGGTATGTGAAGCTAGGTGGTATAAATTTAGCAACAATATAATTAGCATAATCAGCATACCATGGAGTACTACGAGAAGTATTTATAACATTTAATTGTTCATCGGGAAAGCTATTATTAATAGGTAGTGGGTCATCAAGAATATTTTCTAACCTAGAAAAGTTGTCTACAACGGGGTTCTCTGCTCCCTTTCTATCAACAATATGCAAATCAAATTCTTGTAGCAAGAGAACCCATCTAATAAGTCTAGGTTTAGCATCTTTCTTTTCCACAAGATATTTAATAGCAGCATGATCTGTTTGAATAGTTACTTTAGAATCAACAATATAAGATCTGAACTTATCACAAGCAAATACAACTGCTAAAAGCTCTTTTTCAGTAGTAGCGTAATTTCTTTGAGCATTGTCTAGAGTCTTACTAGCATAATGAATCAACTCTTTGCCCTAGAACAACACCTACAGCATAATCACTAGCATCACACATAATTTCAAAGGGTAAATTCCAATCAGGTGGCTGAACAACAGGTGCAGTGACTAATGCTTTCTTAAGTATTTCAAATGCTTCTACACAATCATCATCAAACACAGATGGTATATCTTTTTGCAATAAATTAGTCAGAGGCCGAGAAATTTTTGAGAAGTCCTTAATGAACCTCCTATAAAATCTAGCATGACCAAGGAAACTTCTTATACCTTTGATGTCCTTGGGACATGGCATCTTTTCAATAGCATCAACCTTGGCTTTATCAACTTCAATACCTCTTTCAGAAACTTTGTGCCCCAAGACAATACCTTCATTAACCATAAAGTGGCACTTTTCCCAATTCAGGACAAGATTAGTTTCTTCACATCTCTGCAAAACTCGATCAAGATTGCTCAAGCAATCATCAAAAGAGGAACCATAGACAGAAAAGTCGTCCATGAAAACCTCACAAATCTTTTCACAAAAGTAAGAGAATATAGCCATCATGCATCTTTGAAAGGTAGCAGGTGCATTACATAAACCAAAGGGCATACGTCTATAAGCAAAAGTACCAAAAGGGCATGTAAAAGTAGTCTTTGATTGATCTCTAGCCGGCACAGGTATTTGAGAGAAACCAGGATAACCATCTAGAAAGCAATAGTGTGTATGTTTGCATAATCTTTCTAGCATTTGATCAATAAAAGGTAAGGGGTAATGATCTTTCTTAGTAGCTTTATTTAATTTGTGGAAATCAATTACCATCCTATAACCTATGATAATTCTTTGTGGAATCAATTCATCTTTATCATTGGGAACAACAGTAATACCTCCCTTCTTAGGGACACAATGGACATGACTTACCCACTCACTATCAGCAACGGGATAGATTATACCTGCCTCCAGAAGCTTGTTTATTCTTTTCTTACCACTTCTTTCATTTTAGGATTCAGACGTCGTTGAGGATCACGAACTGGTTTGGCATCTGCTTCCGAATTTATTTTATGTTGACATAGAGTGGGACTAATGCCCTTAAGATCATCAAGATTATATCCAATAGCAGCACTATGCTTCTTCAGAGTTTTCAATAATCTTTCTTCTTCATCCTCTAAAAGGTTAGCACTAATAATAACAGGATATATCTTATTTTCATCAAGATAAGCATATTTAAGATTATCAGGCAAAGGTTTAAGCTCAAACACGGGATCACCCTTGGGTGGAGGAGGATCCCCTAAGATTTCAACAGGAAAGTTGTGATGCAGAATAGGTTCCTGTTTAAAGAATACTTCATCTATTTCCCTGCTTTCATTCATGAACATATCATTTTCATGGTCTAGAAAATAGTGTTCTAAAGGATCACTAGGAGGTACGGCAATAGAAGCAAGACCAATAATTTCATCCTTACTAGGTAATTCTTCCTCACGATGTTGTTTACTAAATTTAGAGAAATTAAACTCATGAACCATATCATCCAAGCCAACAGTAACAACATTCTTTGTGCGGTCTATGGTAGCATTGACAGTATTTAAGAAGGGTCTACCAAATATAATGGGACAAAAGCTATCTTGTGGGGAACCAAGAACAATAAAATTAGCAGGATATTTAGTTTTCCCACACAAGACTTCAACATCTCTAACAATTCCAATTGGTGCAATAGTATCTCTATTAGCAAGTTTAATAGTAACATCAATATCTTCTAACTCAGCAAGTGCAATTTCATTCTTAATTTCTTCGTATAAAGTATGCGGTATAACACTAGCACTAGCACCCATATCACATAAGCCATGATAACAATGATCTCCTATTTTAACAGAAATAACAGGCACGCCTACCACAGGTCTATGTTTATCTTTAGCACAAGGTTTAGCAATTCTAGCAGTTTCACCTTCAAACTGAATAACATGCCCATTAATATTATTAGACAAGAGATCTTTGACAATAGCAATATTAGGTTCTACTTTAACTTGCTCAGGAGGTGTATAAGTTCTAATATTGCTTTTACGAACAACAGTTGAAGCTTTAGCATGATCCTTTATTCTAACAGGGAAAGGTGGTTTCTCAATATAAGAAGTAGGAACAATAGGATCATTATAAGTGACAGTATTTTCTTCAACTTTAATAGGTGCAGCTACTTTTACTTCTATGGGAGGATGATATTTAAACCACTTCTCCTTAGGGAGATCAACATAAGTAGCAAAAGATTCACAGAAAGAAGCTACTATCTCAGAGTCAAGTCCATATTTAGTGCTAAACTTACGGAAAATATCGGTGTCCATAAAAGATTTAACACAATCAAACTTAGGTGTCATACCTGACTCCTTACCTTCGTCGAGGTCCCAATCTTCAGAGTTGCGTTTAATTCTATCCAGTAAATTCCATCTGAATTTAATAGTCTTCATCATAAAAGATCCAGCACAAGAAGTATCGAGCATGGTGCGATTGTTTTCAGAAAGCCGAGCATATAAATTTTGAATAATCATTTCTCTTGAGAGCTCGTGATTGGGGCATGTTATTGATTTAAGCCTCCCCAAGCTTGAGCGATGCTTTCTCCTTCGCGAGGCTAGAAATTATATATATAATTGCGATCACGATGAACAAGATGCATAGGGTAATACTTTCGATGAAATTCCAGCTTCAATCTTTTATAGTCCCATGATCTCATATCATCACACAGCCTATACCATATCAATGCGTCTCCCTTCAAAGATAAAGGGAAGACCTTCTTCTTAGCAACATCATCGGGTATACCTGCAAGCTTAAATAATCCACAAACTTCATCCACATATATTAAGTGCTCATCAGGATGCTTTGTTCCATCTCCTGTAAAAGGGTTATCTCGCAGCTTTTCCATCATACCCGAAGGTAATTCAAAAGGAGTTTCATTTTCAATAGGTTCAGTAGGTTGAGGAGCAACTCTTTGCTCTACTGGATGGGGTGAAGATACCCCGAACAAGCCCCTCAGAGAATTACTTTCCATAGTAACAAGTGACAGTAAATTTCAGCACATTATATAAATTTTTCCTTACCAAATTCCACCTACCAAAGGCGCTACACTCCCCGGCAACAGCGCCAGAAAAGAGTCTTGATGACCCACAAGTATAGGGGATCTATCGTAGTCCTTTCGATAAGTAAGAGTGTCGAACCCAACTAGGAGCAGAAGGAAATGATAAGCGGTTTTCAGCAAGGTATTCTCTGCAAGTACTGAAATAAGTGGTAACAGATAGTTTTATGATAGGATAAATTGTAGCGAGCAATAAGTAACAAAAGTAAATAAAGTGCAGCAAGATGGCCCAATCCTTTTGTAGCAAAGGACAAGCCGGGACAAACTCTTATAATAGGAAAAACGCTCCCGAGGACACATGGGAATATCGTCAAGCTAGTTTTCATCACGTTCATATGATTCGCGTTCCATACTTTGATAATTTGATATTGGGTGGACCGGTGCTTGGGTGCTGTTCTTACTTGAACAAGCATCCCACTTATGATTAACCTCTATTGCAAGCATCCTCAACTACTACAAAAGTATTAAGGTAAACCTAACCATAGCATGAAACATATGGATCCAAATCAGCCCCTTATGAAGCAACGCATAAACTAGGGTTTAAGCTTCTGTCACTCTAGCAACCCATCATCTACTTATTACTTCCCAATTCCTTCCTCTAGGCCCAAATAATGGTGAAGTGTTATGTAGTCGACGTTCACATAACACCACTAGAGGCTAGACAACATACATCTTATCAAAATATCAAACGAATACCAAATTCACATGACTAATCATAGCAAGACTTCTCCCTTGTCCTCATGAACGAACGTAATTACTCACAAAGCATATTCATGTTCATAATCAGAGGGGTAATAATATGCATATAGGATCTGAACATATGATCTTCCACCAATTAAACCAACTAGCATCAACTACAAGGAGTAATCAACACTACTAGCAACCTACTAGCACCAATCCCATACTTTGAGACAAGAATTGGATACAAGAGATGAACTAGGGTTTAGAGATGAGATGGTGTTGGTGAAGATGTTGATGGAGATTGCCCTCTCCCGATGAGAGGAGCGTTGGTGATGACGATGGTGATGATTTCCCCCTCCCGGAGGGAAGTTTCCCCGGCAGAACAGCTTTGCCGGAGCTCTAGATTGGATCCGCCAAGGTTCCGCCTCGTGGCGGCGGAGTCTCATCCCGAAAAGTTCCTTCTTATTTTTTTCTCATTGAAAGACTTCATATAGGAGAAGATGGGCGTCGGAGAGCCACCAGGGGGCCCACGAGGTAGGGGCGCACCCTAGGGGGGGGGCGTCGGAGAGCCACCAGGGGGCCCACGAGGTAGGGGCGCACCCTAGGGGGGGGGGGCGCCCCCACCCTCTTGAGCAGGGTGTGGGCCCCCTGGCCTTCATCTTTGGCATGGATTTTTCTTTATTTCTTTTAAGATGTTCCGTGGAGTTTCAGGACTTTTGGAGTTGCGCATAATAGTTCTCTAATATTTGCTCCTTTTCCAGACCAGAATTCCAGCTGCCGGCATTCTCCCTCCTTATGTAAACCTTGTAAAATAAGAGAGAATAGCCATAAGTATTGTGACATAAAGTGAAATAATAGTCCATAATGCGATAAATATCAATATAAAAGCATGATGCAAAATGGACGTATCAACGCCCGACTGTGGCATGCTTGTTATTTAAATTATTTATAAGCCCTTTATGTGGCGTCACACAGACGCCCGACTATGGCATGCTTGTTATTTCTTTTATTTATAAGCCCTTTATGTGGTGTCGCTCAGACGCCCGACTGAGGCATGCTTTATATTATTATCGTTTTGAGGC
The DNA here is from genome assembly GCF_018294505.1 of Triticum aestivum. NCBI lineage: Eukaryota > Viridiplantae > Streptophyta > Magnoliopsida > Poales > Poaceae > Triticum > Triticum aestivum. The sequence goes on along the minus strand of NC_057803.1, from coordinate 165,369,793 downwards.
ATCGCTTTAGACACCCGATCGGTGCATTCTATTTCTACTCCCTTATTGCATATTCATGTTGTATATGAATAACCTGCTTGCGTGCATCATGGAATTTTATTTCGTGACTGATGTTGTGATCATAGAATATTTCGGAGCATGATTATTATTTGTTATATTATACCTGTGTTCATAATGTTTGCGAGTACATTCAAAGTACTCACTGGCTTGTCCCTGGCTATTGTCTTGGCCAAATTTCTTGCATGCAGAGGAGCATTGCGATGACAGCCCCGGAACCTACACAATGGTGATAGCAGCCTCGCGAAGATAGGAGTTATCCAGGTCAGCTGTTCCTGTGGGAAATGGAGTCCCATAGGCACTGATGTACCACAAACCGCTTCCGCCATCAGCCACTAGAAACCTTGTGTTGTACTCATAGGCCAGAATGGTCTTGTACTACATATTTTGTATTTTGCTTGGAATTTCTGTATCAAGTTGGTGCCTCATCAGCTAACAGTAATCTTGGGGATGGTGAGCACAAGGACCAATATTTTTTGGGAAAATGATATCCTGAAAATCCGGTCCTGACTAGCTCGTTAATCAAAGATGGTTAAGTTTCCTAGCCATGGACATGTGTTGTCATTTGATGAACGGGATCACATTATTAGCGAATGATGTGATGGGCAAGACCCGCCCGTTAGCTTAGCATAATGATCGTTCAGTTTTATTGCTACTGCTTTCTTCATGACTTATACATGTTCCTCTGACTATGAGATTATGCAACTCCCGAATACCGGAGGAACACCTTGTGTGCTATCAAACGTCACAACGTAACTGGGTGATTATAAAGATTCTCTACAGGTGTCTCCAATGGTGTTTGTTGAGTTGGCATAGATCGAGATTAGGATTTGTCACTCCATCTATCGGAGAGGTATCTCTGGGCCCTCTCGGTAATGCACATCACTATAAGCCTTGCAAGCAATGTGACTACTGAGTTAGTTATAGGATGATGCATTACGGAATGAGTAAAGAGACTTGTCGGTAATGAGATTGAACTAGGTATTGAGATACCAACGATCAAATCTCGGGCAAGTAACATACCAATGACAAAGGGAACAATGTATGTTGTTATGCGGTTTGACCGATAAAGATATTCGTAGAATATGTAGGAACCAATATGAGCATCGAGGTTCCGCTATTGGTTATTGACCGGAGATGAGTCTCGTTCATGTCTACATAGTTCTCGAACCCGTACGGTCCGCATGCTTAATGTTCTGTGACGATTTATATTATGAGTTATGTGATTTGATGACCGAAGTTTGTTCAGAGTCCTGGATGAGATCACGGACATGACGGCGTGTCTCAAAATGGTCAAGACGTAAAGATCGATATATTGGAAGGCTATATCAAACATCGGAAAGGTTCCGAGTGATTCGGGTATTTTTCGGAGTACCGGAGAGTTACGGGAATTCGTATTGGGCCTTAATGGCCCATACGGGAAAGGAGAGAAAGGCCTCAAGGGTGGTCGCACCCCTTCCCCATGGACTGGTCCGAATTGGACTAGGGAAAGGGGGCGCCCCCTTCCTTCCTTCTCCTTCTCCCTTCCCTTTTTTCTATTCCATGTGGGAGGTGGAATCCTACTAGGACTAGGGAGTCCTAGTAGGACTCCACACTTTGGGCGCACCCTATGAGGGCCGGCCTCCTCCTCCCCCCGTCCTTTATATATGTGGCCAGGGGCACTGAGGGAGTCCTGGACTAAGGGTCCTCGGGCGTCCGGCCTGTTATCCATGGGCCGGATTGATGGGCTGAGAAGACATGAAGGCCGAAGACTGTACCTGTGTCCGGATGGGACTCTCCTTGGCATGGAAGGCAAGCTTGGCAACCGACTGTGAAGATTCCTTCTTATGTAACCGACTCTATGTAACCCTAGATCCCCCCGGTGTTTCTATAAACCGGAGGGGTTAGTCCGGAAAGGGGAGACTCATCACCATCGCCATACAGGTTAGACTTCTAGGGTTTAGCCATTACGATCTCATGGTAGATCAACTCTTGTAACACATTCATCAAGATCAATCAAGCAGAACGTAGGGTATTACCTCCATAGAGAGGGCCCGAACCTGGGTAAACATCGTGTCCCCCATCTCTTGTTACCATCGATCCCAGACGCATAGTTCGGGACCCCCTACCCGAGATCCGCCGGTTTTGACACCGACATTGGTGCTTTCATTGAGAGTTCCACTGTGTCGTCGATGAAAGGTTCGATGGCCCCTTCAATCATCTATAGCGACGCTGTCCAAGGAGAAATCTTCCTCCCCGGACAGATTTTTGTATTCGGCGGCTTCGTACTGCGGGCCAACTCACATGGCCATCTGGAGCAGATGGATAGCTACGCCCCTGGCCACCAGGTCAGATTTGGAAGCTTGAACTACGTCACGGATATCCGTGGAGACTTGATCTTCAATGGATTTGAGACCGCAACGATCGCTCCCCCTCGCCCCGATGAAGATGACTTAAATCTGTCATCGGATCACATCCAGGAGATGCTCCCTGTTGCTGCAACGGCCTTAGAACCGGAGCAGATCATGCCATCCGAGGCCACAGAGTCCGCGGCGTTGGAGCCGCACATGGACTCGGCACCCTGCAATATTTACGTCGATGGAACTCCGGATTCGTCTCCGGCTATAAGTCCCGGACCGGGTATGCCTACGGACACCGAGCTGGATCGTTATCGATTTTCGAATTTAGCGCCGCAGACATCTTCCAGCACTCATGTTTGGGTGATGTGCTAAACTCTTTAAAGAACTTGTCCTTGGAGAAGGACTCACAGCCGAACTATGTTCGGTTCGAGCCATAGGCTGATGATGGGAAATTTCGCTTCCCACCCGCCACCCACTTCATAGCCACTGTCGATGACTTAACCGACGTGCTCGATTACGGCTCCGAAGACATGGACGGCATGGACGACGGTGCCGACCAGGAGCAAGGCCAAAACCCGCCATTTACTGGACGTTGGATGACCACCTCTTCGTACGATGTGTACATGGTTGACACACCTAAAAAGCTAGCGATGATGACAAAGGAGATCCAGTTGCGAATAAACCTTCTGAGACACAGTCCAAGCGCCGATGCCCTAAACGCCGCTCTAAGACTCGTTGCTCAAGCGATGGCACAACTGGCACCGGAGATAATAGTACTCCGGGCGACGCCGAAAACAATGAAGACCGTGTCGGGGCCGCATCCGAAAAGGAGGAACAAGACAACGGGCAGGATAACCCTGATAAACAGGCCATGCCCAATGACCCAGACGATGATAGTTATCGTCCAGTGTCCGAGGATGATGAGAGCCTTGGCAATGAGGACTTCATCGTGCCTGAGGCACCCCTCGAGCAGGAGCGCTTCAAGCGCCAGCTAATAGCCACTGCAAGAAGCTTGAAGAAGAAGCAGCAGCAGGTCCAAGCTGATCAAGACCTGCTCATTGATAGGTAGACCGATGTCCTGGCAGCTGAAGAATACGGCCTCAAGCGCCCAGCCAAGAGTTACCCAAAGCATAGACTGCTACCTCAGTTCGATGAGGAGACACCAGATCCCATATCTCCCCCACGCAATGTGGACCGACCACCATGTGGTCGGGATAATGCGGCGGACTGACCACCCCGCGGTCGGGATAAAACGGCAACTCAGGCCGAACAACAGCCCGCCCCACCACCTTGCAAAAACATGGATAGAACAGCTCGGGACCATACATACCACCTTCGGCAGGAGCTGAACAGTAGAGCAGAACACACCAGATCAATCTACGGATCGCGAGGACGCTTCCCGACTCGGGCTGACGGCTACCTATTCGGACGTGACAAACCTAGTCACACCCGGGCCGATAACCGCAGACGGACTCCATCGGAGGTGCGCCGTGATGTGGCCCGATATAGAGGCGCCGCACACCCTCTCTGCTTCACAGGCGAGGTGCTGGATCACGAATTCCCCGAGGGGTTCAAGCCCGTCAATATTGAATCATACGATGGAACAACCGATCCCGCAGTATGGATTGAGGACTTTATTCTCCACATCCACGTGGCGTGTGGAGACGACCTCCACGCCATCAAATACCTCCCACTGAAACTCAAAGGGACAGCTAGACACTGGCTGAATAGCCTGCCCAAGAATTCCATCAGCAGCTGGGAGGACTTGGAAGAGGCCTTCCTTGACAACTTCCAAGGTACATATGTCCGGCCACCCGATGCCGATGACTTAAGCCACATAGTTCAACAACCTGGAGAATCAGCCAGAAAATTCTGGACTAGGTTCCTAACCAAAAAGAACCAGATCGTTGACTATCCGGATGCCGAAACCCTAGCGGCCTTTAAACACAGCATCCGTGACGAATGGCTAGCACGCCACCTCGGCCAAGAAAAGCCGAAGTCCATGGCAGCCCTTACGGCACTCATGACCTGCTTTTGCGCGGGTGAGGACAGCTGGCTGGCTCGTAGCAAAAACACAACCAGCGAGACAGGCCCCTTCGAGGCCAAGAACAGCTCCGGCAAGCTCCGGCGCAACAGACACAAACGCCAAAGCAATGGCGACAACACCGATGACACCACCGTTAACGCCGGATTCAGTGGCTCCAAGTCCGGCCAGCGAAAGAAGCCCTACAAAACGAACAGTGAGGTACCATCCAGTCTGGATCACATACTCGATCGTCCGTGCCAGATACATGGTACCCCAGATAAACAAGCCAATCACACCAACAAAGACTGTTGGGTTTTCAAACAGGCTGGCAAGTTAAATGCCGAAAACAAAGAAAAAGGGGTCACAAAGTGAGGACGAGGATGAAGAGCCCCGGCAGCCGAATACTGGAGGGTAGAAGAAATTTCCCCCTCAAGTCAAAACAGTGAACATGATATATGCTACACACATCCCCAAAAGGGAGCGCAAGCGAGCACTTAGGGACGTCTACGCGGTAGAGCCAGTCGCCCCAAAATTCAATCCGTGGTCGCCATTCCCGATCACCTTCGATCGTCGAGATCACCCAACTAGTATCCGGCATGGCGGTTCAGCCGCACTGGTCCTCGACCCAATCATCGAAGGATTTCACCTAACACGAGTCCTAATGGACGGTGGTAGCAGCCTCAACCTGCTTTATCAGGATACAGTGCGGAAGATGGGCATTAATCCCTTACGAATCAAACCCACAAAGACTACCTTTAAAGGAGTCATACCAGGCGCTGAGGCCCGCTGCACGGGCTCAATCACGCTGGAGGTGGTCTTCAGTTCTCCGGACAACTTTCGAAGCGAGGAGTTAATCTTCGATATCGTCCCCTTCCGCAGCGGCTACCATGCATTGCTCGGACGAACCGCGGTTGCTAGATTCAACGCGGTGCCACACTATGCTTATATCAAGCTAAAGATGCCCAGTCCGCGCGGCGTCATAACAATCAACGGAAACACAAAACGCTCTCTCCGGACAAAGGAGCACACCGCTGCCCTAGCAGCAGAGGTACAAGGGTCCTTCTCAAGAAGCATCATAGTCTGGCTGCCGAGCCCCTGGACATCATTAAGAGGATCCAGACTACACTACAACAGGACATCGCGGCTCGTCAAGAGCTCGATTAGCAATTTGGCCTCCGTCCCAATCCCGATGAGGTAGTGGCATTCATACCACGCGTCCATAACTATGCACTCAAAATTCCATGGGCATCGAAAGAGGCACAAGCTATCTCGGGATCCACGATTCGGCTAGACCGATCCCGGATACACATATAACTTTACTATCCCCTTTTCCCTTGTTTCAAGTTTCTCCTATGGGGGCCTCCTTCGATGGCCTGATTAACGATCCCTTCAAAGGACAAACACACCAGATTGACACGGAGCACATGCATACATGGGAAGCCCTAGAGGCTAACCATTTTTAGGACCCACGCACAGCCCGCCTTTGGGTATGGCATGTCAAATAGCCGGTCGCTTATTGCATTATTTTGTACGCATTAACCCAACTCTAATGGAAACAGTTCATGATCCAAGTTCAAGGGCTCCAGATCCTATCTCTGTTCTCCCTCTGTTTTCCTTTATATATTACTTATTTCCTAAGCAACCGTACACTCTGGTATGTTTCATATTTGCCAGGGGCTCCCCATCGCCCCACGACACGACAACAAAGTCCGAACAATCCTTAAAGATAAGTTCGGCACCCTGAATTTAGCATTATATGCATTGGCTCCGAATCATGTCTTTGGTCAATAGTTGAGTTGCCCGGCTATTGTGCTTGCTACCCTACGTTCTGCTAAATCGGCTAGGGTAGTAAAGGGAGAACTACTGCGATTGTGCCCTGGCCTTGACCAAATGAGCACCTTAGTAGAGAAAGCCGAAAACTGTCTGTCATGATACGGCGAGAGCCGGTCAGCGGTTTGAGGGTTACAAATCGTTGGAGATTTTTTTTGCATTATGCAAAAGATCGGCACTTCCCGATCACATGCTGACAACACCTTGGATTGAACCAGTGGCTGCGCCCTTGCTTTATTATAAAACTCCTATGGCTAAGTGAGGGCGTTTAAGCCGTATAGTCTGATTGCCTTGTTCGTTGCGCTAAACAACTCCTTCAAGGACCATATAATTGGATCAAGATTGTTTATATTCCATACCGAACACCTCTGTACTACCTACATGAGGGTAGAGGCCGACGACTGGCCAACCCTCAGATTATATACACCACGGCCGCACAGGAGGAAACAATTAAAGCATAACAAAATTACATTCAAATACAACGTCCTGCGAACATTGTGCTGCCGCAAGGAGAGACCCCTCCAGGACATCTGCAAAATACCGTTCGGGTGTGCGGTGCTCTTGCCCTCCGGTGGCCCTCTAGTCACCTCGACGGCGTCCATCTTCGCCCACCACATCTTGCAACGGGCGAAGGCCATGCGTGCACCTTCAATGCAGGCTGAGCGCTTGACGATGTCCAGCCGAGGACAGGCGTTCACCATCCGCCTCACGAGTCCGAAGTAGCTGCTTGGCATAGCTTCAGCCGGCCATAGCCGGATTATGAAATCCTTCATGGCTAGTTCAGCCACCCTATGCAGCTCCACCAGCTGTTTCAGCTGATCGGTGAGGGGCACGGAATGCTCTGGTGCCGCATACTGCGACCAGAATAGCTTCTCCGTAGAACCCCCTCCTTTGGCTCGATAGAACTCCGTGACGTTTGATACACTGCATGGTAAATCCGCAAAAGCCCCTGGGGAACTCCGAACCCGGGTTAGTAAAAGGTACTGCTTCTCCGCATACTTGCTTTGCATCTTAAATGCCTTACCCACCGTGATCTTCTTGGCCTCCTGCATCTCCTGGAGGGCGGCCTGGGCCTCATTCCATGCGGTCTCCGCGCTCTGACGAGCCTTGGCGAGTTCGGTCCCTTGAACCAATGCATCATGCTCCAAGGCTTCGCATTTCTTGACCACATCCTGGAGCTCCTGCTGGACTTCTTTGACCTGGGCCTTGAGCTTCTTATGGGCGGCTTGCTGCTGGACAACCTTCTCCACGGCCTCACCCAGAGCCCTACTTAGGGCCTCGACCTCGGTCGCGGCTCCTGCACAGATCACGACACTGCGGTCAATATGCAGCGCCTATCCTTTCCGAACACACAACAAGTCGTCACTCACCTTGCTTCTCCTGGAGCCGAACCTTAACCTCGCCGAGCTCGTTCCCGGTCCGCTCCAGCCTCTGCCTCAGTTCAGAGACTTCGGCAGCATGCGAGGTTGCGGCCAACAGCGACGCCTGCTTATTCATACATATTACGTTAGTCTCCTATAACAAAAGATTGATCCTCTGCCCAGTTCTTCTTGCTGAACACCAGACAGTGTCTCAGGGGCTACTATCTACACGAGGTTTTTCTCTTTCTTACCTCGAAACCTGTCAACAGGCTGTTGCAGGCTTCATTCAGTCCACTCTTGGCAGACTGAATCTTCTCGATCACCGCACCCATAAGGACATGGTGCTCTTCCACGACAGAGGCCCCTCAAAGAGCCTCCATCAGGTTATCCGGCGCCCCTGGATGGACAGGGGCCATCGGTGGAAGCGGTGCACCCCCTCCTTCAAAGGGGGCTGCTCGCCCGACTCCGGAGCCATATGGGCCTCCAGAATCGTATTCGGCTGAGGGCCGAACTGGATGCGGCCCTCTTCGCCAATCTCCATGGGGACCGGCTCCTCCATGTGTCCGGCAGTGGAGGTCTCACCTTGTGGTGCCTCCCTGACGGTGTCCTGGGCTCCTCCCCGGATCGGAGCGGTCCTCCAGGATAACACTTCGGTGTCATCCCTGGCCCCGGGGGAATAAGCAGGTGGTGGCGACATGCTTGCCATCTCCGACGGAGCTAACGAACCTCCAGATGAGGATCGCTGGATAAGGTCGCGGGCCGGACTAAAATAATACAATTAACTATGTCAAGATAATGAAGAGAAAGGGCCGGATGCGCGCATGAGCGAGCCAAGTCACTTACGATGCGGCCTGGGGCTTAGTGCGGGGGCGTCGTTCCGGACTGATGTCAACGTCCCACACAGTGTTGATCGATGGGGTGCCCTTCCCCTTCTTAGGCGTTTCCGCCTACGGATGCGCCGAAGCCGCCCTCTTCTTCTTCTTCTCCTCAGGGGGAGGATTGTTTTCCTCCTCCTCCTCTGTAACGCCCTTGATGCGGCTATATCTCCCACGTGTCAAAGCACGACTTAGAGGCATAACCGCATTGAAAGCAATGTCGCAAGTGAGCTAATATTCACACGACCCATGTAAAAGCATCCGTTATACGAGTTATGGCAATACTCCCGAACTCCCGCCCCAGTACTGGGTGGCGTCGAGGTTATCGCACCAACAACTGCATAAAAGAGATTTTCGATGTTGGCGAAACTAAACTCAGGTATTCCAGAACTGCAACGATAAAATTGTGACGACAACACCTCGGAGCTCAACTCCCCGGGACACTGCCACAACCCCTAAATGTCAGGAGGCACCAAGAACAATGTTCTCGTCACAAAACCATCGGAACGATTCCAAGATACCTGCGTGATCCTAATTTTTTTAGTGAAATTGAGAAGAGAAGAGTCAAAACTCTACGTCGGGAAGCCTCACCAGATCGACGAAGGGACTGAGGAGTAAAAAGAATCCTACTCTCCGATATATATAATCATATAAGACTCAAAACATTTTTCTAGACTCAACAACGCCAGCGATTCGATCAAGCAGGGGGCTCCTAAAGTCGGGGCTGGATCTGATTACCAACTTGTAACGCCCTCGATGCGGCTATATCTCCCACGTGTCGAAGCACAACTTAGAGGCATAACCGCATTGAAAGCAATGTCGCAAGTGAGCTAATCTTCACACGACCCATGTAATACATAAGGGAAAGAGATACATAGTTGGCTTACAATCGCCACTTCACACAATTACATGAATAAAGCATGACATCAACCGGATACAATCAAGGTCCGACTACGGAACCCAAAATAAAAGAAGACTACCCCAAATGCTACACAGATCCCCGATCGACCCCAACTGGGCTCCACTACTAATCAACTAGAACGGAACAACTCAATGGACAAGATCTTCATCGAGCTCCTCCTTGAGCTTGGTTGCGTCACCTGCACGATAACATCGGCACCTGCAAACTGGTTTTGGAAGTATCTGTGAGTCACGGGGACTCAGCAATCTCACACCCTCGCGATCAAGACTATTTAAGCTTATAGGTAAGGTAAAAGGGTATGATGTGGAGCTGCAGCAAGCGACTAGCATATTTGGTGGATAACATATGCAAATGAGAGCAAGAAGAGAAGGCAAAAGCACGGTCGAACAACTATGATCAAGAAGTGATCCTAGAACAACCTACGTCAAGCATAACTCCAACACCGTGTTCACTTCCCGGACTCCGCCGAGAAGAGACCATCACGGTTACACACGCGGTTGATGTATTTTAATTAAGATCCACTTCAGGTTTTCTACAACCGGACATTAACAAATTCCCATCTGCCCATAACCGCGGGCACGGCTTTCGAAAGTTCAAATCCCTGCAGGGGTGTCCCAACTTAGCCCATCACAAGCTCTCACGGTCAATGAAGGATATTCCTTCTCCCAAGACAATCCGATCAGACTCGGCATCCAGGTTACAAGACATCCTCGACAATGGTAAAACAAGTCCAGCAACACCGCCCGAATGTGCCGACAAATCCCGATAGGAGCTGCACATATCTCGTTCTCAGGGCACACTCAGATGAGACATCCTACGAGTAAAACCAACCCTCAGGTTGCCTCGAGGTGGCCACGCAGTCTACTCGGTCGGACCAACACTCAGAGGAGTACTGGCCCAGGGGGGTTAAAATAATGATGACCCTTGAGCCGTCCGACTCAAGGGAAAGAAAAGGCTAGGTGGCGAATGGTAAAACCAATGTTGGGCATTGCTGGAGGAGTTTTATTCAAGGCGAACTGTCAAGGGGTTCCCATTATAACCCAACCGCGTAAGGAACGCAAAATCCGGGAACATAACACCGATATGACAGAAACTAGGGCGGCAAGAGTGGAACAAAACACCAGGCATAAGGCCGAGCCTTCCACCCTTTACCAAGTATATAGATGCATTAATTAAATAAGAGATATTGTTATATCCCAAAAATAATCATGTTCCAACATGGGACAAACTCCAATCTTCACCTGCAACTAACAACGCTATAAGAGGGGTTGAGCAAAGCGGTAACATAGCCAAACAATGGTTTGCTAGGACAAGGTGGGTTAGAGGCTTGGCTTAACAATATGGGAGGCATGATAAGCAAGTGGTAGGTATCGCAGCATAGGCATAGAAAAAGAGCGAGCAACTAAGCAAGCAAAGATAGAAGTGATTTCGAGGGTATGGTCATCTTTCCTGAGACCCCGCAAGGAAGAAGAACAAGTCCATGAAGGCAAACGGACATAGCCAACGGATCCTCACAAACGCAATGTTACCGGACTACCGAGAAGAAGTACACCGGAAAGAAAGCAAACAACAAAGTAATCAACCACCACATAAACATGGCATGATGCACAACCAAGTATGATGCATGTCCGGTTTAAATATGCATGGCATGGCAAAGTGCACAAGCAATCCTACAAATTAAGTGGAGATCAATATGCAACGGAGTTGCATATTGAAGAAAACACCACATGACTTATTTAGTTCTCTCTCGTTTATGTACCCAACAAGATTAAATGTTGATTAACATGGCAAGAGAGTGAAGCAAAAGATAACTACCTATCTAGGCAAGTTTAAATGAGGCCGGAACAACAAACAACAAGTCCGAAAACAAACCTCATGTGCAATTTAAGGATTTTGTACTGTTCTGCCCTCAGCCATATTTTAGAATTGTTAAACATGCAAAGTAAAGTCATCATGTTAAACTAGGCATTTTTCTACCCCATTTACATATAAAGATTATTTAAAACTGAGCTATGGTTATTTAGATATGAATTAAATCATTTTAGCATGTCATAAGGGCAAAATTAGACAATCAGCATTTTAAACATTTTGCCAAGGGTGAAAAAGTTGCATATTATGAAAGTACATGAAATCCTAAGCATTTTACATATATTACATGCTTTATTATGATGCATGGATATTTAGATATGAGCAAAGCAAAGTAATGGCATTTCTGAAAATATGCATGCACTGGAAATATGCCAATATCACGGAGTGGAAAAAAAACATGCACGGGCCTGATTGTAGCGGCCCGGGAGCGAATGAGGCCCGAGTGAGCGCTACGTGTGTGTGCAACAGTAAAGGGAAAACAGAGCAAAAAAATGGGGCCTGCTGGGACTTGATCCCACGACCTCCTCATAGGGGAGCAGAGCGTTGACCAGCTGGCATGACTGAGTGTTTGTGATAAGGAAGGGGCATAGTTCTTTTGAACAAGCAGAGGCTCGGTCTTGGAACCGCCATGAATGCACAACAACTTTCCGGCGACGACGACGAGCAAAGCAGAGGCTACAGGTGCAGTAGATCATCGGCGGGGGTGCGGAAATGTGCTAGGGTGCGCGCTTGCGAGCGAAGGCTGCTTCCGGGGGTGGCGTGCGTGCAAGCACTTGTGCACGAGCAGGAGCTCATCTCGGACATGGGGAAGACGACGACCGAAGCTGCGCGGGTGGTGTTCCGCGACTGTTGCACGTGTAGCGCTTCGGTCTTGTGTGTGCGAACACGAATAGAGAGGGTTGAGCGCGTGCGGGAGTGTGCAGGGGCAGCGAGGTGAGTTCCAGAAACTCAGCCATGGCGGATATGGAGTTGGCGGCTCGAGAAGACGACTATGGCGACGAATTGAACAAGAGAGAGGCTGGGAGGAGCGTATGCTCACCGAGGGGAGGCTGATGGAGTTGTACGATGTCGTTGGAGACAGAAGACGGCGAGAAGGCACGCTGATCGGGGCGGCGATGGATTAGCCGGAGGAAGAAGACGATGTAGAGGATGTCGTGGAAGGAGCTACGGGACCGTGTGGACGTGTGTGTAGTCGAGGAAGACGACAACGAGGTACACGAGGCTTCGGATGAAGAAGACGACAGCTGCTTGTCGGATCACGACGGAGAGAAGCTCGGTCTCCTGAAGAAGAGGAAGCAGGGGAAGACGACGGCGACATGGACGTGGACGACGACATGGAGGCGATCCAGTTCGACCACCCATCAGAATCGGCCGAGGATGGAGACGGGGTGCAGGAGGACATGTCGAAGAAGAGCTTGAGGCCCTCTAGCCACGAGAACAACGACGGACATCGACAGGCTTATCTCCCTGCTCTCGGTGCATCTGATTTGTGGTAGAAGCAGAGGGAAGGGAAGGATGTGTCGACGGTGAGAGGGGAAGAGGGGAAACCCTAGGAGAGGGAGCGGGGAGGTCTTATAGGGGGCGCAGGCTCGGCTGGCTCGCCACCGTGGCCATGTGTGGACGCCCCTGTGGGTTTTACCATGAGAGAGAGCAAGCAAGGGAGGTGGAAGAAAAAGGTGAGGGACGAGGATGACAGGTGGGGCCGGCCCGGTGCATGTGGGAAAAATTTCCAGGGGAGAGAGGAGTTAGGCTGGGTCGACTGGGCTGCTGCTGGACTCCTTCTCTCTTAGCCTTTTCATTATTTCCTTATTTCCCTCAGGCACAAATATGTTGAGAAAAGAAAGAGGGCTTAGAGGTAGAATATTTCAGAAAACAAAATATCCTTGGAGCACTGGAATCATGCACAAATAGAATAAAATGGTTTGGCAATTTTTAGAGATAGAAAAACAATTCAAGTTTGAATTAAATTCAAACTTGAGCCATTTTTGAACCCAACCGAAACATCTTCAAATTAGCTGAAAATTGGAGGAGATGGTGTAGGTATGGTTTACGGAATTTAGAAAGATAGTGAACAATTCATTGGAGCAGAAGAATGCCACTTGCAATAATTGGGAGAAAAGAAAGAATTGGAAGCGTTGACTTGGTTTTGATGAAACTTGGTGGAACCAAGTTGGAGCTTGAGAACAAGAAAAGGGAAGGCAAGAGGAAGAGCACACCCAACTACACAAATGGAAACGAGGCAACATGAACATGATGGATGCAAATGCACATGGCAACAAACATGAAGATGGAATGCACAAAGTGAGAAGAAAAGATAACACAAGCATGATGATGCAACAATTATTATGACAATTATGGAAACGCATACATGGCAACAACAAAATAAATGGAAGGGCTACTGGAGCATCGGTCTCGGGGCGTTACAACACTCCACCACTACGAGAGGATCTTGTCCCGAAATCTAGAATGGCACTGGAGGGAAAACGGAAGAGGAAGAGAAGAGGTGAAACTAAGTTGCTACTTTGACAAACGAGTGGAACCAAAGAACCTTGAAGAGGTTAAACCAATTCGAGAAAAGAATGCAACGGAGATGAATGAAGTTGAAAGCACTCCGTTAGAAAAGAGGAACAAGGAAGAACAAATTCGGACAACACTCTGTCTGAAAAGAAAAAGAATTGAATAAGAACTTGATAAGATGAGAAGATACTTGACGAGATGAACAACACATTGCCTCCAGAACTATTGAAAGAATGGCACAAGGGGTAAGAAAGATTCCAGACAGCACTCCGGTTGAGAAGGGAGGCAAAACTTGATAATATGAGAGAGGTCGAATGAAAACACGACACTCCGGTTGAATGGATAAGCAAAGGAAAGAACAAGATCTTGGCAAGATGAGATGATGAGAGAAGAGAGAAACATCACAATGCCTCCGTAAGAAGAAAGAATATAGATCATTGAAAAGAAAGGATGGAGAAAGAAAAGGTCAACTTATGCCACAAGTGAGCTTGAAGATCACCCTTCCAAGAAAGTTAAAACAGAGTTGTTGGAAAACCGACAACGAAAAGGACAAACTTGTTGTGGCCTTATGGAAAACATCTTGAAATCATGAGGTGAAATTTCTACCACTAACGAAAACAATAGATTGGATTGATACGAACAAGAAGACGATGAGCTTATTTCACTGGGAGGATAGATGAAGAACTTGGGTCATTTATGAGCACCATAAATAGCAACAATCCTTAGGGAAGGCTTTAAGTGAAAATTTAACCCAAGATACTCCAATTACGAGATTGATGGATTTAAAATATCTCATTCTTGATAACTTGTGAATCAAGAAACATGAAGGAAAATTATCAAGAATGACATAACACCACCTCAAAAGATAAGATAGAAGGGATTGCACTTCGGAATGCAAGATGAAGAATACTTGAGCTCCTTTGAAAAGAATCTCGATGAACACTTCGAGAAGGAATTAAATCCTTGATGAGCCGTCATGTAGAGCCTCCCTAAAGAACTTCGGTAATAAAAAAAAAGGATAACAAAAGGAAAGAGAAGTTGAAAGCATAAGGTGAAGCCTTGCAATGATTAGATGGAGCTTCGCAATGAAATAATTGAGAGAACTTGGAACTCCGGAAAGAAAGATGAACAATTGACAACGAGAATTTGATGAACCTCCAGAATAAAGAATTAAACGGTTGGATGAAACAAGAATAAGAATTATGTTATGCGTATCCTTCACCAATTAAATTGATGACAATCAACGGATTTGGCACACTACTTATTCTCGTAGACAGGATTAAGATAGATATAGCAAAAACTTGGGAAGGTCTTCAATGATCCACCGGTAGGATTCGAAACAACGAATGAATTGATATGATAACCAAGGAAGAGAACTCTTGAACGAACCACCAGTAAGAATTGAAAATGAACGAAGTAAAGGGATGAATCACCGGGTTGGAATTGTGACATGGATGAAGTTACTTGAGACAATCTAGATACATGAGAATGAAAGAATCACGAACTGATTAGAGATCACTTAAATGAAGCACCGGTAAGATTTGGAGAACAATAGCTGGAAGCTGGAATGAATAATATTTGAAAAGATGGCCTTCGGAGTAAAGAAATGGAAACAACTCATGAAATGCTCTGGATAGGTGAAAAGAATAGTCACAATCAAAACAATTATGAGAGGATGGCAATAAGCTAGCATCATGAATCTTCGAGAGAATGGATAAGATTGAAGAGAAACTCTTCTTCGGTCTTCAAATTCTGAGAATTACGACGGGACACACCATGAAGAATTGTTGAATCACTCCGGAATGAAGAAGAATGGAAAATTTGAACCAACGATGAAAAGAATTTGACAGATCTTGGAGAAATACATTTGACTGATGATGATTCATTCTTACGTGAAACTTCAAAAGAATTTAGGATAGCTCCGGGAAAATAAGAAGAGTCGAGTAAGATCCTGGGAAAAGACCTGTGGGTTAGGGCCCACTTAAAAGAAACATCGTTGATGAATTAAAAGATAGATTGCACCGGTTGAATCAATGGCTTGAATAAGGTAACATTCTCGAAAGATCTTGAATGGCAAGACGAGCCTTCAAAGGTATCTTCAGGGCACCAGAACAATTGAATAACGAGAAGTGGATGATTATGAGGTGCAACGGCATGAGAAAACATTTGAAACGAGGAAAAGGGATATGATCAACACCAAAAGCTTGAATTGAAACCACCAGAGAAGAAAAAGAACAAAGAATGATGAACTAGAAGCTCCGTTAGAATCTTCATGAGAAACACCGGATAAGAATGGAGAGATTTCCATCGATAAAATGGATAGTTGATTAAGAAATCTGAGTCCTCGAAGAAAAAGGGTGGGTGGGTGGGAAAAACAAAGTCAACTTGGAACAGATGAAGACAACACCGTTGAGAAGAACTAGCAATAGATCTTGCGGATGTTGCGATGATCGAACCCGCTTGAAGAGAGACACGCCGTTTGAAAAGAATTGACAACACAATATCGATGATCAAGAAGGATTAGTATTCACATCGGAGTACGAGAACAACTCTTAGGAAAAGTATGGAATCAACATTTGACTTCGAAGAAACTCGAATACCACAACTCAAAACAAAAAAACAAGGATTGGCTTGCAGAATAAGCCGGAACAAACATATGATAGAGATTTCGTCCGAAGTTTTCGTGGTGGGGCCTACACGGGCTCGATCGTACAACACCATCATGTACAAGGCAGTGCACATGACATACGAAGCGTCCCCGAGTCGGCATAGCCAAGGACTCTTTAAGACACAATGAGACCACTGTAAGACCAATCGTGGATAGGCGGACCACTAGACGTCGAACCCCAATTTCGTATCATACATCTGTCAAAAAGATATCCTAGGAGCTACTCGAATTCCCACTTATAAACTCCCGAAATTTTCCGGTTATGCAATCAGGTGTTGGGGATACAGGGGAAGCATACTATCTCACCCAAAACTAACAAATCCTACATCCAGCTGTATCCATCCCTCAACACATAACCAAGAAACCTTTGAAAATCGTTTACCTCAACCTTCGAAAAGCATACGTTATACAAGTTATGGCAATACTCCCGAACTCCCGCCCCAGTACTGGGTGGCATCGAGGTTATCTCACCAACAACTGCATAAAAGAGATTTTCGATGTCGGCGAAACTCAGGTATTCCAGAAATGCAACGATAAAATTGTGATGACAACACCTCAGAGCTCAACTCCCCGGGACACTTCCACAACCCCTAAATGTCAGGAGGCACCAAGAACAATGTTCTCATCACAAAACCATTGGAACGATTCCAAGATACCCGCGTGATCCTAATTTTTTTAGTGAAATTGAGAAGAGAAGAGTCAAAACTCTACGTCGGAAGCCTCACCAGAGCGACGAAGGGACTGAGGAGTAAAAAGAATCCTACTCTCCGATATATATAATCATATAAGACTCAAAACATTTTTCTAGACTCAACAATGCAAGCGATTCGATCAAGCAGGGGGCTGCTAAAGTCGGGGCTGGATCTGATTACCAACTTGTAATGCCCTCGATGCGGCTATATCTCCCACGTGTCGAAGCACAACTTAGAGGCATAACCGCATTGAAAGCAATGTCACAAGTGAGCTAATCTTCACACGACCCATGTAATACATAAGGGAAAGAAATACATAGTTGGCTTACAATCGCCACTTCACACAATTACATGAATAAAGCATTACATCAATCGGATACAATCAAGGTCCAACTACGGAACCCAAAATAAAAGAAGACTACCCCAAATGCTACACAGATCCCTGATCGACCCCAACTGGGCTCCACTACTGATCAACTAGAACGGAACAACTCAAAGGACAAGATCTTCATCGAGATCCTCCTTGAGCTTGGTTGCGTCACCTGCACGATAACATCGGCACCTGCAAACTGGTTTTGGAAGTATCTGTGAGTCACGGGGACTCAGCAATCTCACACCCTCGCGATCAAGACTATTTAAGCTTATAGGTAAGGTAAAAGGGTATGATGTGGAGCTGCAGCAAGCGACTAGCATATTTGGTGGCTAACATACGCAAATGAGAGCGAGAAGAGAAGGCAAAAGCACGGTCGAACAACTATGATCAAGAAGTGATCCTAGAACAACCTACGTCAAGCATAACTCCAACACCGTGTTCACTTCCCGGACTCCACCGAGAAGAGACCATCACGGTTACACACGCGGTTGATGTATTTTAATTAAGATCCACTTCAGGTTTTCTACAACCAGACATTAACAAATTCCCATCTGCCCATAACCGCGGGCACGGCTTTCAAAAGTTCAAATCCCTGCAGGGGTGTCCCAACTTAGCCCATCACAAGCTCTCACGGTCAATGAAGGATATTCCTTCTCCCAAGACAATTCGATCAGACTCGGCATCCAGGTTACAAGACATCCTCGACAATGGTAAAACAAGTCCAGCAACACCGCCCGAATGTGCCAACAAATCCCGATAGGAGCTGCACATATCTCGTTCTCAGGGCACACTCAGATGAGACATCCTACGAGTAAAACCAACCCTCAGGTTGCCCCGAGGTGGCCTCGCAGTCTACTCGGTTGGACCAACACTCAGAGGAGTACTGGCCCGGGGGGGTTAAAATAATGATGACCCTTGAGCCGGCCGACTCAAGGGAAAGAAAAGGCTAGGTGGCGAATGGTAAAACCAATGTTGGGCATTGCTGGAGGAGTTTTATTCAAGGCGAACTGTCAAGGGGTTCCCATTATAACCCAACCGCGTAAGGAACGCAAAATCCGGGAACATAACACCGATATGACGGAAACTAGGGCGGCAAGAGTGGAACAAAACACCAGGCATAAGGCCGAGCCTTCCACCCTTTACCAAGTATATAGATGCATTAATTAAATAAGAGATATTGTTATACCCAAAAAATAATCATGTTCCAACATGGGACAAACTCCAATCTTCACCTGCAACTAACAACGCTATAAGAGGAGCTGAGCAAAGCGGTAACATAGCCAAACAACGGTTTGCTAGGACAAGGTGGGTTAGAGGCTTGGCTTAACAATATAGGAGGCATGATAAGCAAGTGGTAGGTATCGCAGCATATGCATAGCAAAAGAGCGAGCAACTAAGCAAGCAAAGATAGAAGTGATTTTGAGGGTATGGTCATCTTGCCTGAGATCCCGCAAGGAAGAAGAACAAGTCCATGAAGGCAAATAGACGTAGCCAACGGATCCTCACAAACGCAATGTTACCGGACTACCGAGAAGAAGTACACCGGAAAGAAAGCAAACAACAAAGTAATCAACCACCACATAAACATGGCATGATGCAGAACCAAGTATGATGCATGTCCGGTTTAAATATGCATGGCATGGCAAAGTGCACAAGCAATCCTACAAATTAGGTGGAGATCAATATGCAACAGAGTTGCATATTGAAGAAAACACCACATGACTTATTTAGTTCTCTCTCGTTTATGTACCCAACAAGATTAAATGTTGATTAACATGGCAAGAGGGTGAAGCAAAAGATAACTACCTATCTAGGCAAGTTTAAATGAGGCAAGTCCGGAAACAAACCTCATGTGCAATTTAAGGATTTGGTACTGTTCTACCCTCAACCATATTTTAGAGTTGTTAAACATGCAAAGTAAAGTCATCATGTTAAACTAGGCATTTTTCTACCGCATTTGCATATAAAGATTATTTAAAACTGAGCTACGGTTATTTAGATATGAATTAAATCATTTTAGCATGTCATAAGGGCAAAATTACACAAACAACATTTTAAACATTTTGCCAAGGGTGAAAGTTGCATATTATGAAAGTACATGAAATCCTAAGCATTTTACATATATTACATGCTTTATTATGGTGCATGGATATTTAGATATGAGCAAAGCAAATTAATGGCATTTCTAAAAATATGCATGCACTGGAAATATGCCAAAATCACAGTGGAAAAAAAACATGCACGGGCCTGATTGTAGCGGCCCGGGAGCGAATGAGGCCTGAGTGAGCGCTGCGTGTGTGTGCAACAGTAAAGGGAAAAAAGAGCAAAAAAATGGGGCCTGCTGGGACTTGATCCCACGACCTCCTGCGTAGGGGAGCAGAGCATTGACCAGCTGGCCTGACTGAGTGTTTGTGATAAGGAAGGGGCATAGTTCTTTTGAACAAGCAGAGGCTCGGTCTTGGAACCGCCATGAACGCACAGCAACTTGCCGGCGACGACGACGAGCAAAGCAGCGGCTACAGGTGCAGCGGATCATCGGCGGGGGTGCGGAAATGTGCTAGGGTGCGCGCTTGTGAGCGAAGGCTGCTTCCGGGGGTGGCGTGCGTGCAGGCACTTGTGCACGAGTAGGAGCTCGTCTCGGACATGGGGAAGATGACGGCCGAAGCCGCGCGGGTGGTGTTCCGGGGCTGCTACGCATGCAGCGCTTCGGTCTTGCGTGTGCGAACGCAAACAGAAAGGGTTGAGTGCATGCGGGAGTGTGCAAGGGCAGCGAGGTGAGTTCCAGAAACTCAGCCATGGCGGATATGGAGTTGACAAGACGTGCCAATGGCAACCGCATCTCGGGACGTGGGGCGTTGAAACATGAAAGCGGTTTGGAATTATGGCCGGTTAGACGTAATATCGTGCTACGAAAAAGTTGTCAGTGGATGGAACTCGTGTAAGAATATATTCTCTCTGCGGTTGTGTATGGTGTATGTGACAGGTCCGGATACTATCATCGCATCCGAAGACTATCTTGAAGCTCGGATAGAAGGGAACCCGCCTTGCAATGCCGAAGATAATCTGCGTGCCGGACTCCTCGTCATTGAAGCCAGGTTCAGGGGCTACTGAGGGAGTCCTGGACTAAGGGCGGGCATCCGGCCTGTTATCCATTGGCCGGACTGATGGGCTGAGAAGACATGAAGGCCGAAGACTGTACCTATGTCCGTATGGGACTCTCCTTGGCATGGAAGGCAAGCTTGGCGACCGACTATGAAGATTCCTTCTTATGTAACCGACTCTATGTAACCCTAGACCCCCCGGGTGTCTATATAAACCGGAGGGGTTATTCCGGAAAGGGGAGACTCATTACCATAGCCATATAGGTTAGACTTCTAGGGTTTAGCCATTACGATCTCGTGGTAGATCAACTCTTGTAACACTCATATTCATCAAGATCAATCAAGCAGGACGTTGGGTATTACCTCCATATAGAGGGCCCGAACCTGGGTAAATATTGTGTCCCCCGTCTCCTGTTACCATCGATCATAGACACATAGTTCAGGACCCCCTACCCAAGATCTGCCAGTTTTGACACCGACTGGCACCCCATAGACACACAAGTTGATCATTGATCTCTTAGGTGTGTACGGTGCCCCCCTCAACCATAATCCACCTCGGCCATATCATAGCGGTGCTTAGGCAAAGCCCTGTTCCGATAGCATCATCATCACCGTCATCACGCCGTCGTGCTGACAAAGCTCTCCCTCAACACTCTGCTGGATCGTGAGTTCGTGGGACGTCACCGAGCCGAACGTGTTCAGATCGTGGAGGTGTCATACTTTCGGTACTAGGATCGGTCGATCGTGAAGACGTACGACTACATCAACCGCGTTGTCTTAACGCTTCCGCTTATGGTCTACGAGGGTACGTAGACAACACTCTCCCCTCTCGTTGTTATCCATCACCATGATCTTGCGTGTGCGTAGGAAAATTTTGAAATTACTGCGTTCCCCAACAGTGGCATCCGAGCCAGGTCTATGCGTAGATGTTATATGCATGCGTAGAACACAAAGGAGTTGAGGGCGTGGGTATATACATATTGCTTGTCGTCACTAGTTGATTCTTGATTCAGCGGTATTATTGGATGAAGCGGCCCAGAACGACATTACGCGTACGCTTACGCGAGACTGGTTCTACCAACGTGCTTCGCACACAGGTGGCTAGTGGGTGTCTGTTCTCCAACTTTAGTTGAATCGGATTCAATGAACAGGGTTCTTTCTGAAGATCAAAAAGCAGTCACTATACCGCGTTGTGGTTTTTGATGCGTAGGTAAGAACGGTTCTTGCTCAGCCCAGAGCAGCCACGTAAAACTTGCAACAACAAAGTAGAGGACGTCTAACTTGTTTTTGCAGGAGTTTTTGTGATGTGATATGGTCAAGACGTGATGAGATATAAGTTGTTGTATGAGATGATCCTGTTTTTGTTGAAGTTATCGGCAACTGGCAGAAGCCTTATGGTTGTCTCTTTATTGGATAAGATGCAAGCGCCAAATAATTGCTTTACTTTATCGCTATGCGATAGCAATAGTTGCAAGAGCAATAGTTGGCGAGACGACCATGTGATGACACGTTGATAGAGATCAAGATGATCGAGATCATAGTGTCATGCCGGTGACCATAGAGATCATGACGGTACTTTGGAGATGGAGATCAAAGGCGCAAGATGATGATGGCCATATCATGTTGAATGAAATATGCCCTAGAGGCAATAATAAATTTATTATTTATTTCCTTATTTCATGATAAATGTTTATTATTCATGCTACAATTGTATTAACCGGAAACATAATACATGTGTGAATACATAGACAAACAAAGTATCACTAGTATGCCTCTACTTGACTAGCTCGTTGATCAAAGATGGTTATGTTTCCTAACCATAGACATGAGTTGTCATTTGATAAACGGGACCACATCATTAGGAGAATGATGTGATTGACTTGACCCATTCCATTAGCTTAGCACTTGATCGTTTTAGTTTACTGCTATTGCTTTCTTCATGACTTATACATGTTCCTATGACTATGAGATTATGCAACTCCCGATTACCGGAGGAACACTTTGTGTGCTACCAAACGTCACAACGTAACTGGGTGATTATAAAGGTGCTCTATAGGTGTCTCCAATGGTACTTGTTGAGTTGGCATAGATCGAGATTAGGATTTGTCACTCCGATTGTCGGAGAGGTATCTCTGGGCCCTCTCGGTAATGCACATCACTATATGCCTTGCAAGCAATGCAACTAATGAGTTAGTTGCGGGATAGTGCATTACAGAATGAGTAAAGAGACTTGCCGGTAACGAGATTGAACTAGGTATTGAGATACCGACGATCGAATCTCGGGCAAGTAACATAAGGATGACAAAGGGAACAACGTATGTTGTTATGCGGTTTGACTGATAAAGATCTTCGTAGAATATGTAGGAGCCAATATGAACATCCAGGTTCCTCTATTTGTTATTGACCGGAGACGTGTCTCGGTCATGTCTACATAGTTCTCGAACCCGTAGGGTCCGCACGCTTAACGTTCTGTGATGATCGGTATTATGAGTTTATGTGATTTGATGTACCTAAGGTAGTTTGGAGTCCCGGATGAGATCGGGGACATGACGAGGAGTCTCGAAATGGTCGGACGTAAAGATCGATATATTGGGCGACTATATTCGGATATCGGAAAGGTTCCGAGTGATTCGGGTATTTTTCGGAGTACCGGGGAATTACAGGAATACGAGGAAGAAGTAATGGGCCTCATGGGCCAAGTGGTGGAAGAGAGGAGGCAGGGCGCGCGACCCCCCTAGCCGAAACCGAATTGGACTAGGGGGCTGGCCCCCCTTTCCCCCTTTCCTCCCTCTCCTTCCTTCTCCCCTTCCCCTTCCTTTCCTCCTCCTAGTAGGAGTAGGAAAGGGGAGTCCTACTCCTACTAGGAGGAGGACTCCTCCTCCTGGCGCGCCCTACAGGGGCCGACCGACCTCCCCCTTGCTCCTTTATATACGGGGGCAGGGGGGCACCCTAGAACACACAAGTTGATAATTGATCCCTTAGCCGTGTGCGGTGCCCCCCTCCACCATGATCCACCTCGATCATATCGTAGCGGTGCTTAGGCGAATCCCTGCATCGGTAGAAACATCATCACCGTCATCACACTGTCGTGCTGACGGAACTCTCTCGTGAAGCTCTGCTGGATCGGAGTTCGTGGGACGTCATCGAGCTGAACGTGTGCTGAACTCGGAGGTGCCGTGCGTCCGGTACTTGGATCGGTCGGATCGTGAAGACGTTCGACTACATCAACCGCATTCTCATAACGCTTCCTTTTACGGTCTACGAGGGTACGTGGATGATACTCTTCCCTCTTGTTGCTATGCATCACCATGATCTTGCGTGTGTGTAGGAATTTTTTTGAATTTACTATGTTCCCCGACAGTGGCATCCAAGCCAGGTTTATGCGTAGATGTTATATGCACGAGTAGAACACAAGTGAGTTGTGGGCAATACAAGTCATACTGCTTACCAGCATGTCATACTTTGCTTTGGCGGTATTGTTGGATGAAGCGGCCGGACTGACATTACGCGTACGCTTACGCGAGACTAGTTCTACCGACGTGCTTCGCACACAGGTGGCTGGCGGGTGTTAGTTCTCCAACTTTAGTTGAACCGAGTGTGACTACGCCCGGTCCTTGTTGAAGGTTAAAACAACACTAACTTGACGAAATATCGTTGTGGTTTTGATGCGTAGGTAAGAACGGTTCTTGCTCAGCCCATAGTAGCCATGTAAAACTTGCAACAACAAAGTAGAGGACGTCTAACTTGTTTTTGCAGTGCATGTTTTGATGTGGTATGGTCAAGACATGATGCTAAATTTTATTGTATGAGATGATCATGTTTTGTAACACAGTTATCAACAACTGACAGGAGCCATACGGTTGTCGCTTTATTGTATGAAATTCAATCGCCATGTAATTGCTTTACTTTATCACTAAGCGGTAGCGATAGTCGTGGAGGCAATAGTTGCCGTGACGACAACGATGCTTTGATGGAGATCAAGGTGTCAAGCCGGTGACAATGGTGATCATGACGGTGCTTTGGAGATGGAGATCACAGGCACAAGATGATGATGGCCATATCATATCACTTATTGATTGCACGTGATGTTTATCCTTTATGCATCTTATTCTGCTTGATTAACGGTAGCACTATAAGATGATCTCTCACTAAATTTCAAGGTACACGTGTTCTCCCTAAGTATGCACCGTTGCCAAAGTTCGTCATGCCGAGACACCACGTGATGATCGGGTGTGATAAGCTCTACATTCACATACAACGGGTGCAAGCTAGTTTTGCACACGCAGAAATACTCGGGTTAAACTTGGCGAGCCTAGCATATGCCGATATGGCCTCGGAACATAGAGACTGAAAGATTGAGCGTGAATCATATAGTAGATATGATCAACATAGTGCTGTTCACCATTGAAAACTACTCCATTTCACGTGATGATCGGTCATGGTTTAGTTGATATGGATCATGTGATCACTTAGATGATCAGAGGGATATCTATCTAAGTGGGAGTTCTTAAATATGATTAATTGAACTTTAATTTATCATGAACTTAGTACCTGATAGTATTTTGCTTGTCCATGTTGTTGTAGATAGATGGCCCGTGTTGTTGTTCCGTTAAATTTTAATGCGTTCCTTGAGAAAGCAAAGTTGAAAGATGATGGTAGCAATTACATGGACTGGGTCCGTAACTTGAGGATTATCCTCATTGCTGCATAGAAGAATTACATCCTGGGAGCACCGCTAAGTGCCAAACCCGCTATAGGAGCAACACCAGATGTTATGAACGTCGGGCAGAGCAAAGCTGATGACTACTCGATAGTTCAGTGTGACATGCTTTACGACTTAGAACCGGGACTTCAACGATGTTTTGAACGTCATGGAGCATATAGATGTTCCAGGAGTTGAAGTTAATATTTCAAGCAAATGCCCGGATTGAGAGATATGAAGTCTCCAATAAGTTCTACAACTGCAAGATGGAGGAGAATAGTTCTGTCAGTGAACATATACTCAGAATGTCTGGGTACCATAACCACTTGACTCAACTGGGAGTTAATATTCCTGTTGATAGTTTCATTGACAGAGTTCTTCAATCACTGCCACCAAGCTACAAAAGCTTCATGATGAACTATAATATGCAAGGGATGGATAAGACGATTCCCGAGCTCTTCGCAAAGCTGCGGAGGTAGAAATCAAGAAGGAGCATCAAGTGTTGATGGTCAATAAGACCACCAGTTTCAACAAAAAGGGTAAAGGAAAGAATAAAGGGAACTTCAAGAAGAACAACAAACAAGTTGCTACTCAAGAGAAGAAACCCAAGTGTGGACCTAAGCCTGAGACTGAGTGCTTCTACTGCAAAGGGACTGGTCACTGGAAGCGGAACTGCCCCACGTATTTGGCGGATAAGAAGGACGGCAAGGTGAACAAAGGTATATGTGATATACATGTTATTGATGTGTACCTTACTAAAGCTCGTAGTAGCACCTGGGTATTTGATACTAGTTCTGTTGCTAACATTTGCAACTCGTAACAGGGAGTATGGATTAAGCGAAGATTGGCTAAGGACGAG
This sequence comes from Triticum aestivum, assembly GCF_018294505.1. Taxonomy (NCBI): domain Eukaryota; kingdom Viridiplantae; phylum Streptophyta; class Magnoliopsida; order Poales; family Poaceae; genus Triticum; species Triticum aestivum. Next base: position 165,343,602 of record NC_057803.1, on the reverse strand, counting down.
GTGACGATGCGCGTGGGAAATGGTTCCAAAGTCGATGTGATCGCCGTCGGCACGCTACCTCTACATCTACCTTCGGGATTAGTTTTAGACCTGAATAATTGTTATTTGGTGCCAGCGTTGAGCATGAACATTATATCTAGATCTTGTTTGATGCGAGATGGTTATTCATTTAAATCAGAGAATAATGGTTGTTCTATTTATATGAGTAATATCTTTTATGGTCATGAACCCTTGAAGAGTGGTCTATTTTTGATGAATATCGATAGTAGTGATACACATATTCATAATGTTGAAACCAAAAGATGCAGAGTTGATAATGATAGTGCAACTTATTTGTGGCACTGCCGTTTAGGTCATATTGGTGTAAAGCGCATGAAGAAGCTCCATTGTGATGGACTTTTGGAATCACTTGATTATGAATCACTTGGTACTTGCGAACCATGCTTCATGGGCAAGGTGACTAAAATGCCGTTCTCCGGAACTATGGAGCGAGCAACAGATTTGTTGGAAATCATACATACTGATGTATGTGGTCCGATGAATATTGAGGCTCGCGGCGGGTATTGTTATTTTCTCACCTTCATAGATGATTTGAGCAGATATGGGTATATCTACTTGATGAAACATAAGTCTGGAACATTTGAAAAGTTCAAACAATTTCAGAGTGAAGCGGAAAATCATCGTAACAAGAAAATAAAGTTTCTACGATCTGATTGTGGAGGAGAATATTTGAGTTACGAGTTTGGTCTTCATTTGAAACAATGCGGAATAGTTTCGCAACTCACGCCACCCAGAACACCACAGCGTAATGGTGTGTTCGAACGTCGTAATCGTACTTTACTAGATATGGTGCGATCTATGATGTCTCTTACTGATTTACCGTTGTCGTTTTGGGGTTACGCTTTAGAGACAGCTGCATTCACATTAAAAAGGCACCATTTAAATCCATTGAGGCGATGCCTTATGAACTATGGTTTGGCAAGAAACCAAAGTTTTCATTTCTTAAAGTTTGGGGCTGCGATGCTTATGTGAAAAAGCTTCAACCTGGTAAGCTCGAACCGAAATCGGAGAAATGTGTCTTCATAGGATACCCAAAGGAGACTGTTGGGTACACCTTCTATCACAGATCCGAAGGCAAGACATTTGTTGCTAAGAATGGATCCTTTCTAGAGAGGGAGTTTCTCTCAAAAGAAGTGAGTGGGAGGAAAGTAGAACTTGATGAGGTAACTGTACCTGCTCCCTTATTGGAAAGTAGTTCATCACAGAAACCAGTTCCTATGACACCTACACCAATTAGTGAGGAAGCCAATGATGATGATAATGAAACTTCAGATCAAGTTACTACCGAACCTCGTAGGTCAACCAGAGTAAGATCCGCACCAGAGTGGTACGGTAATCCTATTCTGGAGGTCATGTTACTTGACCATGACGAACCTACGAACTATGAGGAAGCGATGATGAGCCCAGATTTCGCATAATGGCTTGAGGCCATGAAATCTGATATGGGATCCATGTATGAGAACAAAGTGTGGACTTTGGTTGACTTGCCCGATGATCGGCAAGCCATCGAGAATAAATGGATCTTTAAGAAGAATACTGAGGCTCACGGTAACGTTACTGTCTACAAAGCTCGACTTGTTGCGAAAGGTTTTCGACAAGTTCAAGGGGTTGACTACGATGAGACTTTCTCACGCGTAGCGATGCTTAAGTCCGTCCGAATCATGTTAGCTATTGCCGCATTTTATGATTATGAAATTTGGCAAATGGATGTAAAGACTGCATTCCTGAATGGATTTCTGGAAGAAGACTTTTATATGATGCAACCTGAAGGTTTTATCGATCCAAAGGGTACTAACAAAGTGTGCAAGCTCCAGCGATCCATCGATGGATTGGTGCAAGCATCTTGGAGTTGGAATAAACGTTTTGATAGTGTGACCAAAGCATATGCTTTTATACAGACTTTTGGAGAAGTCTATATTTACAAGAAAGTGAGTGGGAGCTCTGTAGCATTTCTAATATTATATGTGGATGACATATTGTTGATTGGAAATGATATAGAATTTCTGGATAGCATAAAAGGATACTTGAATATGAGTTTTTCAATGAAAGACCTCGGTGAAGCTGCTTATATATTGGGCATCAAGATCTATAGAGATAGATCAATACGCTTAATTGGACTTTCACAAAGCACATACCTTGATAAAGTTTTGAAGAAGTTCAAAATGGATCAAGCAAAGAAAGGGTTATTTCCTGTGTTACAAGGTGTGAAGTTGAGTAAGACTCAATGCCTGACCAATGCAGAAGATAGAGAGAAAATGAAAAATGTTCCCTATGCTTCAGCCATAGGCTCTATCATGTATGCAATGATGTGTACCAGACCTGATGTGTGCCTTGCTATTAGTTTAGAAGGGAGGTACCAAAGTAATCCAGGAGTGGATCACTGGACAGCGGTCAAGAACATCCTGAAATTCCTGAAAAGGACTAAGGATATGTTTTTCATTTATGGAGGTGACAAAGAGCTCGTCATAAATGGTTACGTCGATGCAAACTTTGACACTGATCCAGACGATTCTAAATCGCAAACCGGATACGTGTTTATATTGAATGGAGGAGCTATCAGTTGGAGCAGTTCTAAACAAAGCGTCGTGGCGGGATCTATGTGTGAAGCAGAGTACATAGCTACTTCGGAAGCAGCAAATGAAGGAGTCTGGATGAAGGAGTTCATATCTGATCTAGGTGTCATACCTAGTTCATCGGGTCCAATGAAAATCTTTTGTGACAATACTGGTGCAATTGCCTTGGCAAAGGAATCCATATTTCACAAGAGAACCAAACACATCAAGAGACGCTTCAATTCCATCCACGACCAAGTCCAGGCGGGAGACATAGAGATTTGCAAGATACATACGGATCTGAATGTTGCAGACCCGTTGACTAAGCCTCTCTCACGAGCAAAACATGATCAGCACCAAGGCTCCATGGGTGTTAGAATCATTACTGTGTAATTTAGATTATTGACTCTAGTGCAAGTGGGAGACTGAAGGAAATATGCCCTAGAGGCAATAATAAAGTTATTATTTATTTCCTTATTTCATGATAAATGGTTATTATTCATGCTAGAATTGTATTAACCAGAAACATAATACATGTGTGAATACATAGAAAAACAAAGTGTCACTAGTATGCCTCTACTTGACTAGCTTGTTGATCAAAGATGGTTATGTTTCCTAACCATAAACATGAGTTGTCATTTGATAAACGATATCACATCATTAGGAGAATGATGTGATTGACTTGACCCATTCCGTTAGCTTAGCACTTGATCATTTTAGTTTACTGCTATTGCTTTCTTCATGACTTCTACATGTTCCTATGACTATGAGATTATGCAACTCCTGATTACCGGAGGAACACTTTGTGTGCTACCAAACATCACAACATAACTGGGTGATTATAAAGGTGCTTTACAGGTGTCTCCAATGGTACTTATTGAGTTGGCATAGATCGAGATTAGGATTTGTCACTCCGATTGTCGGAGAGGTATCTATGGGCCCTCTCGGTAATGCACATCACTATAAGCCTTGCAAGCAATGAACTAATGAGTTAGTTGCGGGATAGTGCATTACGGAACGAGTAAAGAGACTTGCCAGTAACAAGATTGAACTAGGTATTGAGATACCGACGATCGAATCTCGGGCAAGTAACATACCGATGACAAAGGGAACAACGTATGTTGTTATGCGGTTTGACCGATAAAGATCTTTGTAGAATATGTAGGAGCCAATATGAACATCCAGGTTCTGCTATTGGTTATTGACCGGAGATGTGTCTTGGTCATGTCTACATAGTTCTCGAACCCGTAGGGTCCGCACGCTTAATGTTCGCTGACGATCGGTATTATGAGTTTATTTGATATGATGTACCGAAGGTAAATTGGAGTCCCGGATAAGATCGGGGACATGATGAGGAGTCTTGAAATGGTCGAGACGTAAAGATCGATATATTGGACGACTATATTTGGACATCGGAAAGGTTCCGAGTGATTCGGGTATTTTTCGGACTACCAGGGAGTTACGGGAATACGGGGAAGAAGTAATGGGCCTCATGGGCCAAGTGGTGGAAGAGAGGAGGCAGGGCGTGCGCCCCCCTAGCCCAAACCTAATTAGACTAGGGGGCCAGCCCCCCTTTCCCCCTTTCCTCCCTCTCCTTCCTTCTCCCCTTCCCCCTTCCTTTCCTCCTCCTAGTAGGAGTAGGAAAGGGGAGTCCTACTTCTACTAGGAGGAGGACTCCTCTTCCTGGCACGCCCTACAGGGGCCGACCAGCCTCCCCTTGCTCCTTTATATACGGGGGCAGGGGGCACCCTAGAACACACAAGTTGATCATTGATCCCTTAGCCCCGGTGCCCCCCTCGATCATAATCCACCTTGATCATATCATAGCGGTGATTAGGCGAAGCCCTGCGTTGGTAGCAACATCATCACCGTCATCATGCCATCGTGCTGACGGAACTCTCTCGTGAAGCTCTGCTGGATCGGAGTTTGTGGGACGTCATCGAGCTGAACGTGTGCTGAACTCGGAGGTGCCGTGCATTCGGTACTTGGATCGGTTGAATCGTGATGACGTTCGACTACATCAACCGTGTTCTCATAACGCTTCCGCTTATGGTCTATGAGGGTACGTGGACGACACTCTTCCCTCTCGTTGCTATGCATCACCATGATCTTGCGTGTGCATAGGATTTTTTTTGAATTTACTACGTTCCCCAACACATGTCACATATTTTGATTGCATGTGATGTTTATCCTTTATGCATCTTATTTTGCTTAGTTCGGCGGTAGCATTATAAGATGATCTCTCACTAAATTTCAAGGTATAAGTGTTCTCCCTGAGTATGCACCATTGCGACAGTTCGTCGTGCCGAGACACCACGTGATGATCGGGTGTGATAAGCTCTACGTTGACATACAACGGGTGCAAGCCAGTTTTGCACACGCGGAATACTCAGGTTAAACTTGACGAGCCTAGCATATGCAGATATGGCCTCGGAACACCGGAGACCGAAAGGTCGAGCGTGAATCATATAGTAGATAGGAACAACATAGTGATGTTCACCATTGAAAACTACTCCATCTCACGTGATGATCGGACATGGTTTAGTTGTTTTGGATCACATGATCATTTAGATGACTAGAGGGATGTCTATATAAGTGGGAGTTCTTAAAGAATATGATTAATTGAACTTTAATTTATCACGAACTTAGTCCTGATAGTATTTGCATAACTATGTTGTAGATCAATAGCTCGCGATGTAGCTCCCCGTTTATTTTTGATATGTTCCTAGATAAAAACTATGTGTGAAAGATGATAGTAGCAATGATGCGGACTAGGTCCGTGATATGAGGATTATCTTCATTGCTGCATAGAAGAATTATGTCCTTGATGCACCGCTAGGTGACAAACCTATTGCAGGAGCAGATTCAGACGTTATGAACGTTTGACAAGCTCGGTATGATGACTACTTGATAGTTTAGTGCACCATGCTTTACGGCTTATAAGTGGGACTTCAAAAATGTTTTGAATGCCATGGAGCATATAAGATGTTACACGAGTTGAAATTGGTATCTCATACTCATGCCCGTGTCAAGAGGTATGAGACCTCTGACAGTACTTTGCCTACAAGATGGAGGAGAATAGCTCAACGAGTGAGCTTGTGCTCAAAATGTCTGAGTACTACAATCACTTGAATCAAGTGGGAGTTAATCTTCCCGATCAGATAGTGATTGACAGTGTTCTATAGTCACTATCACGAAGTTACTAGAAATTCATGATGAACTATAATATGCAAGGGATAACGGAAATGATTCCCAAAGCTCTTCGCCAGTCTCCATGGGGACCGGCTCCTCCATGTGTACCGCAGTGGAGGTCTCGCCTTTTGGCGCCTCCCTGACGGTGTCCTGGGCTCCTCCTCGGATCGGAGCGGTCCTCCGGGATAACACTTCGGTGTCGTCCTTGGCCCCGGGGGCATAAGCAGGCGGTGGCAACATGCTCGCCATCTCTGACAGAGCCAACAAACCTCCAAATGAGGATCGCTGGATAAGGTCACGGGCGGACTGCAATAATACAATTAACTATGTCAAGATAATGAAGAGAAAGGGCTGGATGCGCGCATGAGCGAGCCAAGTCACTTACGATGCGGCCTGGGGCTTAGTGTGAGGGCATCGTTCCGGACTGATGTCAACGTCCCACGCAGTGTTGATCGATGGGGCGCCCTTCCCCTTCTAGGCGTTTCCGCCTACGGATGCGCCGAAGCTGCCCTCTTCTTCTTCTTCTCCTCAGGGGGAGGATTGTTTTCCTCCTCCTCCTCCTCCTCCTCCTCCTCCTCCTCCTCCTCTTCCTCGCCATTGTCCTTGGGGACAGAGGAATGAGCTTTGTCATCTTCGGACGTCACTTCCTAAGTACCCTTGCGACGGGGGCCACTCTTGGCCCCCTTGGCCTTCCTCTTGGCCTTCTTCTCCGACGCCTTATAAAGCGCCGGCACCAGCATCTTCGCTAGACATGGGATGACCGGTTCTTCGAGCAGTGGAGCCATACACTGGATCCGCTTCGCCCTCTCCATCCAGTCCTGAAAAAGCAACAATAAAAGCTCATGTATCATCCTTGAAACAAACAAGTGGAGAATGCATCAAAAGAGACATACCTCGCTAGCGAGGTGTTTAGTGCTGTGCCCGCGATCTGAATCTGCGGCCGGCGGTTTCTCGTTGCCCTTAAAGAGCAAATTCCATGCACCTTCGTGAGTAGTCTCGAAGAGCCTCACCAGGGTCTGGTGCTTCTTCGGGTTGAACTCCCACAGAGGATGGCTTCGGCGCTGGACGGAAGGATCCGGTGAACTAGCATCACCTGGATCACATCAACGAGCTTGACATTCTTGCTTACCATGCTTTGAACGTGTGTCTGCAGCACTATCACCTCGTCAGGGGAACCCCAGTCTGGTCTCTTCTCGACCCAGGAGGTGAGTCGCATGGGAGTGCCAGAGAGGAATTCGGCAGCCGCAGCCCAAGTGGTGCCGCGAGGTTCTGTGATGTAGAACCACTGCTTCTGCCACTCCTTTACCGTGTCCACAAAAGTACTTTTGGGCTAGGAGACGTTGGACAACTTGCTCACCATGGCTCCTCCGCACTCCGCGTGCTGGCCATCCACCACCTTCGGCTTCATGTTAAAGACCTTGAGCCACAGCCCGAAGTGGGGTTGGATGCGGAGGAAGGCCTCACACATGACGATAAACGCCGAGATGTTGAGGAAGGAATTCGGGGACAGATCATGGAAATCTATCCCGTAGTAATACATCAACCCGCGGAAGAAATGGGGGATGAACACTACCCTCTCAGTGGGCTTCAGCGTGGGGACGACTTGTCCCTCGGTCGGCAGGCGGTGAGCGATCTCCTTCGCCAAGTATCCAGCCGCCTGAAGCTCCGTAATGTTCTCCTCCTGGATGAAGGAGACCATCCACTTGCCTTGACCTCCGTTTCCGTACATGGTTGCTTGAGTGGAAATGAGATGAGAACTTGGGCGCTGGAGCTCGAGATTGGAAAGGTGGAGATAGAGAGAAGGCGTGAGAGAGGAAGAGGGAATCTTTATCCTCTTATAAAGGCAACGAATATTAAACACCTCCTCACTCACCTTAAGATTCGCCTATTTCCAAGGGCTGTAGAAACGGCACGGTTGGGTTACCCATGCCCGCGTTGATGAGAATCCGCGATAAGGGGACACGATCTCTGCTTTGATAAGACGTGCCAATGGCAACCTCATCTCGGGACATGGGGCGTCGAAACATGAAAGCAGTTTGGAATTATGGCCGGTCAGACGTAATATCGTGCTACGAAAAAGTTGTCAGTAGATGGAACTCGTGTAAGAATATATTTTCTCTGCGGCTGTGTATGGTGTATGTGACAGGTCCGGATACTATCATCGCATCCGAAGCCTATCTTGAAGCTCGGATAGATGGGAACCCGCCTTGCAATGCCGAAGAGAATCTGCGCGCCGGACTCCTCGTCATTGAAGCCAGGTTCAGGGGCTACTGAGGGAGTCCTGGACTAAGGGGTCCTCGGGCGTCCGGCCTGTTATCCATGGGCCGGACTGATGGGCTGAGAAGACATGAAGGCCGAAGACTGTACCTGTGTCTGTATGGGACTCTCCTTTGCATGGAAGGCAAGCTTGGCGACCGACTATGAAGATTCCTTCTTATGTAACCGACTCTATGTAACCCTAGATCCCCCTGGTGTCTATATAAACCGGAGGGGTTATTCCAGAAAGGGGAGACTCATTACCATAGCCATACAGGTTAGACTTCTAGAGTTTAGCCATTACGATCTCGTGGTAGATCAACTCTTGTAACACTCATATTGATCAAGATCAATCAAGCAGGACGTTGGGTATTACCTCCATAGAGAGGGGCCGAACCTGGGTAAACATTGTGTCCCCCGTCTCCAGTTACCATCGATCCTAGACGCATAGTTCGGGACCCCCTACCCGAGATCCGCCAGGTTTGACACCGACAGGCACCCCATAGACACACAAGTTGATCATTGATCTCTTAGGCGTGTACGGTGCCCCCCTCAACCATAATCCACCTCGTTCATATCATAGTGGTGCTTAGGCGAAGCCCTGTTCCGGTAGCATCATCATCACCGTCATCATGCCGTCATGCTGACAAAGCTCTCCCTCAACACTTTGCTAGATCGTGAGTTCGTGGGACGTCACCGAGCCGAACGTGTGCAGATCGCGGAGGTGCCATACTTTTGGTACTAGGATCGGTTGATCATGAAGACGTACGACTACATCAACCGCGTTGTCTTAACGCTTCCGCTTATGGTCTACGGGGGTATGTAGACAACACTCTCCCCTCTTGTTGCTATCCATCACCATGATCTTGCGTGTGCATAGGAAAATTTTGAAATTACTGTGTTCCCCAACAGTGGCATCCGAGCCAGGTCTATGCGTAGATGTTATATGCATGAGTAGAACACAATGGAGTTGAGGGCGTGGGTATATACATATTGCTTGTCGTCACTAGTTGATTCTTGATTCAACGGTATTGTTGGATGAAGCGGCCCAGAACGACATTACGCGTACGCTTACGCGAGACTGGTTCTACCGACGTGCTTCGCACACAGGTGGCTAATGGGTGTATGTTTCTCGAACTTTAGTTGAATCGGATTCAATGAACAGGGTTCTTTCTGAAGATCAAAAAGCAGTCACTATACCGCGTTGTGGTTTTTGATGCGTAGGTAAGAACGGTTCTTGCTCAGCCCAGAGCAGCCACGTAAAACTTGCAACAACAAAGTAGAGGACGTCTAACTTGTTTTTGCAGGAGTTTTTGTGATGTGATATGGTCAAGACGTGATGAGATATAAGTTGTTGTATGAGATGATCCTGTTTTTGTTGAAGTTATCGGCAACTGGCAGAAGCCTTATGGTTGTCTCTTTATTGGATAAGATGCAAGCGCCAAATAATTGCTTTACTTTATCGCTATGCGATAGCAATAGTTGCAAGAGCAATAGTTGGCGAGACGACCATGTGATGACACGTTGATAGAGATCAAGATGATGGAGATCATAGTGTCATGCCAGTGACCATAGAGATCATGACGGTACTTTGGAGATGGAGATCAAAGGCGCAAGAGGATGATGGCCATATCATGTTGAATGAAATATGCCCTAGAGGCAATAATAAATTTATTATTTATTTCCTTATTTCATGATAAATGATTATTATTCATGCTACAATTGTATTAACCGGAAACATAATACATGTGTGAATACATACACAAACAAAGTGTCACTAGTATGTCTCTACTTGACTAGCTCGTTGATCAAAGATGGTTATGTTTCCTAACCGTAGACATGAGTTGTCATTTGATAAACGGGATCACATCATTAGGAGAATGATGTGATTGACTTGACCCATTCCATTAGCTTAGCACTTGATCGTTTCAGTTTACTGCTATTGCTTTCTTCATGACTTATACATGTTCCTATGACTATGAGATTATGCAACTCCCGATTACCGGAGGAACACTTTGTGTGCTACCAAACGTCACAACGTAACTGGGTGATTATAAAGGTGCTCTATAGGTGTCTCCAATGGTACTTGTTGAGTTGGCATAGATCGAGATTAGGATTTGTCACTCCGGTTGTCGGAGAGGTATCTCTGGGCCCTCTCGTTAATGCACATCACTATAAGCCTGGCAAGCAATGCAACTAATGAGTTAGTTGCGGGATAGTGCATTACGGAATGAGTAAAGAGACTTTCCGGTAACGAGATTGAACTAGGTATTGAGATACCGACGATTGAATCCCAGACAAGTAACATAAGGATGACAAAGGGAACAATGTATGTTGTTATGCGGTTTGACCGATAAAGATCTTTGTAGAATATGTAGGAGCCAATATGAACATCCAGGTTCCACTGTTTGTTATTGACGGGAGACGTGTCTCGGTCATATCTACATAGTTCTTGAACCCGTAGGGTCCGCACACTTAACTTTCGGTGACGATCGGTATTATGAGTTTATGTGATTTGATGTACCTAAGGTAGTTTGGAGTCCCGGATGAGATTGAGGACATGACGAGGAGTCTCGAAATGGTCGGACGTAAAGATCGATATATTGGACGACTATATTCGGACATCGGAAAGGTTCCGAGTGATTCGTGTATTTTTCGGAGTACCGGGGAGTTACAGGAATACGGGGAAGAAGTAATGGGCCTCATGGGCCAAGTGGTGGAAGAGAGGAGGCAGGGCGCGCGACCCCCCTAGCCGAAACCGAATTGGACTAGGGGGCCGCCCCCCTTTCCCCCTTTCCCCCCTCTCCTTCCTTCTCCCCTTCCCCCTTCCTTTCCTCCTCCTAGTAGGAGTAGGAAAGGGGAGTCCTACTCCTACTAGGAGGAGGACTCCTCCAGGCGCGCCCTCCTGGGGACGGCCGGCCTCCCCCTTGCTCCTTTATATACGGGGGCAGGGGCACCCTAGAACACACAAGTTGATCATTGATCCCTTAGCCGTGTGCGGTGCCCCCCTCCACCATAATCCACCTCGATCATATCGTAGCGGTGCTTAGGCGAAGCCCTGCGTCGGTAGAAACATCATCACCGTCATCACACTGTCGTGCTGACGGAACTCTCTCGTGAAGCTCTGCTGGATCGGAGTTCGTGGGACGTCATCGAGCTGAACGTGTGCTGAACTCGGAGGTGCCGTGCGTCCGTTACTTGGATCGGTTGGATCGTGAAGACATTCGACTACATCAACCGCGTTGTCATAATGCTTCCTCTTACGGTCTACGAGGGTACGTGGATGATACTCTTCCCTCTCGTTGCTATGCATAACCATGATCTTGCGTGTGCGTAGGAATTTTTTTGAATTTACTACGTTCCCCAACAGTGGCATCCAAGCCAGGTTTATGCGTAGATGTTATATGCACGAGTAGAACACAAGTGAGTTGTGGGCGATACAAGTCATACTGCTTACCAGGATGTCATACTTTGGTTCGGCGGTATTGTTGGATGGAGCGGCCCGGACTGACATTACGCGTACGCTTACGCGAGACTAGTTCTACCGACGTGCTTCGCACACAGGTGGCTGGCGGGTGTTAGTTTCTCCAACTTTAGTTGAACCGAGTGTGACTACGCCCGGTCCTTGTTGAAGGTTAAAACAACACTAACTTGATGAAATATCGTTGTGGTTTTGATGCGTAGGTAAGAACGGTTCTTGCTCAGCCCATAGTAGTAACGTAAAACTTGCAACAACAAAGTAGAGGACATCTAACTTGTTTTTGCAGGGCATGTTGTGATGTGGTATGGTCAAGACATGATGCTAAATTTTATTGTATGAGATGATCATGTTTTGTAACACAGTTATCGGCAACTGACAGGAGCCATATTGTTGTCGCTTTATTGTATGAAATTCAATCGCCATGTAATTTCTTTACTTTATCACTAAGCGGTAGCGATAGTCGTGGAGGCAATAGTTGCCGTGACGACAACGATGCTTTGATGGAGATCAAGGTGTCAAGCCGGTGACGATGGTGATCATGACGGTGCTTTGGAGATGGAGATCACAGGCACAAGATGATGATGGCCATATCATATCACTTATTGATTGCATGTGATGTTTATCCTTTATGCATCTTATTCTACTTGATTGACGGTAGCACTATAAGATGATCTCTCACTAAATTTCAAGGTACAAGTGTTCTCCCTGAGTATGCACCGTTGCCAAAGTTCGTCATGCCGAGACACCACGTGATGATCGGGTGTGATAAGCTCTACATTCACATACAACGGGTGCAAGCTAGTTTTGCACACGCAGAAATACTCGGCTTAAACTTGACGAGCCTAGCATATGCTGATATGGCCTCGGAACACAAAGACCGAAAGGTTGAGCGTGAATCATATAGTAGATATGATCAACATAGTGATGTTCACCATTGAAAACTACTTCATTTCACGTGATGATCGGTCATGGTTTAGTTGATATGGATCACGTGATCACTTAGATGATTAGAGGGATATCTATCTAAGTGGGAGTTCTTAAATATGATTAATTGAACTTTAATTTATCATGAACTTAGTACCTGATAGTATTTTGCTTGTCCATGTTGTTGTAGATAGATGGCCCGTGTTATTGCTCCGTTAAATTTTAATGCGTTCCTTGAGAAAGCAAAGTTGAAAGATGGTGGTAGCAATTACATGGACTGGGTCCGTAACTTGAGCATTATCCTCATTGCGTCACAGAATAATTACATCCCGGAAGCACCGCTAAGTGCCAAACCCGCTATAGGAGCAACGTCAGATGTTATGAACGTCTGGCAGAGCAAAGCTGATGACTACTCGATAGTTCAGTGTGACATGCTTTACGGCTTAGAACCGGGACTTCAACGATGTTTTGAACGTCATGGAGCATATGAGATGTTCCAGGAGTTGAAGTTAATATTTCAAGCAAATGCCCGGATTGAGAGATATGAAGTCTCCATTAAGTTCTACAACTGCAAGATGGAGGAGAATAGTTCTGTCAGTGAACATATACTCAGAATGTCTGGGTACCATAACCACTTGACTCAACTAGGAGTTAATATTCCTGTTGATAGTGTCATTGACAGAGTTCTTCAATCACTGCCACCAAGCTACAAAAGCTTCATGATGAACTATAATATGCAAGGGATGGATAAGATGATTCCCGAGATCTTCGCAAAGCTGCGGAGGGAGAAATCAAGAAGGAGCATCAAGTGTTGATGGTCAATAAGACCACCAGTTTCAACAAAAAGGGTAAAGGAAAGAAGAAAGGGAACTTCAAGAAAAACAGCAAACAAGTTGCTGCTCAAGAGAAGAAACCCAAGTCTGGACCTAAGCCTGAGACTGAGTGCTTCTACTGCAAAGGGACTGGTCACTGGAAGCGGAACTGCCCCAAGTATTTGGCGGATAAGAAGGATGGCAAGGTGAACAAAGGTATATGTGATATACATGTTATTGATGTGTACCTTACTAAAGCTCGCAGTAGCACCTGGGTATTTGATACTGGTTCTGTTGCTAATATTTGCAACTCGAAATAGGGACTACGGATTAAGCGAAGATTGGCTAAGGACGAGGTGACGATGGGCGTGGGAAATGGTTCCGAAGTCGATGTGATCGCCTTCGGCATGCTACCTCTACATCTACCTTCGGGATTAGTTTTAGACCTGAATAATTGTTATTTGGTGCCAGCGTTGAGCATGAACATTATATCTGGATCTTGTTTGATGCGAGACGGTTATTCATTTAAATCAGAGAATAATGGTTGTTCTATTTATATGAGTAATATCTTTTATGGTCATGCACCCTTGAAGAGTGGTCTATTTTTGATGAATCTCGATAGTAGTGATACACATATTCATAATGTTGAAACCAAAAGATGCAGAGTTGATAATGATAGTGCAATTTATTTGTGGCACTGCCGTTTAGGTCATATTGGTGTAAAGCGCATGAAGAAGCTCCATTGTGATGGACTTTTGGAATCACTTGATTATGAATCACTTAGTACTTGCGAACCATGCCTCATGGGCAAGGTGACTAAAACGCCATTCTCCGGAACTATGGAGCGAGCAACAGATTTGTTGGAAATCATACATACTGATGTATGTGGTCCGATGAATATTGAGGCTCACGGCGGGTATCGTTATTTTCTCACCTTCACAGACGATTTGAGAAGATATGGGTATATCTACTTGATGAAACATAAGTCTGGAACATTTGAAAAGTACAAAGAATTTCAGAGTGAAGTGGAAAATCATCATAACAAGAAAATAAAGTTTCTACGATCTGATCGTGGAGGAGAATATTTGAGTTACGAGTTTGGTCTTCATTTGAAACAATGCGGAATAGTTTTGCAACTCACGCCACCCAGAACACCACTGCGTAATGGTGTGCCCGAACATTGTAATCGTACTTTACTAGATATGGTGCGATCTATGATGTCTCTTACTGATTTACCGCTGTCGTTTTGGGGTTACGCTTTAAAGACAGTTGCATTCACGTTAAATAGGCACCATTTACATCCGCTGAGACGACGCCTTATGAAATATGGTTTGGCAAGAAACCAAAGTTTTCATTTCTTAAAGTTTGGGGCTGCGATGCTTATGTGAAAAAGCTTCAACCTGATAAGCTCGAAACCAAATCGGAGAAATGTGTCTTCATAGGATACCCAAAGGAGACTGTTGGGTACACCTTCTATCACAGATCTGAAGGCAAGAAATTTGTTGCTAAGAATGGATCCTTTCTAGAGAGGGAGTTTCTCTCGAAAGAAGTGAGTGGGAGGAAAGTAGAACTTGATGAGGTAACTGTACCTGCTCCCTTATTGGAAAGTAGTTCATCACAGAAACCAGTTCCTATGACACCTACACCAATTAGTGAGGAAGCCAATGATGATGATCATGAAACTTCAGATCAAGTTACTACCGAACCTCGTAGGTTAACCAGAGTAAGATCTGCACCAGAGTGGTACGGTAATCCTATTCTGGAGGTCATGTTACTTGACCATGACGAACCTACAAACTATGAGGAAGCGATGATGAGCCCAGATTCCGCAAAATGGCTTGAGGCCATGAAATCTGAGATGGGATCCATGTATGAGAACAAAGTGTGGACTTTGGTTGACTTGCCCGATGATCGGCAAGCCATCGAGAATAAATGGATCTTCAAGAAGAAGACTGAGGCTCACGGTAACATTACTGTCTACAAAGCTCGACTTGTTGCGAAAGGTTTTCGACAAGTTCAAGGGGTTGACTATGATGAGACTTTCTCACGCGTAGCGATGCTTAAGTCCGTCCGAATCATGTTAGCTATTGCCGCATTTTATGATTATGAAATTTGGCAAATAGATGTAAAGACCGCATTCCTGAATGGATTTCTGGAAGAAGAGTTGTATATGATGCAACCTGAAGGTTTTATCGATCCAAAGGGTACTAACAAAGTGTGCAAGCTCCAGCGATCCATCTATGGACTGGTGCAAGCATCTCGGAGTTGGAATAATCGTTTTGATAGTGTGATCAAAGCATATGGTTTTATACAGACTTTTGGATTAGTCTATATTTACAAGAAAGTGAGTGGGAGCTCTGTAGCATTTCTAATATTATATGTGGATGACATATTGTTGATTGGAAGTTATATAGAATTTCTGGATAGCATAAAAGGATACTTGAATATGAGTTTTTCAATGAAAGACCTCGGTGAAGCTGCTTATATATTGGGAATCAAGATCTATAGAGGTAGATCAATACGCTTAATTGGACTTTCACAAAGCACATACCTTGATAAAGTTTTGAAGAAGTTCAAAATGGATCAAGCCAAGAAAGGGTTATTTCCTGTGTTACAAGGTGTGAAGTTGAGTAAGACTCAATGCCTGACCAATGCAGAAGATAGAGAGAAAATGAAAAATGTTCCCTATGCTTCAGCCATAGGCTCTATCATGTATGCAATGATGTGTACCAGACCTGATGTGTGCCTTGCTATTAGTTTAGAAGGGAGGTACCAAAGTAATCCAGGAGTGGATCACTGGACAGCGGTCAAGAACATCCTGAAATTCCTGAAAAGGACTAAGGATATGTTTTTCATTTATGGAGGTGACAAAGAGCTCGTCATAAATGGTTACGTCGATGCAAACTTTGACACTGATCCAGACGATTCTAAATCGCAAACCGGATACGTGTTTATATTGAATGGAGGAGCTATCAGTTGGAGCAGTTCTAAACAAAGCGTCGTGGCGGGATCTATGTGTGAAGCAGAGTACATAGCTACTTCGGAAGCAGCAAATGAAGGAGTCTGGATGAAGGAGTTCATATCTGATCTAGGTGTCATACCTAGTTCATCGGGTCCAATGAAAATCTTTTGTGACAATACTAGTGCAATTGCCTTGGCAAAGGAATCCATATTTCACAAGAGAACCAAACACATCAAGAGACGCTTCAATTCCATCCGCGATCAAGTCCAGGTGGGAGACATAGAGATTTGCAAGATACATACGGATCTAAATGTTGCAGACCCATTGACAAAGCCTCTCTCACGAGCAAAACATGATCAGCACCAAGGCTCCATGGGTGTTAGAATCATTACTGTGTAATCTAGATTATTGACTCTAGTGCAAGTGGGAGACTGAAGGAAATATGCCCTAGAGGCAATAATAAAGTTATTATTTATTTCCTTATTTCATGATAAATGTTTATTATTCATGCTAGAATTGTATTAACCAGAAACATAATACATGTGTGAATACATAGACAAACAAAGTGTAGGTCGAATATCGGGCAAGTAACATACCAATGACAAAGGGAACAACGTATGTTGTTATGTGGTTTGACCGATAAAGATCTTCGTAGAATATGTAGGAGCCAATATGAACATCCAGGTTCCACTATTGGTTATTGACCGGAGATGTGTCTTCGTCATTTCTACATAGTTCTCGAACCCGTAGGGTCCGCACGCTTAATGTTCGGTGACGATCGGTATTATGAGTTTATGTGATTTGATGTACAGAAGGTAGTTCGGAGTCCCAGATGAGATCGGGGACATGACGAGGAGTCTCAAAATGGTCGAGACGTAAAGATCGATATATTGGACGATTATATTGGACATCGGAAAGGTTCCGAGTGATTCGGGTATTTTTCGGAGTACCGGGGAGTTACGGGAATACGGGGAAGAAGTAATGTGCCTCATGGGCCAAGTGGTGGAAGAGAGGAGGCAGGGCGTGCGCCCCCCTAGCCCAAACCGAATTAGACTAGGGGGCCGCCCCCCTTTCCCCCTTTCCTCCCTCTCCTTCCTTCTCCCCTCCCCCCTCCCTTTCCTCCTCCTAGTAGGAGTAGGAAAGGGGAGTCCTACAACTACTAGGAGGAGGACTCCTCTCCCTGGCGCGCCCTACAGGGGCCATCCAGCCTCCCCTTGCTCCTTTATATACGGGCGCAGGGGGCACCCTAGAACACACAAGTTGATCATTGACCCCTTAGCCCCGGTGCCCCCCTCCATCATAATCCACCTCGATCATATCATAGCGGTGCTTAGGCGAAGCCCTGCGTTGGTAGCAACATCATCACCGTCATCACGCCGTCGTGCTGACGGAACTCTCTCGTGAAGCTCTGCTGGATCAGAGTTCGTGGGACGTCATTGAGTTGAACGTGTGCTGAACTCGGAGGTGCCGTGCATTTGGTACTTGGATCGGTCGGATCGTGAAGACATTCGACTACATCAACCATGTTCTCATAACGCTTCCGCTTACGGTCTATGAGGGTACGTGGATAACACTCTTCCCTCTCGTTGCTATGCATCACCATGATCTTGCCTGTGCGTAGGAAATTTTTTGAATTTACTATGTTCCCCAACACATGTCACATATTTCGATTGCATGTGATGTTTATCCTTTATGCATCTTACTTTGCTTAGTTCGGCGGTAGCATTATAAGATGACCTCTCACTAAATTTCAAGGTATACGTGTTCTCCCTGAGTATGCACCATTGCGACAGTTCGTCGTGCCGAGACACCACGTGATGATCGAGTGTGATAAGCTCTACGTTCACATACAACGGGTGCAAGCCAGTTTTGCACACGCTGAATACTCAGGTTAAACTTGACGAGCCTAGCATATGCAGATATGGCCTCGGAACACTGGAGACCGAAAGGTCGAGCGTGAATCATATAGTAGATATGATCAACATAGTGATGTTCACCATTGAAAACTACTCCATCTCACGTGATGATCGGATATGGTTTAGTTGTTTTGGATCACATGATCATTTAGATGACTAGAGGGATGTCTATCTAAGTGGGAATTCTTAAGTAATATGATTAATTGAACTTTAATTTATCATGAACTTAGTCCTGATAGTATTTGCATAACTATGTTGTAGATCAATAGCTCGCGATGTAGCTCCCCGTTTATTTTTGTTATGTTCCTAGAGAAAAACTATGTTGAAAGATGATAGTATCAATGATGCGGACTAGGTCCGTGATATGAGGATTATCTTCATTGCTGCAAAGAAGAATTATGTCCTTGATGCACCACTAGGTGACAGACCTATTGCAGGAGCAGATGCAGACGTTATGAACATTTGACAAGCTCGGTATGATGACTACTTGATAGTTTAGTGCACCATGCTTTACGGCTTAGAACCGGGACTTCAAAAATGTTTTGAATGCCGTGGAGCATATAAGATGTTACAAGAGTTGAAATTGGTATCTCATACTCATGCCCGTGTCAAGAGGTATGAGACCTCTGACAGTACTTTGCCTACAAGATGGAGGAGAATAGCTCAACGAGTGAGCATGTGCTCAAAATGTCTGAGTACTACAATCACTTGAATCAAGTGGGAGTTAATCTTCCCGATCAGATAGTGATTGACAGTGTTCTCTAGTCACTATCACCAAGTTACTAGAACTTCATGATGAACTATAATATGCAAGGGATAACGAAAATGATTCCCAAAGCTCTTCGCGATGCTGAAATCGGCGAAGGTAGAAATCAAGAAAAATCATCAAGTGTTGATGGTTGACAAGACCACTAGTTTCAAGTCAAAGGGCAAGGGAAAGAAATGGAACTTCAAGAAGAATGGCAAGCAAGTTGCCATTCCCATGAAGAAGCCGAAAGCTAGACCCAAGCCTGAAACTAAGTGCTTCTACTGCAAAGGAAATTCTCACTGGAAGTGGAACTGCCCTAGATACTTGGCGGATAAGAAGGATAGCAAAGTGAACAAAGTTATATTTGATATACATGTTATTGATGTGTACTTTACTAGTGTTCATAGCAAACCCTTCGGTATTTGATACTAGTTCAGTTGCTAAGAGTAGT
Organism: Triticum aestivum; assembly: GCF_018294505.1. Taxonomy (NCBI): domain Eukaryota; kingdom Viridiplantae; phylum Streptophyta; class Magnoliopsida; order Poales; family Poaceae; genus Triticum; species Triticum aestivum. The sequence goes on along the minus strand of NC_057803.1, from coordinate 165,324,248 downwards.
AGCTCGAAACGGGAGTTGCAAAATAAACAAAGACTAGTTGAGGACGAGGTGACGATGTGTGTTGGAAATGATTCCAAGGTTGTTAAGATCACCATCGCACACTCCCTTTACCTTCGGGATTAGTGTTGAACCTAAAATAAATGTTATTTGGTGTTTGCGTTGAGCATAATATGATTGGATCATGTTTATTGCAATACGGTTATTCATTTAAGTCAAAGAATAATTGTTATTCTGTTTACATGAATAAAACCTTCTGTGGTCATACACCCAAGGTGAATGGTTTATTGAATCTCGATCTGTAACGCCCCTGATTCAATCATACACTAATCATACACACAAACGTGTACGATCAAGCTCAGGGACTCACGGGAAGATATCACAACACAACTCTACAAATAAAATAAGTCATACAAGCATCATATTACAAGCCAGGGGCCTTGAGGGCTCGAATACAAGAGCTCAATCATAGACGAGTCAGCGGAAGCAACAATATTTGAGTACAGACATAAGTAAACAAGTGCCATAAGATGGCTAGCACAAACTGGGATACATATCGAAAGAGGCACATACCTCCTACCTGGGATCCTCCTAAACTATTCCTGGTTGTCGTCAGCGGCCTGAACGTAGTAGTAGGCACCTCCAGTGTAGTAGGAGTCGTCGGTGACGGTGGCGTCTAGCTCCTGGACTCCAACGCCTGGTCGCAACAACCAGGTATAGAAAGGAGAAAAGGGGGGAGCAAAGCAACCGTGAGTACTCATCCAAAGTACTCGCAAGCAAGGAGCTACACTACATATGCATTGGTATCAATGAAAGGGGTAGTATATGTGGACTGAACTGCAGAATGCCGGAATAAGAGGGGGATAGCTAGTCCTATCAAAGACTACGCTTCTGGCAGCCTCCATCTTGAAGCAGAAGAAGAGAGTAGATGGTAAGTTAACCAAGTATCATCGCATAGAATAATCCGACCCGGTGATCCTCCCCTCGTCGCCCTGTGAGAGAGCGATCACCGGGTTGTATCTGGCACTTGGAAGGGTGTGTTTTATTAAGTATCCGGTTCTAGTTGTCATATGGTCAAGGTACAACTCCGGGTTGTCCTTTTACCGAGGGACACAGCTATTCGAATAGATAAACTTCCCTGCAGGGGTGCACCACATTTCCCAATACGCCCGATCCCCTTTGGCCGGACACACTTTCCTGGGTCATGCCCGACCTTGGAAGATCAACACTTCGCAGCCCTACCTAGGCACAACAAAAAGGTCAGCACGCCGGTCTAAATCCTATGGCGCAGGGATCTAATCCCATCACCCATTGCACACCTGCACGTTGCGAGGGCAGCCGTTGAGCAGACCTAGCAACCTCCATTTCCAAGGAAGTTGCGTTACACGGTCCAACCCGGCGCGCGCCGCTCAGTCGCTGACGTCACGAAGGCTTCGGCTGATACCACGACGTCGAGTGCCCATAATTGTTCCCGCGTAGTTGGTTAGTGCGTATAGGCCAGTGGTCAGACTCGGATCAAATACCAAGATCTTGTTAAGCGGGTTATTTAGAAGTAACCGCGGACGCCGACCAGGGCCAGGCCCATCTCTCCCCTAGGCGGTCTCAACCTGCCCTGTCGCTCTGCCACAAAGATCCACCCAGAGGGCCGTCGGGACAAAGGTCCTTTCAGCGCCCATTCCGTGAATCACTCGCGGGTACTCTACGAGCCGACCCGACTTTAGTCACCACAAGTATCATATATCATGTATATAAGTATATACCCGTGATCACCCCCAGAGATCATGACTCGATGGTATAGCATGACAGATGGACAAGAATGTAGGGCTACTGATGAAAAACTAGCATCCTATACTAAGCATTTAGGATTGCAGGTAAAGGTAACAACAGTAGTAGCAAGGACAAGCTATGCATCAGAATAGGATTAACGGAAAGCAGTAACATGGTACACTACTCTAATGCAAGCAGTAGAGAGAAGAATAGGCGATATCTGGTGATCAAAGGGGGGGGCTTGCCTGGTTGCTCTGGCAAGTAGGGGTCGTCAACAATGTAGTCGACTGGGGCACCAGCAGCGGCGTCAGTCTCGTAATCTACCGGAGAGAAGAGGGGAAAGAAACAATGAATACAATGCACACAGATGCATAATGATGCATGACATGACAAGTAACGGTGTCAGGTGTGCCCTAACGCGGTAGGAGATGATACCGATGAAGGGGGAAAACATCCGGGAAAGTATCCCCGGTGTTTCGCGTTTTCGGACAGATGAACCCGAGGGGAAAAGTTGCATGTTCGCTATTCTAGGGACATGTGGTTGACAAACACACCGCGTATTCGGATTCATCTCGTTGTTCTGAGAAACTTCTGTATATAAATTATTTACATCCAACTTATGGTTTATTTTCTATGAATTTTTAAAGTTTATACAATTTTTTGAAATTTTAGCATTTATTTAATCTGAATTGACCAAGTCAAATTGACCGGTCAAAAGGAAAGGCAAGGCCCACATGGCATAGACTATATGTAGACAAAACAAATAAAATCTAACTTAACTAAAAGGGGTCCACCTGCCATAGGCTAGCAACTAACCAAACAAAGATTACGTAATTAATCTAGATTAGCCTAAACTAATCAAGCCGGCCACACACAACGCCTACGCACACACGGCCATAGCCACCACCACCAGCAGCCAGCCATTGCAGGGCGGCAATAGCAGCAGCAAAGTAACACAAGCGGCGGCAGCTAGTAGGATAAGAGCAGCAGCAAGCAACGGGAGTAGCAGCAGTTCAGCGGCACAAGCAGGAGCAGCAGCGCGGCAGCCAAAATAGAGCAGCAGCGAGCGGACGCAAGGCCATGGCAGCACGCAAAAGCAACAACAGTACATGGAGCGGCAGAACAGCGGCAGAGCTGCGGGTGGCTGCGGCGCTGGGCGCAGAGGACGCACGCGCGGGCGGTTGCAGGGCACACCAGGGGCATGGACTGGACGTGGGCTGGGTGGTGGGCATGGTCGCGATGACCGCGGCCACTAGAAGGAACATGGATGGCTCGGGCAGCGTAACGGAGCGACGAACAGAGGGGAGGACGAGGGGAATGGGGGTGCCGCTCACAGGGGGAGGCAGAGGACGTGTCCGGCGGGACGGAGAAGCTCCGGTGAGGCAGATCGGGCGCGGGGCAGTGACGGCCGTAGATGAGGAAGACGCTTGATCCCGTCGGTGTAGCGTGGTCCTCGTGGTTCCCTGGTACGGACATGACGTAGTCGAGGATGACGAATCTCCTGGACATCTTGGCGCAGCGAGGGGAGGCCGGTGGTCGCGGGATTGATGAAGGCGAGGCGACGACTCTGCTCGGTGAAGAAGAAAACGAGGAGGAAAACTAGAGTGAGGGGATCAGGGGATGGCTAGGGTTCCTGGCGGAGAGAGAGGCGTCAAAGGAGTCCTTATCCATCTCTGTGACCGCGAGATGGCCGACAGCGCGGCATCCGCGCGCTGGACGGACAAGCAGTGTCCACGGCATGAGGTTGGGGACGACCAACGACTTGGGCTGGGCCATGTCCTCTGCATGTGGTGCCCATAAGGCATAGTAGGCTGGCTGGCTCTTGTTCATAGTTGGCCAAAAGTGCACAGGGCAATTTCAGTTTTAATCTTTTTTTGTTGTTATTATACACTTAGCTACTGTTTATACTATTTTGCTACCAAATGAGTTTTGTCTAGTATGAAACTTCAGACATAAATGCTAAGCAATATTATTAGGTTGCACAAAAAGTTACAAATATTTTTGAATTGTATAAATATTTGTTCAACCGTAAATGGTTGATTTAATTACAGTTGGTTCCCGTTTTAATTAAATTAGAGGCACATAGTTATTTACAATATGTTGATTGATGCTCTATAATTATTTAGTGAATATCTACTACCTTTTGAACATTTTTAAATCTCAGTTTGATGAATTTACAATTTGACTTGTTATTTAAATTTGAAATTTGAACACCGTTCGAAACAAGTGAGGTTTAGCAAAATTCATTATGATGACCTCACATTAATAGTCAGAGGATTATTGTAGCTTAATACAGAGATGTGGCACGATCATAGTGATACACATATTCATAATATTGAAGCCAAAAGATGCAAAGTTAATAATGATAATGCAACCTATTTGTGGCACTGCCGTTTAGGTCATATTGGTGTAAAGCACATAAAGAAACTCCATGCTGTTGGACTTTTGGAATCACTTGATTATGAATCACCTGATGCTTGCGAACCATGCCTCATGGACAAGATGATTAAAACTCCGTTCTCCGAAACAATGGAGCGAGCAACTGACTTATTGGAAATAATACATACTGATGTATGCGATCCGATAAGTGTTGAGGCTCGCGGCGGGTATCGTTATTTTCTGACCTTCATAGATGATTTGAGCAGATATGGGTATATCTACTTAATAAAACATAAGTCTGAAACATTTGAGAAGTTCAAAGAATTTCAGAGTGAAGTGAAAAATCATTGTAACAAGAAAATAAAGTTTCTACGATCTGATCGTAGAGGCGAATATTTGAGTTACGAGTTTGATCTTCATTTGAAACAATGTGGAATAGTTTCGCAACTCACGCCACCTAGAACACCACAGCATAATGGTGTGTCCGAATTTTATGATCGTACTTTATTAGATATGGTGCGATCTATGATGTCTCTTACCGATTTACCACTATCGTTTTGGGGTTATGCATTAGAGACAACTGCATTCACGTTAAATATGGCACCATCTAAATTTGTTGAGATGACACTGTATGAACTATGGTTTGGCAAGAAACCAAAGCTGTCGTTTCTTAAAATTTGGGGTTGCGATGCTTATGTGAAAAAGTCTCAAACTAATAAGCTCAAACCCAAATCGGAGTAGTGCGTCTTCATAGGATACCCAAAAGAAACTGTTGGATACGCCTTCTATCACAAATCCGGAGGCAAGATATTTTGTTGCTAAGAATGGATCCTTTCTAGAGAAGGAGTTTCTCTCGAAAAAAGTGAGTGAGAGGAAAGTAGAACTTGATGAGGTAATTGTACCTTCTCCCAAATTGGAAAGTAGTTCATCACAGAAATCAGTTTCAGTGATTCCTACACCAATTAGTGAGGAAGCTAATGATGATGATCATGAAACTTCAGATCAAGTTACTACCGAACCTCGTAGGTCAACCAGAGTACGGTCCGCACCAGAGTGGTACGGTAATCCTGGCAAATGGATGTCAAATCTGCATTCCATAATGAATTTCTTAAAGAAGAGTTGTATATGATGCAACCAGAAGGTTTTGTCAATCCTAAAGGTGCTAACAAAGTGAGCAAGCTCCAGCGATCCAGCTATGGATTGGTGCAAGCATCTCGGAGTTGGAATATATGCTTTGATAAAGTGATCAAAGCATATGGTTGTATACAGACTTGCGGTGAAGCTTGTATTTACAAGAAAGTGAGTGGGAGCACTACAACATTTCTTATAAGTATATGTGAATGACATATTGTTGATCGGAAATAATGTAGAATTTTCTGGAAATCATAAAGGAGTGTTTGAAAGGAGTTTTCAAAGAAAGACCTCGGTGAAGCTACTTACATATTGAGCATCAAGATCTATAGAGATAGATCAAGACGCTTGATATATTTTCAATGAGTACATACCTTGACAAGATTTTGAAGTAGTTCAAAATAGAACAGTCAAAGAAGGAGTTCTTGCCTATGTTGCAAGGTGTGAAGTGGAGTAAAGACTCAAAACCCGACCACGGTGGAAAATAGAAAGAGAATGAAAAGTCATTCCCTATGCCTCAGTCATAGGTTCTGCAAAGTATGATGTGCTGTGTACCAGACCTATTGTGTACCTCACCATAAGTTTGGCAAGAGGGTACAATAGTGATCCAGGAGTGGATCACTGGACAGCGGTCAAAAATATCCTTAGTGGAATAAGGAAATGTTTCTCGGTTATGGAGGTGACAAAGAGTTCGTCGTAAAGAGTTATGTCGATGCAAGCTTTGACACCGATCTGGATGACTCTAAGTCTCGATCTAGATACATATTGAAAGTGGGAGCAATTAGCTAGAGTAGCTCTGTGCAAAGCATTGTAGACATAGAAAATTTGCAAAATACATACGTCTTTGAACGTGGCAGACCCGTTGACTAAATTTCTCTCACAAGCAAAACATGTTAACTCTTTGGGTGTTAATCATATAGCGATGTGAACTAGATTATTGACTCTAGTAAGCCCTTTGGGTGTTAGTCACATGGAGATGTGAACTAATCACATAAAGATGTGAACTATTGGTGTTAAATCATATGATGATGTGAACTATATTATTGACTCTAGTGCAAGTGGGAGAATGAAGAAAATATGCCCTAGAGGCAATAATAAAGTTGTTTTTTATATTTCCTTATATCATGATAAATGTTTATTATTCATGCTAGAATTGTATTAACCGAAAACTTAGTACATGTGTGAATACATAGACAAACAGAGTGTCCATAGTATGCCTCTACTTGACTAGCTCGTTAATCAAAGAAGGTTAAGTTTCCTAGCCATGGACATGTGTTGTCATTTGATGAATGGGATCACATCATTAGAGAATGATGTGATGGACAAGGCCCATCCGTTAGCTTAGCATAATGATCATTCAGTTTTATTGCTACTGCTTTCTTCATGACTTATACATGTTCCTCTGACTATGAGATTATGCAACTCCCGAATACCGGAGGAACACCCTGTGTGCTATCAAACGTCACAATGTAACTGGGTGATTATAAAGATTCTCTACAGGTGTCTCCAATGGTGTTTGTTGAGTTGGCATAAATCAAGATTAGGATTTGTCACTCCGTCTATTGGAGAGGTATCTCTGGGCCTTCTCGGTAATGCACATCACTATAAGCCTTGCAAGCAATGTGACTAATGAGTTAGTTGCGGGATGATGCATTACGGAACGAGTAAAGAGACTTGCCGGTAACGATATTGAACTAGGTATTGAGATACCGACGATCAAATCTCGGGCAAGTAACATACCGATGGCAAAGGGAACAACGTATGTTGTTATGCGGTTTGACCGATAAAAATCTTCATAGAATATGTAGGAACGAATATGAGCATCCAGGTTCCACTATTGGTTATTGACCGGAGATGAGTCTTGGTCATGTCTACATAGTTCTCGAACCCGTAGGGTCCGCACGCTTAACGTTCTGTGATGATTTGTATTATGAGTTATGTGATTTGATGACCGAAGTTTGTTCGGAGTCCCGTATGAGATCGGGGACATGATGAGGAGTCTCGAAATGGTTGAGACGTAAATATCGATATATTGGAAGGCTATATTCGGACATCGGAAAGGTTCCGAGTGATTCGGGTATTTTTCGGAGTACCGGAGAGTTACGGGAATTTGTATTGGGCCTTAATGGGCCATACGGGAAAGGAGAGAAAGGCCTCAAGGGTGGTCGCGCCCCTTCCCTATGGACTGGTCCGAATTGGACTAGGGAAAGGGGGGGCCCCTTCCTTCCTTGTCCTTCTCCTTCTCCCTTCCTTTTTTCCTATTCCATGTGGGATGTGGAATCCTATTAGGACTAGGGAGTCCTAGTAGGACTCCACACTTTGGGCGCGCCCTATGAGGGCCGGCCTCCTCCTCCCTCCATCCTTTATATATGTGGCTAGGTGGCACCCCATACACACACAAGTTGATCATTGATTTCTTAGCCGTGTGCAGTGCCCCCTCCACCATAATTCACCTCGGTCATATCGTAGCGGTGCTTAGGCGAAGTCCTGTTTCGGTAGCATCATCATCACCGTCATCACGCCTCGTGCTGACAAAGATCTCCCTCAACACTCTACTGGATCGTGAGTTCGTGGGACGTCACCGAGCCGAATGTGTGCAGATCACGGAGGTGCCGTACTTTCGGTACTAGGATCGGTCGATCGTGAAGACGTACGACTACATGAACCGCGTTGTCATAAATGAAGGAAATATGCCCTAGAGGCAATAATAAAGTTATTATTTTATTTCCTTATATCATGATAAATGTTTATTATTCATGCTAGAATTGTATTAACCGGAAACATAATACTTGTGTGAATACATAGACAAACTAAACGTCACTAGTATGCCTCTACTTGACTAGCTCGTTAATCAAAGATGGTTATGTTTCCTAACCATAGACAAAGAGTTGTTATTTGATTAACGGGATCACATCATTAGGAGAATAATGTGATTGACTTGACCCAATCCGTTAGCTTAGCACTCGATCGTTTAGTATGTTGCTATTGCTTTCTTCATGACTTATACATGTTCCTCTGACTATGAGATTATGCAACTCCCGAATACCGGAGGAACACCTTGTGTGCTATCAAACGTCACAACGTAACTGGGTGATTATAAAGATTCTCTACAGGTGTCTCCAATGGTGTTTGTTGAGTTGGCATAAATCAAGATTAGGATTTGTCACTCCGTCTATCGGAGAGGTATCTCTGGGCCTTCTCGGTAATGCACATCACTATAAGCCTTGCAAGCAATGTGACTAATGAGTAAGTTGCAGGATGATGCATTACGAAACGAGTAAAGAGACTTGTCGGTAACGATATTGAACTAGGTAATGAGATACCGACGATCAAATCTCGGGCAAGTAAGATACCGATGGCAAAGGGAACAACGTATGTTGTTATGCGGTTTGACCGATAAAAATCTTCATAGAATATGTAGGAACAAAAATGAGCATCCAGGTTCCGCTATTGGTTATTGACCAGAGATGAGTCTTGGTCATGTCTACATTGTTCTCGAACCCGTAGGGTCCGCACGCTTAACGTTCTGTGATGATTTGTATTATGAGTTATGTGATTTGATGACCGAAGTTTGTTCGGAGTCCCGTATGAGATCGGGGACATGACGAGGAGTCTCAAAATGGTTGAGATGTAAAGATCGATATATTGGAAGGCTATATTAGGAAATCGGAAAGGTTCCGAGTGATTCGGGTATTTTTCGGAGTACCGAAGAGTTACGGGAATTTGTATTGGGCCTTAATGGGCCATACGGTAAAGGAGAGAAAGGCCTCAAGGGTGGTCGCGCCCCTTCCCTATGGACTGGTCCGAATTGGACTAGGGAAAGGGGGCGCCCCCTTCCTTCCTTCCCCTTCTCCTTCTCCCTTCCTTTTTTCCTATTCCATGTGGGAGGTGGAATCCTATTAGGACTAGGGAGTCCTAGTAGGACTCCACACTTTGGGCGCGCCCTATGAGGGCCGGCCTCCTCCTCCCTCCATCCTTTATATATGTGGCTAGGTGGCACCCCATACACACACAAGTTGATCATTGATTTCTTAGCCGTGTGCAGTGCCCCCTCCACCATAATTCACCTCGGTCATATCGTAGCGGTGCTTAGGCGAAGTCCTGTTCCGGTAGCATCATCATCACTGTCATCACGCCATCGTGCTGACAAAGATCTCCCTCAACACTCTACTGGATCGTGAGTTCGTGGGACGTCACCGAGCCAAACGTGTGCAGATCACGGAGGTGACGTACTTTCGGTACTAGGATCGGTCGATCGTGAATTCGTACGACTACATGAACCGCGTTGTCATAACTAAAGGAAATATGCCCTAGAGGCAATAATAAAGTTATTATTTTATTTCCTTATATCATGATAAATGTTTATTATTCATGCTAGAATTGTATTAACCGGAAACATAATACTTGTGTGAATACATAGACAAACTAAACGTCACTAGTATGCCTCTACTTGACTAGCTCGTTAATCAAAGATGGTTATGTTTCCTAACCATAGACAAAGAGTTGTTATTTGATTAACGGGATCACATCATTAGGAGAATGATGTGATTGACTTGACCCATTCTGTTAGCTTAGCACTCAATTGTTTAGTATGTTGCTATTGCTTTCTTCATGACTTATACATGTTCCTATGACTATGAGATTATGCAACTCCCGTTTACCGGAGGAACACTTTGTGTGCTACCAAACGTCACAACGTAACTGGGTGATTATAAAGGAGCTCTACAGGTGTCTCCAAAGGTACATGTTGGGTTGGCGTATTTCGAGATTAGGATTTGTCACTCCGATTGTCGGAGAGGTATCTCTGGGCCCTCTCGATAATGCACATCACATAAGCCTTGCAAGCATTGCAACTAATGAGTTAGTTGCGAGGTGATACGAAACGAGTAAAGAGACTTGCCGGTAACGAGATTGAACTAGGTATTGAGATACCGACAATTGAATCTCGGGCAAGTAACATACCGATGACAAAGGGAACAACGTATGTTGTTATGCGGTCTGACCGATAAAGATCTTCGTAGAATATGTGGGAGCCAATATGAGCATCCAGGTTCCGCTATTGGTTATTGACCGGAGACGTGTCTCAGTCATGTCTACATTGTTCTTGAACCCGTAGGGTCCGCACGCTTAAGGTTTCGATGACAGTTATATTATGAGTTTATGAGTTTTGATGTACAGAAGGAGTTCGGAGTCCCGGATGAGATTGGGGACATGACGAGGAGTCTCGAAATGGTCGAGACGTAAAGATCGATATATTGGACGACTATATTCGGACATCGGAAAGGTTCCGAGTGATTCGGGTATTTTCGGAGGTACCGGGGAGTTATGGGAATACAAGGAAGAAGCAATGGGCCTTAATGGGCCTTAGTGGGAAGGACCAGGAGGTGGCGCGCGCCCCTCCCAAGCCCAGTCCGAATTGGACAAGGGATTTGGGGCGCGGCCCCTCTCTCCCTTCCTTCCCCTCTTCCCCCCTTTCCCCTCTTCTCCTAGTTGAACTAGGAAAGGAGGAAACCTACTCCAACTAGGAGTAGGAATCCGACTCCCTGGCGCGCCCCTCCTAGGGCCGGCCTCCTCCCCCTTGCTCCTTTATATACGGGGGCAGGGGGACACCCCATAGACACACAAGTTGATCCACGTGATCATATTCTTAGCCGTGTGCGGTGCCCCCTTCCACCATAATCCTCGATAATATTGTAGCGGTGCTAAGGCGAAGCCCTGCGATGGTAGTACATCAAGATCGTCACCACGCCGTCGTGCTGACGGAACTCTACCCCGACACTTTGCTGGATCGGAGTCCGGGGATCGTCATTGAGCTGAACGTGTGCTAAAACTCGGAGGTACCATAGTTTCGGTGCTTGATCGGTCGGGCTGTGAAGATGTACGACTACATCAACCGCGTTGTGCTAACGCTTCCGCTGTCGGTCTATGAGGGTACATAGACAACACTCTCCCCTCTCGTTGCTATGCATCACCATGATCTTGCGTGTGCGTAGGAAATTTTTTGAATTTACTACGTTCCCCAACAGTGGTATCAGAGCCAGGTTTTATGCGTTGATGTAATATGCACGAGTAGAACACAAGTGAGTTGTGGGCGATATAAGTCATAATGCTTACCAGCATGTCATCCTTTGGTTCGGCGGTATTGTTGGATGAAGCGGCCCGGACCGACATTACGCGTACGCTTACGCGAGACTGGTTCTACCGACGTGCTTTGCACACAGGTGGCTGGCGGGTGTCAGTTTCTCCAACTTTAGTTGAACCGAGTGTGGCTACGCCTAGTCCTTGCGAAGGTTAAAACAGCACCAACTTGACAAACTATCGTTGTGGTTTTTGATGTGTAGGTAAGAACGGTTCTTGCTAAGCCCGTAGCAGCCACGTAAAACTTGCTGCAACAAAGTAGAGGACGTCTAACTTGTTTTTGCAGGGCATGTTGTGATGTGATATGGTCAAGACGTGATGAGATATAAGTTGTTGTATGAGATGATCATGTTTTGTTGAAGTTATCAGGAACTGGCAAAATCCTTATGGTTGTCTCTCTATTGCATAAGATGCAAGCGTCCAATAATTGCTTTACTTTATCGCTATGCGATAGCAATAGTTGCAAGAGCAATTGTTCGCGAGACGACCACGTGACGACACATTGATATAGATCAAGATGATGGAGATCATGGTGTCATGCCGGTGACGATATAGATCATGACAGTACTTTGGAGATGGAGATCAAAGGAGCAAGATGATGATGGCCATATCATGTCACATATTTTGATTGCATATGATGTTTATCTTTTATACATCTTATTTTTGCTTAGTTTGACGGTAGCATTTTAAGATGATCTCTCACTAATTATCAAGAAGTGTTCTCCCTGAGTATGCACCGTTGCGAAAGTTCTTCATGCTGAGACACCACGTGATGATCGGGTGTGATAGGCTCTACGTTCAAATACAACGGGTGCAAAACAGTTGCACACGCGGAATACTCAGGTTATACTTGACGAGCCAAGCATATACAGATATGGCCTCGGAACACGGAGACCGAAAGGTCGAGCGTGAATCATATAGTAGATATGATCAACATAGTGATGTTCACCAATGAAACTGCTCCATCTCACGTGATGATCAGACATGGATTAGTTGATTTGGATCACGTGATCACTTAGAGGATTAGAGGGATGTCTATCTAAGTGGGAGTTCTTAAGTAATATGATTAATTGAACTTAAATTTATCATGAACTTAGTCCTGGTAGTATTTTGCAAATTATGTTGTAGATCAATAGCTCGCGTTGTTGCTTCCCTGTGTTTACTTTGATATGTTCCTAGAGAAAATTGTGTTGAAAGATGTTAGTAGCAATGATGCGGATTGAATCCATGATCTGAGGTTTATCCTCATTGCTGCACAGAAGAATTATGTCCTTGATGCACTGCTAGGTGACAGACCTATTGCAGGAGCATATGCAGACGTTATGAACGTTTGGCTAGCTCAATATGATGACTACTTGATAGTTTAGTGCACCATGCTTAATGGCTTAGAATCGGGACTTCAAAGATGTTTTGAACGTCATGGACCATATGAGATGTTCCAGGAGTTGAAGTTAATATTTCAAGCAAATACCCGAGTTGAGAGATATGAAGTCTCCAACAAGTTCTGTAGCTAAAAGATGGAGGAGAATCGCTCAACTAGTGAGCATGTGCTCAGATTGTCTGGGTACTACAATCGCTTGAATCAAGTGGGAGTTAATCTTCCAGATAAGATAGTGATTGACAGAATTCTCTAGTCACCATCACCAAGTTAGTAGAACTTCGTGATGAACTATAATATGCAAGGGATAACAGAAACGATTCCCAAGCTTTTCATGATGCTGAAATCGACGAAGGTAGAAATCAAGAAAAACATCAAGTGTTGATGGTTGATGAAACCACTAGTTTCAAGAAAAAGGGCAAAGGGAGGAAGGGAAACTTCAAGAAGAACGGCAAGCAAGTTGCTGCTCAAGTGAAGAAGCCCAAGTCTGGTCCTAAGCCTGAGACTAAGTGCTTCTACTGCAAAGGGACTGGTCACTTGAAGCAGAACTGCCCCAAGTATTTGGCGGATAAGAAGGATGGCAAAATAAACAAAGGTATATTTGATATACAGATTACTGATGTGAACTTTACTAGTGTTCGTAGCAACCCCTCGGTATTTGATATTGGTTCAGTTGCTAAGAGTAGTAACTCGAAACGGGAGTTGCAGAATGAACAGAGACTAGTTAAGGGTGAAGTGACGATGTGTGTTGGAAGTGGTTCCAAGATTGATATGATCATCATCGCACACTCCCTGTACTTTCGGGATTAGTGTTGAACCTAAATAAGTGTTATTTGGTGTTTGCGTTGAGCATGAATATGATTTGATCATGTTTATTGCAATACGGTTATTCATTTAAGTAAGAGAATAAATTGTTGTTCTGTTTACATGAATAAAACCTTCTATGGTCATACACCCAATGAAAATGGTTTGTTGGATCTCGATCGTAGTGACACACATATTCATAATATTGAAACCAAAATATGCAAAGTTAATAATGATAGTGCAACTTATTTGTGGCACTACCGTTTAGGTCATATTGGTGTAAAGCGCATGAAGAAACTCCATGCTGATGGGCTTTTGGAATCACTTGATTATGAATCAGTTGATGCTTGCGAACCATGCCTCATGGGCAAGATGACTAAGACTCCATTCTCCGGAACAATGGAGCGAGCAACTGACTTATTGAAAATAATACATACTGATGTATGCGATCCGATGACTGTTAAGGCTCGCGGCGGGTATCGTTATTTTCTGACCTTCACAGATGATTTGAGCAGATATGGGTATATCAACTTAATGAAACACAAGTCTGAAACAATTGAAAAGTTTAAAGAATTTCAGAGTGAAGTGGAGAATCATCATAATAAAAATAAAAGTTTCTACGATATGATCGCGGAAGTAAAATATTTGAGTTACGAGTTTGGCCTTCAGTTAAAAACAATGTGAAATAGTTTCACTACTCACGCCACCTGGAACACCACAGCATAATGGTGTGTCCGAACGTCATAACCGTACTTTATTAGATATGGTGCGATCTATGATGTCTCTTACCGATCTACCACTATCGTTTTGGGGTTATGCATTAGAGACAGCTGCATTCACATTAAATTGGGCACCATCTAAATCCGTTGAGACGATACCGTATGAACTATGGTTTGGCAAGAAATCTAAGCTGACGTTTTTAGTAAAAATCGTTTAACCTGAATAGAAGAGGGTTCAAAATCCCAGAGTAAAGGTCGAGGAATAAAAGATCCTAATACCTCCCGATGGCGACGTGGGCCTATGGGCCACACAGCCATGTTAGTAAAAGTTTTTCAACGACTAGACTCGACTTCGGCCAAGGAGTTGGAAAGGGGGATTCCTACAGGCAGTCGGCTCTGATACCAACTTGTGACGCCCCCGATTCAATCATACACTAATCATACACGCAAATGTGTACGATCAAGATCAGGGACTCACGGGAAGATATCACAACACAACTCTAAAACATAAATAAGTCATACAAGCATCATAATACAAGCCAGGGGCCTCGAGGGCTCGAATACAAGTGCTCGATCATAGACGAGTCAGCGGAAGCAACAATATCTGAGTACAGACATAAGTTAAACAAGTTGCCATAAGATGGCTAGCACAAACTGGGATACAGATCGAAAGAGGCGCAAGCCTCCTGCCTGGGATCCTCCTAAACTACTCCTGGTCGTCGTCAGCGGGCAGCACATAGTAGTAGGCACCTCCAGTGTAGTAGGGGTCGTCGTCGACGGTGACGTCCGGCTCCTGGACTCCAGCATCTGGTTGCGACAACCAGAAAGAAAGGAAAGGGGAAAAGGGGGGAGAAAGCAACCGTGAGTACTCATCCAAAGTACTCGCAAGCAAGGAACTACACTACATATGCATGGGTGTATGTGTAAGGAGGCCATATCAGTGGACTGAACTGCAGAATGCCAAAATAAGAGGGGGATAGCTAATCCTATCGAAGACTACGCTTCTCGCAGCCTCCGTCTTGCATCAAGTAGAAGAGAGTAGATTGAAGTCCTCCAAGTAGCATCTCCAAGTAGTATCTCCAAATAGCATCTCCAAATAGCATCTCCAAATAGCATAATCCTACCCGGCGATCCCCTCCTCGTATCCCTGGGGGAGAGCGACCACCGGTTGTATCTGGCACTTGGAAGGGTGTGTTTTATTAAGTATCCGGTTCTAGTTGTCATAAGGTCAAGGTACAACTCCAAGCCGTCCTGTTACCGAAGATCACGGCTATTCGAATAGATTAACTTCCCTGCAGGGGTGCACCACATAGCCCAACACGCTCGATCCCATTTGGCCGGACACACTTTCCTTGGTCATGCCCGGCCTCGGAAGATCAACACGTCGCAGCCCCACCTAGGCAAAACAGAGAGGCCAGCACGCCGGTCTAAACCTAAGCGCACAGGGGTCTGGGCCCATCGCCCATAGCACACCTGCACGTTGCGAGGGCGGCCGGAAGCAGAACTAGCCCCCTTAATACAAGAGCAGGCTTATGTTCCAATCCAGCGCGCGCCGCTCCGTCGCTGACGTCTGAAGTGCTTCGGCTGATACCACGACGCCGGGATACCCATAACTACTCCCACGTAGATGGTTAGTGCGTATAGGCTCGTAGCCAACTCAGATCAAATACCAAGATCTCGTTAAGCGTGTTAAGTATCCGCGAACGCCGAACAGGGTCAGGCCCACCTGTCTTCTAGGTGCTCTCAACCTGCCCTGCCGCTCCGCCACAAAGTAACAGTCGGGGGCCGTCGGGAACCCAGGCCCACCTCTACCGGGATGGAGCCACCTGCCCCTTCAGCCCCCTTCTCCGAACAGTATCACAGTTAATGTAACAGTGTAAAGTATATAGTAGATGCCCGTGATCACCTCCCGAAGTGATCACAGCCCAGTAGTATAGCATGGCAGACGGACAAGAGTGTAGGGCCACTGATGGAACACTAGCATCCTATACTAAGCATTTAGGATTGCGGGTAAGGTATCAATGACTGTAGCAGCAATGACAGGCTATGCATCAGAATAGGATTAACTGAAAGCAGTAACATGCTACACTACTCTAATGCAAGCAGTATAGAGAAGAGTAGGCGATATCTGGTGATCAAAGGGGGGGCTTGCCTGGTTGCTCTGGCAAGAGAGAGGGGTCGTCGGTGACGTAGTCGACCACAGGGGCATCAGCATCGGTCTCGGAGTCTACCGGAAAGGAGTAACGGAGGGGGAACACAATAAATAACGGAGCAATCAAATGTAACACAAAGCAAGACGCGGCAATACGTTGTGCTAGGGGTGACCTAACGTAGGGATGGGCGATACCGGTGAAGGGGGAAACATCCGGGAAAATATCCCCGGTGTGTCGTGTTTTCGGGCAGAGGAGACGGAGGGGGAAAGTTGCAAGTTTGATATGTTAGGGGTGCGTGGCGGACGAACGGACTGCGTATCCGGATTCGTCACGTCGTTTTGGGCAACTTTCATGTTGAAAATAATTTAATCCAAGTTACGGATTAAAAGTTATGATTTTCTAAAGATTTTATGAATTTCTTGAATTTAATTAATTATTTAAATTAATTCGAAAAATGGATTAATGACATCAGCATGAGGTCATGCTGACGTCAGCAGTCAACAGAGTTGACTGGTCAACCTGACATGTGGGTCCTGCATGCCATAGGCTAAGACTAACTAATCAAGTTTAGTTAGTCTAACTAAATGATTAGGTTAATCTAAACAAGATTAATTAAATTAATTAATTAAGTAAACAATTAATTAAATAATTCAATTATTATTAATTTTATTTTATATATTATTTTTCTTATGTTTTTTTTTAAAACATTCTAGGGCGTGGGGTGTGGGACCCCACATGTCATTGGCCTAAGTGCCTTAGCGGGCGCACGGTTACGGGCGCCGGGTGGGTCGGGCCACGAGCGCCAGCCCGACGAGGCGCCGCGGGGCAGCGGGCGTGCGGCCTGGCCTCCGACGACCGGAGCAGGGCGGCGCGGTTGGCTGAGAGGATCGCCGCAGTGGACGGCTGACGTAGCGGGAGTGGGATGAGGCGTCGGACGACGACGGCGCCCCGGGCGGACGCGGCCAGGAGCCGCAGGGCAGAGACGGCGGTGGGAGTCGGCAGCAGGGGCGACGGGCGTCGTGGCTACGGCTGGATGGCGCGGGTCGCGCGCGCGGGGGCGCACGGGAGCGCGTGGGCGCGCGCTGGGTCGAGCGGGGGCGAACGGGGTGCGGGCACGGTGACGTGCAACAGAGAGGGGAGAAGAGGAGAGGGAGGCCGTGGCCTCACCGGCGTTGCAGAGAAGAGGGTCGGTGAGGCTCGGTGGAGCCTTTGGGGAGGAGGACGGGGATGACGGCGACGTAGAGGAGGAGGTCCGGCGAGGAGGAGTCGAAGAGGAGGACGGCAGGGCCGCTCCGCGAGGCAGCTCCGACGATGGCGGGGTCCAGCGGCGTCGAGGTCGTGCCGGGGCTCGGGGAAGACGGGCGCGATGCCGGAGGGCGAGGAAGAAGGCCGGGAGGGGGCGGCGAGGACGAGGCGTTCGGCGAGGACGAGGCGTTCGGGGCCGGGCGGCACCGGCGAGGTGGCGTCGCGGGGGAGGACGGAGGCGGGGCGGGGCGGCAACGGGCGGCGGAGCGGGGCGTGCTGGGGTCGCGCAGGGCGAGCGATGGGTGGATCCCTGATCCAGATCGGGGGGAAGTGGGAGGACGAGGGGATAGGGCTAGGGTTTGGTGTGGATCGGGGGTTAAGGGGAGTGGGGTGAGGCTGGATGGGCCAGGTTGGCCGGCCTGGTCCAGGTGGGTCGGTGGGCCGTGGGAGGGGAGGTTCCCTTTTTATTTTGTTGTTGTTAGTGTTAATTTTTGTTTTTATCTTCTTTTCCTTATTTATCTTTTCTGTTTTAATTCTTTTAAAATATTCAGGCACTTTCTAAAAATATGTTTTCTTTACTATAATTACCCTTGTAATATTCGGCACCCACCGAACATTTTTTTTTCAACTTTTGAAAGCTTTTATTGTTTGACATGTTTAGAATTTAAATTTTGAAACAGTTTCGAATCATTGTGAGGTTAGCAACAGTAACCGAGGTGACGTGGCATGATTAGCGTGGGATTACTGTAGCATGATTACCCGGGCGTTACAAATCTCCTCCACTACAAGAAATCTCGTCCCGAGATTTAAGAGGGGAGTAAGGGGGAAAGTTCTGGCTACGAAATTTTAACGGGTGTCCTCGATCTTGGTTGCTCTTCTCGAAGAGGTCGATCCATTGTGTTGTTGTCTTCATTTCTCTGCTTCAGGTCATGATGATGAAGTCGGCATCCTTTCTTCGGGAACTCCATCGTACTTACGTAAAATGATAATGGGTAACTCGAAAGATCGGAACTCTGCATGGTTGCTTATCCGGTAGATAACATTAGGGAAGGTGGCGAAAGTAACTCTCGAATTGAAGCTTAAGAAAGTATCGAGAGCAAAGTAAGGAGGTGCCATAAGACGTTTCAAGCAGCCAGGCAATCATTCAATGCCTCGTCAGAAGGTGAGAGGGGTTTCAGGGCAACGAGAATAAGTACGGTGTCTGATAACAGAATTGATGATCTCCCGGAAACTGGCTCGTGAATTATGTACGAGTCCCCGCGGGAGGAATAACTTTGGGAACAGGGGTGTACAGGAGAGTCAGATTTCGATCCTGTGGAACTGTGGGTTATGGGGCCACCATGTGGTTGAAAGTAGGAAGGGGGCCGACATTTTGCACGGTCATGATAGTAAGGCGTGTCAAAGGGTAGCCTGTCAGATATGTCGACAACAACATCGATACCAAGGGTGAGGGATGAAGAGAACCATTTCCTGCTCGTTGAACGAGGCGGACCAATAGGCAAAGTTCTCGTCCATCGGTGGCTACCGGAATGTCATCAAAATAGTAACAGGGTTACACCAGACAGGAAGGTACACCGAGGTGTTTACCTAAGCAGGGGATTACCACTGCTCGGTTAAGTGGTTTACAAGAAATTTTGAACAAAACAACGGGAAGGAAGATGTGCTTAAAACACGTATATCAGGGGTATATCCTTCCCCAGGACAAGCAGAGCAAGATATCCATGACAGGATATTATGTAGAAAACTCTTTAGGTAGGGGAGAGAATTTTCATGACATTGCCCATACAACGGTGTTTGGGTAATTGAGCAAGAAACATTTAGCATTGGGCTTCAAATGGTCTTGTTGAAAATCAGAGTACCATAGACATGCTTCGAGATAGCATTGACATGGTCTTTAGGTGAAGATCAGACTTTGGAAACACGAAGGATCCATCAAGAATAACTTGTAGAATAAGTCTTACAATTTCATCATGGATGAATGGATAACCTTGCTGAAAAGGAATCTATAATGATAGGTCCTCCAGCCGGGGGGGGGGGTGCTAGGCATGACATCATGTTACCGGGTCATCAAAGGATCAATGTCATAACTCTTGGAAAGTTGTCCCAACCATCATATCTGACCGAGATTCAGATCCGATTGGTGTCAGGATACCTGAGACTCAGGATGTCCGAGAAGAAAAGGCGCAACACAAATCGTTGAAATGGCATTGCAAGCTTCTCGGGAAATGAACTATGGGAGCGGGTTTCTGAAGCAATAGTTCACCATTAAACCAAGGAGAGGACAAGGAGGTGTCTTGTGAACTCAACGGCAATTCACCGAGATTCCCAAAAGATGGATTTCCACCATTAAGTGAACAAGGAGATAACATTTGTCAGATCAACTGATATAAGGAAGTATGCTCGAGGAAAACACACACAATTAAACATTGGTTGAAGGGTGCGCCCGAAGTACGGGTTGGGTTGCACGACCAATGTTAGAATGGTGATTCAATTAGCGAAGGACTTAGAATGAACTATCGCCCATTCACTTCAAAGCAATAGGGTTGCTAGAAGTTTTGAATTCACACGTCATAGCTCCATTGTCGGTATTCCGGTTGAAAACAATACGGGGACCAAGGAATGAACGAAGATGGCAAGAAGTATTAAGATATCAAGAATTATTAAGAGGTGGTGAAATTCTCACCACATTCTTGACAAAAAGTGATGGTAATACTTCCGAGGTAAGGAAGATCAACTGCTGGGTAGCAGTGATCTCAAGGTTTACACAAAACGCGAACAAGTTGTGTTGAACGGAAGGCAATAAAGTGGTCGATGAGAACAGGAATCATCGAGGGGCAAGGATGGTATTACCCATCATGAATTCAATTGAATTCCTGGAAGAGCTCATAAGGTTGATGATGATCACGACACAATTGTCGAGAGATTTCATGCAGATGTAGTCAATCAGCGACGACATCAAGTCAAAGGAATGATGAAGCAAGAGGTTATTGGAACCACAGTTACGACACAAACTCGAACTCAAGCTTGTTGTTTAAGGTGAAAGGGTATGACGAGGAAAAAATCGACGTAAGGTTAGTTCATCGTCGAAAATTGGTGCTCCGAGAATAAGGACCAGGTAGCACCGTTAGAATCGTCACGTCAATGATATAGCCAAACAGGCTAGGAATGGCGTGATCGGGTACAAACTCGTACTTATAGAAGCTTACTGAAGAGTTGTTGAACCGTAGAGCGGACTCGGTTCAGTTATCGGTGTCTTTGAGTGTTCAATAACTCCGAGCCCATGAAAAATTGTAATCGGTGAGTATGTAGTACTTGATGAAGAACTCATAAGAAATTATGCAGTTCCAAGATAATCTCGAGATACCAGGTGGTAATACTCGACGACAGATCAAACTAGAAGTTGAACTGGGGTATTGCTCTATAGAAGACAAGTGCTTAAACTTGCACAGGACATGATATTTAAAGGAGAACATGGTCAGAACCACGATTGCAAAAAGGCCAGATCTCAGATATAAGATGAACTTATACCAAGGGAATAATTGATTTTAAAAGAAACTTCGATGAGAAGATGTACATCGTGTCCATGGGCATGAACGCAAAGTTCAAGGTCGACTCCCACTTCTCCAATGCACAACCTTTCATTCACTTCTCGCGCTCAATGAAGTTGTAGTTTTGAAATTTTATCTGGCAAAATACCAGAAGAGTACGACTCGTGAAAACTTTCGAGTTCACACCTATTAAGGAAGGCATAGGTTCAACCCATTGGGGCATCTTAGAATCATATACCAAATCTTCAGAAGTAATTAACTCAAGCTCAAAGGCAGAGCATGGTTGAGAAAGCAGAGGATACAATTTACCAAAGGCATTATGTATCAGAGGAAAGGCTCACAAGGTTATTGAATATGAAGGGCGTTGTCAGATAAAATCCAACAAAGGATCTGGTGGTCCACAAGGGATCTGACGTGAGCATCGGTACTCAACTAGAGGAAGAAGATTGCAAGGAGATCAGATTATAGAAACAACTGACTAACTCAATTGTCAAATGCAAAGGAATTATGATTTCCAAATCAAGGGATCAGAAGCAATGCTCTGAGTAGGGATGGATAAGTTGAATAGCCTTAGGGTACAATCAATGACAATTGGATTGGTCGAGAACCAATTCCAGTTAAAAGAATGGCAGCTTAGCCGGAGAAGTAATTTATAAGGATCAATGATGATTGCGTGCATTCGCAAACATATTGAGTCAACAGACTCAAAATGATAATGACAAGGAATGTCATTAAGACTACGAGACTTATGGGATTAACCATAATGCGAGCAACAAGAATTTCAAGAGCCAAAGGCTCCAGAGGATTTTCGGAAGATCGAATAGTATTTTGAAGACTTTTGTGAAACTCATGAACAACTGGGGATGAGCGGATACTTGACAAGTGCGGCGATTTGAAGGGGTATTCATGTGGCAAAGAACTGCTAGGCAGTAGGCACGAAGTATTCTCGGAACAATAGAGAAAACTTCGGGTATCTTGTAATAACAAGAACAATGGGGAATGATCGTAAGAATGGCAAGTGTAAGTAGTTATCCATAAGGATTTATCGGTGGTCAGGAATAGCAAAAGTGATGGGCACAAAGTCTCGAGAGAATATCAAAGAGTATCTCCAAAATCTTCTGGTGCAGTCGGTGACCATCTGGACTGAAGGGGCTCTCCGGGAGAAAGTATTTTCGAGAACCTAAAGTTAGTTTTTAGTAAAAATCGTTTAACCTGAATAGAAGAGGGTTCAAAATCCCAGAGT
Organism: Triticum aestivum; assembly: GCF_018294505.1. Classification (NCBI taxonomy): domain Eukaryota; kingdom Viridiplantae; phylum Streptophyta; class Magnoliopsida; order Poales; family Poaceae; genus Triticum; species Triticum aestivum. The sequence goes on along the minus strand of NC_057803.1, from coordinate 165,301,746 downwards.
AAAGGTCGAGGAATAAAAGATCCTAATACCTCCCGATGGCGACGTGGGCCTATGGGCCACACAGCCATGTTAGTAAAAGTTTTTCAACGACTAGACTCGACTTCGGCCAAGGAGTTGGAAAGGGGGATTCCTACAGGCAGTCGGCTCTGATACCAACTTGTGACGCCCCCGATTCAATCGTACACTAATCATACACGCAAATGTGTACGATCAAGATCAGGGACTCATGGGAAGATATCACAACACAACTCTAAAACATAAATAAGTCATACAAGCATCATAATACAAGCCAGGGGCCTCGAGGGCTCGAATACAAGTGCTCGATCATAGACGAGTCAGCGGAAGCAACAATATCTGAGTACAGACATAAGTTAAACAAGTTTGCCTTAAGAAGGCTAGCACAAACTGGGATACAGATCGAAAGAGGCGCAGGCCTCCTGCCTGGGATCCTCCTAAACTACTCCTGGTCGTCGTCAGCGGGCAGCACGTAGTAGTAGGCACCTCCAGTGTAGTAGGGGTCGTCGTCGACGGTGGCGTCTGGCTCCTGGACTCCAGCATCTGGTTGCGACAACCAGAAAGAAAGGAAAGGGGAAAAGGGGGGAGAAAGCAACCGTGAGTACTCATCCAAAGTACTCGCAAGCAAGGAACTACACTACATATGCATGGGTATATGTGTAAGGAGGCCATATCGGTGGACTGAACTGCAGAATGCCAGAATAAGAGGGGGATAGCTAATCCTATCGAAGACTACGCTTCTCGCAGCCTCCGTCTTGCATCAAGTAGAAGAGAGTAGATTGAAGTCCTCCAAGTAGCATCTCCAAGTAGTATCTCCAAGTAGCATCTCCAAGTAGCATCTCCAATAGCATAATCCTACCCGGCGATCCTCTCCTCGTATCCCTGGGGAGAGCGACCACCGGTTGTATCTGGCACTTGGAAGGGTGTGTTTTATTAAGTATCCGGTTCTAGTTGTCATAAGGTCAAGGTACAACTCCAAGTCGTCCTGTTACCGAAGATCACGGCTATTCGAATAGATTAACTTCCGTGCAGGGGTGCACCACATAGCCCAACACGCTCGATCCCATTTGGCCGGACACACTTTCCTGGGTCATGCCCGCCTCGGAAGATCAACACGTCGCAGCCCCACCTAGGCAAAACAGAGAGGCCAGCACGCCGGTCTAAACCTAAGCGCACAGGGGTCTGGGCCCATCGCCCATAGCACACCTGCACGTTGCGAGGGCAGCCGGAAGCAGAACTAGCCCCCTTAATACAAGAGCAGGCTTACGTTCCAATCCGGCGCGCGCCGCTCCGTCGCTGACGTCTGAAGTGCTTCGGCTGATACCACGACGCCGGGATACCCATAACTACTCCCACGTAGATGGTTAGTGCGTATAGGCTCGTAGCCAACTCAGATCAAATACCAAGATCTCGTTAAGCGTGTTAAGTATCCGCGAACGCCGAACAGGGTCAGGCCCACCTGTCTTCTAGGTGCTCTCAACCTGCCCTGCCGCTCCGCCACAAAGTAACAGTCGGGGGCCGTCGGGAACCCAGGCCCACCTCTACCGGGATGGAGCCACCTGCCCCTTCAGCCCCCTTCTCCGAACAGTATCACAGTTAATGTAACAGTGTAAAGTATATAGTAGATGCCCGTGATCACCTCCCGAAGTGATCATAACCCAGTAGTATAGCATGGCAGACGGACAAGAGTGTAGGGCCACTGATGGAACACTAGCATCCTATACTAAGCATTTAGGATTGCGGGTAAGGTATCAATGACTGTAGCAGCAATGACAGGCTATGCATCAGAATAGGATTAACTGAAAGCATTAACATGCTACACTACTCTAATGCAAGCAGTATAGAGAAGAGTAGGCGATATCTGGTGATCAAAGGGTGGCTTGCCTGGTTGCTCTGGCAAGAGAGAGGGGTCGTCGGTGACGTAGTCGACCACAGGGGCATCAGCATCGGTCTCGGAGTCTACCGGAAAGGAGTAACGGAGGGGGAACACAATAAATAACGGAGCAATCAAATGTAACACAAAGCAAGACGCGGCAATACGTTGTGCTAGGGGTGACCTAACGTAGGGATGGGCGATACCGGTGAAGGGGGAAACATCCGGGAAAATATCCCCGGTGTTTCGTGTTTTCGGGCAGAGGAGCCGGAGGGGGAAAGTTGCGAGTTTGAGATGTTAGGGGTGCGTGGCGGACGAATGGACTGCGTATCCGGATTCGTCACGTCGTTTTGGGCAACTTTCATGTTGAAAATAATTTAATCCAAGTTACGGATTAAAAGTTATGATTTTCTAAAGATTTTATGAATTTCTTGAATTTAATTAATTATTTAAATTAGTTCGAAAAATGGATTAATGACATCAGCATGAGGTCATGTTGACGTCAGCAGTCAACAGAGTTGACTGGTCAACCTGACATGTGGGTCCTGCATGCCATAGACTAAGACTAACTAATCAAGTTTAGTTAGTCTAACTAAATGATTAGGTTAATCTAAACAAGATTAATTAAATTAATTAATTAAGTAAACAATTAATTAAATAATTCAATTATTATTAATTTTATTTTATATATTATTTTTCTTACGTTTTTTTAAAACATTCTAGGGCGTGGGGTGTGGGACCCCACATGTCATTGGCCTAAGTGCCTTAGCGGGCGCACGGTTACGGGCGCCGGGTGGGTCGGGCGACGAGCGCCAGCCCGACGAGGCGCCGCGGGGCAGCGGGCGTGCGGCCTGGCCTCCGACGACCGGAGCAGGGCGGCGCGGTTGGCTGAGAGGATCGCCGTAGTGGACGGCTGACGTAGCGGGAGTGGGATGAGGCGTCGGACGACGACGGCGCCCCGGGCGGACGCGGCCAGGAGCCCCAGGGCAGAGACGGCGGTGGGAGTCGGTAGCAGGGGCGACGGGCGTCGTGGCTATGGCTGGATGGCGCGGGTCGCGCGCGCGGGGGCGCACGGGAGCGCGTGGGCGCGCGCTGGGTCGAGCGGGGGCGAACGGGGTGCGGGCACGGTGACGTGCAACAGAGAGGGGAGAAGAGGAGAGGGAGGCCGTGGCCTCACCGGCGTTGCAGAGAAGAGGGTCGGTGAGGCTCGGTGGAGCCTTTGGGGAGGAGGACGGGGATGACGGCGACGTAGAGGAGGAGGTCCGGCGAGGAGGAGTCGAAGAGGAGGACGGCAGGGCCGCTCCGCGAGGCAGCTCCGACGATGGCGGGGTCCAGCGGCGTCGAGGTCGTGCCGGGGCTCGGGGAAGACGGGCGCGATGCCGGAGGGTGAGGAAGAAGGCCGGGAGGGGGCGGCGAGGACGAGGCGTTCGGCGAGGACGAGGCATTCGGGGCCGGGCGGCACCGGTGAGGTGGCGTTGCGGGGGAGGACGGAGGCGGGGCGGGGCGGCAACGGGCGGCGGAGCGGGGCGTGCTGGGGTCGCGCAGGGCGAGCGATGGGTGGATCCCTGATCCAGATCGGGGGGAAGTGGGAGGACGAGGGGATAGGGCTAGGGTTTGGTGTGGATCGGGGGTTAAGGGGAGTGGGGTGAGGCCGGATGGGCCAGGTGGGCCGGCCTGGTCCAGGTGGGTCGGTGGGCCGTGGGAGGGGAGGTTCCCTTTTTATTTTGTTGTTGTTAGTGTTAATTTTTGTTTTTATCTTCTTTTCCTTATTTATCTTTTCTGTTTTAGTTCTTTTAAAATATTCAGGCACTTTCTAAAAATATGTTTTCTTTACTATAATTACCCTTGTAATATTCGGCACCCACCGAACATTTTTGTTTCAACTTTTGAAAGCTTTTATTGTTTGACATGTTTAGAATTTAAATTTTGAAACAGTTTCGAATCATTGTGAGGTTAGCAACAGTAACCGAGGTGACGTGGCATGATTAGCGTGGGATTACTGTAGCATGATTACCCGGGCGTTACAAGTATGCCATGCTGTGTACCAGATCTATTGTATACCCTACACTGTGTTAAGCAATGGAGTACAATAGTGATCTAAGAGTAGATTACTGGACAGCGGTCAAAATTATCCTTAGTGGAATAAGGAAATATTTCTGAATTATGGAGGTGACAAAAGGTTCGTCGTAAAAAGTTACGTCGATGCAAGTTTTGACACAGATCTGGATGACTCTAAGTCTCGATCTAGATACATATTGAAAGTGGGAGCAATTAGCTAGAGTAGCTCTGTGCAGAGCATTGTTGACATAGAAAATTGCAAAATACTTATGGATCTGAATGTGGCAGACCCGTTGACTAAAATTCTCTCACAAGCAAAACATGATCACACCTCAGTACTCTTTGGGTGTTAATCACATAGCAATGTGAACTAGATTATTGACTCTAGTAAACCCTTTGGGTGTTGGTCACATGTCGATGTGAACTATGGGTGTTGATCGCACAGTGATGTGAACTATTGATGTTAAATCACATGGCGATAAGAACTAGATTATTGACTCTAGTGCAAGTGGGAGACTGAAGGAAATATGCCCTAGAGGCAATAATAAAGTTATTATTTTATTTCCTTATATCATGATAAATGTTTATTATTAATGCTAGAATTGTATTAACCGGAAACATAATACTTGTGTGAATACATAGACAAACTAAACGTCACTAGTATGCCTCTACTTGACTAGCTCGTTAATCAAAGATGGTTATGTTTCCCTAACCATAGACAAAGAGTTGTTATTTGATTAACGGGATCACATCATTAGGAGAATGATGTGATTGACTTGACCCATTCCGTTAGCTTAGCACTCGATCGTTTAGTATGTTGCTATTGTATGAAGTTGAATATTGGCATGGAACAATCAAAAATTATATATACGACGGAGACGTATCAGCTACCAAACGTCACAACGTAACTGGGTGATTATAAAGGTGCTCTACAGGTGTCTCCGATGGTACTTGTTGAGTTGGCATAGATCAAGATTAGGATTTGTCACTCCGATTGTCGGAGAGGTATCTCTGGGTCCTCTCAGTAATGCACATCACTATAACCCTTGCATGCAATGGGACTAATGATTTAGTTGCGGGATGATGTATTACGGAACAAGTAAAGAGACTTGCCGGTAACGAGATTGAGCTAGGTATTGAGATACCGATGGTCGAATCTCGGGCAAGTAACATACCGATGACAAAGGGAACAACGTATGTTGTTATGCGGTTTGACCGATAAAGATCTTCGTAGAATATGTAGGAGCCAATATGAGCATTCAGGTTCCGCTATTGGTTATTCACCGGAGACGTGTCTCGGTCATGTCTACATAGTTCTCGAACCCGTAGGGTCCGCACGCTTAACATTCGGTGACGATCGGTATTATGAGTTTATGTGTTTTGATGTACTGAAGGTAGTTCGGAGTCCCGGATATGATCACGGACATGACGAGGAGTCTCAAAATGGTCGAGACATAAAACTCGATATATTGGATGACTATGTTTGGACTTCGGAAGTGTTCTGGGCAAGTTTGGGCATATACCAGAGTACCGGGGGGTTACCGGAACCCCCCGGGGAGTATAGTGGCCCTTATGGGCCTTTGTGGAGGAGAGGAGGGGCGGCCAAGGCAGGGCCACGCGCCCCCTCCCCCTCTAGTCCGAATTGGACAAGGAGGGGGGGGGGGCGGCGCCCCCTTTCCTTCCCCCCTCTCTCCTCCTCCCCCCTTCTCCTACTCCTACTATAGGAAAGGAGGAGTCCTACTCCCGGTGGGAGTAGGACTCCCCCCTTAGCGCGCCCTCCTCCTGGCCAGCCGCCTTCCCCCTAGCTCCTTTATATACGGGGGCAGGGGGCACCCCATAGACACACAAGTTGATCCACGTGATCATATTCTTAGCCGTGTGCGGTGCCCCCTTCCACCATAATCCTCGATAATATTGTAGCGGTGCTTAGGCGAAGCCCTGCGACGGTAGTACATCAAGATCATCATCACGCCGTCGTGCTAACGGAACTCTACCCCGACACTTTGCTGGATCGGAGTCCGAGGATCGTCATCGAGCTGAACGTGTGCTAAAACTCGGAGGTACCGTAGTTTCGGTGCTTGATCGGTCGGGTCGTGAAGACGTACGACTACATCAACCGCGTTGTGCTAACGCTTCCGCTGTCGGTCTACGAGGGTACGTAGACAACACTCTCCCCTCTTGTTGCTATGCATCACCATGATCTTGCGTGTGCATAGGAAATTTTTGAAATTACTATGTTCCCCAACAATAACGCTTCCGCTTATGGTCTATGAGGGTACGTAGACAACACTCTCCCCTCTCGTTGCTATGCATCACCATGATCTTGCGTGTGCGTAGGAAAATTTTGAAATTACTGCGTTCCCCAACAGAGAGAAGAGGAAAAAATGGGTTTGTCTAATGTTGAGTTCGGTGTTATCCTAAGATGTCTAGACTCCCCTAAAGCTTCCCTGATTTGGTGAAAAACTCGTGGGGTTTAAAACAGTCTAGACGTTTGGAAGCGTTTTGATGACCCACATAGAAACTAAATGTGTTTGTAGCGGCCAGTTTGAACATTTGAGGATATTATGATGACTCGCGTTGGAGATATGCCCTTGTTCACATCTGTAAAAAGCAGTTCACGTCACTAACGAAATTTGTTGCATGTATATCTTTGCAAGAATTAAGAGCACAAATATCCTCGAACGCACTCGATCGGTGTTCGGGAAGGAGAGAGAAGAAGAAAAGTGACCCAAGCGGTATCCTCACTTTGTCCATATACGTCCAGCTATCCGTAACATCTTTGTCCAGCCCATATGTATGGGGGCGAATATGAGGGCTCATGGACACGTTCGGTCAGTGTCCAGTCAATCCACTAATGACCCACAAGTATAGGGGATCAATTGTAGCCTTTTCAATAAGTAAGAGTGTCGAACCCAACGAGGAGCAGAAGGAAATGGCAAGTGGTTTTCAGCAAGGTAATGTCTGCAGGTGCTAAAATTGTATGTAACAGAGTAGTTTGATAGCAAGATAATTTGTAACGAGAAAGTAACGATAGTAGTAGCAAAATTGTAGCAAGGTAGCCCAATCCTTTTGAGGAAAACGACAGGCCAAAATGGTCTCTTATAATAAGCAAAGCGTTCTTGAGGGTACACGGAAATTTCATCTAGTCATTTTCATCATGTTGATTCAATTCATGTTCGCTACTTTGATAATTTGATATGTGGGTGGACTAGTGCTTAGGTGTTGTTCTTACTTGAACAAACCAACTACTTATGATTAACCCCCTCGCAAGCACCCGCAACTACGAGAAAAGTATTAAGAATAAATTCTAACCATAGCATTAAACTTTTGGATCCAATCGGTCCCTTACGGAATAGCGCATAAACTAGGGTTTAAGCTTCTGTCACTCTCGCAACCCATCATCTAATAACTACTCCACAATGCATTCCCTTAGACCCAAAATATGGTGAAGTTTCATGTAGTCGACGTTTACATGACACCACTAAGGGAATCACAACATGCATACTATCTAAATATCGAACACACATCAAGTTCACATGATTACTTGCAACATGATTTCTCCCGTGACCTCAAGAACAAAGGTGACTACTCACAAATGATAATCATGCTCAAGATCAAAGGGGTATTAAATGGCACAATGGATCTGAACATATAATATTCCACCAAATAAACTATATAGCAATCAACTACAAGATGTAATCAACACTACTAGTCACCCACAAGCACCAATCTATAGTTCCGGTACAAAGATTGAACACAAGATATGAACTAGGGTTTGAGAGGAGATGGTGATGTTGAAGATGTTGATGGAGATTGCCCTCCCCAAGATGGGAGAGTTGTTGGTGATGATGATGACGATGATTTCCCCCTCTGGGAGGGGAGTTCCCTCAGCGGAATCGCTCTGCCGGAGGGCTAAAGTGCTCCTGCCCAAGTTCCGCCTCAAGACGGTGGTGCTCCGTCCTGAAAGTCATCTCCTTATTTTTTTTATAGGTCAAAATGACTTATATACCAGAAGATGGGCAGCGGAGGTGGGCCGAGGGGAGCACAACCCACCAGGGCGCGTCTGGGCTCCCTGGCGCGCCTAGGTGGGTTGTGCCCACCTGGTGGGGCCCCTCCGGTACTTATTAGCTCCAATATTGCTTATATATTCCATAAAAAATCCCCGTAAAGTTTCAGCTTGTTTGGAGTTGTGCAAAATAGGTAGCCTGGCGTAGCTTTTCCGGGTCTAGATTTCCAGCTGCCGGAATTCTCCCTCTTTGTGTGTACCTTGCATATTATGAGAGAAAAGGCACTAGAATTACTCCAAAAAGCATTATTATGCATAAAAACGTCATAAATAATAGTAGGAAAACATGATGCACAATGGACGTATCAACTCCCCCAAGCTTAGACCTAGCTTGTCCTCAAGCGAAAACTGAAATAAAAAAACATGTCCACATGCTTAGAGAGAGAGGTGTCGATAAAAACAAAATACAGACATAGAAGCATCATGTGAATTATTATAACAACAACAAACTTTAACATAAAACTTTTATCATGGAACTTTTATCATAGACTTCTCATGAATAAGTAACAATTCATCACACTATCGAAGTATAAAGCATAAACTCTATTAGAAACCAACAAACTATGTTCTCAGTCAACTTTGCAACTACAATTCATCATCTTTTCAGGAAGGGTCACGTATCGGAGCCTTTAGGCAAGTCCACATACTCAACCATCATATATTCTTCTATGATTGCTAACACTCACCTCATACACATGAGCAAAATGTTTCAACCGGACACATAGAATGATAGGGGCTTATAGTTTCGCCTCCCAACGTATTCACCTCAAGGGTGATGTCAACAATAATAACTTATGCCACCCATATTCAACTGGACATATGTGCCTAGATCTTTCCTCACCACATGATGCTTGCCAAAGGAGAAAAATAAAAAGGAATAGAGAGAAAAACTTTTTTTTTGACTGGGAGAGAGAAAAACTTTGACTCTTGCATAAAAGTAAATATATAAAAGTAAAAGATAGGCCCTTCGTAGAGGGATCAGAGGTTTCCATGCGCTTATTTGTTTGTATGCTCAACCCCTTAGTGCAAAAGAACGTCACATTGTATTTCCCCTTGTGATGGAAACCTTCATTATGTAGTCTGTCGCTTTTATTCTTCACCATCACAAGTTCTTACAACGCTCAATTTTCTCTTACACTAAATTATCTCACACTTTTAGAAGCAATTTTTATTGCCTGATTGCACCGATGACAACTTACTTGAAGGATCTTGCTCAATCCCTAGGTATGTATGGTGGACTCTTGAAAATAAGATTTGGGTTTAAGGGTTTTTGGGTGCACAATTAGTATCTCTACTTAGTGCGGAATTTTTGGCTAGCAAAGATGGGGGGCAAGCACCACATGTTGAAGGATCTATGACAATATAACTTCTATGTGAATATGAACAAACATAAATCATTACGCTGTCTTCCTTGTCCAACATCAACAATTTTGGCATATAATATTTTGATGGGGGCTCACAATCACAAAAGATTTCCAGGATAGTATATTTATATGTGAATCTTCTCTTCCCTTATTAATTCTTTCATGAGTTGCATCATTGACCAATGCTATGTTTGTCAATCTCTAACAAAATTTTCTACTTATACTTTTCCTTATGTGGTGCCATCACCTACCATAGGATTAGCATATGATCTTTTTCATTTATTTCCTTCCTTTTATTGGAACATGAAAGTAAAGAAAGCAAAAACTCAAACTAAACTTTATTATATATCTCGCACACGATTACAAGGATAGGTCACTAAGCAAACTCTCAAAAAGAAAGGATCAAACTAAACTTTTATTCATCTAAAGCAAAAGATAGCTATGGGTCGAACTGAAATATGTAAAGGAAAAAGATACTGGGGGTGATACAATACCGGGGCACCTCCCCCAAGCTTGGCGGAAGCCAAGGGGAGTACCCATATTCGATACTCAATTTTCTGTTGGTGATGAAGTAGAGGTATTGTCCTCGGGTTTCCATGGCAGAGGTCCACCATCATAAGAGGAGTGAGTCTCATGGGTCCTGCAACCGGCAGCCAAACTCATACCTTTAAACCTTGCCTCATATTCAAAGACTTGGTTTTGGAGATTGTAGATCTGGCTTTGGAGGAAGTTGATTTGCTTGTTGAGGATGAAGACGATGTCCTTCATGGACTTGCCATCCACCTTGAGATCACGAATAAGGTCCATGATCATGAGGTGATTGGCATTGAGTCCACGCTCCACCATCCCCCTGCACCGGAAGACCTCCTGCTCCATAGCTTCAAGCCTGGCCTCCATGGTTCCCGTCCCCTTGGGACCTTGCACATCACGGATGTGAAGCACCCCTTCATGCATCTGGATGACCTAAGGGTGCTGCACCACCTCCCAAAAATATGGGTTGATGACGTTCTTGAAGAACTTTTCCTTGGAGGAGCTTGAAGCGGCCATGGTAGATGGGATCTGATAGAAAACAACAAGGAAAAGAAAATAGAAGATTTCTCCACAATACGGTGGTCAATAGGTTCGGGGGGTATATAAAGATTTTTTTATCTTGGGAAACAAGCAAGCTGAAGAAAAACGAAGTCCGGAAGGTACCCAAGGTGGGCACAACCCTGGTGTCTTGTGCCCACTAGGGTGACCTTCTTGGTTGTTTCTTATTTTCCTAATTTTTATTATATTCCAAAATTGACAGAAAATATTTTTGCGGATTTTTCGGAGTCCGTTTATTTAGCGTATCATGTACTTCCTCTTTTTCATAATTCTGGAGTGTTCCGGAAGGTCTCTTTTATGTGTTCTTCTGGTGTCAAAGTTTGGATAATATTACTTTCAACATTAATGGGCGTACCTGAGATATAATGTTTTATTTGTTTCCCATTATCAACCTTCGGGTTAGTACCTTCAACATTATTTATTTTGATAGCTCCAGACCGATAAACCTCCTCGATAACATAAGGTCCTTCCCATTTGGAGAGGAGTTTTCCTGCAAAGAATCTGAAACGAGAATTGTACAAAAGAACATATTCTCCAACTTTAAACTCACACTTTTGGATTCTTTTAGCATGCCATCTTTTAACCTTTTCTTTAAATAACTTGGCATTTTCATAAGCTTGGGTTCTCCATTCATCTAATGAGCTAATGTCAAATAACCTCTTTTCAGCGGCAAGTTTAAAATAATAGTTGAGTTCTTTAACTGCCCAATAAGCTTTATGTCCTAACTCAAGAGGCAAATGGCAAGCTTTTCCATAAACCATTTTATAAGGAGACATACCCATATGATTTTTATATGATGTTCTATAATCCCAAAGTGCATCATCTAATTTCTTAGACCAATTCTTCCGGGACCCATTGACAGTCTTTTGCAAAATCAATTTTACTCCCCTATTGCTAAGTTCAACTTGACCACTAGACTGAGGATGGGGTGATGCAATTATATGCTTAACATCATACTTAGAAAGCATTTTATGGAAAGCACCATGAATAAAGTGTGCACCACCATGAGTCATTAAATATCTACGGACTCCAAACCTTGGGAAAATAACTTCCTTAAGCATTTTAATAGATGTGTTGTAATCAGCACTACTAGTTGGAATAGCTTCTACCCACTTAGTAACATAATCAACAACAACCAAAATATGTGTATACCCATTAGAAGAAGGGAAAGGTCCCATGTAATCAAAACCCCAAACATCAAATGGTTCAACATCAAGTGAATAATTCATAGGCATTTCTTGACGCTTACCAATATTACCTATTCTTTGACATTCATCACAAGATAAGACGAACTTACGAGCATCCTTGAAAAGAGTAGGCCAATAAAATCCAGACTGCAATACCTTGTGAGCAGTTCTGTCTCCCGCATGATGCCCTCCATAAGCTTTGAAGTGACATTTCCGTAGGATTTTTCCCTGTTCATGCTCAGGTACACAACATCTAATAATACCATCTACTCCTTCTTTATAAAGATGTGGGTCATCCCAAAAGTAATGTCTTAAATCATAGAAGAATTTTTTCTTTTGTTGGTAAGTAAAGCTAGGCGGTATGTATTTAGCAACAATATAATTCGCATAGTCAGCATACCAAGGTGTACTATTAGAAACATTTATTGCGGCTAATTGATCATCAGGAAAACTATCATTAATAGGTTGTGGGTCATCAAGATTATTTTCAAGCCTAGACAAGTTATCAGCTACGGGGTTCTCCGCTCCTTTTCTATCAACGATATGCAAATCAAATTCTTCACTACAAAAAAATACACTTCCGTGGTGATACGTGTTTGTCACAGTAGGTCACATTTTCTGTCATGCATGTACATCCATGACGATTTTATGACAGAATCAAGATAGTCATACATGTGCTATCATAGAAGTGTTCCATGACATTACCAAAATTATCAACACAGAAGTGTCCACTTCCATGACGATAAATGGCGCGTCATGGAAGTGTTTTCGTCAAGGGTACCCGACACGTGGCATCCATCGTAATGGGTCGCCGTTAAGCTATCGGGTCCAGTTTTGGATCTGATAACCCGTTAATAGCCCGAACCAATGGGGATTTTCCATGTGTAAAATTCTCATTGGCCGGAGGAAACACGTGTTGGCTCACCATTGGGATAGATGTCGTCCACTCATTGGACAGGAGGCACCTATGCTACGTCGACATGTGGCACAACCCAACAGAGGCCCATTCCGGTGAAAAGGCCGGCCCGTTTGACTTGGTCAAAAGGTAGCAGGCCGGCCCACGGAAAGCCTGTTAACGACCTATTTGTATATAGCCCATTTACGACCTGCTAACTCACGACCCGTTACAGCCTATTGGAATTAAGCCCAGTAGCTTCATCTGGGCTGTCCAATATGATTCCAGCCCGTTGTAACTTCCGGCCCATGTAGTGGCCCATGATGTCATTCGGCCCATATGAGGACCTTTGTAACTCTTGGCCCATTAACGGCCCATGGTAAAACTAGCCCGTAATGAACAGTGTATCGATTTATAACCATTAACGGCCCATTATTCCATTGGGCCGTTTCCAACCCGTGTTATCCTTCAGCCTTTCTCAGGGCCCATTTATTCTTGGGCTCATTTCCAGCATTTGGTTACTTACGGCCCGTTACTGGCCTTTTCTGCTTATGAGCCAAATTCAGCCCGTGGTTACAGTCGGCCCGTTAATCCGTTGGGCCGTTTTCATAGCATCACCAAATACAATCGATTAACGACAACCCGTTATTGTCGGCCCGTGAACAGACGATTCCAACTCTAGCCTGTTTACGGCCCATAATGCGGTCTATTATTGGCCCATGTTTGGCCAATCGATCATATGGCCCGTAGAAGGCCCATTGATGCTACGGCCCGTAGAAGGACCATTGTTTATACGGCCCGCAGAAGGCCCATTGTTTCTACGACCCTTAGAAGGCCCATAGTTTCTACGGCCTGTAGGAGGCCCAGGGTCACTACAGTAAATATGTAGCCCATGGTTATTGTGGCCTAGTTTTTAAAAATAGGTTATTGCGGCCACTATCAAACTACGAAAAAAGAACTGCATTGACTACAAGCAAACAAATAAACAAGACAATAAGGAAATAAATAAGAAAGGAACTTACGCTAGGCTATCACGGCTATTACACATATTACATCCACTGGGCATTAAAGTTCGCCACCAGTGCAAATATAGGCAACAAAGCAGCATATCACATACACGGGTTGTCAAAGTTGGCGACCAGTGCAAATAAACGCCGCAACAAAACAAGTCCAGAACTGAAACCACTTTAGAAGAGCTCAAGAAACAATATCCTTGGTACCCATAATGCTGGCAAGATGCTTAGCTAGCTTATTAACTTTCTCTTGTTTAGCGCTTAAATCCTCCAGCGCTTGCTGTTGCACCAGAAAGTATGCATCTGAATTCTGCAGGGATTTCCTCAGTCCTTCGTCTTCCAATTGTAGAACATCTGACCGATGTCTTTCAACTTGAAGTTGAGACTCAAGAAGCCAAACTGATTCAGGAAGCGAGTTCGAAGAGCTGGTGCCAGTAGTAGTGGCCAGTAACTCCAACACTACATCAAGACAGGACTTTGGGGTTGTCTTAGTCTCTTCAATATAGTTTTTATCAACTTTCTTGGAGACCAACAGGGATGTCTCACTATCTTGAACCTTATCTGCATTACTTCCTTTACCATTGCATAATGGTGTACTCTTCTCCAATATTTTGTCCACATTCTAAAAGAGAAACAAGCAAACACATCACATGTTTACCATGTTGAAACTCATTTTGGTAAATCAGTTCAGTAGTAAAGTGGATAGGATAACAACATGAAACAAACATATATCTATGTACCATGGTCACTTCATGGTCTATATCATTCTAGTTTTTGTTGCCAAATTAAGATAGAGACACAGTTCAAATAATATTTGTTCAAGACAAAGCAGAATAGACAAAATATAAGTGTGGGAAACTACGGAGCAATAACAACACTTGTAATGTGCATGACATGAGAACATAACTATTTATTCAATTGAAACTGAAATCAACATAGAGCAAGTTACAATAGCAAACCAGTTAAAGAAACAGGTTTAAAACATACCTGTTGCGCCATTGGAGTTTCAATTCCATCCTTCAAATTTGAAAATAGTTTGTATGAGTAAATACAGTGATGCAAGAGCAAAGGAGTATGAACCATAGCCCAGAACCTGACCTAAGAACAATTCTTATTCTTCTTTAAGCATTGAGTTGGGATTCAGAGTGGTGGTCCTCGTGCTTTGGGCAGTGTAGTTCCCTTACTAACTGCTCGTGTTTGGGTGCTCTGTGGTGGAGACAATGCCGTGTCAACTGGAACTGGGTTACTATTTGCTGGGGTTGGGTTTAGAAGGGGTGTAGCTGGTTCTCTGTCCAACTGGGTAGGGGTACAATCTGCGAGAGTCTGGGTTATGTGTGGTGGGGCTGGTTCTTCAGCAAGTACAACTGTGGTTCTATCTGCATCGACTGCTAGCACTATCTTTTTTGAAGACCGTGTTGTTACTCCCTTAGACACTGCCATCACCCTCTCCAATTCAAATGGCTGATAAACAAGAAAAGTAATTGAATGTACAGACATTGTATGATAGACAGGTGCAATGGATAGTGGGGAATAAAAGAGGGCATGAAATAATTCACATTTATGTTGTCTAACCAAACAGGATAGCATGACACAATTTCACATATATGATGGCTAACTAAACAGGATAGCATGAAACAATTTCACATATATGATGGCTAACTAAAAAAGATGGAAACATATAGTTCAAAATATGATGACTATTTAAACAGCAGGACATGATATTACTATATAATGTGTTTATTAAATTGGTTGGCACGCCATAATTCACATACATGCCGCCTATAGAAACATGATAGCATGATATAATTCACGGATAGAATGACATAATTCAAAATATGATGACTGTAAACACTAAACAGGATGAGATGATATAACTATATGATGTCTTTATTAAATGGGTTGGCATGCCATAATTCAGATAGATGTTGTCTATGTAAACATGATGGCATGATATAATTCAAATATATGATTTGTATAGTAAGCAAGTAAGCAGATGGCAATCGCATATATGATGTAAAAACTAAGCAATGCAAGACCACATGCATGACATGAGCAATATAGCCCTGCCAAGTTTGAGCATAGACCTTAGGGGGGAAATAGGACTGGTCATCAGTCTCTGAATCCTCCTCTGAGGAGCTATCTGTAACCAGAAGATGTCTGCTTCAGCAGGTAGCATTGTCTGCTCTGAATACCTTGTTTTCACTCCAGATACTTCTATGACCGCTTCAAATGGCTGATGCACAGGGACAGGAATAGTAGTAGGATATACAAACGTTGTCGACAAATGGAACACGTAATACAAAAAAAGGATAACATGATATAATTCACATATACGATGATTGGCTAAACAACATGGCATTGCATAATTCACATATATAGTGCCATGCAACAAGATAGCATTGCATAATTCACATATATAATGTATTGTAACAAGATGGCATTGCATAATTCACATATATGGTAATTAGACACTAAACAAGTAGCATTCACACAAAGCATGTCTAAACTAATCAAATGACATAGCAATGCAAGACACCATACGCACGATATGAGCAACATAACCCTGCCAAGTTGGAGCATACACCTCGGGTGGAAATAGAACTGGTCATCTATCTCTGAATCCTCCTTTGAGGAGCTATCCATAACCAGCGAGATATGCGCTTCGTCAGATAGCATAGTCTGCACTAAAGACCTTGTTTTCACTCCAGAATTTTCCATCACCGTGTCAAATGGCTGATGCACACGAAGATTAGTTGAATGTACTAACATTGTTGACAAATGTAATACGTAATGAAAAAAAGGATGGACTGATATAATTCACATATAAGATGACTGGCCAAGCAGGATGGCATTGCAAAATTCACATATACGATGCCTGGCTAAACAAGATGGTGTTGCATAATTCACATATACGATAAAGAAACTAAAGAGATGGCATTCACACAAAGCATGTCTAAACTAAGCATATGACATATTTGATGTGTAAAGTAAGTAATGCAAGGCACCATATGCATGATATTACCAACATCAGCATGCCAAGTTAGAGCGAAGACCTCAGGGGGTAAATAGGAGTGGTCTTCTCCTTCTGAATCCCCATCAGAAGAGTTATCTTCCTCTTGACTACAATCCAAAATGGGTGGAGAGGGGGCTGCCTTTGCGCCCACCATGGAGCGACATCTGCATGAAATTTTATTGCCACACAAGGCTCGTCTCTTTTGCTCTACATGTCAGATCCATTGTGTACAATAACTAACATGCATAGGAATAAAACATAGTGAGATTATGTAACGAGTGCATGTAGAAATCCAGAGTGATGATAGCAACCTGTGGATAGACCCAAAACCAATGATAGCAGGCAGATAATGGCTCCAGTTAAAAAATACAGATAATGGCTTCTTTACTGTTTGTTTCCCACCCAACATGAAACTCATAGTACACACCAGAGATTAACCAGATAGTAGATAGATACTATTGATTGCGGCCCCGATATGTACCCCACAACCACTTAAAAACTCAAGTTTTACAATTAGTTTGGAGGTGACTCAGAGTCTAATTGGTGAACAGGACGATAAAGTAGCATGTAATATTAAGCGATGCATAATGTAAGCAGACACGAAAGAGTGCGACCTCTCTTGCGGACCCATGTAGTCCTCGAGGTCATCTGCTCGATTGATGATGGTAATGAAGTTGTCTAGGATGCCGACGGCGGGGAAGAAGATCTAAGGCGGCGAAAGATAGTCTGGAGGCCAGATCCCTGCTATGGTGGACCCTTCTATCGCTGGAGCAACTGAGCTGGGGTGGACGACGACGCAGCAGGAGCGGGACAAACCACACACGGTTTTTTTTGACAACTATCTGTAAGAGAAGTAATTATGTAAGGTCTCGTTTGAATTGGAGGATTCTAACAACGCAGGGATAGTAAATACACAGTAATAGGATAGGAATGCACGTTTAAAATAGAGAATTTAAAAACACAGGATTTCTGCCAATCTGGGTGTTTGGTTCACAAGAATTGGAAGATCACAGGATGCAAAGAAGCATGGTGATATTAAGTCAAACCAAAAGAAAATGTACGGTTATAATGCTATTATGCTACTATCTCTTAGTCTTGTGCTTCATGAATAGGAATTTGAAAAGGAGGACAAGTGGATATTAAAATTCCTACGGTTTTTCTTTCAAGGTGACACTAAAGGAACAAATCCTACAGTTTTCCTTTGCTCCATTCCTTTGAACCAAATGCATGAATAGTAGTACCATAGGAAACTTTCCAATTCCTATGTTTTTCCTTCAGTTTTCCTTCCAAGCACTGGCGATTCTAGTAGGCAGGCATGAGCAGGGAAAAGCCTACACTCAAAAAATGTTTTTGTGCTAATTTTACTACTTTCGACCCAGGCCACTGCCCTACTAGCTCAACTCCCAGGCCCATATACAAATGCACAGCTCAAACACACAGAGATAAATAATGATGGCATTCAATAGAGTCCATCACGAATAGCTAAGTTGCTTGGTACCTCACGGCTTGTCATATAGTAGGAGAAACTGATCGTATTTCACGTTATAACGTGTGCTCAGTGGACAATATATATAACATGTAGAGTAAAAAAGCAACGCAACAAGTGTACAACCTCTTTGGCGAAGCCATGTCGATCTCAGTGTGATTGGGTTGGTCGGTGAGGATGCTCTGGCTGATTTGTCTGTCGGAGGAGGGGAAGAAGATCTTAGGCATCTGGAGATGGAGCCCGGGGTACTGCTCCGCTGTGATGGAGGGTTTCGTCATTGGAGCAGCTTCGTTGAGTTGTACGACGGCGAGGCCAAAGCAGGACAAGAGAGACAATGTTAACCTAAGTGGAATTCTAATAGCATCTCCAATAGATGACGTAAAATACATAACCACAAAGTGCTAGATGTAAAATACATCAGCCGCACATCTCTAAACTTAATTGTCGAAACTGAATTTAACTATCAAAACTGAATTTTGCTGTCGAAACTGAATTTTACTGCCGAAACTGAACGCACTAGCAGCAAAAAAGCAGTAGCAGCAGCAGCGCCCGGAGCAGCAGCGCGTGCGAGAGTCGGGGCAGCTGTCCGTGTCGCAACATCTCTGGTAGCAGCTGGAGGGGCTCAAGGGAGAGAAGGATCTCTTGCTCGTGCAGTAGCAGCGCGCGTAAGAGTAGAGCAGCTGCAGCGCATACAAGAGTAGAGCAGCAGCGCAAGCAAGAGCAAGAGTGAGAGTAGCAACACAAGCAAGAGCAAGAGCGAGAGCAGCGGCACAAGCAAGAGCAAGAGAAGAAGCTGACCAGGTAGGGGACTGAGAGCAAGAGCAGAGTAGCAGCGCGAGCGAGAGCCAAAGCAACAGTAGCTCCTATTGATGTGGATGTCGCCGCCGAGGGAGTGACGACGTGGAGGAAGTGGCCGGCGACGCCGCCATGGATGGAGCCGTGCCATGTCAGCTCGGGACAGAGCGTCGGCAGCACCGTGAGATCAAATCAAGAAGAAAACGTGGTGATTAGTGTCGAACCTCTTTGGTGGCGCCGATTAGGTCTCAGCTTCATCCGAGAAATCGGCGATGATGCCGCTCTTTCGGTGGTGCAGGTGAAGACGGCGGTCTGGGAATGGAGGTGATGCGAAAGACAAGGGGAACATCGGGGCAGCTCCTTGGAGGTGGAGGACGGGGTGGCTGAACCGGCAGGACGACAAGACCGATGGCGGGACCTCATCCGATGCGGTGGATGAGGGACGTCGAGGTGTTGTTGTGGACGTCATCGTCGGGGAAGAGGCTCCGGCTGGGTGGAGGACGGAGGAGGGTGTGGGGCTTCGTGGGTTTTAGCGGCCTCGGTTTATGAATGGGTGGTGGGATGGTATGGGAGGGGGGAACCATGGCTTAGGGACACACTTGTTCGGAATGTGGGCTAAGTTACGAAAGTACCCCCACCGATTTGAGCTAGGTGGTTCTTTCGGTTCAGGGGTATCACGGGCATTTCGCGTGTCAGGATTTCGCAGGAGGTGGGAGTTTTCGCGCGCATTGTAATTTTGGGATAGCAATGCGTGGGTTGAGATGGAGGGAGTTTTCGGAGCACAACGAGACAAAGATATATCTTAAATATTTCGGGATAACAAGGCGCGGGTTGAAATTCTGGACAAGCCTAACGTGTACTGTACCAAATCAATTCGCACTTCCGACGACGAAAAAACAAAAAGAAACCTATGCGCACCACACAAGAGAGTCTAGTCCCGTGTACTGCACCAAATCAATTCGCACTACAAATGCCATTCAAAACTTTGAATTCATGTTATGTTCAATTAAAATATTTCGCTACATGTATAATGCATGCAACCTGCTACTCAAATGAACATTTTAGTGCATTCCAAACGTATATACTACCGCTTCAATATGAACTAAATTTGAATTCGTTTCTCTATTTGAATAAGATCTACAATCATGATTGCCGTGAAGTTAAACCATTTGAATTCGTTTCTCTATTTTAATAAGATCTACAATCATCATTATTGTCAAGTTAAACCATCGTTTGTGTATTATCTTCACAGCACACCACATGATTACTACCGAGTTAGATATGAACTATGTGTAATATATGAACTCGAACTCGATTTTTTGAATCCACTTTATTTTTATTTCAAATCACAGTACATTTCAAGCTCTAGCTAGATCTTTATAATCTAAACCATGTCTCATATGTATAATGTGTTTATCACATAATGTATGGTGCCCCGCCCCCTACGCCTACAAGTATTTAGATGTGAGTTGCAAACGCCACACATTACCACAAATTCAAATAAAATGTGAGATTGTTCGATATATAGTATGGTTTAGATTGTTTGATATTTAGTTTTAAGCTGCAAATGCCACACATTATCACAAATTCAAATAAAATGTGAGATTGTTCGATGTATATTATGGTTTAGATTGTTCGATATTTAGCTGTGAGTTGCAAACACAACACATTATCACATTATGGTATAACATGTCCAAAACCACACCACGCGTATCACCGCTATATTCATGCATGCATATGTTTATAACACTATGTTCTCCTATTCAAATATATGAATCCACATTCATATAGAATTATGATCTAACCTTTGTAGCTAGCACTAACTTTCTCTCGTGCATGCACATGCGCTCCTCGCCCTCCCCCTCCCTCAGCATTCTATCCATCGCGCACATTGATTTTTTCTTTAGGTCGTTCTTCCACGGTCTCCACAACTCCTTTCCGACACACACCCATCGATAAACCTCTCCAGTGATGTCTGCCTACAACATACACACGCACCTTCCATCTCCCCCTTTATGTGTCCATGCCTCGTGTCTCTCATACGGTCCCACACACGTGTAAACTCTCACCCCTCTTTTCATCGATCTCACAATATCACACTCCTCCCCCCATCTAGCTAGTAGGCCTCTCGCACCACCTCCTAGCTCCATTCTCTCTGTCTATCTGTCTCTCTGGGCCTTATTTGCCTCTAACAAATGGATGAACACCAACCGATCTCCCGCTATACATATAGCTAGCTAGGTCGTTATAACTCGTTTTCCCCACGCATCAATCGATCCACCTCATTAGTTATGTCTCTCCTTCCTATGACAAACAACAATTGATCTACCGATCTAGTTAGGTCTGCTTACGAAACACATGGTCCCCTTCATCGTCCATGCATGTGTCCCAACACATCTATCACGCACACGCACACACAGAAACACATCCCCACTCTTACTGATAATATTGCAATTCTACCCTCACTTTGTCTAGCAGGCCTCTCCCACCATCTCCGAGAAGCAACTCCATCACCCATCTAGCACTCTACCCCTCTCCCTCCCTCCCTCTCTCCTCTCTCTCTCTCTCTCTGTGTGTGTGTGTGTGCGTGTGTGTGTGTCCAAACCTATTTCCCGTCCTTCACTTATCTGTGGATGTCGACCGATATCCCTCAAGACATAGCTGGGTCTCTCCTTCTCAACACATATACGACTCGATCTACCTCTCTAGTTAGGTCTCTGCCTCCCCCCCCCCACACACACCGATACATCGAGCGCTCTAGTCATGTCTCCCTGCCACACACAAACTTGTCATGTGCCCTTTGACGTTCCGGTAGGTCAGTCACCCTATATATTTGACCTGCACACACACAATTTCGATGGCTCTCTTCATCGATCTCGCACCCACCCACTTGATTCTCTCTTCGACTCTATTGATATCTATGACCCCTCTCTCTCTCTTCTCATGCATCGCCCCCTCTATATATGATATAGATAGGCCTCTATTCCACACACATTTCATGTGTCAAATTTTTGTTTGAGATATCATCGACACATATTCCCACAAATACATTCACGAAATCACACACGGCCCCAACAAAAAACACTCACGAACACACACGCCATCTGTCTAGGTTTGTATCTCTCTCTCACACACCCACGTAGGTGGGTACATGCACGAAGAGAAGAGGTGCACGCACGGCGCACATACTCCCATCTCTTTCCCAACCACACCCGCGCGGGTACATGGTGGAGCTCATTTTTGTACGAAAAGGCAACCCACGTGGAAATTTGACACGTGTACTGGTTGTCCACTTGATGGAGGATCGTGTACCACGGGTTAACAAACAAATTGCGACTTGACGCGTAATGTTAAAAAAGAGGCAAACCATGTGGGGCCTACCTTAGAGGCAAGGCTCTATACACTGGAGATGCTCTGTACGTATTACTTTTGATGTGTCCCGTCAACTCGCAGAACAAGGAGAAGCTGGCTTAGTACGCCATCTGCCCCGCCCACAGGCACGGTGCTTCGTAGGACGCGGTGAAGCTTTCTTACTATGCCTTACACCTGCTCCCTTGCCCACGCACGCGGTGGCTCGCAGGACGAGGAGAAAAATTTACTACTCCCTCCGTTTACTCCTAATCCCTACCTTGGTTAGAGAGATTATCATATTGTTTGAAATATATGTCTTTTAGCAGATCTCAATATGAACTACTAGTACATACTCCAAACACTATTGTATATAGACGTATTTTAGAGTGTAGATTCACTCATTTTGCTCCATATGTAGTCCATATTGAAATGAACGTCAAAGTACGCACTCTCCCTCGCTCCTCACCCCTCGACCCTCGCTCGACCCTCGCCCACGTGGTGGACGTGCATCAATTCATTCGGTCTCAGATAGCTAGAACAATATATACTGCAATACCATTATTGCTCGACTTTCCGAAGAGGCGAACAACCAAGCGCAAGGTTAATAGTTTGGAGATGCCAAGCACAAGGTTTATAGGAGAATGAGTAGTAGTAGTAGTAGTACAAGTAGTACGTACTAGTGGTACATACTGTATGAGGAAGAAGGCAATAAGATGTATGTTTTGCGTGACAGTCTCTTCTTACAGAACGTGCTAGACCTAGTGGACCTCATTGTTGCAATGGGAGTACTATCATAGATGGCACGATTCAGAGTGGTGGGCAGCGGGAATAATTCGGAGCTGCTTAGTATTAAACCCCATGAAGAAGTCCCATCGAAAGGAATAGCCATCCTCTACACGTGCTCCTATGTAAAATGAGTAAATGAGACAAAAAGAGAAAGAGACAAAGTAAAAAAAATCACCAGCCCTAGATCCAGCCCTATTGTGTCAGTGAAAGATATTTCTACGCCGTGATTGACATGGCTATATTATTAACCATGCCACCAAGGTAGAAGCGGATTTATTTGCGGAGGTAGCAGAAGATGGATATTCAACGAGGACTAAAATGATGGTTGCTTCATCGGTCAAACATAGAGAAAGGCGGGCCTCGTGATTTGACGGCTATTAGTCATTATTACTGCCTATACTCTTTGCCTATATATAATAACCATGTGGTAGAGTAGTGGGCTATACTTTCAATAACCATGCTCGAAGAGAAGAGGTGCACTGTAACATCCCAAATTTTCAATTTGGAATGTTATACATTAGATCATCACTGCATATCATATTTTTATGTACTTTTGGCCTGATCCAGAAATTCTACGCAACTCAAGCACCCACGGAGAGAGTTGGGGATTTCATTATTTTCATATTTGAGTTTTCTCAAATTTTGGAAATAGGATCATTTGATTTTATTTGTTTTTTCTTCAATTACTTCTATTATACAAATATAAGAGAGGGAATAAAATGACTTTCCCAAAATAAAGAAATATTGAAGATTTAATAAAAAAATCAAATAAGATTTTATTTTGGAGTTTTTGGCTAGTTTATTTGAATTTAGGAAAAAATGCACGTTTTTCAAAACTGCATTTTAGGGCCAAGAAAATGTTCATCTTGTTCTAAATATTTTATTTAGGTGGTGAAAATTTATTTTGGCATGTTTAGAATTTTATTTTATTTTCTAGATTTTTTCTTAGTTTCAGCAGAATTGTTTTAAAAAAAAGTACCGCGCGCCCGACTGGGCCGAAGGCCCAGCCGAGCCAGGCCAGGCCCGCGCCCACCGTCGCCTTCCCCGCGGGAGACCGCCCGCCGCCGCAGCCGAGTCCGACCGGGGCACGCCTCCCGAGGCCGACCCCGACCCGACGCCACCCCCCTCTCATAAATACCCCGCCACCGCCACCTCACCCCGCCACCTCGCCCCGCCCCGCCTCCCGCAGCCGCCGCTCGGCGCCGCTTGCCGCGCCCGCCGCGGCCGACGCCCGCGCCGCCCGCCGACGACGCCGCCCCGCCTCGCCTGAGCCCCGAGCCGCCGGAGTCCGACGAGGTAGCCACGCCGTTCGGCGCCGGTTTTTCGAAGAGAACCGATCTGGTTTTTTTTGAAAACCCTAGTTTCTTTTATTTATTTTATTAGATCAGTTTTATCGGTTCTTTTATTTAGCGAGTGTTCGCTCATTCGTTTGTTTTAACGGACGAGTTCACCGTTTAGTTTCAGATAACGAACGTTCGTTCGTTAATCTGTTTGTTAGTTTTCTCTATTTCTTGGATTTTCCGCGATTATTTCTGATCGTGATTTCTGATCCGATTTTTGTTTTAGTTTAACTTTTCGCTCGTTTATCGGAATCAGGCGATTCAAGCGCCTAGAGTTTCATCTCGAAACCCTCTTTCCGTTTAACCAACTCAAACAAGTTTTTGCTTCAGTAAAATTTGACTTAGGTCCAGATTAGTAATCAAAGCTTGTTTTCTTTCGCCGTTTGACTTTCGTTGTTTCGTTCGATTTGTTTCTTTTTGCAAACCGGAGTTCTTAAGTTGAACTTTCTGGTTAGATCTCTTATTTGAGTCTTACCTGTGCATTCGATGAGTACTTATAGTATGCTTGTTTGTTTGTTGCGATAGAGTACCCGGAGTGCGCCGCTTGCTACTTCAAATCTCTAGGTTTTGCGGATCATCAGCAAGGCAAGTAACACTTTGATCATACCTCTTACTACCCAGTTTTATTGCATTAGATCAATCCTCAAACCATTGCATGAATAGGATCTGATTAATATGTGGGTTTTGGGAAGTAGATGAGGTAGTACCTATTTCCTGTTTTATTATCAAACCCTGGGAGTTAATTCTATGTTTGCTTATGCCATGCTATGCTTGTAGACGTGGATTGGGTTTGAGTGTATCCGTGACAGATGTGAGAATGTCAATTAATGGTTCAACTTAAGGTGGCAACTTTAATACACATCTGGGTGGATTGAGGCACCTGGGTATTCCAGCGATTGCCTGTTTTTCTTTATGGACCGCCACCCAGGCTCAAAGGGATCATGAGATTATTCATACTAGGAACTTCCGTGTGCAGCCACAAGCTACTATGGGCTCTAGTGTAGTTGATTAAGTCATGCGAACTCTTACAGTGGTAGACTAGCAGATGTAGGGGAAAGTAGGTGTAACGGTCTACCCGATCATAAGGTGCTAGCGCTTCTGAAAGACCAGGTCTCGGTCATCCGTTTCTCAAACACCATGTAGTGCGAGAATCCCAACGGAGGAGATCGAGTCTTGTGGGGAAAAGTGCGCAAACCTCTGTAGAGTGTATAAACTAATTATGGTTAGCCATGTCCCCGGTTATGGACGTCTTGAGTATCTAGTACTTGGATTATCATGTGAATCCCATCATGTGACTTTAATTAATTTTGTTGGGTTTTAATAATGATGTTTAATTGGGATTGAGAGGGTGTCTACGCTCTCAATGTTTAACAACCACCATGATAGTTAAATAAAATTTATTCCTTTGCATTACAGAAAAACTGGCTTTACGCAAAACTGTAACCATAGAGCTTTCCACCAGCCATATATGCATGTAGTATAGCCTTTTTCTGTTCACTACTCTCTATGTGTTACATTGCCAGCATATTCCATGTGCTGACCCGTTTTCGGGCTGCAACGTTCATGTTGCAGACTTTTCAGATGATGAGTAAGGAGCCTTAGGTCGTGGTTCTATACTCAGTGATGCCGTTGGAGTTGATGGACTCACTTATCTTCCAATCCTATCGCTGTTATCGTTATTAGATGGCCTTAAGCCATATTATTTGTAATAAGTTCTCTTTTGAGACATTCGATGTAATAAGTGTGTGATTGCTACTTTGTTATAAATCCTTCAAGTACTGTGCGTGTCAGCATTACTGATCCAGGGATGACACTGATGCACAGAGATCGGACCGTTTGAGGTCCGGTCGCTACATGCACGCACCCATGCACATAGTACTAGTAGCACTCTTTGCGTCTTTTGTGTCTTCGCCAACCACACACGTGACACGGTGGAGCTCATTTCTATAAGATGATGTCGCCCACATGATAATTTGACGCGTCTAGTAGTAGTTACTCACTTATAAATAATGGAGGGTCAAGAACCACCCATGAACTATGCCACGTCATTTATAAATAACGTTTTTTTCTTCAGTGGCACGTACGCAATATAAATAGGTTCATATGGAGAGAAAAGGAAACCGCTCCACTATATACATAGCCAGGGCGAGCCTACACGGTTGCTTGCTGGGGTTGCTCTCTTCACACTCTCTCGCACAAAATGGCAGTGGCCACATCTCTAACATCCAGGAAGATCACGTCCACCGAGGGAAGGGGTGGATGTTTTGTGTAGATGCGGTCGCCGACGCCAACGGTGAAAACCCACTGTTGGCACATCCCGATCAGGGGTCCCTGCCATTCTCTCTCACAAAGCCGGTGAGGTTACCTTCGTCCCTTGCTCACTACCGTGATGTGGGCAGTTGACGCCTCCCGCCACCCTCCTCTAGGTTGAGCTACGTCTCTACATCCCTCAGGTACAACTTCCTTATAGTCGGCTTACACCACTGCCCCAGCTACTCACATCGCTCCATGTGGATATTTCTCTACTTCTTTGTCCCGCACATACCTCTACTGGCTTCTACTGTATTTGTGATGAGCTTATGTCTTATCAACTAGTCCCAGTAATCTTATTCTAATCATGCTTCTTCAATTTATTTGCCACAGGGATGCTCGTCTCGATTTTAGTGAAACTGCACAAAATGATCTGATGGTCAAAGGGTTGCAAACTTCATTTCTTCGGAAGCTTTAATGTCGCCAGAAAATTAAAGCCTGGTAGGGTTTAGGGTTCAAGGTCTAGGGACTGCATGGATCATTTTTTTCTTTAGTTGTCTCCATTCCAAAATAAGTGTCAACTTTAGTAGTAGTACAACTTTGTACTAAAGTTTGCATAAAGTTGAGACACTTATTTTGGAATGGAGGGAGTACATATTGGCTATGATCTGTCAATCATTGAGATGCAATAGCATGCATGTTAGTCTCCTTTGTATTTGATGAAATGTTGCAACGGGGCAACCTTGGACGCAAGATATATGAAATAGAAGCTTGAAGCTTCATAGCATTGTACAAATTTATCTCGCTGAGAAATTACAGTACATACTATACTACTATGTAAAGAGTTAGGTGTCGCACGGTGTCCAGAAAATATGGTGATAGTGTGATGTGGGCCATGTAAGCACTGAGCCTGTGTGTTTTCACTGCTTTTGCACTCCTCCGCTGTAAGAATGGAGAAAATTGTAATCTAGTACTGCTACCTCTTGAGCACTGTGTTGGTTTTCCCTTGAAGAGGAAAGGGTGATGCAGTAGAGCAGCGTAAGTATTTCCCTTAGTTTTTGAGAACCAAGGTATCAATCCAGTAGGAGGCCATGCACGAGTCCCTCGCACCTACACAAACAAATAAACTCCTCGCAACCAATGCGATAAAGGGGTTGTCAATCCCTTCACAGTCACCTACGAGAGTGAGATCTGATAGATATGATAAGATGATATTTTTTGGTATTTTTATGATAAAGAGAAATAAAGATGCAAGTAAAATAAATGGCAAAGGAAATAACTAAGTATGGGAAGATTAATATGATGTAAAATAGACCCGGGGGCCATAGGTTTCACTAGAGGCTTCTCTCGAGAGCATAAGTATTACGGTGGGTGAACAAATTACTGTTGAGCAATTGACAGAATTGAGCATAGTTATGAGAATATCTAGGTATGATCATGTATATAGGCATCACATCCAAGACAGGTAGACCGACTCATGCCTGCATCTACTACTATTACTCCACACATCGACCGCTATCCAGCATGCATCTAGAGTATTAAGTTCAAGAGAACAAAGTAATGCTTTAATCAAGATGACATGATGTAGAGGGATAAACTCATGCAATATGATATAAACCCCATCTTGTTATCCTTGATGGCAACAATACAATACGTGCCTTGCTGCCCCTACTGTCACTGGGAAAGGACACCGCAAGATTGAACCCAAAGCTAAGCACTTCTCCCATTGCAAGAAAGATCAATCTAGTAGGCCAAACCAAACTGATAATTCGAAGAGACTTGCAAAGATAACCAATCATACATAAAAGAATTCAGAGAAGATTCAATTATTTCTCATAGATAAACTTGATCATAAACCCACAATTCATCGGTCTCAACAAACACACCGCAAAAGAAGATTACATCGAATAAATCTCCACAAGAGAGGGGGAGAACTTTGTATTGAGATCCAAAAAGAGAGAAGAAGCCATCTAGCTAATAACTATGGACCCGTAGGTCTGAAGTAAACTACTCACACTTCATCTAGAGGCTATGGTGTTGATGTATAAGCCCTTAGTGATCGATACCCCCTCCGGCGGAGCTCCGGAAAAGGCCCCAAGATGAGATCTCATGGATACAGAAAGTTACGGCGGTGTAATTAGGGTTTTGGCATTTATCTAGTAGTTTGGGGGTACGTAGGTATATATAGGAGGAAGGAGTACGTCGGTGGACCAACATGGGCCCCACGAGTGTGGAGGCGCACCTGGAGGGGGGGTAGGCATGCCCCTCTACCTCGTGACTTCCTGGTTGATTGCTTGATGTAGGGTCCAAGTCCTCTCGATCATGTTCGTTCGAAAAATCACGTTCCCGAAGGTTTCATTCCGTTTGGACTCCGTTTGATATTCTTTTTCTGCGAAACCCTAAAATAGGCAAAAAAATAGCAATTCTGGGTTGGGCCTCCGGTTAATAGGTTAGTCCCAAAAATAATATAAAAGTGTATAATAAAGCCCAATAATGTCCAAAATAGGATATAATATAGCATGGAACAATAAAAAATTATAGATATGTTGGAGACGTATCAAGTACCTCCTTTCGCCGAAACATGGGACATCTAGAAGTCGTACCACCTCTCTAATAATGACCAATGAGCTGTCAAATCACATAGACCCAACAGTAAGTTGGACGGACGAAGCAACCATCACTCTTGAACCCGCTTCTCCCTTCAACGCAGGCGCCAGTGAGAGGCCGTGTCCGCTCTGCCCGGGCATGAATGCGGCACCGATTCTCTGGAGCGGCGCTGACCGTCTCGGGCGGGAAGTGCGCGCGAGTGATGGAGGGGCTTTGGGTGGGCCAGGCTGGTCAGGAGCGGGTGTGGCAGTTGTCCCGACCAGACGCCCGAAAACGAGAGGATGCACCAACTCTCGCGGCTAAATCGTACACTACACACCATCTCTTTATAGGAGTTGGTCGATGTGTCGCTCTCTCTAACACACACACGCTGTTAAAACACACACACGCACACATGTTCATAGAATAGGAATATCGTGGAAGTGGGAAGCCACAGTAAATGAGATAAATGGAGTAGGTACAAGAAGAGAAGAGGTGGCGAGTATTCCATCAAACCTGGACTGAGGAGTAGTGCTCCCTCCGTCTAGGTGTTAAGTCATCTTACGAAAATCAGATATTCCCAAAATGTTTATGCCTCATCCATTAACTTCGCATCTCAATCCCCTCCTAGCCTCGTTGCTAGCGAGCGTTGTTACTTACTCTGCCTTGTTATCTCCCCCGGAAACCCAATGCATGGATCGCAACTACGCGTTGATCAATCAAGGAATCAAAGTCGGCTTTCATGCGAGTTAATACATGGCCCTGCATGGTAGCTAAAATGGCATCTCTTAATTGTTGTGATTAATTGTTGCTTTTAGAGATAGAAATCAGGGCTTTGATTGGAGGAAGGACCGGTCAAGTTTCACCTTCTCCTCCAATCTGCTTGCACCTTGGTCCCGCTGCACCTTCTAACTTGACTTACACCTAGATGGAGGGAGTAGTACGAGATACGACGGCACACTGACTTAGGTCGAATACAAGTGCCCAAAATTATTGGAAGAGAGCAAAGTGTAAAAACTAAATAATTAAAATTGAATTTCTCGTTTTTTTGAAATAGAGGCAAAAGATTTGCCTCATCCACTAAATAAGAGGAGAATAGAGTTTCAGAGTTTGCAAGTGACCCTACAAATAAATGGCATGTCAGTTACTCTCAATACACGCTAGTTTCTTAGAATCTGCTGTAACCCTTAGTACATACGGTGGCACACTGACTTAGACCGAATACTAGTGCCCAAAATATTTAAAATTGGAGGATGGTGCAGCCCACCTTTCCGATATTTTGACCGTGTGTGGTTCAATTGTTGTTCACTTCGGAGGGTCGTGTACCACAAGTGAACGTTAGTAAGCGTGACCAAGAGGCGTGCTTCGTTAATTGCGAGTTGACTCCATCGAGCGTTAAATTTTCTTCACGTATTAGCATTGCCCCTAGTATTTTTCTTCACTACGTCAAATAAAGAGTTCCGTTTCATGCACAATCCAAAACAATTTTTATGGAGAGAAAAATAAAACCACTTCATCTATATACGCTGGAGCCTCGGCGCTTGTTGTCTAGGGTTTGCTCTCTTCACACTCTCTCTCCACTATACACACACACGCTGGAGCCTCAACGCGTGTAGTTTCTCTCTTTTACTCTCTCAACTTCTCCAGATCTAAAAAAGACTTCGTTGGCCTCTCTCTCTCTCCCTCCCTCTATCTCCCCTCACTGCTGGTCAAATAGCCGGCATGATCCGTCCACCGGGAAGGGAAGGAGGCTTAACGCTGTCGCCGTCGGCTAGGGAGGGAATCCACTACCGGCGCAACTGTTCTCTTTCCCAGAGGCGGCGCGGGAGGGCCTCTGACCCCTTCTTCCTCGTTGCCGTACATAGTGTGGGCAGATCGGCCTCCCACCGCCCACTGAGCCACACCCTGAGAACCTTAAGGTGTAATTTACTTATTCCACATACATTGCTCTAGCTGCATGTGGGCTTTTTCTCTTCTGCACTCGATTCTAGGTGTTGGATCAAACAGGAAAGTAGTGGGGAAAGTTGTATAACATGAATCTAGTACGTGGTTCAAAGAGGAAAGAAGGGGGAAAAGTAGTACAGACTGGCTATCCAGCACATACGTTGGTCGAAAAGGGGAAACAATGACAAATGCAGTACATGCATCTATAACAAACTGATCTTTCTGTTTTGGGGGACAAGACCGTAGAGTTTGAGGAGGACTAGATTTGCTGCCCTCACATAGGGAAAGGTGTCTAAAGATAACAAAACTAGGACCAACGAAAATATGCTCCTTGGTTGTTTGTTCTTTGTTGCAATAGACTGTGCATCACCCCTTTATACATCGGTAGATGCACATGGTACTGGTGCGTCCACTGTCCCATACAACTCTTTAGCTGTTGTTAATCTAATGCCCTATTTGGTTAAAAAGTCCTAGGACTTTTTTAGTCCAAACTAAAAAGTCCCTAGTCCCTACCTGTTTGGTTCCAGGGACTAAACATGGACTACAGGTTATTAAATGACATGATAAAATACCATGTTACCCCTAGTAATGAACTAATAGAGATAAGGTGCGATGCGGGGCAGGGGCAACTATTGGAAAAAGTCCCAAAAAGACTCTCCCTAAGGATCTTCTATCTTTAGTCCCAAATACCCACTTTTAGTCCCTAAAAGTCCCTCGTGTTTGGTTTAGATGGGACTAAAAGGGATTTTTTTACTCCCTACACCAAAAAGTCCCTGTAAACAAACACCCTCAAATAATGTCGCTGGAAAATTGAAGCAATGCCACAGTTAAAAGCAAATTACATGTTTAACGAATTTTATTGTTACTATAATCTCTCTGTTAATATGAATCAATGCCATTGTTTGAGAAATGCTACTGTCTTGCTTTCTTTCCCATTTAGATAAGTTAGATGCTTCTTTTTGTTGGCTTCTGTGTCATCCACCGTTATCTGTATGTGCACCGTAATATCCCATTGAGGTAAGATAATGATATTTCACAACCGTTGGCCTGTATTTTGCCACTGTCATCAGAAAATTATTGTCGTTGTTTAGTGCTATACTTGTGCTCCCTAATTGACATGACAAATCTTACATTGAAGATGAAGCTTGTCTATTATTGAACCAAGTGATGAAGGATAAGAACAAGCGGAAGAAAAACAAAAATCAACTCCTGGTGCTGTAATGAAGCACTGGAATTGTGATGACACAAGTAATGATATAGTTTTGCATCTTAATTTATTGCTATGGCTGGAACGAGCAATTTTTTTGCCACTGATTTGATGCCACTCTTAATGTAATATGTAATCATCTCTACTTGTGCAAACAGGGATCTTCTTTGAAGATAACATATATTTTAGTGGAACTGCACAAGAAGATGTTGGAAACATTAAACTAAGCGAGGAGTATATAGTAAGCATGGCAACCATAGCAGATAACAACATATGGTTCCCAAGAAGTGCTTTATCTGTATGCTCTACAGAATAAGCCTCCTGACAAAGGTTGGTACTCGCCCACGGATTTCATCCATATGATTGAGCTTTGTCATGTCTATTGGTGTTGTGCTACTATTTAGATACTGTCATGAGAAAGTGGTATTGTCCTTGAGAAGTGCTTCATCTGTGCTATTTTAAATATTTCCTTTCCTTTTTTGAGCAAACAGGGATGCTAGAATTTAGTTGTCCTCTTGTCTTTGCACAACAGGATCATCCTCCTCTGTAGAAGAACATGGAGTACGTGAAGTGCCTAGTTCCGATTATGCTAGGATAAAGAAGCCAAGCCTCTCTTCTTAAGAAGGGAGTAGTTGAAGGATGGTTACATTATTGCCCACAAGAACAAACTAACTTTAGCTCAGAAGGACTCACGGATCTCCATCTTTATTGTTGTGATGGCCAATACAATGTTGTCTTAGGATTCCTTCCGGTGAGTTCCATTTTTTTAAATGTGTGCTCTGCATGGACCATGTAGGTTGCCTGTTTAAACTGTCAATTCATAGTACAGTTTGCTTTATACTAATCATTTTTTGTACTTATGCAAACAAGGGTGCTCGGCTTGATTTCAATGGGAACTGCACAAAATGTTCATGAATACAGCGAATATTCTCGAATCATTCATTTCCACCACAAGAAAGGATGTGTCGATATGTTCAAGGCGTTGCAACATATAAAGGCGAAATCATACAAGCTATGCACGAATTTGGTTGATTTTGGTGGAACTGCACAAAAATAACAGCTGGTTTATTTAGCTCGAGGTGCCATGTCGATGTCCGAACTGATGGCAAACCCTGTCCATTCCACAATCGTAGGCATTTGATATTTTGGAATGGGAAAACCTTGTCAAAGTTTGCTCATTGATGTACGCAAAACAACACGCATTTGACATTTTGGAATGGGACAACCTTGTCAAATTTTTCTCATTGATGTTAGAAAGAAGACATGTGTTTGATATTTTCGAATGGGACGCCCTGTGCTGTTAGCAGCATCGACCGATTTTCTTTATTCTTTAGTTGTGAAGTAAATCTTGGCTCTGACATGTGAATCGCTAATATGCATAATCATTTTTGTTTGAATGTTCTCTATGAATTGCCAGGCCTGTGTGTTTGATTGCAATGTATAGGAACGCTAAAAAGCTGCTCAAACTTTTTGTACTCCCTCTGTTCCTTTTTACTTCGCATATTAGATTTCTTTCAAGTCAGTTGATTTTACATTGTGAATGTTGATACTTTTTCTATAAGATTGGTCAAAGTAGACATACTTTAACTTCAGACAAAACTTATATGCAGACTAAAAAGGACCGAAGGGAGTACATGTGAAACTGCTGCAGACGAGGTGATCACCCTGGAAATAATGCTAGTAAATTTTGTTTTGCATGTTCATCCAATGCCAGTGATACAAGATTTCGGACTAATAGAACTAAATTCATTCATACATGGCCAAATTTCATATAAACATGCCGGATTTCATTACATCTCATACATTCTTCAACTAAAAAGGGGTGTGCCGGAGGTATAATTAATTAACCGAAGCACCCGTGTCCAGCTGAGCCGAAGAGAAGCTTCTTCTCTAGCGGACTAAGCTTCAGTGACTTAACTGTAGGTGCAGTTGCATCACTGACATGTGGGCCAGATGCCTCTTGGGCAACATGCCAGTGACCCAACTGCACCTGTAGTTAAGTAACTGAAGCAGCGTCCTTCTCCAACACAGCTCTTCGACTCCACGTCACCGCCAAGAAGCTAATCGGCCATCAATGGTCAACCCGCCTAGCTTGGCTTCAACCGGAGGGTAGTATCGGTGGCCTTACTTGGACCCGAGCGGCGGCGACCTACCAGGTTCTACTCTTCCTTGTTTTTTGTGTGGCGCGGCCTTGTTGGCAGTGGGGAGGGGCCTCGATGGAGCCGGCGATGTCCTCTGTCTTGTTGCCGGCGGGGCGGCACCTCGGCAGAGCGGGGGAAATCCTCCCCCTCGTTGCCAGTAGGGCGGGGCCTCGGCAGAGTTGGTGATGTCCTCTGCGTCGTTGTTGGCGGGGCGGGGGTTCGGCGGAGCAGGGCCTCGCCAAAGCCGGCGAAGTCCTCCGCCTCGGTGCCAGTGGGGTAGAGCTGGCGATGTCCTCTGCCTCGTTGTTGGTGGGGTGGGGCCTCGCCGAAGCCGACGAAATCCTTCGCCTCGGTGATGGCGGGGCGAGGCCTCGGTGGAGCCGACGATGTCCTCTGCCTTGTTGTTAGTGGGGCAGGGCCTCAGCGGAGCAGGGCCTCACCGAAGCCGGCAAAGTCCTCCGCCTCGGTGTTGGCGGGGCGGGGCCTTGGCGCAGCCGACATTGTCCTCCGCCTCGTCGCCGGTATCGCCAAACAACGCCTCGTCCGCTTCATCGTCCTCATTATAGGCCACCACAACCTCTGCCACCCGCATGAGGTACTGCCAGCGTGCAAGGTGGCTCTCGCGGGTGGAGCGGTATGACTCAAACAGCGCCTCATGCTCTGCCCGCTCCGCGGTGATCTGCTCCTCCGCCCACAGGTGCTCTTGGAGGAGATGGTGGTTGTAGGCGGCGGCGGCCTGCGACTCTCGAAACTGCTCCTGACGCTTCTGCCTTACCATGTCCATCTATTGGGCACGGGCCTCGCCGATGGTCATGGTGCAATGCACCGGCGAGGATGGTGCGGAGGAGGGGGTTGGCATCGGATTGTTGACTACCACGTTCTCCATTGGGACGTCGTCGTCCTCCGGCTATCTGCTAGCCAGCCAGTCGGCAGCAATGGCTGCCATCTCCTTTTGGTCCGTTGTCCGCCCATCCCGAAAAGCGCTGCAGCGCGAGGAAACCATGGTGGAAGTGGTGTGGATAGTAGAAAGGGAACGGAGGTGGATGACTGCGGTTATGGCCGGCGCATGAGTTTATATAGCAATGGTGGGCGGCAGAGGGACGGACGGGTGGCACTGGAGTAGCCACCTCGGCAACCGCGTATCATTAATGTGGTCGGCAAACAGACGGACGGACGACACTTGTGTCGTTTGAACGCGGAGCAATCGCCTGCGCCGGGTAGCGGCGCTGGCCGTTTCGGGCGAAAAATGCACGCGGGCGAGGGAGGCAGTCTAGGTGGGCCAGGGTGGTCAGATTCGTGCTTGGTAGTGGTCCGGTCCATCAGCTGGACATGCTGGCTCACCAGCGAGCTCGCTAAGCTGAGCGACGACAAATAGACGATGGACGTGGCTTTCGACCAGGAGTCGGTGCCACCGCCCAAGCCGGTTCATGTCGTGTTCACCATAAAGCAGGTGCGGCCACACTTCGACGCCCTAATGGCGGAAGAGCTACCAGCGCAGGAGGACCTGTGCTGCAACCTCTGTCTCCTCAACGAGCATCGACTCCTAGAAAGACGAATCGTCGGCCAACAAGCGAACGACAATGCCGTCACGGACATGTGGCCATACGATCCTGGCTTCGTAAATGAGCAACGGTCGCTGTATCAGACCATCCGTAGGACCCGCGAGGCCCTCTCCATCGTCCTTTGAGTTGTTGCCTCATCGTGGCGCCGCCGTCTCGCGTTGTCAACATGGTCAACGAACACGAGGAATCGGGAGATGACTTTAATTGGAGAGGATGACAGTGGGGACCACCAGGGCCATAGCCACACGTACGCAAGTGCGTCCTTATTATATACTACTATTTTTTTGCTTCCTCCTAGTTTCCTGAAATCACGGTCTCACACCATTGTCAACCTATATAGTCAATAAACGAGAGAATTGCACAAGGAGCGGTCGACAGCTGCGACGCAGCAGCTTGAACAGTATTTGTGTTTTTGAGGTGTGAGTAGAGTTTTTCTTGAGCGATGTTTTTGTTATTGTTCAGATGAGCAGGGTATCAACTGGGCTGGCTGTGGCCGTTTAGCCCAGGCCTTGAGGTATAGCTGGGCTAGCCCAACCCAGATATTAATTTTTTTCAAGCTGAAAATGGCTAGCCCAGCTATACTTTTTTTGAGGAATACCCAGCCCATGTCAACTTGTTATTCCCCGCCCCGCTGGGTTGCAAATCTTTCCTAGGAGGGATGCATTAGGCTTAACAAAAAAATGAGCATTAAGAAATAATAAATGGAATGTAATTATAAAAACTGGGCTGTAACTCTAAAAAATGCACCAAACGCGTAATTAGTTAAAATATATTATTTTTGGATTTTGAAAATTTTAATTTCATTACTTGTTGCGCGTGCAATATTTCGTTGGATTTTTACATAATATAAAATTATTTTGAAATTATATTTAAGCTGACTAGATATTTTGGGATAAAAAATATTTTATATCCCATCAAAATGTGGGAAATTTTATTGAATTCCGTATTGAGCGGTTGGTTGAAATTATTAATCGTTGTCCTAGCTAGAAAATGGGTTGTACTTTTAACAAACTGTAAATGGGCTGTAGTAAATTCCATTAGAATTCAAGAACGGGTTGTACATTCTTACAAATCACAAATGGGCTATATGTTCTCTGCCACACACTTGTGGGCCTACTAAGTTGACGCGTACGCAAGGCTTTGTCAACTTATAGTCAACACACGGTTCGAGCAGCAGTGGCCGTTGGATGTCTATCCAACAAATGTTATGCTTCTTCTTCAATCTTGGATATTCTTGCTGCAACCGCCCAAAAAATGATTCCTCCCCCTGACATCTGGGGGCCTACTAAGTTGACGCGTACCAAGGGCTTTGTCAACTTAGTCAATATAAACGATTCTAGCTGCAGTGACCGTACGATGTCCATCCAACGACTGTCGTGCTTCTTCAACCTCTGGTCTTCTTGCTCCAGCCGCCCAAACCAGCACCGTCCGTGTCGCCTGCTCCTGCCCCCCGTGTCCGGCTGTGCTGCCACGCTGGCCATGCCATCCCTCTATACTCACCCACACCTCCTGCTATTCTCCGACGACGGCAGCCTCACACCGCAGCCGAAGCAGTCAACCCACATACTCCCCTCTGCATGGGCATCCACTACCGCGTCTTCCCCGGCTCCGCATCGTTCCCTTCCTAGGCCTCGCCGTCGTCCACCGCCTTGGTGCTCTCAGCGCGGCGTGGTCAACATGGTCCACGAAGGACAACCATCGGAAGAGGACTTTAGGCGGTGAGGCTGACAGCTGGAACCACCAGCTACATCTTTGAACACAAAGAAGTGCCTCCTTATTACTCGCAAAATAAAAATGATTCCTTCCCCTGACAGCTGGGACCGACCAGCTATATCTTCACACGCAAGTGCGTCCTTATCCTCCCTGACCACTGGGACCCACCCAGTCAAAGTGTACGTAAGGTTGTCTGTCTAGTCGCGAACATGTACGTACATACTGATTGATTGGTCTCTCTGCAAGTATGAACCATGGCCGAGTAAGTAGCGGCACGTGTCGTTGTAGATCACCCGACATAGTAGTTCACGCAGTCCCGTCTAAGTCCTGTACACGTACGTACAACTACAGGGCAAAAAATACGGCCACATACGTACATGCAGGCGAGGTCTCGAGCGCGTACTCGCGCATATATACGAACGGTCAGGGCTTGTGTACATGGAGAGGCAAAGGACGGCAGCAACGACGTCTTGTTCATCAGGCAGTGAACCGACTGGGTCGGAACTGAGAAACAACGTCATGTTCATCGGGAGGCAACCGACTGGGTCGGAATGCGTCCTGTTCAACGGGAGCCAACCGGCTTGGATGGAACAGCCGAAACAGGGTCTAGCGTACTGCAGAACGGAGGAAACGGCCTTCTGTTCGACCTTCCATGGTCGAAACGGGATCCTGTTCATCGGGGAGGGGTCTGGTGTACCGTAAAACGGAGGAAACAGACTTCTGTTTGAGTGCCTACGGTCAAAATGGGGTCCTGTTGATTGGGAGGGGTGTGGCATACCACAAAATGGAGGGAACGGGCTTGTGTTGGAGCGCATACGGTTGAAACGGGGTCCTATTCATGTACCGTCTACTGCCTCGCTCCAGCCTCCATGGGCTACTGTTCATCCATCGTCGACCTCCTCCAGCCTCCACGGGCTACTGTTCATCCACGGCTACTGTTCATCCAGCCTCCACCGGCTGCTGTTCATAGAGCCTCCACGGGGTCCTGTTCATGCATCCACCCCCAACCGGCTGGGGTGCGGCGACCTCCTTGGGGTCATGTTCATCCAGCGGCAACGGCCTACTACCACGGGGTCCTGTTCATCCAACCCCCACCAGGAACTGTTCATCCACAGCCAACCAACCAGCTTGACTCACCACGTCTCGACTCGTTCTACGTACCGCGCGCACGGTAGCAATGGTCACTATTCATCAAGAGGCAACCCAACACCGTCTGGCTACGTCTCGCACGGGGGCTCGATCGGCTTCAGTAAGAAGTAGCAGTGATTGATCGCTCGGGTTCAGTTAGTAGCAGCAGCGAAGGAATTGCTCGGGTTCAGTCAGCAGCGAATGAATCGCTCGGGTTCAGTTAACAGCCAAGGGACCGATCGCTCGGGTTCAGTAACGTGCGATCGCTCGGGTTCAGTTAGCCAATGCCTCGCACACATCCGCGTACATGAGAGAAATGCGCAAAGCACATTGCATCGCTCGGCCCTGAGCACCCACCATAACCGGGAACTCCGCGATATTTTCCTCGCCCTTGGTTCTACCACGATTTTTTCCGTCATGGACGGCCCAAAGAATGTCATGCAGCTGCATCTCTGAACCGCCTAGGACGAAAAGCCCATTTTATGTCATGTTTTTTTGTCATAGAAGTAGGAGCCCACCACATCTATGATGATACAGGGTTTTGTCACAATTATCGTCATAGAAGTGTCATAAGCATGACAGCAAAAAATTCGTTCGGCCCAAACTATCACGGATGTGTCTTTTTTTGTAGTTCTTGTAGCAAGAGTACCCATCGAATAAGTCTAGGTTTAGCATCTTTATTTTTCATAAGATATTTAATAGTAGCATGGTCAGTGTGAACAATTACTTTTGAATCAACAATGTAAGATCTAAATTTATCACAAGCAAACACCACTGCTAGAAATACTTTTTCAGTAGTAGCATAATTTTGTTGAGCACCGTCTAGAGTTTTACTAGCATAATGAATAACATTTAGTTTCTTATCAACTCTTTGTCCTAGAATAGCACCAACAACATAATCACTAGCATCACACATAATTTCAAAAGGTAAGTTCCAAACAGGTGGTTGAATAATATGTGCAAAAATCAAGGCTTTCTTGAGTGTTTCGAAGGCTTCTAAACAATCTTCATCAAAAACAAAAGGAACATCCTTTTGTAAAAGATTTGTAAGAGGCCTAGAAATTTTAGAAAAGTCTTTGATAAATCTCCTATAGAAACCAGCATGACCTAAGAAACTACGAATACCTTTGATATCTTTAGGACATGGAATTTTCTCAATTGCATCAACCTTATCTTTGTCCACTTCAATACCTCTTTCAGATATTTTATGACCCAAAAAAATACCTTCATTAACCATAAAGTGGCACTTCTCCCAATTCGAGACAAGATTTGTTTGCTTGCATCTCTACAAAACTCGATCAAGATTGCTTAAACAATCATCAAAAGACTTCCCATAAACAGAGAAGTCATCCATGAAAACCTCCACAATCTTTTCACAAAAGTTAGAGAATATAGCAGTCATACATCTTTGAAAGGTAGCAGGTGCATTGCATAAACCAAAAAGCATATGTCTATAAGCATAAGTACCAAAGGGACAAGTGAAAGTGGTCTTTTCTTGAGCAGGTTGAGAAACAGGTATTTGTGAAAACCCAGAGTATCCATCAAGGAAGCAGAAATGCATGTGCTTGGATAATCTTTCTAGCATTTTATCAATAAAAGGCAGAGGGTAATGATCTTTTCTAGTTGCTTTGTTTAATTTTCTAAAATCAATTACCATTCTATAGCCTGTAACAATTCTTTGTGGAATAAGTTCATTCTTATCATTAGGAACAAAAGTAATACCTCCTTTCTTAGGAACACAATGAACAGGACTTACCCATTTACTATCAGCTATAGGATAGATTATACCTGCTTCCAGAAGATTTAATATTTCCGTTCTTACCACTTCCTTCATTTTCAGATTTAACCAATGTTGGTGATCAACAACGGGTTTAACATCAGGTTCCATATTAATCTTGTGCTAACATAGAGTGGGACTAATGCCCTTTAAATCATCAAGAGTATATCCAATAGCAGCTCGGTGCTTCCTTAGAACTTTCAATA
This sequence comes from Triticum aestivum, assembly GCF_018294505.1. Classification (NCBI taxonomy): domain Eukaryota; kingdom Viridiplantae; phylum Streptophyta; class Magnoliopsida; order Poales; family Poaceae; genus Triticum; species Triticum aestivum. The sequence goes on along the minus strand of NC_057803.1, from coordinate 165,260,901 downwards.
ATCTTTCTTCTTCATGTTCTGAAAGGTTAACACTAATAATAACAGGATATATATTATTCTCATCAAGATAAGCATATTTCAAAGTATTCGACAATTGTTTTAATTCAAATACAGGATCACCTTTAGGTGGTGGAGGACCACCTAGAGTTTCAATAGGTAAATTGTGTTTAAGCAGAGGACGTTGTTCAAAGAAAATCTTATCTATTTCATTTCTTTCATGCATATGTAAATCATTTTCATGGTTTAGCAGATATTGTTCTAGAGGATCAGTAGGAGGAGGAACAATCGAAGCAAGACCAATTATTTCATCCTTACTAGGCAATTCTTTTTCATGAAGCTTTCTACCAAACTTGGAAAAATTAAGCTCATGAGACTCATCACCAAAGCTAACACCGACATTTTGTTTCTCATAATTTATTTTAGCATTAATGGTGTTCAAGAAAGGTCTTCCAAAGATAATGGGACAAAAATCATCTTGTGGGGAACCAAGAACAAGAAAATCAGTAGGGTATTTTATTTTTCCACACAAGACTTCAACATCTCTAACAATCCCAAGTGGTGTGATGGTGTCTCTATTAGCAAATTTAATAGTGGCATCTATTTCTTCTATTTCAGCGGCTGCTATGTCATTCAAAATTTCTTGATATAAGGTAAAGGGAATAGCACTCACGCTAGCACCTGTGTCACATAAACCATGATAACAGTGATCTCCTATTTTAACTGAGACAACGGCATGCCAACAACGGGTCTATGAATATCCATTTTATCGGGTTTGACAATTCTAGTAGCTTCATTACAGAAGTAAATAACATGCCCATCTATATTTTCTTCAAAGAGGTCCTTAACCATAGCAACACTAGGCTCTACTTTAATTTGTTCATCAGGTGTAGGTGTTCTAATATAAATTTTGTTGGCCACGGTTGAAAGTTTAGCATGTTCCTTTATCCTAACAGAGAAAGGTGGTTTCTCAATATAAGCAGTAGGAACAACTAGATCAACATTATAAAGTATAGTTTCCTCTTTAGCTAGTTCCGGTTCTTTAATTTCTTCTTTAATAGGTGGGTGATATTTAAAGCACTTCTCTTTAGGGATATCAACATGAGTAGCAAATGATTCACAAAAGGAGGCTACTATCTCAGAGTCAAGTCCATATTTAGTGCTAAACTTTTGAAAAGCATCGGTATTCATAAATGATTTAACACAATCATAGTTAAGATTAATACCCGACTCTTTACCTTTGTCGAGTTCCCAATCTTCAGAGTTGCGTTTAATTCTTTCCAAAAGATTCCATCGGAATTCAATAGTCTTCTTTATAAAGGAACAAACACAAGAAGTATCAAGCATGGATCGATCATTATGAGAAATCCCATCATAAAAATTCTGGATACCAATTTCTCTTGAGAGTTCATGATTGGGGCATGAATATAACATTGACTTGAGCCTCCCCCAAGATATAGTGATACTTTCTCCTTCACGAGGCCAAACATTATATATGTAATTCCAATCACGATGAACTAGATGCATGGGATATTTTTTTTGGTGGAACTCCAATTTCAACCGATTCCATTTCCAAGTTCGAATATCATCGCATAGCCTATACCATGCCAATGCCTTTCCCTTCAAAGATAAAGGGAAAACCTTCTCCTTAACTCCATCTCCGGGTAAACCTGCAAGCTTGAACAATCAACAAATTTGTTCTACATATATCAAGTGCATATCAGGATGTTCGGTTCCATCTCCTACATAAGGATTAGCTAGCAGTTGTTCTATCATACCTGAAGGAATTTCATATTCAATATTTTCAGTAGGTGCAGTAGGTTGAGGGGTATCTAATTGTGGTTCCGTTCGAGGTGAAGATACCCCGAACAAACCCCTCAAAGGATTGTTTCCCATAGTAACAAGTAACAGTAAATTTCAGTGCACTATATGAATGTTTCCTTACCAAATTCCACTTACCAAAGGTGCTTCACTCCCCGGTAACGGCGCTAGAAAATAGCCTTGATGACCCACAAGTATAGGGGATCAATTATATCCTTTTCAATAAGTAAGAGTGTTGAACCCAGCGAGGAGCATAAGGAAATCACAAGTGGTTTTCAACAAGATAATGTCAGCAAGTGCTGAAATTGTAAATAACAGAGTAGTTTGATAGCAAGATAATTTTTAACGAGCAAGTAACAATAGTAGTAGAAAAAGTGCAAGGTATCCCAATCCTTTCGAGGACAAGGACAGGCCAAAACGATCTCTTATAATAAGCAAAGCGTTCTTGAGAGTACACGGGAATTTCATCTAGTCACTTTCATCATGTTGATTCAATTCGTGTTCGCTACTTTGATAACTTGATTTGTGGGTGGAACGATGCTTAGGTGCTATTATTACTTGAACAAACCTCCTACTAATGGTTAACCCCCTCGCAAGCATCCACAACTACGAGAAAAGTATTAAGAATAAATTCTAACCATAGCATTAAACTTTTGGATCCAATCGGTCCCTTACGAAATAGCGCATAACTAGGGTTTAAGCTTCTGTCACTCTCGCAACCCATCATCTTATAACTACTCTACAATGCATTCCCTTAGGCCCAAAATATGGTGAAGTGTCATGTAGTTGACGTTCACATGACACCACTACGGGAATCACAACATACATACTATCAAAATATCGAACACATATCAAGTTCATATGATTACTTGCAACATGATTTCTGCTGTGACCTTAAGAACAAAGGTAACTACTCACAAATGATAATCATGCTCAAGATCAGAGGGGTATTAAATAGCATAATGGATCCGAAAAAATAATCTTCCACCAAATAAACCATATGGCAATCAACTACAAGATGTAATCAACACTACTAGTCACCCACAAGCACCAATCTATAGTTCCGGTACAAAGATTGAACACAAGAGATGAACTAGGGTTTGAGAGGAGATGGTGTTGTTGAAGATGTTGATGGAGATTGCCCTCCCCAATATGGGAGAGTTGTTGGTGATGATGATGATTTCCCCCTCCGGGAGGGAAGTTCCTCCGATGGAATCGCTCTGCCGAAGGGCAAAAGTGCTCCTTCCCAAGTTCCGCCTCGAGACGGCGGAGCTCCATCCCAAAAGTCTTCTCCTTAATTTTCTAGGTCAAAATGACTTATATACCAGAAGATGGGCACCGGAGGTGGGCCGAGGGGAGCACAACCCACCAGGGCGCGCCTGGGCTCCCTGGCGCGCCCAGGTTGGTTGTGTCCACCTTGTGGGGCCCCTCTAGTACTTATTGGCTCCAATATTTCTTATATATTCCATACAAAATTCTCGTAAAGTTTCAGCTTGTTTGGAGTTGTGCAGAATAGGTAGCCTGACGTAGCTTTTCCAGGTCCAGATTTCCAGCTGCCGGAATTCTCCCTCTTTGTGTGTACCTTGCATATTATAAGAGAAAAGGCATTAGAATTACTCCAAAAAGCATTATTATGCATAAAAACCTCATAAATAACAGTAGGAAAACATGATGCAAAATTGACGTATCATCCACCACGTACAACAAATCCACCACGTAGGACGCGGCCTACCCTCGGGGCACTTCTATCTTTTTTTATTATGTCTCTGTCTCTCTTCATCTACACCAACCATATGCATGTGACTAGATAATCTCATCACAAATGAGGTCTTATAGCATCTCCAACACGGACCCTCAAATCGTGCACAACCGTCCAGACCGTGCGGTCTGGACGTGTTTTGTCATCCAACGGTCCTGTATCTGTCCGCTAACGGGTTCAGACGTCTTTTTTCCCGCCGGACGGAAACAAATCGATATGGGGGGGGGGCTCTGCAGGTGTCCGGGCCATTGCCATGCACGTGTCTGACAACCATGGCCCACCCAAACCCCATCCCGCCACTCCCGCTCTTTCTATACAACGCAAGCGCCACTTCCCGTGCTGCATTCATGTCGACCCATGGCACGCAACGACTGGCATTGATGCTGAGAGATGTGACCGGACAAGAGGGCGGCGCTGACCGACGTGACTTATTTGGTGACACCACTTCAATGCGTACGCAATGTCTCAGAAAACAAACTCTGGCCGATGTGCCACATTGAAAAGGGTTGACCATCCTTTTGCATGGCCTCGCCGTGACTATATGTGCCATGCTCCGGCGATGCACATCAACACCCGTGGATCTTTTCCTCCCCTCCCCCTCCTCTTCGAGCCCCTCCTCCTCTCCAAGCTCCTCCTCATCCGGTAATGACGAAGTCCTAGTTCTCTTCGTAGCAAGGCAGTGGCGGCATGAGTCGATCTTCGTCTGGCTCAGGCTGCCATCGCCCTCACTCTTCGGGGCTATCGGGCTCCACGACCTCTGGCTCCTCCGGCAAGGAGGAGATTGTCATCTCCTCCTGCGATGAGGAGGACCAGGAACCGCTGGTGCAGTAGCCACACCTCCTCGTCGAGGCCACTCTAACGGACCAGGAGTTCATCCGTCAGATGGAGATCATGACAAAGAGGTATCTCTGGGAACGTGTTCCGGCGCCGTGCTCCCCTCTGCGTTCCCGCATCTAGGACGAGCCGACGTCTCCTCTCTGGTGTGTCAAGGAGGATCCCGCACCCGCCCACACACAACAACGACATCCAAATCGGACGCCACGTCCAGCAGGAGCCAAGATCGCTGGCACACAACCGTGGCGTCCTAATTGGGCGCCACATGAAGGAAGAGATGGCGTCGCCTCCGCTGCACAATAGCCATGCCTGGATCGACGGGCCGACATCGACGCCCTGCAGCAACTAGCGTGATCAAGGCAAGGAGGAACTGCCACCCGTGATTGCCAAGGCACGCGGCTACATCCTCCACTACGTCGGTGGTGGCGATCCCTCTTCGTTGTGGTCCATTGTGTCCACCGAGTAAAGGGCAACAAGGTTGGCGGGACGGCAAGAGCGACGCAACGCTACCCGCCGCTCCGGGTTCGCCAAGTCAGACATGGCGTTGGCCTGGGTCTCAACGAACCCGACCTGGCGGCAGCATGGGCCCTCGATCGCTCCATCACCACCGTGGAGACGGCCGTGAGGCACCGCCGTTGGCTTGACGGGGAGCTCGTCAAGATTGGCAAGGAATGGTCGCTTACTGACACCTCTGCCAATGCCAAAAGGTGCAAGGCCACCGCTAGGGCACTGCAGGCGTCGTCGGCATTTGCTGCGGTGGCCCTCCATACCATGCAGAAGGAAGCGGACCAGCTCCTCTACGAGCGCCAGGCAGTGGCCAGACAAGGCTGTCATGGCGGCCCTACGCCCTTTCATCGCTGGAGGGACGACGATGGCGGCGGCATGTGAAGGAAATATGCCCTAGAGGCAATAATAAAGTTGTTATTTTATATTTCCTTATTCAAGATAAAGGTTTATTATTCATGCTAGAATTGTATTGATCAGAATCTTAAATACATGTGTGAATACATAAACAAATATTGTGTCCCTAGTAAGCCTCTACTAGACTAGCTCGTTGATCAAAAATGGTTAAGGTTTCCCAACCATGGACATGTGTTGTCATTTGATAACGAGATCACATCATTAGGAGAATGATGTGATGGACAAGACCCATCCGTTAGCTTAGCATATTGATCGTTCAGTTTATTGCTATTGCTTGCTTCATGTCAACTACATATTCCTTTGACTATGGGATTATGCAACTCCCGGATACCGGAGAGGAATACCTTGTGTGTTGTCAAACATCACAACGCAAATGGGTGATCATAAAGATGCTCTACAGGTTTCTTCGAAGGTGTTTGTTGAGTTGGCATAGATTGAGATTAGGATTTGTCACTCCGAGTATCGGAGAGGTATCTCTGGGCCCTCTCGGTAATACACATCATAAGAAGCCTTGCAAGCAAAGTGACTAATGAGTTAGTTGCAGGATGATGTATTACGGAATGAGTAAAGAGACTTGGTGGTAACGAGATTGAACTAGGTATGAAGATACCGACGGTCGAATCTCGGGCAAGTGACATACCGATGGACAAAGGGAATTACGTATGTTGTCATAACGGTTCGACCGATAAAGATCTTCGTAGGATATGTAGGAACCAATATGGGCATCTAGGACACCAAGCCTACCGAGTACCCATAATAAACTCTCATCTCTTTCATTACATTATTCGCCATTTGCCTCTCGTTTTCCTCTCCCCACTTCTAAAATGATTTTTTAGAAAAAAAGAAAAATATTTGCCTTTTTTCGCCCTTCTTCCGTTCGTCTTTTCGTTTGCCTTTTGTTGCTCGTGTGTCGGTGTGTTTGCTTGCCTTTATGGCTGAACCCAATAATTTTGATCCTTACTATATAGGAAGTTGGAAGAAATCAAAAATAATGTTAGGAGCTTCATGTCCTTAAAATTTGAGCATAATAGTTTCTTTAGGAACGAGCTAAAGGAGCATAAAACTTTGATTATATGAATAAAGAGCTCGATGATATGTCTAAGGAATTTTATGGTTTGAAGTCTCAGTTTGCTCACCTTGAAAATTTAGTAGGCCAAATTTCTGATAAACAAGCTACTTTAGTAAACAAGATGGCCGCTAAACCGGAGTCTTTAAATAATGATGAAGATCTTAAAGTGATTGAAGTGACTCCTATTGAATCTTTGTTTTCTAATATAAATCTTGATAAAGATGGGACTGGAGATGAGTCAACTTTAGCTAGAAGGCGTCCCAATGATTCGGAGTTTATAGATCTTGATGCAACAATTGATAAAAGTGGGGTTGGAGAGGTCTAAACTTTAAGTAGCAATGAACCCATCCTTTTGGATTTCAAGGATTTTAATTATGATAATTGTTATTTGATAGATTGTATTTCCTTTTTGCAATCCATGTTAAATTCTCCCCATGCTTATAATCAAAATAAAACTTTTATTAAACATATTGTTGATGCTAGGATGAAATCTTTTGAAGAAAAACTTGAGTTGGAAGTTTCTATCCCTAGAAAGCTTTATGATGAGTGGGAACTTACCATTAAAATTAAAATTAAAGATTGTGAGTGTCATGCTTTGTGTGATTTGGGTGCTAGCGTTTCCACGATTCCGAAAACTTTATGTGATGTGCTAGGTTTCTGTGAATTTGATGATTATTCTTTAAATTTGCATCTTGCGGATTCCACTATTAAGAAACCTATGGGAAGGATTAATGATGTTCTTATTGTTGCAAATAGGAATTATGTGCCCGTAGATTTCATCATGCTTGATATAGATGCAATCCTACATGTCCTATTACTCTTGGTAGAGCTTTTTTTAGAATGATTGGTGCAATTATTGATATAAAAAAGGAAACATTAGATTTCAATTTCCATTAAGGGCATGGAACACTTTCCTAGAAGGAAAATTAAGTTGCCATATGAATCTATTATGAGAGATACCTATGGATTGCATACCAAAGATGACAATACCTAGATCTATTGTTGGGAGGCAACCGAATTTATTTTTGTTCTTACTTTTTTGGTTCTATTTTTCAATTTTTTTTCATATTGCCTCTGGTTAGATGTGTTTTTATGTTTTAAGTAGTGTTTGTGCCAAGTAAGACCTTTGGGATGGCTTACGGTGATAGTTCATTTGATCTTGCTGAAAAACAGAAAATTTTCCGCCCAGTAAAATAATTTTCATTTTTAACAGAGGTGCGATAAAATATTGATTCTTTTTTCACAAGATTAATATACAAATTTCCCATGTTTTCCTAATTTTTCAGAATTTTTGGAGTTACGTAAGTATTCGATATTTACAGATTCCTACAGACTATTCTGTTTTTGACAGATTCTGTTTTCTACTAGATCAATGATGGCGCGCGTTGCCGCGTCCGTCTATTTTGACAATAAATTTATAGTAATTTATGTGCATATATGGTGATACAAAATACAAAAGTTAAATTTACATAAACCAACAAATACCATATTCTTCTATCTCGATGAGATGGCCTAGAAAATATTCAAACCAATTTGTGCAAGGGCATCATACGTCCAGTGATAGTACATGAAGGTTTAATGTGGGAAGGATCTACCTCATGTACGGCAGGTAGCACCTTGATATTTCTAATATGTGCAATTTTTTATTCCAGGTATAAACATTTGTTCGTGCCATCAAAGCTATCTCCGGCACAAATATGGACCCTTACAACATCCATTTAATATAATCTGAACAATTCAAATTACAGTGGAGATCCATTTCCAAACCAGAAACACACCAATTGTAGTTCAGAGTAGAGATCTCGTACATGTAGTGAACATGAAGACGAGCTCTAAAATATCCAAAAAATGAGTGTCATTAACCTGCATATTCGGAAAAGGAAACGGGTTTCAAAAATTCATATTAGGTCCATTAATTGTAAGTTCGTTTGGCTAACTATACGTTTATCTGGCATTATAGAGATGTTATGTTTGGGATCAACTCATTGGTAACCGTGTACTACAGGCACCATGGATGTCATCAATTTAGAGATATTAACCAGTTGTACAAGTAATAATGTGTGTCTATTTGCTTTCATTAAAATACATACATGGCTAAGTAGTAGAGGAATGCCTATATGTGACCTATAACACATCAGATTGACACTCATCCCATAAAAAATAAATGGCCAGTAAAGTCACACTATGTAAGCACCTCCCATGGAGAACTTAAATTTATAGCATTGAAAATTAATAACCTCTTCATTTTCATGGCAACCAAAGTACCTTACATTGAAACACGGCTTATATCTGATACATTGCCAGTATTCATGGAGATAATCAAATGGGAAAAGAACATGCTTAGCCAGCCCATGGTGGGTTCTCATTGAATTTTAAAGGAAAAACTGGCATGTGTGTATTGATATATTAGTTTGTATATCCAACATATCTGATACAGTGATTCCTTTGCAATTATGTGTACAACACAAAATCAGGAATAAATAAACATATGGTGCTTCCATGGAAATATGTACCATGAGATGTGAAAAACATGATTACGTATGAGCTATAAATCAATAAATATAGAGAAAAATATATCTATACATATTTTTTCGTGACTCTGAACTTGTGTCTCACCAAGGACCAGTTTCCCTTGCAAAACTCCTCTCTCCATTTGTTTTGCCCCCCTGAATCAAGATCAGTATGTTTGAACAAGATGACATAGTGGATGGTCATACTAACTTCACCAATAAAAACTGCTGCGCAGGACACAAATGAATTTGAAGCATAAGACTTTGTGTCTGCAAGATAGCAAGTTGATTAAACATTATAATTTCAGTGACAAATGAGTACTGATTCAACAGCTTGTTCCATGAAAGTAGTTACAAGGTCTTTGGCTTTGTTTCAATCAACTTAACTACATAATACAAGTATTTACATTCATTATTTCCACCAATATTGTAGCATCTAACCATTAAAAAACATTTTTGTTTTTCCTTTGCAGGGTCTACTAAAAATCAGGACAACTACTCCATTAGAAAGCAATAGAAGCAATCTTCAGCAAGAAAAATATATTATCATGCTAAAAAAATGACGAAGCACTTTCCAAAACATATATACATGAAAAACAATTTTCTTTGACTTATGTCACATTATGGAGCAATGTTATTATAAAAGACACATAATCTCTGTACATTGCTGTTTTCCCAAGGGAGCCACTTAGTGTTGACAAATTACAAAAGACACATAATGTTGCAGCAGTTCTATTCTTATAATCTCCAATTAAAATTCAGCATTACAAACTACACAAAATTAGTATTAGATTGAATGGAACATGAAATAATTGGAGACTATTTACTCAACTATAGTCCTATGCATGGTAGTCAAGTCAAATAAAAAAGTTCAACAAATTTCATATGCTGATTCCAAAAACATTGCATGTTCTGCACCATGGCATGCGGGCGGAGAGGAGCCTGGGAACATCAATTATGGAGACCTCTAGTGGCCGAAGCTGCACACATGGAACTTTAATTTGTGAGAGTGCTAAAAAAAGCATCATGATGGAAAAGGTACTCTACATGGCAAAGTTTTCAGTAGCAATTGCCAGATATTAGTAAATGACAAGGTTAAGAGATCATGTCCACATATTCCTCATCGTCAATGCCACTACCCTGAACTGAGATGAAATAATTAATCTAAGAAATTGGGGTGTACCGAGCGGTTGTGAGCGAGGTGCTGAGTAGCAGTAGTGTCACATCCCTAGCTTCTGGTTTGCTCTGAGCCAGCTAGTCATGTGTTGCATCATGTTTAAATTTTGCCTAAAATTGAAATGGGGATGTTCAAACCCTAGCATTAAATCAACTCAACTAGGGTGAATTAAAATCTTTTCAATAAACCCAAAAGGTTCCTAAGAAAAGTTCATGATTTCTGGTTAAGGTGGAAACCTCTGCCAAAAATGATGAATATATTCTTAGGTCATTTTTGGATTTTTGAATTAAATCATATTGTATTTGACTTTGGGCATTTAAATACTATAAATAATTTAAATGTTCAAATAAATGTTGGAAATTGTTAAGGGTCACTGAAATAATTCAGAAAGCACCCATAATTGTTTCCAGGATTTTATTAAATGATTTGGTATTTTAAATCTAATCAAAAACAAAATAACAGAAATAGAAAAGAAATAAAAGAGAGAGAGAGAAGGAAGTTACCTGGCGCCCACTTACCTGGCCCAGCTCCCCCAACGGCCCAGCCCACCGCCGCCCCCCCTCCCCTGTCGTCTTCCTCCCTGCCAGGAGGACGGACACCGTGACGCCGCCGCGCGCGCCACCTCCACCCTGCTCGGCCACCTCCTGCTTCCCCTGGCCACCTCCTGCTTCCTCCCCGGCCTCCCTAGCGACGCCCCGGACCGCTCTCTCACTCTCTCCCGAACTCTTCCCCTCTTCCGCTCCCTCTCCCTCTCGAGCCCGAGCGCAGCCGCAGCCGCGCCACCGTAACGCCGCGGCCACCGTCTCCCCCTCGACCCCTCGCTGTGCCTGCGAGCTCCGTCTCGATGTCCCTGACCTCCTCGACAAGCCACGACGCCACGGACGCGCTGCAACGCCGCCATCACCACCATCTTCATCGCCACGGCCGGCGATCGCCGCCGTTCGATTCGCAGCACCAAAGACGCCCCCGAGCTCGCTGACCACCTCATCGTTCTCCCTGTGAGCTCCTGCTGCCTCCTCTTTGCTCGCTTCCCCTGTTCCCGTCCCCTAGCTCCATCTTCCACCACGGCCGAAGCTCGCCGCTGTCGTTCCTCGTCGCCGTCGTGGCCAGATCCACTGTGGCTCGAAGCCGGGCACACCACCGTGCTCCACACCTCACAAGGAGCACGTAGCACGCACCAACGCCTCCCCTAGCGCCCTGCATCGCCTAACCCGCCGTTGGCCGAACTCCGGCCGCCGCCTTGGAGCTCGCCGTCGTCAGCTCCGGCCTCCCCACGACCCAGCAACCGCACCGTTCGACGCGCGGGAGCAAGGGCTCTCCAACGAGCCCAAGCACGGCCTCGCCCGTGCCCTGTAGCGTGTTTCCGACGGCCGCCACCGTCCCGGGCCTCGCCGGCGTCGAGACGCCGGCGGGATTGACCCTACTGACCAGGGGTTTGACCTCCCCTGGGTCCATGACAGGTGGACCACGCCATCAGGTGATTAGCTTAATGCTAATCACCACCTAATCTAAACCCCTGACACTGACATGTGGGCCCTAGTGCCCCTAATCTTTAATTAAACTAAACTAACCCCCCTGTCTAACATGTGTCACTGACGTGTGGACCCCCCCACGTCAGGTTTGACCCGAGCCAGCCCAGTTGACTCTGCTGACGTCACAGTGACGTGGTGCTGGCACCATAATTCATTTCTGGATTTATATTATTCAGGAAATTCCAGAAAATTGTAAAAACTTCTAAAAATCATAGAAATTCAACCGTAACTCCAAATGAGATAAATTATATATGAAAAATGACCAGAAAAAACCAATCTATCCATCTGTACTATTTTCATTCATGTTAGAACAACTTATAGGTGCTGTTTAGCACAAATCATATAAATGGCATCTGAATAATCACGTATGGAGTTTGAATTTGAATCTTATATTCAAACCAACTTCATTTAATCTGTTGCTAGTTGCATTAGCTCAAAACACATTCATATTGCCATGTCATGAGCATGCATCATATTGTGCATTGCATTGATTGTATTTCTTCTTTGTTGCCGATATCTGTTCCCTCCCGGTAGAGGATGTTCCGACGTTGTGATCGTTGACACTGATGAAGACTCAATGTTATCTTCAGAAGTGCCAGGCAAGCAAAACCCCCTTGTTCATTCCGATACAATCCCACTCTCTCGCTCCTGCTCTCTTTTACTGCATTAGGACAACAACGATTCATCTGTTACCTGCTGCGGTAGCTGAACCCCTTTATCCTTTGCATGACCTGTCATTGCCACAGTAAATAGATGAAACCCACTAGCATGAGTAGGAGTTGTTTGAGCCCTGTTGTGCCTACTCATTCATGCTTGTTTGTCATGCCTGCTACTACTTAGAGTCGAGTCAGGTCTGATTCATCCGGGATGAATCAGAGGTGTGTGAACATGTCCTACGGTGTGTGAGCTAAGCGTGTGAACACGATTTGGTAAAGGTAGCGGTGAGAGGCCATGTAGGAGTACATGGTGGGTTGTCTCATTGCAGCCGTCCTCAGGAACTGAGTTCTGTGTTTGTGATCCATGATTCAGCTACTACCACGCATTGGGCCCGAAACCAATGGACCCTCTCGGCTTCTTGATCACCCTTGTCCTCTGTCCAGGAGTTGCAAGTAGTTTCTGGTGTTTGTAGTATGCTGGAGGCCGTGGGCAGCGCTGACCGGAGGGGTGGGCTGTGATGCGGTAGGCACGTGGCCGGGTATACCGGGCTCCCGTTTGGTGTCACGGAACCCTGTTCACATCGTTTGGGGCTGTGAGCGAAACTCCGGCCGGATCTCCTCATGGATGGAACCCGAATAGGCGATAAACCTGGACTAGAGACTCGAGTGTTTAGGTAGGCCGTGGCCGACACCCACGTTGGGCTTCCGCTTGAAGGTTGCCGAGTACATGTCGTGTAAACGGCGGTAAGTGGTGAGAGCGTGTGTGAAGAAGTACACCCCTGCAGGGTTATCATCATCTATTCGAATAGCCGTGTCCGCGGAAAAGGACTTCTGGGTTGCTTATATCAGTTCATAGACAAGTGAAAGTGGATACTCTAAAATACGCAAGATAAGCGTGAGTGCTATGGATGGCGTTCTCGTAGGGAGACGGGAGCGGATCCATAGTGGTGTATTGATATGGTGAATATGTGGACTCGTGTGCGCCACCTCAAAAGAGTTACTTGCAGTCGTAGTTCAGGATAGCCACCGAGTCAAAGCTGGCTTGCTGCAGTTAAACCCCACCATCCCCTTTGTTGATAATGATGCATATGTAGATAGTTCTGATGTAAGTCTTGCTGGGTACATTTGTACTCACGTTTGCCTATTTATGTTTTTGCAGAGAGACTTCGGTCTCGCTAGTAGTTCCGCGTGGACTTCGACGTTTAGCTTGTTACCTCAGCTACGATCTTGTGCCTCGGCAGGATCTGGTAGATAGTCAGGCTTCTCAGCCTTTTTCATTTATAGATGTCTGTACTCAGACTTGATAGCTTCCGCTTGTGCTTTTATTTGTATGCTCTGAATGTTGGGTCATGAGACCCATGTTTGTAATATCTCGCTCCTCGGAGCCTATTTGAATAAATTACTTGAGTCATAGAGTCATGTTGTGATGCCATGTTGTATTTGCACATATCGAGCATATTGTGTGTATGCTATTGAAATGCTTGGTATGTGTGGGATCTGACCATCTAGTTGTTTATCTTTAGTAGCCTCTCTTACGGGGAAATGTCTCCTAGTGTTTCACTGAGCCATGGTAGCTTGCTACTGCTCTGGAACAATTAGGCTGGCCGGCATGTGTCCTTCTTCGTTCCTGTGTCTGTCCCTTCGGGGAAATGTCACGCGATGAATACCGGAGTCCTGTTAGCCCGCTACAGCCCGGTTCACCGGAGTCCTGCTAGCCCAGTGCTACAGCCTGGATTCACTCGCTGATGACCGACACGTTCGATGCTGGGTCATGGATGCCTGTCCCTGTAAGTCTGTGCCACTTTGGGTTTACGACTAGCCATGTCAGCCCGGGCTCCTTATCATATGGATGCTAGCGACACTGTCATATACGTGTGCCAAAAGGCGCAAACGGTCCCGGGCAAAGGTAAGGCGACACCCGTGGGAATACCGTGCGTGAGGCCGCAAAGTGATATGAGGTGTTACATGCTAGATCGATGTGGCATTGAGTCGGGGTCCTGACAGCGTTGGTATCAGAGCTTGACTGCCTGTAGGATTACCAAGCCAAACTGGTCGAAGTTGAGTCTAGAAATTCTTTAGTTATATGTAGGGGAATTGATTGTGGGATGGAACGTAAGGCTCTTTTTACTCCTTATACCTCATGGCCTTCTGATCTGAGTCATCATCTTCTCTTCTACGGGGATTAAGAACTAGGCTATCTCTTCTTTCTATCAGGATCACGTGTTACTAATCCGTAGACTTATAAATTGTTGGACTTAAGCCTCGTTTCAGTTCCTACTACTTCTGTATGTTAATTATTGATCTCGAGACCTTGATATTGTGCTTCTGAGTGGTTATGCCACCATTTTTGTGAATGTCTCAAATCTTTTCTGAGCATTTACAGCCGTTATGCTGTCCGAGTCATCCCAGGTTTCCAAAGAGTCTGATGCATTTGCAAAATCCTTTTTCCTCTGGTTTCAATGTCTTTTAGGCCAGGTTAATCACACAAATTGTTGAGTTGAGGTACTCTACTGCCTCGACCTTTATGTGGAGTTATTATTATGACCCTAGGTGTTTTAGGGAGTCACCTAGAAATCTAGCAACGTTTTGTGTTCCCAGTGTGAAGATTCTGGCCATCATTCTCGAAAGCATCTCGTGATGCTACTTAGTAGTAGGTATTCTACTCCTGGGTTCTGAACCCGAGATTCACTCTACTTACTTTATGTTGATAGGGTTTGCTAGTTCCTTTAGGATATTAGTAACTTTTGCATTAGTCCTCGAGGTCCATGGTATTTTCCTTCTTCCAAATACTATGAACCGTTTGTGGCAGAAGTTCCTTGAACCAAAAGATCACAACCAGAGCTCTTGATGAGTTCTCGATTCTATGTTATGACTCTGCCAGTTCTACCTTTCCGCATGGATTATCCGGAAGAAACCTGTTGAACCTGATTCGACATACTAATCTATGCATCCACAACTCAGAAAGTTATATGTTCCTTTGAGTTGTCCCTCTTTAGTTGTCTACTGACCTTCGTCTATCAATTGATAGTCAAGAGTATGCATGCATTCGTTCATCGATGTCTATTATTCTTGTGGTCCGTCAAGCCATTCTATCCGGAACGACTAGGAGAAACAAACTCCAGTACCTCTTCCATATCCAGGATTGGGTCAAAGAAGTTGTGCTCCGCAGAACAAATTGCTAATCCATCTTTTGCTCTGTTCTACCTTGGAGTATTACCATCTTTTATATCGGGATTGTTATGGGAATTGCACACCATCCTATGAACTCTTGGTACAATGATACTTCTCGCCATCATTACTCATTCCTCGGTTCCGTGTGGTTATAACCGGAATGTCGACAAGTGAATCGTGATGTGTGAAATCAATACTCCTAGCAACCTTGTTGCTTGGTAGTTAAAGGACAATAATTTCATTCTTAGCATGTTGGTTAGTGAATCATCATTCTAAGATTGATCGTGCTACCTAGTCCATTCTCCTGGTTCACTCCTCGATCGATGAGTTAGGATTATTTCAAATCCTTGCCCTACTGATCATATCGTCTTGCCCTGGAAAGCAAGATTGTTCTCAAGCTTAGTAACATACCGGTGGCTCGTGATTTTCCGAAGATCTTCTCGGAAGTATTACCAGGTTGTCACCTGACCGCTGTGTTGAGCTTGTGATCAAGTTGGGTTCTTGTGAACCACCCTCTCTCCAAGATCGGTGTTAGATATCCCTGAGCTAGTTGGTTAAGCTAGACAACAACTTGGAGAGTTGGAAGATAAAAGCTTGCCTGACTTAGTTCGTTCCAAAGGGATATTCTTGTGTAGTGTGTGTTGAAGAAAGATGATATCTTCATCGATTGGTCCCTGTGATCAGTTGTTGGACCTATTGTCTTATCAATCCTTTGATTTGAGTGTGGGCCATCGTCAAGTCAAATCAGTACCAACGATGCTCGTAATGTTGTCTTATTCGTGGTTGATCCCTCGAGCATACACCATTACATCTTTGGTCTGACCAATGCTATCACCGTGTTCACTTAACTATGGAATTCCTTTTAAAAGGAACCCGGATGAATTGTTGGTGAGCCCATTGACAACATCCTTATCTCCTCCATGATTTTGTTGAACATTAAGCTAGTGTTGGAAACTTTTGAAAGCATTTGTTCATGCTAGTTCATGAAGCATATGTTCGGATGTAAGAAGTGACTTCCTCCAGTTCATGTGCTTTTGATGCAAGTTGCCGCCATGGATTCGAGAAAGTCAATGTTGTTTCCTTTGGAATCATCCCAAATCAGTCGTGCACTTGTGTGAAGAATTCTGTGGTTTGAAGACTTGCAACCTTCAATCTATATGTATCCCTAGCACACCAAGCCACTGATTGATTTGTTCAAGGAGAAGGAGTTCCTTCATAAGAGCTAATCCGGACTTATGTAAGGACTTCGATACCCTCGTTGATGGTTCCCCCTCCTGAACTCGGTAGTGTTTTATTATAAGACTACTTTGTGGTCATGCTTGTCTTGGACAACGTGTTCACATGTTTGTAGCAGAACCAGCTCATGTTTTGGAGCTTGCTATCATAGTTCATCTCCCGAGAATCCCGCAACGTCATCTCGTCGATTTGTGTTGCAAACTTTCATTTTTCTTCCTAGACTCGATGAGTCTGGAATATCCTGACACCAACCAGATCTGAATCTCAGGCAGATATGATGGTTGGAACATTTCCCCAAGAACTATAATATTGGTTCCTCAATAACCGGCAAGGTGGATGTCGTGGCCAACACACCCATCCGGTAGACCTATTATTATAGTATCTTGTTTGAGGAAGTTGGCCACCTCCCCATAGGGATTTCATAGGATTACTCCCTAGTTGCCCCTATGGATTTCTGTGTTCCGAAGTCCGACCTTTTTACTTGATGTTCTAGATATCAAACCATATCTATGGGTGGATTACGCTAGCACATCAAGGAGAACATTAGAAGCGGAGTGCTAAATGTCTCTCGGTCAATCATCCAGATTTTATTTGCTTGGCCTCGCTAAGGTGAAATCTGAGAAAGTGTTATCCTCCTTCGCATCTGCATCGTCCATTGCTATTCATCATGGTAGTATGTTGTGTTGTCAGCACCCTTGACGCGGTTGTTGATAAAACCTTGATGATTGTGGAAATGCTCAAGTTCTTGAAAGCACGTACAAGCGCTACGTGTTACCATCGGCTCTAACTGGGATTCCTCTCAGTTTCCTCGGCAATGCTATGACCTATTCAAACAGTGAATTCACTCTCTATTGTTGGGTTCTTCCCCAGTTACCAGAATCATTCCCAGCATTTGCATTCTGTTCCCAGCTTGCACCGCCATTGTGCCATTCTACCATGGGTCTCTTCCATTTCCGGTGATAAGCAAATTCATCCATTAGGTTGTCTTCAACAAGGTAATCCACATCATCCAAGTCCGAGTATGCCATTCTACCGACCCCCTCCAAACGATCGCTCGAGAATTGTCCTAGGCTGGTTTAAAGAGTTTCAATGATCTCTGAATCAAAGGTAATTCTTTTGCCACTTAAGGGGATATATCTACAAATCACCCCCCTCCAGGATGTCTCGTTGAGGTATCATGGCAACTCAAGTCCTCGCTACGTTGACAACCGTTCACCACCTTCTTAGGTGTGGAATCGTTGTCTACCTAGTGAACCTTCGTCATCTGTTCCACTCCATTCCTCTAGAGGTGTGCTTCGTCTCTCAGCTCGAGAGATGTTGCTATGTCCCATTCTGTGAGTTAATCCTGAGTTGTTCATTCTTTGAGAAGATTAATTCTTCTAGAGTTTTCCTTCCCTCTTCTTGTCAAGTTAGTTGGAGTTCTCAGAGAAAGACTTCGAGACAATGATGGTGATCGAATCAACGCTCTTATGAAGTGCACCCTGGATCGTGAAGATTATACTAGTTGCGTTTCCCCTTCACCTTACCCTACGCTTGAATCTCGAGACGAGATTCTTGTTTAGTGGGGGTGAGTTGTCACATCCCTAGCTTCTGGTTTGCTCTGAGCCAGCTAGTCATGTGTTGCATCATGTTTAAATTTTGCCTAAAATTGAAATGGGGATGTTCAAACCCTAGCATTAAATCAACTCAACTAGGGTGAATTAAAATCTTTTCAATAAACCCAAAAGGTTCCTAAGAAAAGTTCATGATTTCTGGTTAAGGTGGAAACCTCTGCCAAAAATGATGAATATATTCTTAGGTCATTTTTGGATTTTTTAATTAAATCATATTGTATTTGACTTTGGGCATTTAAATACTATAAATAATTTAAATGTTCAAATAAATGTTGGAAATTGTTAAGGGTCACTGAAATAATTCAGAAAGCACCCATAATTGTTTCCAGGATTTTATTAAATGATTTGGTATTTTAAATCAAATCAAAAACAAAATAACAGAAATAGAAAAGAAATAAAAGAGAGAGAGAGAAGGAAGTTACCTGGCGCCCACTTACCTGGCCCAGCTCCCCCAACGGCCCAGCCCACCGCCGCCCCCCCTCCCCTGTCGTCTTCCTCCCTGCCAGGAGGACGGACACCGCGACGCCGCCGCGCGCGCCACCTCCACCCTGCTCGGCCACCTCCTGCTTCCCCTGGCCACCTCCTGCTTCCTCCCCGGCCTCCCTAGCGACGCCCCGGACGACGCCACGCAGCCCCGACCGCTCTCTCACTCTCTCCCGAACTCTTCCCCTCTTCCGCTCCCTCTCCCTCTCGAGCCCGAGCGCAGCTGCAGCCGCGCCACCGTAACGCCGCGGCCACCGTCTCCCCCTCGACCCCTCGCTGTGCCTGCGAGCTCCGTCTCGACGTCCCCGACCTCCTCGACAAGCCACGACGCCACGGACACGCTGCAACGCCGCCATCACCACCATCTTCATCGCCACGGCCGGCGATCGCCGCCGTTCGATTCGCAGCACCAAAGACGCCCCCGAGCTCGCTGACCACCTCATTGTTCTCCCTGTGAGCTCCTGCTGCCTCCTCTTTGCTCGCTTCCCCTGTTCCCGTCCCCTAGCTCCATCTTCCACCACGGCCGAAGCTCGCCGCCACCGTGCCTCGTCGCCGTCGTGGCCAGAGCCACTATGGCTCGAAGCCGGGCACACCACCGTGCTCCACACCTCACAAGGAGCACGTAGCACGCACCAACGCCTCCCCTAGCGCCC
Organism: Triticum aestivum; assembly: GCF_018294505.1. NCBI lineage: Eukaryota > Viridiplantae > Streptophyta > Magnoliopsida > Poales > Poaceae > Triticum > Triticum aestivum. The sequence goes on along the minus strand of NC_057803.1, from coordinate 165,241,469 downwards.
TGCATCGCCTAACCCGCCGTTGGCCGAACTCCGGCCGCCGCCTTGGAGCTCGCCGTCATCAGCTCCGGCCTCCCCACGACCCAGCAACCGCACCGTTCAACGCGCGGGAGCAAGGGCTCTCCAACGAGCCCAAGCACGGCCTCGCCCGTGCCCTATAGCGTGTTTCCGACGGCCGCCATGTTGGAAATATGCCCTAGAGGCAATAATAAAAGCATTATTATTATATTTCCTTGTTCATGATAATTGTCTTTATTCATGCTATAATTGTGTTATCTGGAAATCGTAATACATGTGTGAATAATAGACATCAACATGTCCCTAGTAAGCCTCTAGTAGACTAGCTCGTTGATCAACAAATAGTCATGGTTTCCTGACTATGGACACTGGATGTCATTGATAACGAGATCACATCATTAGGAGAATGATGTGATGGACAAGACCCAATCCTAAACATAGCACAAGATCGTATAGTTCGTTTGCTAGAGTTTTGCAATGTCAAAGTATCTTTTCCTTAGACCATGAGATCGTGTAACTCCCGGATACCGTAGGAGTGCTTTGGGTATGCCAAACGTCACAACGTAACTGGGTGACTATAAAGGTAGACTACGGGTATCTCCGAAAGTGTCTGTTGGGTGACATGGATCAAGACTGGGATTTGTCACTCCGTATGACGGAGAGGTATCACTGGGCCCACTCGGTAATGCATCATCATAATGAGCTCAGAGTGACCAAGTGTCTGGTCACGGGATCATGCATTACGGTACGAGTAAAGTGACTTGCCGGTAACGAGATTGAACGAGGTATTGGGATACCGACGATCGAATCTCGGGCAAGTAACATATCGATAGACAAAGGGAATAGCGTACGGGGTTGATTGAATCCTCGACATCGTGGTTCATCCGATGAGATCATCGTGGAGCATGTGGGAGCCAACATGGGTATCCAGATCCCGCTGTTGGTTATTGACCGGAGAGTCGTCTCGGTCATGTCTGCTTGTCTCCCGAACCCGTAGGGTCTACACACTTAAGGTTCGGTTACGCTAGGGTTGTAGGGATATGTATATGCAGTAACCCGAATGTTGTTCGGAGTCCCGGATGAGATCCCGGACGTCACGAGGAGTTCCGGAATGGTCCGGAGGTAAAGATTTATATATGGGAAGTCCTGTTTCGGGCATCGGGACAAGTTTCGGGGTTATCGGTATTGTACCGGGACCACCGGAGGGGTCCCGGGGGCCCACCGGGTGGGGCCACCCATCCCCGGGGGCCACATGGGCTGTAGGGGGTGCGCCTTGGCCTGCTTGGGCCAAGGGCACCAGCCCCACAAGGCCCATGCGCCTAGGGTTTCCAAGGGGGAGGAGTCCTACTAGTGGAAGGCACCTCCTAGGTGCCTTGGGGGGGAGGGAAACCCCCCTAGGCCGCCGCACCCCCTAGGAGATTGGATCTCCTAGGGCCGGCCACCCCCCCTTGGCACCCCTATATATAGTGGGGGAGAGGAGGGACTTCATACCTTGAGTCCTTGGCCTTTGGTTGCCTCCTTCTCCCTCCCCAACACCTCCTCCACCTCCATAGTGCTTAGCGAAGCTCTGCTGGAGTACTGCAGCTCCATCAACACCACGCCGTCGTGCTGCTGCTGGTGCCATCTCCCTCAACCTCTCCTCCCTCCCTTGCTGGATCAAGAAGGAGGAGACGTGGCTGTTCCGTACGTGTGTTGAACGCGGAGGTGCCGTCCGTTCGGTGCTAGGATCTCCGGTGATTCGAATCACGTCGTGTTCGACTACATCATCCCCGTTCTTTGAACGCTTCCGCTCGCGATCTACAAGGTACGTAGATGCATCCAATGACTCGTTGCTAGATGAACTCCTAGATGATCTTGGTGAAACGAGTAGGAAAATTTTTGTTTTCTGCAACGTTCCCCAACAGTGGCATCATGAGCTAGGTCTATGCGTAGTTCTTCTTGCGCGAGTAGAACACAATTTGTTGTGGGCGTAGATTTGTCAACTTTCTTGCCGTTACTAGTCCTTTCTTGCTTCAGCGGTATTGTGGGATGAAGCGGCCCGGACCAACCTTACACGTACGCTTACGTGAGACCGGTTCCACCGACTAACATGCACTAGTTGCATAAGGTGGCTGGCGGGTGTCTGTCTCTCCTACTTTAGTTGGAGCGGAATCGATGAACAGGGTCCTTATGAAGGGTAAATAGAAGTTGACAAATCACGTTGTGGCTTTAACGTAGGTAAGAAAACGTTCTTGCTAGAACCCTAATTCAGCCACGTAAAAACTTGCAACAACAATTAGAGGACGTCTAACTTGTTTTTGCAGCAAGTGGTTTGTGATATGATATGGCCAAAGTTGTGATGAATGATGAATGATCTATATGTGATGTATGAGATGTTCATGCTATTGTAATAGGATTCACGACTTGCATGTCGATGAGTATGACAACCGGCAGGAGCCATAGGAGTTGTCTTTATTCTTTTAATGACCTGCGTGTCATCGAGAAACGCCATGTAAATTACTTTACTTTATTGCTAAACGCGTTAGCCATAGTAGTAGAAGTAATAGTTGGCGAGCAACTTCATGGAGACACGATGATGGAGATCATGATGATGGAGATCATGGTGTCAAGCCGGTGACAAGATGATCACGGAGCCCCAAGATGGAGATCAAAGGAGCTATGTGAAAATGGCCATATCATGTCACGTTTATTATTTGATTGCATGTGATGTTTATCATGTTTTGCATCTTGTTTACTTAGAACGACGGTAGTAAATAAGATGATCCCTCACAATAAAATTCAAGAAGTGTTCCCCTAACTGTGCACCGTTGCGACAGTTCGCTGTTTCAAAACACCACGTGATGATCGGGTGTTTTATTCAGACGTTCACATACAACGGGTGTAAGACAGATTTACACATGCAAACACTTAGGTTGACTTGACGAGCCTAGCATGTACAGACATGGCCTCGGAACACAGAAGACCGAAAGGTCGAGCATGAGTCGTATAGAAGATACGATCAACATGAAGATGTTCACCGATGTTGACTAGTCCGTCTCACGTGATGATCGGACACGGTCTAGTTTAACTCGGATCATGTAATACTTAGATGACTAGAGGGATGTCTAATCTAAGTGGGAGTTCACTAATAATTTGATTAGTTGAACTTAATTATCATGAACTTAGTCTAAAATCTTTGCAATATGTCTTGTAGATCAAATGGCCAACGTAGTCCTCAACTTCAACGCGTTCCTAGAGAAAACTAAGCTGAAAGACGATGGCAGCAACTATACGGACTGGGTCCGGAACCTGAGGATCATCCTCATAGCTGCCAAGAAAGATTATGTCCTACAAGCACCGCTTGGTGACGCACCCGTTCTCCCTGCAGAACAAGACGTTATGAACGCTTGGCAGGCACGTTTCGATGACTACTCCCTCGTTCAGTGCGGCATGCTTTACAGCCTAGAGCCGGGGCTCCAAAAGCGTTTTGAGAGACATGGAGCATATGAGATGTTCGAAGAGCTGAAAATGGTTTTCCAAGCTCATGCCCGGGTCGAGAGATATGAAGTCTCCGACAAATTCTTCAGCTGTAAGATGGAGGAAAACAGTTCTGTCAGTGAGCACATACTCACTATGTCTGGGTTGCATAACCGCTTGACTCAGCTGGGAGTTAATCTCCCGGATGATGCGGTCATTGACAGAATCCTCCAGTCGCTTCCACCAAGCTACAAGAGCTTTGTGATGAACTTCAATATGCAGGGGATGGAAAAGACCATTCCTGAAGTATTTGCTATGCTGAAATCAGCAGAGGTAGAAGTCAGGAAAGAACATCAAGTGTTGATGGTCAATAAAACCACTAAGTTCAAGAAAGGCAAGGGTAAAAAGAACTTCAAGAAGGACGGCAAGGGGGTTGCCGCGCCCGGCAAGCAAGCTGCCGGGAAGAAGCCAAAGAATGGACCCAAGCCCGAGACTGAGTGCTTTTATTGCAAGGGAAGCGGTCACTGGAAGCGGAACTGCCCTAAGTACTTAGCGGATAAGAAGGCCGGCAAAACCAAAGGTATATGTGATATACATGTAATTGATGTGTACCTTACTAGTGCCCGTAGTGGCTCCTGGGTATTTGATACCGGTGCAGTTGCTCACATTTGTAACTCAAAGCAGGGGCTGCGGAATAAGCGGAAACTGGCAAAGGACGAGGTGACGATGCGCGTCGGGAATGGTTCCAAGGTCAATGTGATCGCCGTCGGCACGCTACCTCTGCATCTCCCTTCGGGATTAGTTTTAAACCTTAATAATTGTTATTTAGTGCCAGCTTTGAGCATGAACATTGTATCGGGATCTCGTTTAATTCGAGATGGCTACTCTTTTAAATCTGAGAATAATGGTTGTTCCATTTTTATGAGAGATATGTTTTATGGTCATGCTCCTATGGTGAATGGTTTATTCCTTATGAATCTCGAACGTGATGCTACACATATTCATAATGTGAGTACCAAAAGAAGTAAAGTTGATAATGATAGTCCCACATACTTGTGGCACTGCCGCCTTGGTCACATAGGTGTCAAACGCATGAAGAAGCTCCATGCTGATGGACTTTTAGAGTCTCTTGATTATGAATCATTTGACACGTGCGAACCATGCCTTATGGGTAAAATGACCAAGACTCCGTTCTCAGGAACAATGGAGCGAGCAACCGACTTATTGGAAATCATACATACCGATGTGTGCGGTCCAATGAGTGTTGAGGCTCGCGGTGGCTATCGTTATGTTCTCACCCTCACTGATGATTTAAGTAGGTATGGGTATATCTACTTAATGAAACACAAGTCTGAAACCTTTGAAAAGTTCAAGGAATTTCAGAGTGAGGTTGAAAATCAACGTGACAGGAAAATCAAGTTTCTACGATCAGATCGTGGAGGAGAATACTTGAGTCACGAGTTTGGGGCACACTTAAGAAAATGTGGAATAGTTTCACAACTCACGCCGCCTGGAACACCTCAGCGTAATGGTGTGTCCGAACGTCGTAATCGCACTCTGTTAGATATGGTGCGATCTATGATGTCTCTTACCGATTTACCGCTTTCTTTTTGGGGCTATGCTTTAGAGACTGCCGCATTCACTTTAAATAGGGCTCCGTCGAAATCCGTTAAGACGACACCGTATGAATTATGGTTTGGGAAGAAACCTAAGCTGTCGTTTCTAAAAGTTTGGGGATGCGATGCTTATGTCAAGAAACTTCAACCTGAAAAGCTCGAACCCAAATCGGAAAAATGCGTCTTCATAGGGTACCCAAAAGAAACTATTGGGTACACCTTCTACCTTAGATCCGAAGGCAAGATCTTTGTTGCCAAGAATGGGTCCTTTCTGGAGAAAGAGTTTCTCTCGAAAGAAGTAAGTGGGAGGAAAGTAGAGCTTGATGAAGTATTGCCTCTTGAACCGGAAAATGGCGCAACTCAAGAAAATGTTCCTGAGGTGCCAGCACCGACTAGAGAGGAAGTTAATGATAATGATCAAGATACTTCTGATCAAGCTCCTACTGAAATTCGAAGGTCCACAAGGACACGTTCCGCACCAGAGTGGTACGGCAACCCTGTCTTGGAAATCATGTTGTTAGACAACGGTGAACCTTCGAACTATGAAGAAGCGATGGCGGGCCCGGATTCCGACAAATGGCTAGAAGCCATGAAATCCGAGATAGGATCCATGTATGAAAACGAAGTATGGACTTTGACTGACTTGCCCGTTGAACGGCGAGCCATAGAAAATAAATGGATCTTTAAGAAGAAGACAGACGCGGATGGTAATGTGACCATCTATAAAGCTCGGCTTGTCGCTAAGGGTTATCGACAAGTTCAAGGGGTTGACTACGATGAGACTTTCTCACCGGTAGCGAAGCTGAAGTCCGTCCGAATCATGTTAGCAATTGCCGCATTCTATGATTACGAAATATGGCAAATGGACGTCAAAACGGCATTCCTTAATGGTTTCCTTAAGGAAGAATTGTATATGATGCAGCCGGAAGGTTTTGTCGATCCTAAGAATGCTGACAAAGTGTGCAAGCTCCAACGCTCGATTTATGGGCTGGTGCAAGCATCTCGGAGTTGGAACATTCGCTTTGATGAGATGATCAAAGCGTTTGGGTTTACACAGACTTATGGAGAAGCCTGCGTTTACAAGAAAGTGAGTGGGAGCTCTGTAGCATTTCTCATATTATATGTAGATGACATACTTTTGATGGGAAATGATATAGAACTCTTGGACAGCATCAAGGCCTACTTGAATAAAAGTTTTTCAATGAAGGACCTTGGAGAAGCTGCTTATATATTAGGCATCAAAATCTATAGAGATAGATCAAGACGCCTCATAGGTCTTTCACAAAGCACATACCTTGATAAGATATTGAAGAAGTTCAATATGGATCAATCCAAGAAAGGGTTCTTGCCTGTGTTACAAGGTATGAAATTGAGCTCAGCTCAATGTCCGACCACGGCAGAAGATATAGAAGAGATGAGCGTCATCCCCTATGCCTCAGCCATAGGTTCTATTATGTATGCCATGCTGTGTACCAGACCTGATGTTAACCTTGCCGTCAGTTTGGTAGGAAGGTACCAAAGTAATCCCGGCAAGGAACACTGGACAGCGGTCAAGAATATCCTGAAGTACCTGAAAAGGACTAAGGAAATGTTTCTCGTTTATGGAGGTGACGAAGAGCTCGTCGTAAAGGGTTACGTCGACGCTAGCTTCGACACAGATCTGGATGACTCTAAGTCACAAACCGGATACGTGTATATTTTGAATGGTGGGGCAGTAAGCTGGTGCAGTTGCAAGCAAAGCGTCGTGGCGGGATCTACATGTGAAGCGGAGTACATGGCAGCCTCGGAGGCAGCACATGAAGCAATATGGGTGAAGGAGTTCATCACCGACCTAGGAGTCATACCCAATGCGTCGGGGCCGATCAAGCTCTTCTGTGACAACACTGGAGCTATTGCACTTGCCAAGGAGCCCAGGTTTCACAAGAAGACAAGGCACATCAAGCGTCGCTTCAACTCCATTCGTGAAAATGTTCAAGATGGAGACATAGAGATTTGTAAAGTACATACGGACCTGAATGTAGCAGATCCGTTGACTAAACCTCTCCCTAGAGCAAAACATGATCAACACCAGAATTCCATGGGTGTTCGATTCATCACAATGTAACTAGATTATTGACTCTAGTGCAAGTGGGAGACTGTTGGAAATATGCCCTAGAGGCAATAATAAAAGCATTATTATTATATTTCCTTGTTCATGATAATTGTCTTTATTCATGCTATAATTGTGTTATCTGGAAATCGTAATACATGTGTGAATAATAGACATCAACATGTCCCTAGTGAGCCTCTAGTTGACTAGCTCGTTGATCAACAGATAGTCATGGTTTCCTGACTATGGACACTGGATGTCATTGATAACGAGATCACATCATTAGGAGAATGATGTGATGGACGAGACCCAATCCTAAACATAGCACAAGATCGTATAGTTCGTTTGCTAGAGTTTTGCAATGTCAAAGTATCTTTTCCTTAGACCATGAGATCGTGTAACTCCCGGATACCGTAGGAGTGCTTTGGGTATGCCAAACGTCACAACGTAACTGGGTGACTATAAAGGTAGACTACGGGTATCTCCGAAAGTGTCTGTTGGGTGACATGGATCAAGACTGGGATTTGTCACTCCGTATGACGGAGAGGTATCACTGGGCCCACTCGGTAATGCATCATCATAATGAGCTCAGAGTGACCAAGTGTCTGGTCACGGGATCATGCATTACGGTACGAGTAAAGTGACTTGCCGGTAACGAGATTGAACGAGGTATTGGGATACCGACGATCGAATCTCGGGCAAGTAACATATCGATAGACAAAGGGAATAGCGTACGGGGTTGATAGAATCCTCGACATCGTGGTTCATCCGATGAGATCATCGTGGAGCATGTGGGAGCCAACATGGGTATCCAGATCCCGCTGTTGGTTATTGACCGGAGAGTCGTCTCGGTCATGTCTGCTTGTCTCCCGAACCCGTAGGGTCTACACACTTAAGGTTCGGTTACGCTAGGGTTGTAGGGATATGTATATGCAGTAACCCGAATGTTGTTCGGAGTCCCGGATGAGATCCCGGACGTCACGAGGAGTTCCGGAATGGTCCGGAGGTAAAGATTTATATATGGGAAGTCCTGTTTCGGGCATCGGGACAAGTTTCGGGGTTATCGGTATTGTACCGGGACCACCGGAGGGGTCCCGGGGGCCCACCGGGTGGGGCCACCCATCCCCGGGGGCCACATGGGCTGTAGGGGGTGCGCCTTGGCCTGCTTGGGCCAAGGGCACCAGCCCCACAAGGCCCATGCGCCTAGGGTTTCCAAGGGGGAGGAGTCCTACTAGTGGAAGGCACCTCCTAGGTGCCTTGGGGGGGAGGGAAACCCCCCTAGGCCGCCGCACCCCCTAGGAGATTGGATCTCCTAGGGCCGGCCACCCCCCTTGGCACCCCTATATATAGTGGGGGAGAGGAGGGACTTCATACCTTGAGTCCTTGGCCTTTGGTTGCCTCCTTCTCCCTCCCCAACACCTCCTCCAACCTCCATAGTGCTTAGCGAAGCTCTGCCGGAGTACTGCAGCTCCATCAACACCACGCCGTCGTGCTGCTGCTGGTGCCATCTCCCTCAACCTCTCCTCCCTCCCTTGCTGGATCAAGAAGGAGGAGACGTGGCTGTTCCGTACGTGTGTTGAACGCGGAGGTGCCGTCCGTTCGGTGCTAGGATCTCCGGTGATTCGAATCACGTCGTGTTCGACTACATCATCCCCGTTCTTTGAACGCTTCCGCTCGCGATCTACAAGGTACGTAGATGCATCCAATGACTCGTTGCTAGATGAACTCCTAGATGATCTTGGTGAAACGAGTAGGAAAAATTTTGTTTTCTGCAACGTTCCCCAACACGCCACCGTCCCGGGCCTCGCCGGCGTCGAGACGCCGGCGGGATTGACCCTACTGACCAGGGGTTTGACCTCCCCTGGGTCCATGACAGGTGGACCCCGCCATCAGGTGATTAGCTTATTGCTAATCACCACCTAATCTAACCCCCTGACACTGACATGTGGGCCCTAGTGCCCCTAATCTTTAATTAAACTAAACTAACCCCCCTGTCTAACCTGTGTCACTGACGTGTGGACCCCCCCACGTCAGGTTTGACCCGAGCCAGCCCAGTTGACTCTGCTGACGTCATAGTGACGTGGTGCTGACGCCATAATTCATTTCTGGATTTATATTATTCAGGAAATTCCAGAAAATTGTAAAAACTTCTAAAAATCATAGAAATTCAACCGTAACTCCAAATGAGATAAATTATATATGAAAAATGACCAGAAAAATCCAATCTATCCATCTGTACTATTTTCATGCATGTTAGGACAACTTATAGGTGCTGTTTAGCACAAATCATATAAATGACATCTGAATAATCACATATGGAGTTTGAATTTGAATCTTATATTCAAACCAACTTCATTTAATCTGTTGCTAGTTGCATTAGCTCAAAACACATTCATATTGCCATGTCATGAGCATGCATCATATTGTGCATTGCATTGATTGTATTTCTTCTTTGTTGCCGGTATCTGTTCCCTCCCGGTAGAGGATGTTCCGACGTTGTGATCGTTGACACTGATGAAGACTCAATGTTATCTTCAGAAGTGCCAGGCAAGCAAAACCCCCTTGTTCATTCCGATACAATCCCACTCTCTCGCTCCTGCTCTCTTTTACTGCATTAGGACAACAACGATTCATCTGTTACCTGCTGCGGTAGCTGAACCCCTTTATCCTTTGCATGACCTGTCATTGCCACAGTAAATAGATGAAACCCACTAGCATGAGTAGGAGTTGTTTGAGCCATGTTGTGCCTACTCATTCATGCTTGTTTGTCATGCCTGCTACTGCTTAGAGTCAAGTCAGGTCTGATTCATCCGGGATGAATCAGAGGTGTGTGAACATGTCCTACGGTGTGTGAGCTAAGCGTGTGAACACGATTTGGTAAAGGTAGCGGTGAGAGGCCATGTAGGAGTACATGGTGGGTTGTCTCATTGCAGCCGTCCTCAGGAACTGAGTTCTGTGTTTGTGATCCATGATTCAGCTACTACCACGCGTTGGGCCCGAAACCAATGGACCCTCTCGGCTTCTTGATCAGCCTTGTCCTCTGTCCAGGAGTTGCAAGTAATTTCTGGTGTTTGTAGTATGCTGGAGGCCGTGGGCAACGCTGACCGGAGGGGTGGGCTGTGATGCGGTAGGCACGTGGCCGGGTATACCGGGCTCCCGTTTGGTGTCACGGAACCCTGTTCACATCGTTTGGGGCTGTGAGCGAAACTCCGGCCGGATCTCCTCATGGATGGAACCTGAATAGGCGATAAACCTGGACTAGAGACTCGAGTGTTTAGGTAGGCCGTGGCCGACACCCACGTTGGGCTTCCGCTTGAAGGTTGCCGAGTACATGTCGTGTAAACGGCGGTAAGTGGTGAGAGCGTGTGTGAAGAAGTACACCCCTGCAGGGTTATCATCATCTATTTGAATAGCCGTGTCCGCGGAAAAGGACTTCTGGGTTGCTTATATCAGTTCATAGACAAGTGAAAGTGGATACTCTAAAATACGCAAGATAAGCGTGAGTGCTATGGATGGCGTTCTCGTAGGGAGACGGGAGCGGATCCATAGTGGTGTATTGATATGGTGAATATGTGGACTCGTGTGCGCCACCTCAAAAGAGTTACTTGCAGTCGTAGTTCAGGATAGCCACCGAGTCAAAGCTGGCTTGCTGCAGTTAAACCCCACCATCCCCTTTGTTGATAATGATGCATATGTAGATAGTTCTGATGTAAGTCTTGCTGGGTACATTTGTACTCACGTTTGCCTATTTATGTTTTTGCAGAGAGACTTCGGTCTCGCTAGTAGTTCCGCGTGGACTTCGACGTTTAGCTTGTTACCTCGGCTACGATCTTGTGCCTCGGCAGGATCTGGTAGATAGTCAGGCTTCTCAGCCTTTTTCATTTATAGATGTCTGTACTCAGACATGATAGCTTCCGCTTGTGCTTTTATTTGTATGCTCTGAATGTTGGGTCATGAGACCCATGTTTGTAATATCTCGCTCCTCGGAGCCTATTTGAATAAATTACTTGAGTCGTAGAGTCATGTTGTGATGCCATGTTGTATTTGCACATATCGAGCATATTGTGTGTATGCTATTGAAATGCTTGGTATGTGTGGGATCTGACCATCTAGTTGTTTATCTTTAGTAGCCTCTCTTACGGGGAAATGTCTCCTAGTGTTTCACTGAGCCATGGTAGCTTGCTACTGCTCCGGAACACTTAGGCTGGCCGGCATGTGTCCTTCTTCGTTCCTGTGTCTGTCCCTTCGGGGAAATGTCACGCGATGAATACCGGAGTCCTGTTAGCCCGCTACAGCCCGGTTCACCGGAGTCCTGCTAGCCCAGTGCTACAGCCTGGATTCACTCGCTGATGACCGACACGTTCGATGCTGGGTCATGGATGCCTGTCCCTGTAAGTCTGTGCCACTTTGGGTTTACGACTAGCCATGTCAGCCCGGGCTCCTTATCATATGGATGCTAGCGACACTGTCATATACGTGTGCCAAAAGGCGCAAACGGTCCCGGGCAAAGGTAAGGCGACACCCGTGGGAATACCGTGCGTGAGGCCGCAAAGTGATATGAGGTGTTACATGCTAGATCGATGTGGCATTGAGTCGGGGTCCTGACAAGTAGAGACGGCAATGAAGAGAAGGTAGCGGACACAACCGTGGCACCTTGTTGTTGCCTAACTGTGACTGATGGTTTCCGCGGTGCTTTGTTGCAGGCACAGGGAGAGGATGGTGATCCAGTTGTCACCCCTTGTACTCCCCTAATCATCGCCACAACACAGATCCTGGTGCGCCGGATGCCATCCGGATCGAGCAGGTGGAGGAGAGAGATAGTCGGCAGGGTCAGGAGGAGGCAAGCAGGAGGGAGACTCCTGCATTAGTGTTTGCTGCCGGAGGAAGATGGGTTCCGAGAGATCCGAGAGAGCCAGGTGACGAAGCGTATATATGGGCGCCTATATGCAGATTGGAAAAACAGAAACGCACACATTAATTGCCGCCGGCGAGCGGCGCACTTCAGCCGGGATGAATGCTTCCAGGAGCGGATGATTGATTGCTTCCTTCAATCCAGCGACTCAATTTCATCCCCATGCATGCTTCACCGAACAGTCGAATGGCCCCTTTGCCTTTGTCTGGATCGGCGTGCATTTTCGTTAACGTGCAAGTCCTATTTGGCGCTGCATGCGCCGGTTAACGTGCATTTTTGTTAACGGGCGCCTGCAGCGCAGACCACCTCCTGCGTGCTGGGCTGGCCCATTTAAATTGTCTCATTGGTTAAATCGCAAAAAACAGTGCGCTAGCCGGGAATTGAAGCAGCGACCTGCTGGTTTCTAGTACGGCAGGATAACCACCCGGCCATTGACTGATTACGTCTTTTTTAGTTGACTTACTTACTGTTTTTTCGAACGGTATTGTTCGTTTTTTATTTTTTATTTTTTTCTCATTCTTTATTCTTACATTTTTGATATATGATAAATGCGCGAACTATTTTCCAATCTGTGAACTTTTTTTTGAATTCGATGAACTTTTTTTCAAATCCATGAACTATTTTTTCAACTTCGATGAACTTTTTTCAATTTTAGTGAACATGTTTTTCAGAATCGGTTAACTTTTTTCAAAATTGATGAACTCCTTTTCAAATTCAATGAACTTATTTTGAAAATCGACAAACTTTTTTCAAATCCTATGAACTTTTTTCAATCCGATGAACTTTTTTTAAAATTGCACAAACTTTTTTCAAATTCGGTGAATTTTTTTTAAATCACGATGAACTTTTTTAAATTCGATTAACTACTTTGATATTGGATGAATTATTTTCATATTCAACGAACTTATTTCGAATTTCATGAACTTTTTTTCAATTTTGAGAAATTTTCTCAAATTTACGAACTTTTTTAGATTTGTACGAATTTTTCTTTTTTTTGTTTCTTTCATTCTTGGTTGTAAAAAGTGTCATGAATTTCTGTTCATACAATTTATATAAGGTAATATTGTACTAACAACGGGTCAATTAGTGTTCTTTCCTGCAATTTGTCATCAAAGGGAACTTGGTCTAGTGGTTGTTGTTAAGGCATATCTCTCTCGATGTAGTTTTGTTGATTGATGACAACATATTTGCGGATTAACCTTGTGCATTGAGCGTTTCAGAGATTCATCCTTTGGCTCGAGACGATATCTCTCCCATCGAAGTGTTTTTCAAGACGGTGTAGCTCTTTGGTTTCTTGTTGGTGGACTAGTTTCTTAGGAGTCACCGTACTATCAAGAGGGGGTCCGATTTGGTTTGGCTAGGGTGGAATCATCACGTACACCTTTCTTTCTCACCCTCTGGGCCTTCCCGCATCGTCGGAGGTCTCTTTCCTTGTAGTTTGAGTTGTCTTTAGCCCCAGCGGTAGTACCGCGGTGCCCAGCGGTAGTACCGCTTGTGTTCCTCAGCGGCAGTACCGCTGCGGTACCGGGCCACTACCGCCTCGACTCGAGGGGGGCATTTCTCGTGTCGGGTTGAGCGGCACCTGCAGCGGTTGTAGGTGCAGTAGTACCGCTCGAGAGCGGTAGTACCGCTTTGCCACCGCGATAGTACCGCTCTAGGCCTGTCCAACAGTACCGCGCTGGGCCAGTCCCTCCTCTGTCTTCTAGCCCTCTCTGTTGGGCGGTAGTACCATAGGAGGGAGCGGTAGTACCGCTGGGTCCAGCGGTAGTACCACTGCCCTCTGTGGTAGTACCGCCCTCTGCGGGGCTATTTAGTGGGGTAACGGTTGGATTGTTACCCCCACTATAAAAGGGGGTCCCCTTCTTTCCCGTTGACTTACCTCTTCCCCCTCAAGCTCCATTAATGCTCCAAGCTCCATTTTCGCCCGATCTCTCTGTCTAGCCAATCAAACTTGTTGATTTGCTTGGGAGTGGTTGAGAAGGCCCCGATCTACACTTCCACCAAGAGATATTTGATTCCCCCACCTATCCCTAGCGGATCTTGTTACTCTTGGGTGTTTGAGCACTCTAGACGGTTGAGGTCACCATGGAGCCATAGTCCATTGTGGTGAAGCTTTGTGGTATTGTTGGGAGCCTCCGATTAAGTTGTGGAGATTGCCCCAACCTTGTTTGTAAAGGTTCGGTTTCCGCCTCCAAGGGCACCAATAGTGGAATCACGGCATCTCGCATTGTGTGAGGGCGTGAGGAGAATACGGTGGCCCTAGTGGCTTCTTGGGGAGCATTGTGCCTCCACACCGCTCTAATGGAGACGTACTTCCCCTCAAAAGGAAGGAACTTCGGTAACACATCCTCGTCTTCACCGGGTCCACTCTTGTTATCTCTTACCTTTACTTGTGCAAGCTCATTAACGTTACTTCTCTTGCTTGCGTGTATGTTCGTTGTTGTTGCATCATATAGGTTGCTCACCTAGTTGCATATCTAGACAACCTACTTTTATGCAAAGTTTAATTTGGTAAAGAAGAGTTAAAAATTGTTAGTTGCCTATTCACCCCCCTCTAGTCAACCATATCGATCCTTTCAATTAGTATCAGAGCCTCGTCTCTTTACTAAGGACTTTGCCGTCCGAAGAGTATGGTTGATACCGTAGACGGTGTGGAGGAACACTCCGGTGTGAATCTGATCTCGTCTACGGGCGATGGGGGAACCTCGGTCTCTCGTGAGGAGTTCAATGTGGCCTTGGAAACATTGAAAATCTCCATGACGACCGAGGTTGAAAGCATGTTTACTAAATTCATTGAAGGGCTTAAACTATCCACCGCACCATTGAAAGTGGGTGATCCCACTGACAAGGTGACGGATGCTATCTCCAACAAGGGGGAAGCTAGTAGTGAAAAGGCTCCTTCTTCTAGTGGTAAAAATGGCACCGGCATCTTTGCTCATGTGGAACCACCACTTGTTTATGGTGGACCGGTTCCTTCCACTCATTTGAATCATGCCGGTCCTCCCCCTAAGATTGTGAAAAATGAGGACTTTGATTCTTGGGTTTATCGCTTTAAGCGTCATTTAAATCATGTGAACACTAATATTTGGAGAATCATTGAAGAAGGTTTCCATCCGCATGATCCAAGCAACTTCACTCCTCGAGAAGCTGCGGATATTCAATTCAATGAGAATGCTCTCTTCATCATTCAAGATGCAATTCCACCCGAAGATCTACCTCATCTTCGGCCCTTCGCCTTGGCCAAAGATGCATGGCTTTGTGTCGTCTCTCTCTACCGGGGAAGCGCAAGCATTCAACGCTCCAACTATGAAGTAGTGCAAGATGAAGCCGATGAGTTTGCAATGAAGGAAGATGAAGAACCTCGTGATCTTTATCGGAGAGTAACCAAACTCGCGGTCTCACCCCGAGATCACGGGAGCAAGGACACAGATGACAATTGGATGAAGCGCAAATTCCTCAAGGCAATGATACCTTACCACAAGGCCATGTCCTCCGTCATTCATCAAAGGACGGACTTCCACACTTTGAACTCAAGTGAAGTGTTGGATGAGTTTGTGGCTATGAACATCTTGGACAAGACCGCTAACAATGCGGTGCTTCATTCTCAGAGAGCAAAGAATCCCAACCTTGCATTGAAGGCCAAGGTTTGCGTTGAAGAAGAAGAGGTAGAAGAGGAAAGCAACCCCGAAGATACAAAGTATGCCTATCATGAACACATGGCACTTGCTTCAAGGCAATTTTGGAGTAAGAAAAACTCAAGGCCAAACTTCAACAAGAACAACTCAAGTGGCACGAAGAGCAAGCAACGTGTAAGGACTTGCTACAATTGTGGCAATGTGAGTCATTTTGTTGCGAGTGCACGTATGAGAAGAGGGAAGACAATGGTGGCAAGCTCATTCGAAAGGACAAAGCCAAGTCTTTCCCCAACAAGAGCAACTTCATCAAGAAAACCCCTCACACGACATTGGTGGTTCAAGAAGAGTACCATGAGGATGATGATGATGATGGTGAGTCGGTTGCCATGGCCTCCGTTGCCATTGCAAAAACTCCACGAATATCTCTCTTCGACTCACCCAATGAGAACATCACCGCCAAGTGCCTCATGGCTAAAGCCACCAACAAGGTAACTCCCAACATCAAAACTACCATCATTAATAATCCTTCCTTGATGGATTGCTTTGATGAATGTGAGGGATCTAATGTGGAGGAAAATGAGTTTGAGTCCTTTATGGGTAAACTCAAGGGTAAATCCAAGAAGCATTTTGTTGCTCTCTTGGAACAACTTGGTGAAGCCAATGACATGATCGAGTCTCATGAAGATACCACCTCCAAGATGGAGGGGCATAGTCGTGACTATGCCGATGAGATTTCGGATCTTTCCAATGCTCTTGAGAAAGAGCGTGGTCTTCGTTTGGCTCTTGAGGAGTCACACAACGATGATCATGCTAAGTTAAAGAAAGATTTTGATCATGCTCTCGTTGTTTCTCGTGTGCTAAACTCCGAGAAGGCCAAACTTGGGGTTGATCTTGCTAGACTCAAAGAGGAGTTTGATCTACTTGACAAGGCTCACAAGGTCTTGAAGGGTGCTCATGCTAGCCTCAAAGAGTCTCATGATCAACTCCAAGTAAAGCTAACCAAGGAGAAAGCCACCTTTCCTCGTATGATGTTAATTGATAATGCAAATGCTACTAACCCGTGTTGTGAGCATGTGCATCTTGTTGAGGAGAATGCTAAGCTAAAGGTGCAACTTGAGAAAGGTCTTGTGTCTTGCATACAAGGTGAGAAGAGCCTCAACGACCTCTTGACCAACCAAAAGGGAGTTGTGGCCAAGGAAGGGATTGGGTACGTGCCCAAGTCCAAGAACAAGAAGAAGAATGACAAGGCTAAACGACCTCCTCCTCTCAAGAAAACCTTTGTGAAGGAGGGTGAGGGTGCTACTAAGGAGAAGGAAAAAAAACTCCATGAAGGGTAGTAATGCCAAGAAGGGAAACGCTCCCCTTCCCAACAAAGCTGGTGACTTTAACCCTTCTTATGTGTTGTGCCGCACTAGAGATGGGCATGTTTATGCCAAATTTGTTGGTTCTCCTTATGAGTACATTGAATGGTCTATTTGGGTTCCTAAGACCCTTGTTACTAACATCAAAGGACCCATTACAAAATGGGTACCTAAAACCAAGCATTGATCTCTTGTAGGTGTTTGCTTCCGGTGGGGGATCATGGTTGCTCGACAGTGGAGCTACTAATCATATGACCGGAAGCAAGGACTTGGTGGTGGACGTGCAAAAGATTCCATCCATGCCCACCAATGTTGAGTGGGGTGATGCCTCGTCTTCTAAGGTATTGGGACTCGGCAAAGTTGTCATTTCTCATGATCTTACGATCGAGAAGGTCATGCTTGTTGAGTCCCTTGCATACAATTTACTTTCCGTTCGTCAACTAGCACTCATGGGCTTTGCCACTTTCTTTGATATTGATTCCGTGGCCCTCTTGTGGAGCAAGACTCTTAAAGTAGCCTTTGTTGGGCATGTCGAGAACGGTCTCTATGTGATTAACTTTTCGAAGCGACCCACTAAGACCGCGACATGCCTAATGGCTAAAGTTGACGTGGGATGGCTTTGGCATCGCCGTTTAGCCCACGTCAATATGAGATCTTTGCAAAGTCTTCTCAAGGGGGACCATGTCCGTGGACTAACAAATGTTAGTTTTGCCAAAGATCGTGCTTGCAGTGCTTGCATCGAAGGAAAGCTACATGAGAAGGCTCACCCTCCCACGACTATCATCTACTCGAAGAGGCCTTTGGAGCTCCTTCACTTGGATCTCTTTGGACCTCCATCCTTTGATAGTCTTGGGGGTAGAAAGTATTGCTTGGTGATTGTAGATGACTATTCAAGATACACTTGGGTATATTTCTTCAAGAGGAAGAGCGAGACCCAACAAACCGTCATCGACTTTGCAAATGAAGCTCAACGACAACACAATGCAAAGATCTTGACAATAAGAAGTGACAACGGCTCCGAGTTCAAGAACTACACCTTGGATGAGTTTTTGAGTGATGAGGGAATCAAGCATCAATATTCCGCACCTTATACCCCTCAACAAAATGGTGTAGCGGAGAGGAAGAACCGGACGTTGATGGATGCGGCAAGGACCATGATGGCGGAGTTCAAGTCTCCCTACAACTTTTGGGCCGAAGCCATCAACACCGCGTGCCATGCATCTAATCGGCTCTACCTCCGCAAAGGCTTGAACAAGACTCCATATGAGATACTCACCGGTAACAAGCCCAACCTCAAGTACTTCCGGGTGTTCGGGTGTAAGTGTTTCATTCTCAAGAAAGGTGTCCGTTTGTCTAAATTTGAGGCTAGAGCTTATGAGGGCATATTTGTTGGTTATGCTACAAACTCTCATGCTTACCGTGTTCTCAATAAGTCCACGGGACTTATTGAGGAAACGTGTAACGTGGAGTTTGATGAGAATAACGGCTCCCAAGTGGAGCAAAGTGGTACTTGTGATGTAGGTGATGAAATTCCTCCCCAAGCCATAAGAAGAATGGGTATTGGTCATATCCTACCCATTGAGGAACCCCTTGTGGCCGAAGGAGAAGGACAATGTTCTACTCAAGTGGAACCTTCACCAACCCAAGACCCACACGCTTCCGAAGAACAAAGTGAGGGCCCTCAACCTCAAGAACAAGACCAAGGGCAAGATCAATCTCAAGATGGTGTTGTAACATCAAGTGATGCCCAAGGTCAAGCTCCCTCCTCCGAGCAAGTTCAAGATCAAGTTCCACGAGATCAAGAACAAGCTCAAGACGACGCTCAAGATGATCAAGTGACCACTCCTCGTCTCACCCCCGAGGAGGAATTGGAGCGTCGTGCCGCCAAGGTTGCTTCCAAGCTCTCCACCAAGGATCATCTCATGACGAATGTGCTTGGAAGCTTAAGAAAGGGGGTAAGCACTCGTAGACAATTAGCAAACTATTGTGAACATCACGCGTTTGTCTCTTGTGTCGAACCCCACAAGGTCTATGAGGTGCTCGAAGATCCGGATTGGCTCAATGACATGCATGAAGAACTCAACAACTTCGAGCGCAACAAAGTGAGGAGATTGGTGCCAAGGCCGACGGTGAACCACAATGTCATTGGAACCAAGTGGATATTTAAGAACAAGCAAGATGCTCATGGGATTATCATTCGCAACAAGGCTCGTTTGGTAGCACAAGGCTACTCCCAAGTCGAGGGTATCGACTACGGTGAAACCTTTGCTCCCGTTGCTCGTCTTGAATCCATTCGCATGTTGATTGCATATGCTTCTCATCATAACTTTAAGTTACAACAAATGGATGTGAAGAGTGCTTTTCTTAATGGTCCTATTAATGAATTGGTTTATGTCAAGCAACCCCCGGGTTCGAGGATCCCTACTTTCCCGATCATGTGTATCAACTCGATAAGGCACTCTATGGCCTTAAACAAGCCCCACGTGCGTGGTATGACCACCTTACCGAGTTGTTACAAGACCGTGGTTTTGAAGTTGGGCTAATCGACCCCACTCTTTTTACTAAGAAGGTCAAAGGGGAGTTGTTTGTGTGCCAATTATATGTTGATGATATTATCTTTGGTTCCCCTAACAAAGCTTTCAATGAGGAATTTGCCGCTCTCATGACCTCAAAGTTCGAGATGTCTTCCATGGGAGAGTTGAAGTTCTTTCTCGGGTTCGAAGTGAAGCAAAGGAGAGAAGGAACTTTCATCAACCAAGCCAAATACACTCAAGACATGCTTAAGAGATTCAAGCTAAGTGATGTCAAGCCGGCGTCCACTCCCATGCCCACCAAGTGCCAACTTGACATTGATCCCAATGGTAAAGCGGTGGATCAAAAGGTATATCGCTCCATGATTGGCTCCTTGCTTTACCTTTGTGCATCTAGACCGGATATCATGTTGAGTGTGGGAATTTGTGCACGGTTTCAAGCCGCACCTAAGGAAAGTCACTATGTGGCGGTCAAACGAATCTTTCGATATTTGGCTCATACCCCAAACTTTGGCTTATGGTACCCAAGAGGAGCAAATTTCAAGCTTGTAGGTTATTCGGACTCGGATTGGGCGGGAGACAAAGTGGATAGGAAGTCCACTTCCGGAGGGTGCCAATTTCTTGGTTGCTCTTTGGTAAGTTGGTCTTCCAAGAAGCAAAGTTGTGTGTCTCTCTCGTCCACGGAAGCGGAGTATGTGGCTGCCGGTAGTTGTTGTGCACAACTTTTATGTATGAGGCAAACTTTAAAGGATTACGGTGTCACTTGTGACAAAGTGCCTCTTTGGTGTGACAATGAAAGTGCCATCAAGATTTCCCTCAACCCGGTGCAACACTTCAAGACAAAGCATATTGAGATTAGGTATCACTTCATCCGGGATCACATTAGGCGAGGGGAGATCGATCTCAACTATGTCAACACTCATGATAACCTTGCAGATATCTTCATGAAGCCTTTGGATGAAGCAAGATTTCACGAGTTAAGGCATGAGCTAAATATCATTGATTCGAGCAATGTGACTCGAACCCTTGCACATCCCACCTCACTCAACTTGTTGTCTAGTTTAGGTGTAGGCATGGACATAGGGGGAGTGTTGTTCTCTCAATGAACTTTCCCTCCCCCCATAATGCATAAACTAACCAAACTCTTTCACATTAGCCATTTCTTTATGGTACTTGTGCTTCAAAGATGAGTGTTGGTCATGGGCCCAAGGTTAAAATCTTCGTGGCTCCATACCAATAAACTCAAACATAGGTGGTCTCGGCCACCGTCCTCTCTTGGAGAGGTGTGTGTCTTCTTTCTTCTTGTCAGTTTTGTGTGGGTGTGTGTTCTTGTTTTGTTTCGGTTTCCGCTCGTGTGTTCTGCCCGGTTTTGTCAGACCTTTTTGCGGTAGAGCGGTACTACCGCTGCATGAGAGGTACTATCGCTGACAAGCGTCAAGCGGTACTACCGCCCACCCAGCGGTACTACCGCTGCGGGGCGGGCGACTGGGGGTTATGTCGGGGCAGGGGGAGTTGCTTCTCCCGCATACCCATTCGCCCCCACTCGTCTTCTTCGTTGCTCTTGCAACCTCTCGCCACAGGAGGGGCCCGGCCGGCCGCCGTTCTTGTGCCGTCCCTCTCCATTTCCTTCGGTGGAGTCGATCCCCACCTCGTCCTCTTGCCATGGATGCCGGTATTGCCCCCCGTTCTCGTTCTCTCTTTGCCTAGATCTTGCATCTAGTTTTTAGGGGCAATAGGCATTGTTCTTCTTGTCTTTTGGCTAAGGCAAGGCTTGAGTAGGATGGAGATGGCTTCTAGGCTCTGTGGATTGAAGTCTGGTAGGTTTCTTTTTGAATTTGGCATCTCCGGTAGTGCCAGATCTGACCACGGTAGTGAAGAACCGCCGTTCCCCATCTGGCGCGGTACTACCGCTCTCCTCGAGCGGTACTACCACTCAAGCGGTACTACCGCTCTTGTTTCACGGTACTACTGCTAGGGCGGTACTGCCGCTGGTTGGTCGCAGTACTACCGCTGTATGCCCAGTTCCTTCTTTTTCCTACCACGCTTTGATCCTTGTTGTTTTTGTTTGATGGCTTATGCTCTTTCTTTCATGTGTTTCTTCTGGTCGTGTGTTTGGTTCCAGGTGATGATCATCCTGAGCAGCAGGTCCGCCGTGTCAACCCCGGGCGTGCAACGTCAAAGCGCTACCGCACCTCTGAGCCAGCAGGTGGTTCCTCTAGTACTCAACCGCCACCAGCAGGCGCAACCTCAAGTGCTCCACCACCACCTCAGCAGTCGAAGAGATCCGCCAACAAGCCAAAGGGAAAGACTATGACTAAAATGACTGCCACGGAGTTTTGGGCAAAGTGTCGCCGCAACCCCTATGAGGAAGACCAAGATTCCACTTTGGTTAACCGCCTGTTCTTGAACCGCTTTCAGTTTGCCATATTTTTTGATGTGATCAAGGCCAAGAAGAATCTCTATGTTGATGTACGCTCCATCGACATGGATGCTATGG
Organism: Triticum aestivum; assembly: GCF_018294505.1. Lineage (NCBI taxonomy): Eukaryota > Viridiplantae > Streptophyta > Magnoliopsida > Poales > Poaceae > Triticum > Triticum aestivum. The sequence goes on along the minus strand of NC_057803.1, from coordinate 165,219,357 downwards.
AGAAGGACCCTGAGTACTTTGGCGAAGCCCTTCAGATGTGTTCTCAGCTGAACATTCTCAGGATCATGCAGTTCAACAAGGATTTTGATGCAGATTTGGTGGCTCAATTCTTTGCTACCGTTCATCTTGGAACTGATGCCGACAGGACTCTAACTTGGATGACCAATGGCAAGTACTTTCCGTCAAGTAGCAGGCCTTCATGGAGTTACTTGATATGGAAGATCACGGGCTTGAGACTCCAGTCGGCTTCCGCCCTCACCGCAATGCTACATCCACTCATAAGCAAGCCCTTTGGCCCTACTGTACTGTGAAGGTTCACCTAGTGACTAAGAAGGAAACCTATGAGATGTCTGCCTATCTGGACATCCTTCATCGTGTCTTCTGTGAGACTCTCTTCCCTCGCATCGGGAATCTGGATATGGTCCACTCCTATCTCGTGGGCATGCTTCTTTTCTGCCAGCATGAGAAGGAAGCAAACACTGGAGAGAGCCTAGACATTTCTCATGTTATGTGGTCTGAACTTCTCTCTGCCGTTTCTGAGTGCAAGTGCCCGATATATGGTCCATTCATCATGAGGCTCATTGAGAAGGCCTGGGCATATGTCTATCCCAAAGTGATGTTGGAAACTGGAGAATTGGTTTCTCATGAGATCAAGCGTCTGAGGAAGAAGGACAATTGGGGCACCCCAGCGCCTAAACCCGGGGGTCCATCTACTGCTGCTGACATGGAGACCGAGGGTGGGGCTGCGGCCGATGATCACGAGGAGGACTTTGGGCCTTCTAGTGCAGAACCCTCTTGGGCAAAGAAGCTTAAATGCAAGATGAAGAAGCTTTTCTGCATGGAGTCTCATGGTCAGTACATGACTCATGTGGCTGAGAAGCAGGCCAGGGGGCGTCACAAGGAGCTCATGCGTCAGCTGGGTGGGACCATTTCTAGCGGTTTTGAGGGCCAAATCACCGAAGAGGAGGAATGGATTCACCAGCATTGCCCTTGGACCGATTCAAATGCCGAGCAGTTTCCGACCGACGACGGAGATGCAGATGATCACGCTGAGATGTGATGTTCGAGATCCTCAGCTTGCCATCACCTGGAGCCGTAGCAACGCTCTTTGCCCTTTTGGTGTCTTGCTGCCAAAGGGGGAGAGAGTTTAGGGATTTGTGTTGTTGCCGTGCTGCGAGTGTGTCTTTGTGGTTTGTGGTGTCTTGTGTTTTCTCATTGTCTTTATTTGGTATGGTTTGGTGCCAGTGAGACCTAAGTTCTAGTCATATGGTGTGAGACATATGCTACCCTATCATTACCTTATTTTCCATGTCTATTCAGTACTGTAGTATCTTATGAGTTGCATGCTTATCATGTTTTATACCCTGCTCTCATATATCCCGTGCTTAGAATTTTTGGACTATAAAATATAGGAGGAGTGTTGATCCGAATGTGTGTGTCTTGCATTCCAATGGCACTTCTAACTAGGTGCACACATTCAGGGGGAGCCCGTCTATATTTTGTAGTTCTAAGTATCCTTACTTTTATGTCTTTTCCCTGTGCAAATCCCTGGTTGTCATCAATCCACCAAAAAGGGGGAGATTGTTAAGGCATATCTCTCTCGATGTAGTTTTGGTGATTGATGACAACATATTTGTGGACTAACATTGTGCGTTGAGCGTTTCAGAGATTCTTCCTTTGGCTCGAGATGATTTCTCTCCCCTCGGAGTGTTTTTCAAGACGGTGTAGCTCTCTGTTTTCTTGTTGGTGGACTAGTTTCTTAGGAGTCACCGTACTATCAAGAGTGGAATCATCAAGTACACCTTCGTTTCTCACCCTCTGGGCCTTCCCGCGTTGTCGGAGGTCTCTTTCCTTGCAGTTTGAGCTGTTTTTAGCCCCAGCGGTAGTACTGCTTGTGTTCCTCAGCGGCAGTACTGCTACGGTACCGGGCCACTACCGCCTCGACTCGAGGGGGGAATTTCTCGTGTCGGGTTGAGCAACACCTGCAGCGGTTGTAGGTGCAGTAGTACCGCTCGAGAGCGGTAGTACTGCTTTGCCACCGTGGCAGTACCGCTCTAGGCCTGTCCAGCAGTACCGCGCTAGGCCAGTCCCTCCTCTATCTTCTATCCCTCTCTGTTGGGCGGTAGTACCGTAGGAGGGAGCGGTAGTACCGTTGGGTCCAGCGGTAGTACCGCTGCCCCCTGCGGTAGTACCGCCCTCTGCGGGGCTGTTTAGTGGGGTAATAGTTGGATTGTTACCCCCACTATAAAAGGGGGTACCCTTCTTCCCCGTTGACTTACCTCTTCCCCCTCAAGCTCCATTAATGCTCCAAGCTCCATTTTCGCTTGATCTCTCTCTCTAGCCAATCAAACTTGTTGATTTGCTCGGGAGTGGTTGAGAAGGCCCCGATCTACACTTCCACCAAGAGATATTTGATTCCCCCACCTATCCCTAGAGGATCTTGTTACTCTTGGGTGTTTGAGCACCCTAGACGGTTGAGGTCACCACGGAGCCATAGTCCATTGTGGTGAAGCTTCGTGGTATTGTTGGGAGCCTCCGATTAAGTTGTGGAGATTGCCCCAACCTTGTTTGTAAAGGTCCGGTTGCCGCCTCCAAGGGCACCAATAGTGGAATCACGGCATCTCGCATTGTGTGAGGGTGTGAGGAGAATACAGTGGCTCTAGTGGCTTCTTGGGGAGCGTTGTGCCTCCACACCGCTCTAACGGAGATGTACTTCCCCTCAAAAGGAAGGAACTTCGGTAACACATCCTCGTCTTCACCGGGTCCACTCTTGGTTATCTCTTACCTTTACTTGTGCAAGCTCATTAGTGTTACTTCTCTTGCTTGCGTGTACGTTTGTTGTTGTTGCATCATATAGGTTGCTCACCTAGTTGCATATCTAGACAACCTACTTTGATGCAAAGTTTAATTTGGTAAAGAAGAGTTAAAAATTGTTAGTTGCCTATTCACCCCCCCCCTCTAGTCAACCATATCGATCCTTTCAGTTGTGTCGACTACCTGCCTATCCTCGCGGGAGGAGTTCGACTCCTGGTCCTCCCACTAAATGAAAGTTTTTGTTTTTAGTAGTCGAACGAACTATTATGGGCCGACTGCAGAAACAGCCCACCTACGAGGGTGTTACAAGTCATTAGGCCCAATTTAATATCAGAGGGCTAAAAATGTCGCCGGAGCAGCGGCCCACGAAGGTGAGCGTTCGTTGGCAGCGATTAAAGCAAGCGAACATGTGATTTAGGGCCAATCAGACGGCCAGCAAACGCCCCGAGCATTGATCGAACAGCTACAAAGGCTAATGGCTTGGGAGCACAAGAAAACTGAGCATTTATAATGTATTAAAATGTGTTCTTTGCTTATTTTGATGAATCTATGGGTAGTATCGGGGTGTGTGAACCATGAAGAAGTTGGAATACAGTAGATATTACACCAATATAAATACAGAATGAGTTCACAATAGTACCAAAAGTGGTGATTTATTTTCTTATACTAACGGATCTCATGAGTTTTCTATTGAGTTTCGTGTTCTGAAGTTTTCAAGTTTTGGGTAAAGATTTGATGGACTATGGAATGAGGAGTGGAAAGAGCCTAAGCTTGTGGATACCCAAGGCACCCCAAGGTAATATTCAAGGACAACCAAGAGCCTAAGCTTCTGGGGCATCCCCTCTTTCGTCTTCATCTATCGGTAAATTTACTTGAGGCTATATTTTTATTCACCAAATTATATGTGTTTTGCTTGGAGTGTCTTGTATGATATGAGTCTTTGCTTTTTAGTTTGTCACAATCATACTTGTTGTACACACCTTTTGAGAGGGACACACATGAATCGTGATTTATTAGAATATTCTATGTGCTTCACTTATATCTTTTGAGCTAGGCAATTTTGCTCTAGTGCTTCACTTATATCTTTTTAGAGCATGGCGGTGGCTTTATTTTATAGAAACTAAACTCTCATGCTTCACTTATATTATTTTGAGACTCTCTCTAAACAACATGGTAATTTTCTTTGGTTATGAATTTAGTCCTAATATGATTGGCATCCAAGAGGGATATAATAAAAACTTTCATATAAAGTGCATTGAATACTATGAGAAGTTTGATTCCTTATGATTGTTTTGGGATATAAAGATGGTAAGATTAGATTCATGCTAGTGAGTAATTGTGGATTCGTAGAAATACTTGTGTTAAAATTTGTGATTCCCGTAGCATGCATGTATGGTGAATTGTTATGTGATGAAGTCGGAGCATGATTTATTTATTGATTGTCCTCCTTATGAGTGGCGGTCGGGGACGATCGATAGTCTTTTCCTACCATTCTATCCCCCTAGAAGCATACGTCTATTACTTTGTTTCGATAACTAATAAATTTTTGCAATAAGTATGTGAGTTCTTGTAGCGACCCGACCTCAGCGGTCAAGTCTCTGTGCTTAAGTGTCATCCCTGGATCGGTATTGCTGACACACACAGTACCCGAGGATTTACAACAGAGTTCGATCACACACTTATTACACCGAATGTCTCAAAAGAGAACTTTTTACAATAATATGGTTGAAGGCCATCTAAATAAGATAACAGCGGAAGCTTCGAAGGTAGAAGAGTCCATCCAACTCCACGGTAAAACTAAGTGCACAACAACGACCTAGCGCACCTTATTCTTCGTCTGAAAATTCTGCAACATAATACGTTGCAGCCTGTGTAGGTCAGCACATGGAATATGCTGGCAAGATGACATTATAGAGCAATGAAGAAATAACAGCTATCACTACATGCTATGGCTGGTGGAGGCTCTATGGTTATCATTTGCATAAAGGTAATTTTTCCCTACAACAAAGGAATATATTTTATTTAACTACAAAGTTTGTTGAAAACATTAAGAAGGTAACCACCACTCAATCCCAATTAAAAGTTTGATAACCCGACAAATTAATTAAGTAGAGTGATGAGATTAACATAATAATTCAAGTACCAGATACTCAAAATGTCCATAACCGGAGACACGGCTAATCATGATTATTTTATACACTCTATAGAGGTTTGCGCACTTTTCCCCACAAGACTCGATCTCCTCCATCGAATTTCTCGCACTACATGATGTTTGAGAAACGGATGACCGAGACACAGTCTTTCAGAAGCATTAACTCTTTATGAAGGGTAGACCGTACCACCTACATCCCCTACATCTGCTAGTCTACCACTGTAAGAGGTCACACAACATACTCAACTATGCCAGAGCCCATAATGGCTTGTGGCTGCACACGGAAGTCTTCAGCATGAATAACATTATGATCCCTTTGAGCCTGGGTGGCAAACCATAGGATGATCACACGGGTTCCCCGGGATCTCCTTGAACAACACTGGATTCCCCAGGTGCCAACAACCAATCCACCCAGATGTGTGTTAAAGTAGCCACCTTAAGTTAAACCTTAATTAACAATAACTCTCACATCTTTCATGAATTTTCTCAAAACCAATCCACGTCTACGAGCATAGCATAGCAGTATAAGCATAACGTAGAAACACCCATGGTTTGAATAAAAGGCAATAGGTTCTTACCTCATCATCTACTCCCCAGTACCCACATCTTATCAAGTCCTACTCATGCAATGTTTGAGGGTTGAAACTAATGCATAAAAACTGGGTAGTGAAAGGATATGATCAAAGTGTTACTTGCCTTGCCGATGATCGAAAAACCCTAGTGATTCGTAGTACCAAGCCTCGCACTCCGGAAACTCTATCGTGAACAAATAATAGCATACATAAGCACTCAAGCATAAGATGCAAAGTTAAAACCAAGAGAAAAGATCTAAACAGAAAGTTCAAGTGAAGAGCTTCGATTTGCAAAAAGAATCGATCAAATCGGAGATACGAAACTCAAACTACGATCAAAAGAAGTTCGAAATCAAATCTGCTTGAAACCAAATTTTAAATTTTCAAAATCATGTTCAAGTTGATTATCTGGATAGAGGGGAACAAGACGAAGATTTTGGCATTGGTTTCACTGGATTTGGACAAACGAGCAAAAAGTAGTGAAGGTTTGAAGATCAGGGACTAATCTATGATAAAAGTAATTACAGATAGGTCCCTGGCCGAAAAATAAAACTAAAAAGAAAACCAAACGAATGAATGTCCACTATTAGAGACTAACGAACAAATTTGCTCGCTAACAAATCTAAATGAGTGAACGCTCGCTAAATAACCCCCAAAAATCCGATCTATTCTAATAAACGGAAACTTAAAAAAAAACCGAACTAAACCGAGAAAAACCGGATCGGTTTATACCGGTCGGCAGCGGCAGAATCGGTCAACGGCGATGTGGGTGAGGCAGCGGCGGCTTGGCGGCACAGCGGCGGCGGCAGCGGCTTGGCGGCGCTAGCGGGCGGCTCGGCGGCGGTGGCTTAAGGCGGCGGCAACAACTTGAGGAGGAGAGGGGGCGGATTATTTAAAGAGAGGGAGGGGGTGCGCCGGCTTGGGGGAGGGGCAAAGTCGGCGGTAGAGGTGGAGTCGGAGGTGGAGTCGGAGCCGGACTCTGGCTCGGCCACGGCGGCGCGCGCGCGGGGAAGGCGGCGGCGACTTGGGCCGGCTGGGCTTCGGCCCAGTCGGTCCAAATATTTTTTTAAAAAAATTTCGCCCGAACGGAAAAATCCAAAAATAAAATACATAAAAATCCTAAAATCCTAAAAAATAATTTTCATGGTCCTCTCCCAATATTTAGGACAACATGAACATTTTTCGGGGCTAAAATGCAATTTTTCCCTAATTTACTCGAATAAAATTCAAATTCAAATATATTTTTATTTAAAACTAAATTTCCATTATTTCCTCTGTTTTGAAGAAGTCATATTATCTTCTCTCATTATTTATTTATTTGGAAATAATTTGGAAAAATAATTTCAAATAAAATTCACTTTGATCCAACTTACCAATTTTTGAAAGTTCAAAAATGGAATTTTATGAAAACCTCCAACTCTCTCAAATGGTACTTGAGTTGCTTAAGGCCTCTAGAATCAAAATGTCCACAACAAAACCAAATGAAAATGCAAAGAGCATGGATGCATATGATGACCTAATGGTTAACATCCAAATTGAAAATTGGGATGTTACAGTTCTTTATGACTAATGTTGAGTCCATGGATTATACGCACTCTCACCCTTCCATCATTGCTATCCTCTCTAGTACCACGCAACTTTCACCGGTGCATTAAACCTACCATCACCTTCCTCAGAACAGCCACCATACCTACCTATTATGGCATTTCCTTAGTCATTCCGAGATATATTGCCATGCAACTTTCACCATTCCATTTATTATGACACACTTCATCATTGTCATATTGCTTTGCATGATCATGTAGTTGACATCGTATGTCGCAAAGCCACCATTCATGTTTTTATACATGTCGCTCTTGAGTCATTGCACATCCTGGTACTATTGGAAATATACCCTAGAGGCAATAATAAAAGCATTATTATTATATTTCCTTGTTCATGATAATTGTATTTATTCATGCTATAATTGTATTATCCGGAAATCGTAATACATGTGTGAATAATAGACACCAACATGTCCCTAGTAAGCCTCTAGTTGACTAGCTCGTTGATCAACAGATAGTCATGGTTTCCTGACTATGGACATTGGATGTCATTGATAACGAGATCACATCATTAGGAGAATGATGTGATGGACAAGACCCAATCCTAAACATAGCACAAGATCGTATAGTTCGTTTGCTAGAGTTTTCCAATGTCAAGTATCTTTTCCTTAGACCATGAGATCATGTAACTCCCGGATATCGTAGGAGTGCTTTGGGTGTACCAAACGTCACAACGTAACTGGGTGACTATAAAGGTATACTACGGGTATCTCCGAAAGTGTCTGTTGGGTTGACACGGATCAAGACTGGGATTTGTCACTCCGTATGACGAAGAGGTATCATTGGGCCCACTCGGTAATGCATCATCATAATGAGCTCAAAGTGACCAAGTGTCTGGTCACGGGATCATGCATTACGGTATGAGTAAAGTGACTTGCTGGTAACGAGATTGAACGAGGTATTGGGATACCGACGATCAGATCTCGGGCAAGTAACATACCGATTGACAAAGGGAATTGTATACGGGGTTGCTTGAATCCTCGACATCGTGGTTCATCCAATGAGATCATCGAGGAGCATGTGGGAGCCAACATGGGTATCCAGATCCCACTGTTGGTTATTGACCGGAGAGCGATCTCGGTCATGTCTACATGTCTCCCGAACCCGTAGGGTCTACACACTTAAGGTTCGGTGACGCTAGGGTTGTAGGGATATGTATATGCAGTAACCCGAATGTTGTTCGGAGTCCCGGATGAGATCCCGGATGTCACGAGGAGTTCCGGAATGGTCCGGAGGTAAATAATTATATATAGAAAGTGCTATTTTGGCCATCGGGACAAGTTTCGGGGTTACCCGTATTGTACCGGGACCACCGGAAGGGTCCCGGGGGTCCACCGGGTGGGGCCACCTATCCCGGAGGGCCCCATGGGCTGAAGTGGGAAGGGATCCAGCCCAAAGTGGGCTGGGGCGCCACTTTCCCCTAGGGCCCATGCGCCTAGGGTGGGGGAAACCCTAAAGGAAGAGTCCTAGAAGGGGAAGGCACCTCCTAGGTGCCTTGGGGAGGAGGGATTCCTCCCTTGGCCGCCGCCCCCCCCCCCTAGGAGATTGGATCTCCTAGGGCCGGCGCCCCTCCCTAGGCCCCCTATATATAGTGGGGGAAGGGAGGACCTCTCACCCTTGCCTTTGGTGCCTCCCTCTCCCTCTCCAACACCTCCTCCTCCTCCATAGTGCTTGGCGAAGCCCTGCCGGAGTACTGCAGCTCCATCACCACCACGCCGTCGTGCTGCTGTTGGAGCCATCTTCCTCAACCTCTCCTTCCCCCTTGCTGGATCAAGAAGGAGGAGACGTTACGCTGACCGTACGTGTGTTGAACGCGGAGGTGCCGTCCGTTCGGCGCTAGGATCTCCGGTGATTTGGATCACGTCGAGTACGCCTTCCTCATCCCCGTTCTTTGAATGCTTCCGCGCATGATCTACAAAGGTATGTAGATGCAATCCGATCACTCGTTGCTAGATGAACTCCTAGATGGATCTTGGTGAAACCGTAGGAAAATTTTTGTTTTCTGCAACGTTCCCCAACAGTGGCATCATGAGCTAGGTCTATGCGTAGTTCTCTTGCACGAGTAGAACACAATTTGTTGTGGGCGTTGATGTTGTCAACTTTCTTGCCGCTAATAGTCTTATCTTGCTTCAACGGTATTGTGGGATGAAGCGTCCCGGACCAACCTTACATGTACGCTTACGTGAGACCGGTTCCACCGACTAACATGCACAAGTTGCATAAGGTGGCTGGCGGGTGTCTGTCTCTCCCACTCTAGTTGGAGCGGATTCGATGAAAAGGGTCCTTATGAACGGTAAATAGAAGTTGACAAATCATGTTGTGGCTTTCACGTAGGTAAGAAAACGTTCTTGCTAGAACCCTGTTTCAGCCACGTAAAACTTGCAAACAACAATTAGAGGACGTCTAACTTGTTTTTGCAGCAAGTTCTTTGTGATATGATATGGCCAAAGTTGTGATGAATGATGAATGATATATATGTGATGTATGAGATGTTCATGCTATTGTAATAGGATCACGACTTGCATGTCGATGAGTATGACAACCGGCAGGAGCCATAGGAGTTGTCTTTATTTTTGTATGACCTGCGTGTCATTGAGAAACGCCATGTAAATTACTTTACTTTATTGCTAAACGCATTAGCCATAGTAGTAGAAGTAATAGTTGGCGAGCAACTTCATGGAGACACGATGATGGAGATCATGATGATGGAGATCATGGTGTCATGCCGGTGACAAGATGATCATGGAGCCCCAAGATGGAGATCAAAGGAGCTATGTGATATTGGCCATATCATGTCACTATTATTATTTGATTGCATGTGATGTTTATCAAGTTTTTGCATCTTGTTTACTTAGAACAACGGTAGTAAATAAGATGATCCCTCATAATAATTTCAAGAAAGTGTTCCCCCTAACTGTGCACCGTTGCGACAGTTCGTTGTTTCGAAGCACCACGTGATGATCGGGTGTGATAGATTCTAACGTTCACATACAACGGGTGTAAGACAGATTTACACATGCAAACACTTAGGTTGACTTGACGAGCCTAGCATGTACAGACATGGCCTCGGAACACAGAAGACCGAAAGGTCGAGCATGAGTCGTATAGAAGATACGATCAACATGAAGATGTTCACCGATGTTGACTAGTCCGTCTCACGTGATGATCGGACACGGCCTAGTTAACTCGAATCATGTTATACTTAGATTACAGGAGGGATGTCTATCTAAGTGGGAGTTCATTGAATAATTTGATTAGATGAACTTAATTATCATGAACTTAGTCTAAATATTTTACAATATGTCTTGTAGATCAAATGGCCAACGTAGTCCTCAAGTTCAACGCGTTCCTAGAGAAAACCAAGCTGAAAGACGATGGCAGCAACTACACGGACTGGGTCCGGAACCTGAGGATTATCCTCATAGCTGCCAAGAAATATTATGTCCTACAAGCACCGCTAGGTGACGCACCTGTTCTCCCTACAGAGCAAGATGTTATGAATGCTTGGCAGGCACGTACCGATGACTACTCCCTCGTTCAGTGCGGCATGCTTTACAGCTTAGAGCTGGGGCTCCAAAAGCGTTTTGAGAGACACGAAGCATATGAGATGTTCGAAGAGCTGAAAATGGTTTTCCAAGCTCATGCCCGAGTCGAGAGATATCAAGTCTCCGACAAGTTCTTCAGCTGTAAGATGGAGGAAAACAGTTCTGTCAGTGAGCACATACTCACTATGTCTGGGTTACATAACCGCTTGACTCAGCTGGGAGTTAATCTCCCGGATGACGCGGTCATTGACAGAATCCTTCAGTCGCTTCCACCGAGCTACAAGAGCTTTGTGATGAACTTCAATATGCAGGGATGGAAAAGACCATTCCTGAAGTATTTGTAATGCTGAAATCAGCAGAGGTAGAAGTCAAAAAGGAACATCAAGTGTTGATGGTGAATAAAACCACTAAGTTCAAGAAAGGCAAGGGTAAGAAAACCTTCAAGAAGGACGGCAAGGGAGTTGCCGCGCCCGGCAAGCAAGCTGCCGGGAAGAAGCCAAAGAATGGACCCAAGCCCGAGACCGAGTGCTTTTATTGCAAGGAGAGTGGTCACTGGAAGCGGAACTGCCCCAAATACTTAGCGGACAAGAAGGCCGGCAAAACGAAAGGTATATGTGATATACATGTAATTGATGTGTACCTTACTAGTACTCGTAGTAGCTCATGGGTATTTGATACCGGTGCAGTTGCTCACATTTGTAACTCAAAGCAGGAGCCGCGGAATAAGCGGAGACTGGCGAAGGACGAGGTGACGATGTGCGTCGGGAATGGTTCCAAGGTCGATGTGATTGCCGTCGGCACGCTGCCTCTTCATTTACCTACGGGATTAGTTTTAAACCTCAATAATTGTTATTTAGTACCAGCTTTGAGCATGAACATTGTATCAGGATCTCGTTTAATACGAGATGGCTACTCATTTAAATCCGAGAATAATGGTTGTTCTATTTATATGAGAGATATGTTTTATGGTCATGCTCCGATGGTGAATGGTTTATTCTTAATGAATCTCGAGCGTAATGCTACACATATTCATAGTGTGAGTACCAAGAGATGTAAGATTGATAATGATAGTCCCACATACTTGTGGCACTGCCGCCTTGGTCACATAGGTGTCAAACGCATGAAGAAGCTCCATGCTGATGGACTTTTAGAGTCTCTTGATTACGAATCATTTGACACGTGCGAACCATGCCTCATGGGTAAAATGACCAAGACTCCGTTCTCAGGAACAATGGAGCGAGCAACCAACTTATTGGAAATCATACATACTGATGTGTGCGGTCCAATGAGTGTTGAGGCTCGCGGTGGCTATCGTTATGTTCTCACCCTCACTGATGACTTGAGTAGATATGGGTATGTCTACTTACTGAAACACAAGTCTGAGACCTTTGAAAAGTTCAAAGAATTTCAGAGTGAGGTTGAGAATCAACGTGACAAGAAAATCAAGTTCCTGCGATCAGATCATGGAGGAGAATACTTGAGTCACGAGTTTGGCACACACTTAAGAAAATGTGGAATAGTTTCACAACTCACGTCGCCTGGAACACCTCAGCATAATGGTGTGTCCGAATGTCGTAATCACACTCTATTAGATATGGTGCGATCTATGATGTCTCTTACCGATTTACCGCTATCTTTTTGGGGCTATGCTTTAGAGACTGCCGCATTCACTTTAAATAGGGCTCCGTCGAAATCCGTTGAGACGACACCATATGAATTATGGTTTGGGAAGAAACCTAAGCTGTCGTTTCTAAAAGTTTGGGGATGTGATGCTTATGTCAAGAAACTTCAACCTGAAAAGCTCGAACCCAAGTCGGAAAAATGCGTCTTCATAGGATACCCTAAAGAAACTATTGGGTATACCTTCTACCTCAGATCCGAAGGCAAGATCTTTGTTGCCAAGAATGGATCCTTTCTAGAGAAAGAGTTTCTCTCGAAAGAAGTAAGTGGGAGGAAAGTAGAACTTGATGAAGTATTACCTCTTGAACCGGAAAATGGCGCAACTCAAGAAAATGTTGCTGAGGTGCCTGCACCGACCAGAGAGGAAGTTAATGATGATGATCAAGATACTTCTGATCAAGCTCCTACTGAAATTTGAAGGTCCACAAGGACACGTTCCACACCAGAGTGGTACGGCAACCCTGTCTTGGAAATCATGTTGTTAGACAACGGTGAACCTTCAAACTATGAAGAAGCGATGGCGGGCCCGGATTCCGACAAATGGCTAGAAGCCATGAAATCCGAGATAGGATCCATGTATGAAAACGAAGTATGGACTTTGACTGACTTGCCCGTTGAGCGGCGAGCCATAGAAAATAAATGGATCTTTAAGAAGAAGACAAACGCGGATGGTAATGTGACCATCTATAAAGCTCGGCTTGTCGCTAAGGGTTATCGACAAGTTCAAGGGGTTGACTACGATGAGACTTTCTCACCGGTAGCGAAGCTAAAGTCTGTCCAAATCATGTTAGCAATTGCCGCATTCTATGATTATGAGATATGGCAAATGGACGTCAAAACGGCATTTCTTAATGGTTTCCTTAAGGAAGAATTGTATATGATGCAGCCGGAAGGTTTTGTCGATCCTAAGAATGCTGACAAGGTATGCAAGCTCCAACGCTTGATTTATGGGCTGGTGCAAGCATCTCAGAGTTGGAACATTCGCTTTGATGAGATGATCAAAGCGTTTGGGTTTACGCAGACTTATGGAGAAGCCTGCGTTTACAAGAAAGTGAGTGGGAGCTCTGTAGCATTTCTCATATTATATGTAGATGACATACTTTTGATGGGAAATGATATAGAACTCTTGGACAGCATTAAGGCCTACTTGAATAAGAGTTTTTCAATGAAGGACCTTGGAGAAGCTGCATATATATTAGGCATCAAGATCTATAGAGATAGATCAAGACGCCTCATAGGTCTTTCACAAAGCACATACCTTGATAAGATATTGAAGAAATTCAATATGGATCAGTCTAAGAAGGGGTTCTTGCCTGTGTTACAAGGTGTGAAATTGAGCTCAGCTCAATGTCCGACCACGGCAGAAGATATAGAAGAGATGAGTGTCATCCCCTATGCCTCAACCATAGGTTCTATTATGTATGCCATGTTGTGTACCAGACCTGATGTAAACCTTGCCGTAAGTTTGGTAGGTAGGTACCAAAGTAATCCCGGCAAGGAACACTGGACAGCGGTCAAGAATATCCTAAAGTACCTGAAAAGGACTAAGGAAATGTTTCTCATCTATGGAGGTGACGAAGAGCTCGTCGTAAAGGGTTACGTCGACGCTAGCTTCGACACAGATTTGGATGACTCAAAGTCACAAACCGGATACGTGTATATTTTGAATGGTGGGGCAGTAAGCTGGTGCAGTTGCAAGCAAAGCGTTGTGGCGGGATCTACATGTGAAGCGGAGTACATGGCAGCCTCGGAGGCAGCGCATGAAGCAATTTGGGTGAAGGAGTTCATCACCGACCTAGGAGTCATACCCAATGTGTCGGGTCCGATCAAGCTCTTCTGTGACAACACTGGAGCTATTGCACTTGCCAAGGATCCCAGGTTTCACAAGAAGACAAGGCACATCAAGCGTCGCTTCAACTCCATTCATGAAAATGTTCAAGATGGAGACATAGATATTTGTAAAGTACATACGGACCTGAATGTAGCAGATCCGTTGACTAAACCTCTCCCTAGAGCAAAACATGATCAACACCAGAATTCCATGGGTGTTCGATTCTTCATAGTGTAACTAGATTATTGACTCTAGTGCAAGTGGGAGACTGTTGGAAATATGCACTAGAGGCAATAATAAAAGCATTATATTTCCTTGTTCATGATAATTGTCTTTATTCATGCTATAATTGTATTATCCGGAAATCGTAATACATGTGTGAATAATAGACACCAACATGTCCCTAGTAAGCCTCTAGTTGACTAGCTCGTTGATCAACAGATAGTCATGGTTTCCTGACTATGGACATTGGATGTCATTGATAACGAGATCACATCATTAGGAGAATGATGTGATGGACAAGACCCAATCCTAAACATAGCACAAGATCGTATAGTTCATTTGCTAGAGTTTTCCAATGTCAAGTATCTTTCCTTAGACCATGAGATCGTGTAACTCCCGGATACCGTAGGAGTGCTTTGGGTGTACCAAACGTCACAACGTAACTGGGTGACTATAAAGGTATACTACGGGTATCTCCGAAAGTGTCTGTTGGGTTGACACGGATCAAGACTGGGATTTGTCACTCCGTATGACGGAGAGGTATCACTGGGCCCACTCGGTAATGCATCATCATAATGAGCTCAAAGTGACCAAGTGTCTGGTCACGGGATCATGCATTACGGTACGAGTAAAGTGACTTGCCGGTAACGAGATTGAACGAGGTATTGGGATACCGACGATCAGATCTCGGGCAAGTAACATACCGATTGACAAAGGGAATTGTATACGGGGTTGCTTGAATCCTCGACATCGTGGTTCATCCGATGAGATCATCGAGGAGCATGTGGGATCCAACATGGGTATCCAGATCCCGCTGTTGGTTATTGACCGGAGAGCGATCTCGGTCATGTCTACATGTCTCCCGAACCCGTAGGGTCTACACACTTAAGGTTCGGTGACGCTAGGGTTGTAGGGATATGTATATGCAGTAACCCGAATGTTGTTCGGAGTCCCGGATGAGATCCCGGACGTCACGAGGAGTTCCGGAATGGTCCAGAGGTAAATAATTATATATAGAAAGTGCTATTTCGGCCATCGGGACAAGTTTCGGGGTTACCGGTATTGTACCGGGACCACCGGAAGGGTCCTGGGGGTCCACCGGGTGGGGCCACCTATCCCGGAGGGCCCCATGGGCTGAAGTGGGAAGGGATCCAGCCCAAAGTGGGCTGGGGCGCCACTTTCCCCTAGGTCCCATGCGCCTAGGGTGGGGGAAACCCTAAAGGAAGAGTCCTAGAAGGGGAAGGCACCTCCTAGGTGCCTTGGGGAGGAGGGATTCCTCCCTTGGCCGCCGCCCCCCTAGGAGATTGGATCTCCTAGTGCCGGCGCCCCTCCCTAGGCCCCCTATATATAGTGGGGGAAGGGAGGACCTCTCACCCTTGCCTTTGGTGCCTCCCTCTCCCTCTCCAACACCTCCTCCTCCTCCATAGTGCTTGGCGAAGCCCTGCCGGAGTACTGCAACTCCATCACCACCACGCCGTCATGCTGCTGTTGGAGCCATCTTCCTCAAGCTCTCCTTCCCCCTTGCTGGATCAAGAAGGAGGAGACGTTACGCTGACCGTACGTGTGTTGAACGCGGAGGTGCCGTCCGTTCGGCGCTAGGATCTCCGGTGATTTGGATCACGTCGAGTACGCCTTCCTCATCCCCGTTCTTTGAACGCTTCCGCGCGTGATCTACAAAGGTATGTAGATGCAATCCGATCACTCGTTGCTACATGAACTCCTAGATGGATCTTGGTGAAACCGTAGGAAATTTTTTGTTTTCTGCAACGTTCCCCAACAGGTACACCCCCGGAGGCATACATATAGAGTCATATATTTGTTCTAGTATCGAGTTGTAATTCTTGAGTTGTAAGTAAATAAAAGTGTGATGATCATCATTAATTATAAGAGCATTGTCCCAGGTGAGGAGATGATGAAGTAAGCTATGGTTCCCTCACAAGTTGGGATGAGTCTCTGGACTTTACAAAAAATAAAAGAGGCCAAAGAAGCCCACAAAAAAGAGAGAAAAAATGAGAGAAAAGAGAGGAGAGACAATGTTACTATCCTTTTTCCACACTTGTGCTTCAAAGTAGCACCATGATCTTCATGATAGAGAGTCTCCTATTTTGTCACTTTCATATACTAGTGGAAAATTTTCATTATACAACTTGGCTTGTATATTCCAATGATGGGCTTCCTCAAATTGCCCTAGGTCTTCGTGAGCAAGCGAGTTGGATGCACACCCGCTTAGTTTCTTTTTGGGATTCCATACACTTATAGCTTTACTACATCCGTTTCATGGAAATCCCTACTCACTCGCATTGATATCTATTGATGGGCTTCTCCATAGCCCGTTGATATGCCTAGTTGATGTGAGACTATCTCCTTCATTTTGTCTTCTCCACAACCACCATATTATATTCCACCTATAGTGTTATATCCACAGCTCACGCTCATGTATTGCGTGAAAGTTGAAAAAGTTTGAGAACATCAAAGGTATGAAACAATTGTTTGGCTTGTCATCGGGGTTGTGCATGATTTAATACTTTGCATGATGAAGATGGAGTATAGCCAGACTATATGATTTGTTAGGGATAACTTTCTTTGCCATGTTATTTTGAGAAGACATGATTGCTATGTTAGTATGCTTGAAGTATTCACTTGTGCGCGTCGGTCCTAAACAAATGGTTTTTAACCCCTTTCCGCGACGGCATTTGGAACCGTCGCGAAGTGATTGTGGGCGATAGGGGGGTCCTTCCCACACGACCCAGAAACCATCGGGGATAGGGCCCCTACAGTACTCCTACTCATTTCTGCTTGCATTGCCATCACAGTCAGTATTCTGTAGTGCTACGTTTATGATGCGCGGCCCATCACAAACGGTTCACCATTAAGAAAATTAGCTAATTGTAGTACGAGTGTTGGACAGGATTACGAAACGCCGGACCATCGTAACATCGTCATACACGACAACTATTGCACACGCTATCCTGTGGTGCAATGTTTACGATGCATACTTCATCAGAAACAGTTCATGGTTGTGAATCATGTACGATAAGGCAACTAACACAAACGTTTAGTTTGCCCGCACCATTTGTGATATCGTCTAACATCGCACACGGTTTGCAAATAGTAACTGTGTGCATGCTTGCACATATTTCCTCTTTGTGAACCGTCTTGGATTATGGTGCATATCGCAAACGTTTGTGTTTTACCAACCGTGTGTGCCATAACAACCTGGAGAGCGTAATTTCATCCTAATTTAATTACTGCTTTTCAAAATTGTATCGGATTTGAATTTGAATGTATGCTACAGATTTATTCATATCCATCAGGTTCAAACAACCAATGCATTATCCGATTCATAGGTACATATGTTCAAGAATTACATAAGAACCAAATAAAGAATGATGAACCACAGTTGTATACTTGTACTAATAAAGACAGTAAAGAAAGAGGCGAAATATATTCTGGATGTTGAACAAGGTGAAGCGGAATGCCCATATTGTGCCCTCCTCCATGCAGAAGGCACGCACGACTCTAGTCCAACCCCTTGTGATGGCCGACCGCCCATCCTTCACGGTCTTCATGAAAACATCTAGATAATCATCATGTTTTGGTAGAAATACTTTAATCCTTGCATGCCCACCTATCATGTAGTTTGAGAGGTAATCTTGAGTAAACTGCTTTGGCAACCACTGCAAAGGAAAAAGATTCAGACATTGTCATCTAACACAACTCATTATGGGCAGTAAAAAGAAGGTTGCAGAATTCTTACTTACCATCCTGCAGTTCGTTGTTGTCTTGGATAAAGTGTAAACAAATAGTTTAATTGCCATCTTTGGACCCATTTTACTAACAATCTTTATCAGCCTCCTCACTTGATGCTGGTTCATCGATATCTCATTGCCCCATACGTAGAAAGGGTCGAAGCGCGGACCTTTACCAATGACATATGTACCTAAAAGCACCAAGTTAATATTAGAAGCTAAACAACAATTGCATAATGATGTAGCACAACACTCTTTTATAATATGTCTATATACATCTGTATGTGGTAGTCCATTTGAAATCTCTAAAAAGACAAATATTTAGGAACGAAGAGAGTATCTTATAACATCCAATATACTCACATATTAGATGAATTAACATCTTATATTATGGGCGAGAAGGAGTTTAGTGCATTCTTACAAATTATGGACTGATTAACTGCTGTTGTATCTAGGGGTTACAGTTAGTTTGAGCTAGTTCGGGCTCAAATAGCCCTAAAGTATATCTAAACATGAGGGCTAGTTTGAGTTAGTTGCATCTATAACCCACCCAAAAAACTATCCAACCCAAGAGGTGCTAATTGGAAATAGTTCTTCTAGTGCATTTATTGTCAATCTAACCCTGCCATCCAAAAAACTCTTTGGATGGAGTTAGTTCAGGGTTAGTAATGAGCTAGAAACTAACTCTAACCTCTAGCTAAGTTGAGTATCCAAACAGGGTTGTGTTGTTGTTGTTGCTGCTGCTCTTCTACGTATATCTAGACATCATTAGAACATTAATGTAACACTCTTCCTTGTTGCTATGTAGCCTAGGATTGCATATTTAGACATTAAGTACAACGCATGTTGCTATGTAGCCTCAGATATATTACATATGGCCCTAGTTAACCTAACGATAAATGGATTGCGGATATATTCAGTTAAAAGTCTGATTCACCGCTTAGTCCCTTATCAGCCGCCGGCCTATATGGTACCAGCTACCGATATCCTGAACAGTGAGCAGATATAAGCCATGGGATGAAACTAACCTCGATGGAAAGTAGCAGTCGCTCCCAAAATTGTCCTGTGTAGGTACATCGAGAAGCATGTTAAGCACAACAGTTCATACTTGCACATATAGAACATCATGTTGTGAATAACTGGAATAAACAAGGCATACTACGAACAACCAAAGATAGCATTTGAAACTGGACATATGCTAACTATAAACAACCGAACAATCAAAAAACTTTAAAAGAGGCATATGCTAGCTATAACAGGCTTAACAACAAGCAAATATATGCATTCCTATCGGTATGTCTAAAACTGGATTGATGAAATGTACTGCACAGTAAATAATTGCACATATAGAGCATCACATTGTGAACAAATGAAATAAACAAGGCATACTGCAAACAACCAGATATAGCGATTAAAACTGGACATATTCTCACTACACTACAAAAGGGACTCGACAAAACAAATCATGGGTTTCCCCATGTGAAGAGGCATTGCAAAAGAAATCATGGATTTCCTCACTTGTCACAGATGGGCTCATTCCTGTGGTAAGAGCGCTGACCCTAGATGTGCTCCATGTTGTCGCAGGTGGGCTCCTTCCCCTTGGAAGAGCACGGCTGTAGGGTGCCCTCCCTGATGTCGCAGACGGGCGCTTTCCCCTTGGAAGAGCAGATGGGCTCTTTCCCCTTGGAAGAGCCAGAGAGGGTGCCCACCTCGTGGTCGCCGTCAATGAGATCTGACTTGGGAGCTGTGGATCCCAAGCCAGCGTCGCAGAATGTGTCCTTCAGAAATGACAAAAGGGGCTCGTTGCGATGTAGACTGGCAAATTGTTGACAGCGAGTGAGAGGAGATCAGCGAGGGGGCCATGGATGAGATCGACGGCGGTTGAACTCGAGGGGTTGGGTGTGGGCCACTTAACTTGTGACATAGCCCGCCTCGGGCCATCGTTGTCGATGACCTCGATGTCGTAGCCAGCGGACGAGACATGCCCGCATACTCTAGCCCGCTGCTTGAGTGCCTGCCGCCAGTAATGGTCATCGGCTTCGTCAACGACGTCGGGCAAAGATACCGCTATACACCTCTTTTGGGCCAGTCGCTCCTCGAGCTCCACGGGAAGCGTAGCCGGGCTTAGGTTGCAACGCTCTGGAGTGGGGGATGGGGATGGGGATCTGTGGGAAAGGGGCGTTTGGCAGGCGTCATCTAAGAAACTCAGGGAAGCCTAGGTATGGAGATCGGTGGGTAAGCTGCACGGGCAAACCGGCATATGTTGACAATGGAGGCCTTGCGCCGGCAGCGGTAGCAGCAGCGGGGACCTTGCTAGGGTTTCAAGCGAGGGAGGGTGTGTGTGTGTGTGTGTGTGTGTGTGCACGCCCGAGAAGGTTTTGTTGTGTGTGTGTGTGGAGGGGGGTGTTTGAGGAAATGACGCGGGTACTGAAAATTTTACTACGAGGGAGTCAAACGCGGGATTGAAATGCCGGGCTATTGAAAAATTTGATGATAGTGCATCACACACGGTCCGGAGATAACAACCATGTGTTATGAAACAGAAAAACCCTCGAGGCGGGCAGATATTTTCTAGGGATGCAGGCGGGATTGGGAACAAGAAACATTGCACATGGTCCGGAGATAACAACCGTGTGTTATGAAACAGAAAAACCCTCGAGGCGGGCAGATATTTTCTAGGGATGCAGGCGGGATTGGGAACAAGAAACATTGCACATGGTCCGGAGATAACAACCGTGTGTTATGAAACAGAAAAACCCTCGAGGCGGGCAGATATTTTTGAGAGGGGGAGCCTCGTGCAGCCCAATGTACTGTGCAGATGTGTGCGTGACAGGTGCACCGGTGTGGCACACGGTTAGTTTGAGTGAACCGTGTCTGTTGCGTCATCCGACTTCTCTGATGTTCATAAATTTGGCGAAAAATGACACGGGAGAGGGTCAGAACACGAACACAGTTGCATGTGGACCAAATTTATGTATCAAAAGGGTGGTTTGATTTTCAAATACCAATTGCAACTTCGATGTGGCACCTCTCTCGTAAAGCGCACTATATTGCCTGCCCCCACCCCCCTCGTGTCGGCACGAAGGGAATCCTAAGCTATGAATGCATGCCCCCTCCCCCCAACCGAGGTTCACCCTAGCAAAGTGTGAAGTAGCTAGCAGCCCCCCTCCTTCCTAGTGTCAGCATGAAGGGAATCCTAAGCTATGAATGCATCCCCCACCCGAGGTTCATTCACCTAGCAAAGTGCGAAGTAGCTAGTAGCCCCCCTCCCTCGTGTTGGCACGAGGGGAATCCTAAGCTATGAATGCATGCCCCCCAACCAAGGTTCACCTTAGCAAAGTGCAAAGTAGCTAGA
Organism: Triticum aestivum; assembly: GCF_018294505.1. Taxonomy (NCBI): domain Eukaryota; kingdom Viridiplantae; phylum Streptophyta; class Magnoliopsida; order Poales; family Poaceae; genus Triticum; species Triticum aestivum. The sequence goes on along the minus strand of NC_057803.1, from coordinate 165,197,833 downwards.
ATCCCCCCTCACTCGTGTCGGCACGAAGGGAATCCTAAGCTATGAATGCATGCCCCCCCAACCGAGGTTCGCCTAGCAAAGTGCGAAGTAGCTAGCAGCCCCCCTCGTGTCGGCACGAAGGGATTCCTAAGCTATGAATGCATGGCCCCCCGACCGAGGTTCACCTAGCAAAGTGTGAAGTAGCTAGTAGCCCCTCCCTCGTGTCGCCACAAAGGGAATCATAAGCTATGAATGCATGCCCCCCCAACCGAGGTTCACCCTAGCAAAGTGCGAAGTAGCTTGCAGCCACCCCTCCCTCGTGTCGGCACGAAGGGAATCCTAAGCTATGAATGCATGCCCCCCCCCCCGACCGAGGTTCACCTAGCAAAGTGCGAAGTAGCTAGCAGCCCCCCTCTCGTGTCGGCACGAAGGGAATCCTAAGCTATGAATGCATGCCCCTCCCCCCAACCGAGGTTCCCCTAGAAAATTGCGAAGTAGCTAGCAGCCCCCACCCCCTCGTGTCGCCATGAAGGGAATCCTATGCTGTGAATGCATGCCCCCCCCCAACCGAGGTTCACCTAGCAAAGTGCAAAGTAGCACCCCCACACACACACTTTCAGTCGGCGGGCCAGAGAGGCATATATCTCACCAACATGGATCATAAAACGGACCAAGAATAATCCACCTTGGTCGTACAACCTATCTCTTGTTGTTGGTCAAAGTGATGATCGTCCATGCGACTCCAGAGATGGGCTAGCTCGCCAATAATCACGCAAGTAGCTAGTCCCCGAAGACAACCACTGCATGTGTGTGGCCCAAACATATGTATGGAGAGGTGTGTTTTTGAGTAACAATGGAACAACTTTGATGTGGCACTGTGATTTCGAACTAGAAATCCCAGACTGAGTGAGGGTTAGGTTGACAATGCATATGTATGTTACACCACACTTCAAGCCAACAACGGGGATTCATGCATGCATGCATGCATAGTATATGCGCTCAAACTTAATTAGGTCTGAATCTCACCATGACCTATACTAAGATAACACAAACCAAATGAAGAATCCGCCATGGTAACCTATCTTCTTGTTGGTCAGGTGATCATGGATGCCCACGCGGGCCCACAAATATATAGGCTTGTCGCCGATAACCACTTAGGGAGTGTACCGTTCAAAGGCAACCACTACATGCATATGTATGGAGGTGATGCCTGCATGCATGTTTGAATACACAACATTGATGTGGCACGTGTGTCAAAAATCGTGCACTATCTCCCCACACAGAGCGGGATCGGTTCATGATGTGTCGTTGTACTAGCCTCTTCGACTCGATGGGAGGGATTCATGCGTACACATGCATGCGTGTGCTCAAGATGTATCATGCATGTCATCCGAGAGAAAAAATAATAATCCCCTCCTAATTCAAATTAACCTCTCTTGTTGTCAGGCAAAAAGTAGTGATGGACCAAGCGGGCCCACAAATGGAAAGCATCGATATCGCTGATAACCGCTTAAGTGGGTGCGAGAGGACAACCACCACCGCTTTGCATGTGGGCCAAACATATATATGTTGAATGTCCAAAATGCACAACTTTGATGTGCCACATGCCTCAAAAACCGTAAACCATGCACCCACACAGAGCGAGGTTCATATCAAGTGTACTACATATGATGATCCCGTTCCCCCCTCTTCACCGCATACTATATGCTCCTGCCGTAATATATGTAACCCAAAAGAATCCTCATCGATGGTGAAATTAATTAACCTCTCCCGATGTAGGTCAAAGTGATGCATGCATCCATCAACGATGGCCTTGTGGGCCCATAGATGGAAGCGTCACACGTGCGTGTCCTAGCTAGGATATGCATGTGGCCCAAAAAGGTGTTGTGTGATGTTTGAATAACCCATTTCACAATTTTGATGTGGCACGTGCCTTGGAAACCAAAAAGTCCACACACTGAGTGAGGGTGTACTTGTTCACAGACGCGTACGTATAGTATAGTATATATGCTAGTCCCCTCCCACCTCTTCGACGCGTACTATATACCACCATAACACAAACAAAAAAGATTCCACCTTGCTGGTCAAATTAACGTCACTGCCGGCTATTCGTCAAAGTGATGGATGACGACCTCGCGGGCCCACAGAAAGCGTCACACATGAGTATCGAGTGTCGTGTAGGACAACCATCGACTCCATGTGGCCAAAACATTTATGTATGACAGGGTTGTGTAATGTTTTAAATAACGAGTTCACGACTCTGATGTGGCACCGTCCTGCCTAACAAAATGGCCAACCCACATGGTGGCTCACAACTCGTAGTGTACTGCGAGCCACCCGCACCCCCAGACGCACACACCCACACACACACACCACGAATCTACCGCAACTACGATGCATGTTAAATTAATTATCCCGCGGTGAACATACATGTTACCAAATGAGGGACGTATTAATTTCAAAAAAATCATAGACATCATTAAGACATTTTAGTACATTGATTGATTTTCTACGGGTATAATGTGCAAAAATCAAATTTGAGCTACATGCGCACGTGACAGTGCACCTAAATGGATTGCAAAAACACATGTGTCTCACTAGGTACATGTTTACTCCCCGTGCAACAAATTTCAAACATTGAGAATCTTGATTTTTAAATTCTAGTACATCCAAAACTTATTTGAAGTTCGTGAAACTTCTCGTGTTGTCATATGGACACCAATACAAAGTGGCATTGTACTTTTTTGGTCAAATTTGAGACCAGTTTTGATGTAATCTTTATCTAATTACAGACGGGAGATTATTAATAATTGGGAACCAATATCCCAAACGGATTATTTATTCGAACCGTGAGTGTTAGACCAACAATGGATACGTGTCGTGCTTCGGTTAAGCAATGAAGCGGCAGTATTGATCATCCAAATAGAAAAATAATATACATGCCGCTGCGCGACCCGTGTGGCGTGCAAGCAGGCGTGAGTTGACGGGACACGTCCGCCGTGCAGGCAGACAGGGAGGCGTGTGTGCAGGTGTGTGAATTGACGGAGTCATGCTCGCTGCACAGTGTCATCGGGAGGCGTGCGAGTAGTTGTGTGAAACTTTGGTAGGCATGCCAGCAGTCAGGTGCGCAAGCTCACCGAGAGGCGAGCCATCGGTTTGACCGCCGCCCGCCTCTCTCCCACAACTCCTATTACTCCATATTAATGGTGTGCCCGAGCGGCCGCACCCCCCATCCTCGCTACGCACATGCAATCCTCTCTCTTCGCTTGCATCCTCGACGCTGCTCTCAGTCCTCAAAGCCGTCAGTGTATGAGGATGTCACTGAAGCGCCTCATCGGAGGGAGTGGCGACGCCGAGGCTGCTAAAGCACCGGAGCACTGCGTGGAGATGGAGACAGAGGTTGATGTCACTGCCGGCGAGTTACCGCTGCACCATGATGTCGTCGACGGCGTCGAGCTTCCACAGCCGGATGCGGAGTTCCACACCGACTCCGACGACCACTCCGGCGAAGACATCGACAACGAAGGACATCTGGTTAGTCATCTATACCCATTTATGTGTCAAATAGATCATAGGGTTTCTCTGGTTACTCCTGCCTCCCCCTGTTTGGAATAGAAATCCTATGGTTATGTTCTCCCAATCCATGAAATCTGAGTAAGTTTCATTAGATCCGTGTAGTGTATTGATTGTTTGAATGGTACAGATGATAAGTGATTAGTTGTTTCATCTGTGCAAATGATTTCTGCTAGTAATCCGACTAGGGTTAGTGTTCGAGCTAATAATTCCTAGCCAGGGCTTGACAATTGATTTTCAATGACCTACATATGTTTGTGCCATTATTTTTTTGAAGATTGGTCTGTACATAGACGACTGCGCTTAAAAATCGAACCATAATCTCTAGATATGTATAAATAAATAGCCATAATTCCTAATCCTACTTCACGGCGTGTAATCATTGATTCGATGCCAAAATTGTTTTACTATTTGTATAGGTGTTGTCTGACGATGTGGACAGTGAGGATGAAGATGTCCTGAGGAGGTACAATAGGAAAATCCTGAGGGAGCTTTATGCGGGAATGCATAACAGGCGTATTAGGACCTGGAACGACAGCTATGGATGCCCATTTTGCAACCAAAAGCTTCATGACACGTATCTAAGTGTTCTGGCGCATGCAAGAGGACGGGCCGTTGGCTCATTCAAGTAGAAGTATTCTCATAGGGTGGCGCATGACACGTACGCCGAGTACCTGGAGAAGCTTCAGGATCGTGCCGGCATGTGAGATGAGATGTGGGATGGATGGAACTATATATGTACGCTTGAGTATGCTTAATACTATTGAACTATGTACTACTTATGGTTGAACTATGCTTATCTACGTGTACACTTATTATCTATGTCTGAGTATGTTAAATATTTCGCCAATTTTTGGTAAAAATTACAACGGGGGACCAATAAACCAGGATGAAGGTAGTACATCAATCACACACGGTTCCCAAAATTGGAACTGTGTGCAATGACTTTCATTTTGCCTGCTGCGTCAATCACACATGGTTCTCTCTAGCAAACTATCGCCCCCAAAATTCTTTGTGGGAAAGAAAACCCTCACCACCCAATTCAAAAAAGCAAAAAGAAAACCCTCACCATCCCCACGTCACAAAACCCTCACCCCGCCCGCCACCCCCTCGGCCCCTCCGGTACATTCCCCATTCACACCTGCACAAGCTCCTCCATGTCTATGCCATGGCACCACCTATCGCGGCAGTAAACACTTAGCTCGATGCATGTCGCCGCCGCCAGGCTGCCGACAAAGCCCACCGCATTTCGCCACTTCTGCTTGCCGCCGCCTATCGCCATCGACTTTCTCGACACTGCTCGCGGTCGACCCAGCTCCGCATGGTTGGGGAATCTGCCGTACTAAGGGTTCTATCTCATGGAAGACAAGGTAACTAGTTTAACGAGATATTATCTCATCTCTTACCCTAGTTCATCTGCCTCCTTTAATCACCTGGCGGAAATCACCGTGAATTCATTTTTATTCGAGCTGATTTGAGGGTTTTCTTTCATCCATAGAATGTACAGTGCACCGACACTTCAGGACTTGGCGACCGCCGCCAGAGATTCCATCTCATCGTACCAGATAACTTGAGGACGCGCGCGGTATGTTCAATCTCACCCTAAATCAGTTGGCATGGCCTACTTTCTTGAACATATTCTAAATATTGCTACATTTGGATAGAAGGTGCCACATGTACCATATACGTCAAAGGGAATTTTCCCCTCTTATTTCTATATTAGGCAATTAATGATGTATTGTTCTTTCGATTACTCTCATATTTCCATGACATCATGTTTACCCTATCTGTTTAATTATAGACTTTTGTCCTTCAATTTCAATTGTTGTATAGTTCATTCAATTTGGGCCCATATTTGCATGTTACCATATTTTCTTTAACAATCCTACCATTTTCTGCAAGACATCCCTCGCTATGCAACAGATTATGTAGTGCACAATTTTTCCCTTTACATACATCAAGGCTCCACGAACGGCATACTGCACACAAACCATGGATTTACAATCGTAGTTACTATAATACTTGAGACATGGTGACTCCTATTTTGGCACTGGCTTTTGGAATGAAATTGCAAAGTTTTATGTACTGAAAGCTGGCACTAAAATTGCACTGCACATAGAAGGGCCTGGTCATGAGATATATGCTAGCTTCCCCGACAAAATCATTCGTCCAGACTTTGTTCAAAGTAAGTTTTCTTTTCAACTATCTGCATATGTTGACTTACCCAACAATGTCAAATTAATTGTGTAGTATTTAAGCAACCAATTGTTATTCCCTTTTCTTACTATATTCCTACCTAATAACTTCTAGTTACCAATACACTTTTCTATTGCCCTGTTTTAACTAAATATTCCCTTTACTCCCATTTCTATCAGAAAGCGCCATTGACAAGGACACTTTGGAGGTGGAGAACGGGGCTGCCAACAAGTGGAGGCGGGGTGAGCTAGAACCGCAAGCGACTCCAGCAGGCCTAGACTTGATCAGCAGCCTCCCCGATGATATGTTGAGAGTCATCATCTCCCTCCTCCCAATCAAATATGGGGCGCAAACAACCCTCCTTTCCCGGCGGTGGTGCTTCCTATGGAACTCCAGCCCTCTCGACCTCATCGACACCCACGAGCTCTGCCATGACTATCGCAAAAGCTTGGATGCGTTATCTAAGATCCTCGGCAGTCACCTTGGCCCAACCAAAGGCCTTAGAATGGGCAAGTTCCGTTCCAATGGCAAGGACCGAGCCAAGCTTGACGACTGGTTCCGATTCCCCGCCCTAGATCAGCTCAAGGAGCTCACTTTTGATGATGGGCATATGCGGTCGCTGCCAATGTCCACATTCCGCCTCGCGCCCACGCTGCGTGTCACCAAGTTCAGGAACTGCCATTTCCTGCTCCTTAATGATGCGCCCACTCTTATTCTACCATGACCGAAGCACCTCGAGCTCGTCGCTGTCTGCCTCTCAAAGGGTGACATGGAGCGCCTGCTTCGTGGCTGTACTGCACTCGAGTACCTTCATCTTCAAGCGATCAATGGGTTGAGTACCTTCCGCATCACCTCCATGACTCTCCGGACTATTTATGTGTGTTGCTGGTGCGGCAGGAAGACATCACAAAAGGTGGACCATGGTATGGTCATCCAGGACACACCTGTGATACGTCTCCAACGTATCTATAATTTTTGATTGTTCCATGCTATTATATTATCAACCTTGGATGTTTTATATGCATTTATATACTATTTTATATGATTTTTGGGATTAACCTATTAACCAAGAGCCCAACGCCAGTTTCTATTTTTTCCTTGTTTTAGAGTATCGCAGAAAAAGAAAATCAAATGGAGTCCAATTGACCTGAAACTTCACGAAACTTATTTTTGGACCAGAAGAAGCCCACGGAGTATCGGAGATGGACTAGGAGAGTCTTGGGCTGCCCACGAGGGTGGGGCGCGTGCCCACCCCCCTGGGCGCACCCCCTTGCCTCGTGGACATCCCGGAGGTCCACCGACGTACTTCTTCCTCCCATATATACCCATATACCCTAAAAACTTCGGGGAGCAGAATAGATCGGGAGTTCCGCCGCCAGAAGCCTTCGTAGACCCGTTCCGGCACCCTGCAAGAGGGGGAGTCCCTCTCCGGTGGCCATCTTCATCATCCCGGTGCTCTCCATAACGAGGAGGGAGTAGTTCTCCCTCGGGCTGAGGGTATGTACCAGTAGATATGTGTTTGATCTCTCTCTCTCATGTTCTTGAGGTGGTACGATCTTGATGTATCGCGAGCTTTGCTATTATAGTTGGATCTTATGATGTTTCTCCCCCTCTACTCTCTTGTAATGGATTGAGTTTTCCCTTTGAAGTAATCTTATCAGATTGAGTCTTTAAGGATTTGAGAACACTTGATGTATGTCTTGTGTGGGATACCTGTGGTGACAATGGGGTATTCTACTGATCCACTTGAAGTATGTTTTGGCTATCAACTTGCGGGTTCCGCCCATGAACCTATGCATAGGGGTTGGCACACGTTTTCGTCTTGACTCTCCGGTAGAATCTTTGGGGCACTCTTTGAAGTACTTTGTGTTGGTTGAATAGATGAATCTGAGATTGCGTGATGCATATTGTATAATCATACCCACGGATACTTGAGGTGACATTGGAGTATCTAGGTGACATTAGGGTTTTGGTTGATTTGCGTCTTAAGGTGTTATTTTACTATAAACTCTAAGGCTGTTTGTGACACTTATAGGAATAGCCCAACGGATTGATTAGAAAGAATAACTTTGAGGTGGTTTCGCACCCTACCATAATCTCTTCGTTTGTTCTCCCCTATTAGTGACTTTGGAGTGACTCTTAGTTGCATGTTGAGGGATAGTTATGTGATCCAATTATGTTATTATTGTTGAGAGAACTTGCACTAGTGAAAGTATGAACCCTAGGCCTTGTTTCCTAGCATTGCAATACCATTTGTGCTCACTTTTATCATTAGTTACCTTGCTGTTTTTATATTTTCAGATTACAAAAACCATTATCTACTATCCATATACCACTTGTATCACCATCTCTTCGCCGAACCAGTGCACCTATACAATCTACTATTGTATTGGGTGTGTTGGGGACACAAGAGACTCTTTGTTATTTGGTTGCAGGGTTGCTTGAGAGAGACCATCTTCATCCTACGCCTCCTATGGATTGATAAACCTTAGGTCATCCACTTGAGGGAAATTTGCTACTGTCCTACAAACCTCTGCACTTGGAGGCCCAACAACGTCTACAAGAAGAAGGTTGTGTAGTAGACATCAAGCACTTTTCTGGCGCCGTTGCCGGGGAGGTTTGTGCTTGAAGGTATATCTTTAGATCATGCAATCGAAACTTTTTGTTTCTTGTTTTAGCACTAGTTTAGTTTACAAAAGAAAACTACAAAAAAATATGGAATTTAGTTTGCCTCATACGCTTCATCTTTTTAATATCTTTTGTGATCATGATGGAAAGGAAAATTATGCCAAAATGTTAGAATAAGAATGCATTAAAATGTTTGGCACTAAATAATTGAATGATGAGCATGATTGCAATGTTGTTAGTATAAATTCCTTGAATATCCATGATGCTAATGATATGCAAAGCCACAAGCTTGGGGAAGCTATGTTTGATGAAGATGATATTTTTTGTCCCCCATGTTTTGATGAGCAAATTTATTATGATGAAAGCATTCCTCCTATTTATGATGATTATATTGATGAAAGTGGATTTGGACAGGTCATGACTTTATTTTGTGATGAATCCACTATTGCAGAAGAGGTTCCAATTGATTATGAGAAGAAAGTTGCTATCTATGATGATTATTGTGATGACTTGTATGCTATAAAGAATAATGATATCCATGAAACTTGTCATCGTGATTTTGGTTTTCAATTGGATTATGCCTCACATGATAATTATTTTATTGAGTTTGCTCCCACTATTATTCATGAGAAGAATCTTGCTTATGTGGAGAGTAGTAAATTTTCTATGCTTGTAGATCATGAAAAGAATGCTTTAGGTGCTGGTTATATTGTTGAATTCATTCATGATGCTACTGAAAATTATTATGAGGGAGGAACATATGCTTGTATGACTTGCAATAATATCAAGTTTCCCCCCTATGTGCTTAAAATTTTGGAGTTATGCTTGTTTTACCTTCCTATGCAGGTTGATTCTTGTTCCCACAAGTTGTTTACTCACAAAATCCCTATGCATAGGAAGTGTGTTAGACTTAAATGTGCTAGTCATATTCTTCATGATGCTCTCTTTATGTTACAATTCTTTTCTTTTATGTGAGCATCATTGAAATCATCATGCCTAGCTAGGGGCGTTAAACGATAGCGCTTGTTGGGAGGCAACCCAATTTTATTTTTATTCCTTGCTTTTTGTTCCTGTTTAGTAATAAATATTTCATCTAGCATCTGTTTAGATGTGGTTTTATGTCTTTAATTAGTGTTTGTGCCAAGTAGAACCTTTGGGAAGACTTGGGGAAAGTCTTTGCGATCTTGCTGTAAAAAACAGAAACTTTAGCGCTCACTAGAATTGCTGCCATTTTTTTACTGGAGAGTGATATTTAGTTAATTATTTTTTCAGATGATTAATAGACAAATTACTCAGCTCAACCAATTTATTTGAGAATTTTATGAGTTCCATAAGTATACGTTTGATACAGATTACTACAGACTGTTCTGTTTTTGACAGATTCTGTTTTCTATGTGTTGTTTGCTTATTTTGATGAATCTATGAGTAGTATCGGAGGGTATGAACCATAGAGAAGTTGGAACACAGTAGATATTACACCAATATGAATTTAGAATGAGTTAATTACAGTACCTTATGATGGTGATTTGCTTTCTTATACTAACGGAGCTTACGAGTTTTCTGTTAAGTTTTGTGTTGTGAAGTTTTCAAGTTTTGGGTAAAGATTCGATGGACTATGGAATAAGGAGTGGAAATAGCCTAAGCTTGGGGATTCCCAAGGCACCCCAAGGTAATATTCAAGGACAACCAAAAGCCTAAGCTTGGGGATGCCCCGGAAGGCATCCCCTCTTTCGTCTTCGTTCATTGGTAACTTTACTTGGAGCTATATTTTTATTCGCCACATGATATGTGTTTTGCTTGGAGCGTCAATTTATTTTGTTAGGATTTTCTTGCTGTTTGAATAAAATACAAAGATATTAAATTCTTTAATGTTAGAGAGTCTTCATATAGTTGCATGATTATTCGACTACTCATTGATCTTCACTTATATTTTTCGGAGTAGTTTGTCATTTGCTCTAGTGCTTCACTTATATCCTTTTAGAGCACGGTGGTGGTTTTATTTTATAGAAATAGATGAACTCTCATGCTTCACTTATATTATTTTGAGAGTCCTAAACAGCATGATAATTTTCTTTGGTTATGAATTTAGTCCTAATATGATGGGCATCCAAGAGGGGTATAATAAAAACTTTTATATAAAGTGCATTCTATGAGAAGTTTGATACTTGATGATTGTTTTGAGATATGGAGATGGTGATATTAGAGTCATGCTAGTTGAGTAGTTGTGAATTTGATAAATACTTGTGTTGAAGTTTGTGATTCCCGTAGCATGCACGTATGGTGAACCGTTATGTGACGAAGTAGGAGCATGATTTATTTATTGATTGTCTTCCTTATGAGTGGCGGTCGGGGACGAGCGATGGTATTTTCCTACCAATCTATCCCCCCTAGGAGCATGCGTATAGTACTTTGTTTCGATAACTAATAGAATTTTGCAATAAGTATGTGAGTTCTTTATGACTAATGTTGAGCCATGGATTATACGCACTCTCACCCTTCCACCATTGCTAGCCTCTCTAATACCACGCACCTTTCGCCGGTATCATAAACCCACCATATACCTTCCTCAAAACAGCCACCACACCTACCTATCATGGCATTTCCATAGCCATTCCGAGATATATTACCATGCAACTTTCCACCATTCCATTTACTATGACACGCTCCATCATTGTCATATTGCTTTGCATGATCATGTAGTTGACATTTTAGTTGTGGCAAAGCCACCGTTCATAATTCCTTCATACATGTCACTCATGAGTCATTGCACATCCCGGTACACCGTCGGAGGCATTCATATAGAGTCATACTTTGTTCTAGTATCGAGTTGTAATCATTGAGTTGTAAATAAATAGAAGTGTGATGATCATCATTAATAGAGCATTGTCCCAAAAAAGAAAAAAAAAGAGAAAGGCCAAATAAAAAAGGAAGGCCCAAAAAAAGAGAAAGGCAAAAAAGGCCAAAAAAAGGGACAATGCTACTATCCTTTTTCCACACTTGTGCTTCAAAGTAGCACCATGATCTTCATGATAGAGAGTCTCTTGTTTTGTCACTTTCATATACTAGTGGGAAATTTTCATTATAGAACTTGCCTTGTATATTCTAACAATGGGCCTCCTCAAGTGCCCTAGGTCTTCGTGAGCAAGCAAGTTGGATGCACACCCACTTAGTTTCTTTTGTTGAGCTTTCATACATTTATAGCTCTAGTGCATCCGTTGCATGGCAATCCCTACTCACTCACATTGATATCTATTAATGGGCATCTCCATAGCCCGTTGATACGCCTAGTTGATGTGAGACTATCTTCTCCTTTTTGTCTTCTCCACAACCACCATCCTATTCCACCTATAGTGCTATATCCATGGCTCACGCTCATATATTGCGTGAAGATTGAAAAAGTTTGAGAACACCAAAAGTATGAAACAATTGCTTGGCTTGTCATCGGGGTTGTGCATGATTTAAATACGTTGTGTGGTGAAGATGGAGCATAGCCAGACTATATGATTTTGTAGGGATAGCTTTCTTTGGCCATGTTATTTTGAGAAGACATGATTACTTTGTTAGTATGATTGAAGTATTATTATTTTTATGTCAATATTAAACTTTTGTCTTCAATCTTATAGATCTGAATATTCTTGCCACAATAAAGAGAATTGCATGGATAAATATGTTAGGTAGCATTCCACATCAAAAATTCTGTTTTCATCATTTACCTACTCGAGGACGAGCAGGAATTAAGCTTGGGGATGCTGATATGTCTCCAACGTATCTATAATTTTTGATTGTCCCATGCTATTATATTATCAACCTTGGATGTTTTATATGCATTTATATGCTATTTTATATGATTTTTGGGACTAACCTATTAACCTAGAGCCCAGTGCCAGTTTCTATTTTTCCTTGTTTTAGAGTATCACAGAAAAGGAAAATCAAATGGAGTCCAATTGACCTGAAACTTCACGGAACTTATTTTTGGACCAGAAGAAGCCCATGGAGTATCGGAGATGGGCCAGGAGAGTCACGGGCTGCCCACGAGGGTGGAGGGAGCGCCCACCCCTCTGGGCACGCCACCTGCCTCGTGGACAGCCCGGAGGTCCACCGACGTACTTCTTCCTCCCATATATACCCATATACCCTAAAAACTTCGGGGAGCAGAATAGGTCGGGAGTTTCGCCGCCAGAAGCCTCCGTAGCCACCGAAAACCAATCTAGACCCGTTCCGGGACCCTGCCGGAGGGGGAATCCCTCTCCGGTGGCCATCTTCATCATCCCGGTGCTCTCCATGACGAGGATTGAGTAGTTCTCCCTCGGTGTTGAGGGTATGTACCAGTAGCTATGTGTTTGATCTCTCTCTCTCTCGTGTTCTTGAGGTGGTACAATCTTGATGTATCACGATCTTTGCTATTATAGTTGGATCTTATGATGTTTCTCCCCCTCTACACTCTTGTAATGGATTGAGTTTTCCCTTTGAAGTTATCTTATGGGATTGAGTCTTTAAGGATTTGAGAACACTTGATGTATGTCTTGTGTGGGATACCTGTGGTGACAATGGGGTATTCTATTGATCCACTTGATGCATGTTTTGGTGATCAACTTGCGGGTTCCGCCCATGAACCTATGCATAGTGGTTGGCACATGTTTCGTCTTGACTCTCCGGTAGAATCTTTGGGGCACTCTTTGAAGTACTTTGTGTTGGTTGAATAGATGAATCTAAGATTGTGTGATGCATATAATCATACCCACGGATACTTGAGGTGACATTGGAGTATCTAGGTGACATTAGGGTTTTGGTTGACTTGCGTCTTAAGGTGTTATTTTACTACGAACTCTTGGGCTGTTTGTGACACTTATAGGAATAGCCCAACGGATTGATCGGAAAGATTAACTTTGAGGTGGTTTCGTACCCTACCATAATATCTTCGTTTGTTCTCCGCTATTAGTGACTTTGGAGTGACTCTTTGTTGCATGTTGAGGGATAGTTATGTGATCTAGTTATGTTATTATTGTTGAGAGAACTTGCACTAGTGAAAGTATGAACCCTAGGCCTTGTTTCCTAGCATTGCAATACCGTTTGTGCTCACTTTTATCATTAGTTACCTTGCGGTTTTTATATTTTTAGATTACAAAAACCATTATCTACTATCCATATACCACTTGTATCACCATCTCTTCGCCGAACTAGTGCACCTATACAATCTACCATTGTATTGGGTGTGTTGGGGACATAAGAGACTCTTTGTTATTTGGTTGCAGGGTTGCTTGAGAGAGACCATCTTCATCCTACGCCTCCTACGGATTGATAAACCTTAGGTCATCCACTTGAGGCAAATTTGCTACTGTCCTACAAACCTCTGCACTTGGAGGCCCAACAACGTCTACAAGAAGAAGGTTGTGTAGTAGACATCAACATGCACTTGAGAGATTACTTGTAGTTGATCAAGAAGGTCCAACAAGAATCAATGTCATTTCTGCGCCGAAATTGACAGTGGTGGGCTACTCGTCTAACAAATACTCCAAACTTGTTATTGGATCCACACCCGTTCAGGTACAACAGTCGCCTTCTACCTCTCCTTCTACAAATTAACCTTATTTCTAATTTTGAAGATATTTGTTCATCTATCATTCAGAAAATGATTCCGACAAGCTTTACCCCGAAACTATGCACAGTGAAGGTCTTGGCACTAGAATCTATCGGGCCCGACCTGGAGCAAGTTGTCAGTTTCCTGAGATACTTTCCGTGCCTGGAGAAGCTATATATCGAGGTGATGTTCCTTTCCTGTTAAATGTTAACCATAAGGGAGTTCAATTTGTGACACATTTTTCCAAGTTTACAATGACAATGTACTACGATTTCTGAAGGTTCTTTTGGAGGATTTTAGTATATACATGCCCCCCCCCCATATTGGTTGCTTGATCCATATGGTTACAATCAATAAGCATTTTTCCTTTGGATTCATCTGTACTAGTTTTCTTAGGGAACTTCTCATCCACTCCAATCTCTTGTGAAGAAGGCTACATTTTTCTACAATGTAATCAAATGCCCATGTTAATCATGTCAGATCGAAGATGGCATGTTAGTGCATTTTACAAATCCTGCAAACCAAATAGCTAGGCATGTAGTAATGTTCAAAACTGCATGTAGGTACTAACACGTTTTCTTATTTTGCAGATAAGATTAGGCCCAGTGGTGGATAATGTGATACAATATAACAATCATGTCGAATGCCTAGATCTGAAGATTATATTCGCCAGGTTCTTTGTTCTCAGAGCAAGGGTGCTGAAGGAAATGAGGTTTGCCCTACATTTATTTCGCAAAAATGAATGGTCTGTTGATCAGCGCCGGCGCCTGCGGCAGAATGGAGTTGGCTCCAAAAATGCCGAATTTCATTTTGGAACTTCAGATGACAGAGTAATCGGAAGTCATCGGGTCAACCCCATACATGACTTCTCAGTGGCTGGCCCCTTTGCAAAAATTGTGAGGTTTCGAAGCCAGACTTAGAAGCGGTGATATTAGTTTGAACCTCTGTGATATCCATGTTCAGCGCATAAGCACGAGTATTTGCAGCTGATGAGCTGAATTTCATTTCTAATATCAGTTTGAACCTTGTAATCTTCAAATTTGAGCCATATAACTCTAGAATTTGAACCTTGTAACATTTCAAGCTTTTGTGGTACAATCGTTGAAATGGCATCGTATGAGACTCGTATATTTCTAGCAGTATTTTGACCTTAATATGCAATGGTCTTAGATTTTATTAACCATTCTCGAATCATTTTACCTTGTCGATCTCACAGCACACGATCTGTATAGCTAACTCGACTGTGACCTTCGACATTATTGCACACAGTTGGTTTCTTCCACCATGTGCACTATAGAGCGCAGAATTAATTATCGCACTCGAGTGTCCATCATCACCCTTCTGTGTAACTTTGACCTCATCACCCAAGGGTAAACTTATGACCGATGTCATTCCACACACTTAATTTTTACAAAGCTTTTTGCCAATAAACACCCACAATTTGTCCTTCTTCTAGCCGACGGGTGGCCAAACTAGCCGGGTGGGAAGCTTGCGCGGTAAACAGCGCGGTAGCACGGGAACAGTCTCACCGACGATACATTTGGTGCCTCTTCGAGCCCACGCCTGGGGTGCGGTGTTGTCAAGCATGCACTAGATTCTGGAATCCTCCGCTATGAACATAGTGACAAGACGTGATGATTACAGGCCGGCTGGCCCCCATTTATTACAGCGGCCATTTAACCTACCCTTGTGTCTCTTCAACCTTTTGATCGCGCCCCACCATTGCAAGAAGCACACCCACCATGAGAAATTCTTAGAGGGTATCCTCCGCGGCTCCAATGGCGCTCCAAGCGGCTGCCGACGACGAGCAACAATTCACTATGAGTGCCGTGGTGGACACCCACAGAAGGTTCGTGGACCTCTCGGTGGTGTACACCAACAACCCGGTCTGGGCGGAGCACTCCGTCCACATCATGGAGCTGTTGCTTACCGAGGAGAAGTACAAGGTGGTTGGGTTCGACCCCGAGTACACCCGCGCTCATGCCGGGTCTCGTCCCAAGGTCGCCGTCACCCAGATGTGTGTGCGCCACCACGTCCTCGTCTACCACTACTGCCTGGCCACAAGGCCTTGCGAGCGTTTTGCCAGGTTTGTCAACAGCCCCCACTACATGTTCACTATGGTGGACATCACCAACGATGTAAAGGCGCTCGAGAATTCGGGCATCGCCTGCCAGAATCTTGTCGACATCCAGGGCCAATACAAGATCAGGGGCAGCAAAGAGCATGAGAAGGACTCACTAGTTCACCTCACCGAGGCCATCATCAACCCCTACTACAGAGACATGAAGGATTCGTGCAACAAGGACAAGCGTGCCTGGCACTCGGCCTGGATGGAGAAACTCGACAAAGCTCATGTTGTGTACGCGGCCAAGGAGGCGTACATGAGCTACGAAATGTATAGGCGGATCGTTGACATGAGGATGTCCCTACTTCCCCAAAATGGCCAGGGATCCAGCCAGAAGCAGAGCAATGGCAAGTGTCGTCGCAACAATAAGTAGATGATTAGATCCTCGTTTCTCCTACTTTAGTATGCATGTAATTGCTTTCTTTGGTGTGTGGAAATGTTATGTGTGTAGTCACTTGTATAATTGTATGCTTAATTTGGTTATGCAATGATGTCCTTTTAAGTATATATGTTGATGCTCTATAGACAGAGCGTAGATGTTGTGCGGACAAAGAAAATCATATCGCACACGAACTAAACAATGGAACCCGTCGGTGATGTTTTCAAGAATCACTCACAATTGTATACCAGCAATCGTTTGCTCACAACACACACGGCTTGTTAGCAGTAATCGTCTGTGTTGTTATCGGTCTTCGCACACGTTTCCGATTATAGACCTGTTTGCCTCGTATCACACACATCATGTTCATTTGGACCGTTTCCATTCTCATGCCTCAACGCAAATAGTTCATCCGAGTGAACCGCATGTCGTATATCGCACACACCTTTGATCTGGCTGACCGTTTCTTTTTTGTTTCTTAATCACAAACAGTTCATCGGAGTGAACCGTATGTTGTACATCGCACACACCTTCATCTGGCTGCCCGTTTCTTTTGTTCCTCCTCATCGCAAACGGTTAACTGAGCTGAACCGTATGCCCTGCATCACACATGCAACTAAAATCTGAATCGTGTTTGATGCATCCTCCATCGCAAACATTTTGCACCTTTTTTTACGGTTATTTTACACCACCGTTTGCGATTATGGCATCGCGCACAGTTTAGTCGAAGGGTCTCTGATCGTAGTGTCGCGTTAGCAGCATCCTGCAGTAGTGATTATTGTTCTTATGTCAATATTAAACTTTTGTTTTGAATCTTATGGATCTGAATATTCATGCCACAATAAAGAAAATTACATGGATAAATATGTTAGGTAGTATTCCACATCAAAAATTCTTTTTTATCATTTACCTCCCCGGGGACGAGTAGGAATTAAGGTTGGGAGTGCTTGATACGTCTCCAAGGTATCTATAATCTTTGATTGTTCCATCCTATTATATTATCTGTTTTGGATGTTTTATATGCATCAATATGCTATTTTATATTACTTTTGGGACTAACTTATTAACCCAGAGCCCAGTGCCAGTTTATGTTTCTTCCTTGTTTTTGAGTTTCGCAGAAAAGGAATATCAAACGGAGTCCAAACGGAATAAAACTTTGCAATTATTTTTCTTGGACCAGAAGACACCTGTAGGAGTTGGAGTCCAAGTCAGAAGACCCACGAGGCGGCGGTAAGGGTGGAGGGCACTCCCTAGGGTCGTCCCCCTACCTTGTGGCCCCCTCAGGAGTCCCCTGACCTACCTCTTCGTCCTATAAATTCACATATATTCCAAAACCCTCAGAGAGAGCCATCAAAATACTTTTCCACCGCCGCATCCTTCTATTCCCATGAGATCCCATATTGGGGCCTTTTTGGCAATCTGCCGGAGGGGGATTCAATCACGGAGGACAACTACATCAACCTATTGCCCTTGCGATGAAGCGTGAGTAGTTTACCTCAGACCTACGGGTCCATAGCTAGTAGCAAGATGGCTTCTTCTCTCTCTTTGATTCTCAATACCAAGTTCTCCTCAATATTCTTGGAGATCTATTCGATGTAATCTTCTTTTGCGGTGTGTTTGTCGAGATCCGATGAATTGTGGATTTATGATCAGATTATCTATGAATATTATTTGAATCTTCTCTGAATTCTTATATGCATGATTTGATATCTTTGTATTTCTCTTCGAATTACCGGTTTGGTTTGGCCAACTAGATTGGTATTTCTTGCAATGGGGAGGTGCTTAGTTTTCGGTTCAATCCTACGGTGTCCTCAACCAGTGACAAAGTAGGGGTAGCAAGGCACGTATTTGTATTGTTGCCATCAAGGATAAAAAGATGGGGTTTTCATCATATTGCTTGAGTTTATCCCTCTACATCATGTCATCTTACTTAAGGCGGTACTCCGTTCTTCATGAACTTAATACTCTAGATGCATGCTGGATAGCAGTCGATGCGTGGAGTAATAGTACTAAATGCATGAAGGAGTCGGTCTACTTGACACGGACGTGATGCATATATGCATAATCATTGCGTTGGATATCATCATAACTTTGCACTTTTCTATCATTTGCTCGATAGTAATTTGTTCACCCACCGTATTATTTGCCTTCATGAGAGAAGCCTCTAGTGAAACCTATGGCCCTAGGATCTATTTTCCAATATATATTTTCATATCTATAAAACCAAAAATATCTTGCTACAATTTATTTACTTTGTTTTAAGTTTTAACAATCTTCTATACCTATGTCTATCAGATCTCACCTTTGCAATTGACCGTGAAGGGATTGACAACCCCTTTATCATGTTGGGTGAAAGTGTTTGATTGTTTGTGCAGGTGCATAGAATAGGGACTTTCTTGTACCTCCTACTGGATTGATACCTTGGTTCTCTAAGTGAGGGAAATACTTATCTCTACTTTGGTGCATCACCCTTTCCTCTTCAAGGGAAAAAACCAACGCAAGCTCAAGAAGTATCTGATGACCCACAAGTATAGGGGATCTATCGTAGTCCTTTCAATAAGTAAGAGTGTCGAACCCAACGAGGAGTAGAAGGAAATGATAAGTAGTTTTAGTAAGGTATTCTATGCAAGCACTGAAATTATCGGTAACAGATAGTTTTGTGATAAGGTAATTTGTAACGGGTAACAAGTAATAAAAGTAAATAAGGTGCAACAAGATGGCCCAATCCTTTTGGTAGCAAAGGACAAGATTGGAAAAACTCTTATATAAAGGAAAACGCTCCCGAGGACACATGGGAATTATTGTCAAGCTAGTTTTCATCACGCTCATATGGTTCGCGTTCGGTACTTTCATAGTTTGGTATGTGGGTGGACCGGTGCTTGGGTTCTGCCCTTCCTTGGACAAGCATCCGACTTATGATTAACCCCTCTTGCAAGCATCCACAACTACAAAAGAAGTATTAAGATAAACCAAACCATAACATGAAACATATGGATCCAAATCAGCCCCTTATGAAGCAACTCATAAACTAGGGTTTAAGCTTCTGTCACTCTAGGAACCCATCATCTACTTATTACTTCCCAATTCCTTCCTCTAGGACCAAACAATGGTGAAGTGTCATGTAGTCGATGTTCACATGACACCACTAGAGGAGAGACAACATACATCTCATCAAAATATCGAACGAATACCGAATTCACATGACTACTTATAGCAAGACTTCTCCCATGTCCTCAGGAACAAACGTAACTACTTACAAATCATATTCATGTTCATAATCAGAGGGGTATTAATATGCATAAAGGATCTGAACATATGATCTTCCATCGAATAAACCAACTAGCACCAACTACAAGGAGTAATCAACACTAGTAGTAACCCACAGGTACCAATCTGAGGTTTTGAGACAAAGATTGGATACAAGAGATGAAGTAGGGTTTGAGATGAGACGGTGCTGGTGAAGGTGTTGATGGAGATTGACTCCCTCCCAATGAGAGGATTGATGGTGATGACGATGGTGATGATTTCCCCCTCCCGGAGGGATGTTTCCACAGCAGAACAGCTCCGCTAGAGCCCTAGATTGGTTCCGCCAAGGCTCCGCCTTGTGGCGGCAGAGTTTCGTCCCGTGAACATTCTTATGATTTTTTCTCAGACGAAAGACTTCATATAGCAGAAGATGGGCACCGGAGGCCTGCCAGGGGGCCCACGAGGCAGGGGGCGCGCCCCCCACCCTCGTGGACAGTGGGTGGCCCCCCTCTTGTTCTTCCTTCGCCCAATATTTTTTATATATTCTGAAAATGACTCCCGTGGAGTTTCAGGACTTTTGTAGCTGTGCAGAATAGGTCTCTAATATTTTCTCCTTTTCCAGCCCAGAATTCCAGCTGCCGGCATTCTCCCTCTTCATGTAAACCTTGTAAAATAAGATAGAATAGGAATAAGTATTGTGACATAATGTGTAATAACAGCCCATAATGCAATAAATATCGATATAAAAGCATGATGCAAAATAGACGTATCAACTCCCCCAAGCTTAGACCTTGCTTGTCCTCAAGCGAAAGCCGATATCGAAAAATATGTCCACATGTTTAGAGATAGAGGTGTCGTAAAATAAAATACAGACACGAGGGCATCATGATCATTCTTATAATAGCAACATATATATGTATATTGTCATATGATTTCTTATGCTGAAGTAACAATTCATTCACAATTTCAAGTATGAATCAGAAACTTCATTGAAAACTAACAAACTATAATCTCAGTCATTGAAGCAATTGCAATTTATCGTAACATTGGAAAGAGTCAATATAAGAGCTTTTCAGCAAGTCCACATACTCAACTATCATTTAGTCTTTCACAATTGCTAACACTCACGCAATATTTATGGGTATGAAGTTTTAGTCGGACACAGAGAAAGAAAGGGGCTTATAGTTTTTCCTCCCAACCTTTTACCTCAAGGGTAATGTCAACAATAATAGCTCATGAAAACTCACATCCAATTAGCTATATATATCAGGATCTTTCCAACACATTGTGCTTGCCAAAGGATAGAATGTAAAAAAGGAAAGGTGAAGATCACCATGACTCTTGTATGAAGTATAAGACAAGAATAAAAGATAGGCCCTTCGCAGAGGGGAGCAGAGGCTGTCATGTGCTTTTATGGTTGGATGCATGAAATCTTAATGCAAAAGAATGTCACTTTATATTGCCACTTGTGATATGGACCTTTATTATGTAGTCCATTGCTTTTATTTCTTCCACATCACAAGATCGTATAAAGGTTATTTTCTCCACACTAATAAATCATACATATTTAGAGAGCAATTTTTATTGCTTGCAACAATGACAACTTACTTGAAGGATCTTACTCAATCCATAGGTAGATATGGTGGAATCTCATGGCAAAACTGGGTTTAAGGATATTTGGAAGCACAAGTAGTATCTCTACTTGGTGCAAAGAATTTGGCTAGCATGAGTGCGAAAGGCAATCTCAACATGTTGGATGATCCATGACAATATAATTTATTTCAGATGTAAGAAAGCATAACCCATTACGTTGTCTTCCTTGTCCAACCTCAACTTTTTATCATGTCATATTTTAATGAGTGCTCACAATCATAAAATATGTCCAAGATAGTATATTTATATGTGAAAACCCCTCTTTCTTTATTACTTCCTAATAATTGCAACGATGACCAAAACTATGTTTGTCAACTACCAACAACTTTTATTCATCATACTCTCTATATGTGAAGTCATTACTCTCCATAAGATCCATATTGATCTCTTTATTTCTTTTTATTCTTTCTCTTCTCTTCTCTTTTATTTTTATTCCCTCTAGATCATGGCAAGATAATCAAGCCCTTCACTCATAACTAATCTTCATTATATATAGCTCATGGACTCGATTACATAGAAGGATCATAAAGCAAAACTCAAACTAGATCATACTAAAACTTTATTCTACTAGATTAAGATATAACCAAAAGGATCGAACTAAGAAAAATGGTAAAGATAATAGTGTGATGGTGATACGATATCAGGGCACTCCCCCAATCTTGGCAGTTGCCAAGGGGAGTGCCCATACTCGTGTGTTTATGTCTCCTTCCTCGGAGGTGGTGATGATAGAGTTGTTGATGATATAGGCTTGTCGCCCATCTTCCAAGGCATAGGCTCACCATCATAGAAGGATGATCGAGTCTCTGGGATCCTCGAATCTGCAGCCAAACTCATCCTCTTGAATCTATACTCATACTCACAGTTTTGGTTTTGCAGGTCATAGATCTGGGCTTGGAGATGCCCGATTTTCTCGTGAAGCTTTAAGATGGTCTCCCCGATTTTCCTGGCATCTAGCTTGGTGTTGTTAGTGAACTCCATGATCATTATGTGGTTGGCATCGAGTCCACGTTCCACCACCTCCTTGCACTTGAAAACTTGTTGCTCCACTGCTTCAAGTCTTGTCTCCACGCTTCCGGTCCTCCTTGGTCCCTCAACATCGCGGATGTGCAGCAACCCCTCACGCATCTCGATGGTTTGAGGATGTTGCAGCACTTCCACCAGGTATGGGTTGACGACCTTCTCGAAGAACTTGTCCTTGGGGGTACTTGGAGACGTCATGGTGATCTAGATCTGTCAGAAAAACAGCTCGAAACAAAAATAGCGGATATTTGCGTGGTAAGGTGGTCAAAACCTCCGAGATATTACATAATGAATTTTTACCGACCGAAAGAAGTATCGTGCAAGAAAATGGAGTCCGGAGGGCACACGAGGTGCCCACGAGACAAGGGGCACGCCTAGGGGGTAGGGCACGCCCTCCACCCTTGTGGATGCCTCGTGTCCTTTTCGGACTGCTTCTTATTTTCCTATTTTCTTAAATATTCCAAAACGGAGAAAAATTGCTATTAGAACTGTTTTGGAGTCGGTTTACTTATCGTACCCCATACCTCTTCCTTTTCAGAGTCTAAAACGTTCTGGAAAGTGTCCCTTATGTATTCCTCCAGGGTTATGGTTTCAATAACATTAGTTTCAACATTTATGGGATTACCTAAGATATAATGTTTGATTCTTTAACCGTTCACCACCCTCGGATTTGTGACTTCGAAGTTGTTGATTTTTATGGCACCAGAACGATAGACCTCCTCGATGACGTAAGGAACTTCCCATTTAGAGAGGAGTTTTCTTGCAAAAAATCTTAAACGAGAGTTGTATACAATACATAATCACCTACATTAAACTCACATTTTTGTATCCTTTTGTCATGTCATCTTTTAACTTTTTCTTTAAACAGTTTGGCATTCTCATAGGCCTGGGTTCTCCATTCATCAAGTGAGCTAATGTCAAAAAGCCTCTTCTCATCAGCAAGTTTGAAATCATAATTGAGCTTTTTAATGGCCCAATATGCCTTATGTTCTAGTTTGAGAGCTAAGTGACAAGCTTTTCCATAAACCATTTTATATGGAGACATACCCATAGGATTTTTATATGCAGTTCTATAAGCCCATAATGCATCATCAAGTTTCTTGGACCAATTCTTTCTAGATCTATTAACAGTCTTTTGCAAAATTAATTTAAGCTCTCTATTACTCAAGTTCTACTTGACCACTAGACTGTGGGTGATATGGAGATGCAATTCTATGATTAACATCACTTAGCAAGCATTTTACGAAAAGCACCATGAATAAAATGTGAACCACCATCAGTCATTAAGTATCTAGGGACTCCAAACCTCAGAAAAATAACTTCTTTAAGCATCTTAATAGAGGTGTTATGATCAGCACTACTAGTTGGAATAGCTTCTACCCACTTAGTAACGTAATCAACAGCAACTAAAATATGTGTATACCCATTAGAGGAAGGAAACCGTCCCATATAATCAAAGCCCCAAACATCAAATGGTTCAATAACAAGTGAATAATTCATAGGCATTTCTTGATGTCTACTAATATTACCAATTCTTTGACATTCATCACAAGACGAGACAAACTTACGGGCATCCTTGAAGAGAGTAGGCCAATAAAAACCGGATTGCAATACCTTATGTGCAGTTCTATCTCCAGCATGGCGTCCTCCATAAGCTTCGGAGTGACACTTGCGTAGGATTTGTTCTTGTTCATGCTCAGGTACACAACGTCTAATAACCCCATCTACTCCTTGTTTATAAAGGTGTGGGTCATCCTATAAGTAATGTCTTAAATCATAGAAAAACTTTTTCTTTTGTTGGTATGTGAAACTAGGTGGTATAAATTTAGCAACAATATAATTAGCATAATCAGCATACCATGGAGCAGTATGAGAAGCATTTATGACAGCTAATTGTTCATCAGGAAAGCTATCATCAATAGGTAGTGGGTCATCAAGAACATTCTCTAACCTAGACAAGTTGTCTGCAACGGGGTTCTCAGCTCCCTTTCTATCAATAATATGCAAATCAAATTCTTGTAGCAGGAGAACCCATCTAATAAGTCTAGGTTTGGCATCTTTCTTTTCCATAAGATATTTAATAGTAGCATGATCAATGTGAACAGTTACTTTAGAATCAACAATATAAGGTCTGAACTTATCACAAGCAAATACAAGTGCTAAAAATTCTTTTTCAGTAGTAGCATAATTTCTCTGGGCACTGTCTAGAGTTTTACTAGCATATTGGATAATATTTAATTCCTTATCAACTCTTTGTCCTAGAACATCCCCTATAGCATAATCACTAGCATCACACATAATTTCAAAGGGTAAATTCCAATCAGGAGGCTGAACAATAGGTGCAGAAATCAAGGCTTTCTTAAGTATTTCAAATGCTTCTACACGATCATCATCAAAGACAAATGGAACATATTTTTGTAAGAGATTAGTCAGAGGCCTAGAAATTTTAGAGAAGTCCTTAATGAACCTCCTATAAATACCAGCATGACCAAGGAAACTTTGTATACCTTTATTGTCCTTAGGACACGACATCTTTTTAATAGCATCAACTTTAGCTTTATCAACTTCAATCCCTCTTTCAGAAATTTTATGCCCCAAGACAATACCTTCATTAACCATAAAGTGGCACTTCTCCCAATTCAAGACAAGATTAGTTTCTTCACATCTCTGCAAAACTCGATCGAGGTTGCTTAAGAAATCATCAAAAGAAGTTCCATATACGGAGAAATCATCCATGAAAACCTCAACAATCTTTTCACAGAAGTTGGAGAATATAGTAGTCATACATCTTTGAAAGGTAGCAGGTGCATTGCATAAACTAAAAGGCATACGTCTATAAGCGAAGGTACCGAAAGGGCAAGTAAAAGTTGTCTTTTCGTGATCCTATTTTGACACATGTATTTGAGAGAAACCAGAATAACCATCTAGAAAGCAAAAATGTGTATATTTGGATAATCTTTCTAGCATTTGATTAATAAAAGGTAAAGGGTAATGATTCTTTTTAGTAGCTTTATTTAATTTGAGGAAATCAATTACCATTCTATAACCTGTAATAATTCTTTGTGGGATCAATTCATCTTTATCATTAGGAACAACAGTAATACCTCCATTCTTAGGGACACAATGGACAAGACTTACCCACTGACTATCAGCAACGGGATAAATTATACCTGCCTCCAGAAGTTTTAGTATTTCTTTCCTTACCACTTCTTTCATCTTAGGATTTAACCGTCGTTGGTGATCAACAACCAGTTTCGCGTCTTTCTCCAATTTTATTTTGTGTTGGCATAGAGTGGGACTAATGCCCTTAAGATCATCAAGAGTAAATCCAATAGCAATAACATGATATATCTTTTTTCTCATCAAGATAAGCATATTTAAGAGTATCAGGTAATGGTTTAAGCTCAAACACGGGATCACCCTTGGGTGGAGGAGGATCCCCTAGGATTTCAATAGGCAAGTTGTGTTTCAAAATAGGTCCCTGTTTAAAGAATACTTCATCTATTTCCCTTCTTTCATTCATAATCATATCATTTTCATGATCGAGCAAATATTATTCTAAAGGATCATTAGGAGGCACGGCAATTGAAGTAAGACCAATAATTTCATCTTTCTAGGCAATTCTTCATCATGGGGTTGTCTATGAAATTTAGCAAAATTGAACTCATGAGATGTCGGAGTAATGGGCCACGGGTAGGCTAACCCAGGCCCAGAACCTTTCAAGACATCGGGGTAGGCTGCACCCCTCAAGACCCTAGGACGAAGAGCCGCCTTCTAAGAGTCGCCTGTGAGGCAGCCGACTGCCCACTCGCGACCGAGTCCCGAGGACGACTTCAGGATGAGCCGACTCCTGACTGGCGACTTCCAGGGAAGCCGGCCATGGGAGTCGGCCCGCGACGCCAACAACCCCCATGCCCTCATAAAGAGGGACGGGACAGGGAGTGGCCACAGTAAGGTCCACTCCCACCCTTTTCCAAGGGCAGGTGTGGCCACAGTACGCCGTACCAGCGGAGATCTCCGCCAGGCGCGACACTGTTGCCATGCCGGCCCTGACATCAGCCCCAGAGGGCGGAGTCCTGTGCCCATGACGGCCTGCCGGTACGACCCAGGGACGATGGGTCCCACTAGTCGGCGGGCGTACGGAAGACGGTGAGAGTGCCACCAGTCGGCCCAGTTGGGAGTCGGCCGGCCCCTCCCACGGGCCCCGCGCGCCATTAACCAGACGCGACAGGGAGTGGCCACAGTGATCGCCCGCCAGACGGTGGAGCTGTCGCCACGACCCCATGACCGAGCCCGCATCATTAGAGGCACGGCTACAGTAATCTACAGCCGGCAAGACCCTCCCCCGGTGGACGCGGCCTGTCGGCTCCATACCGAGCCAGTCGGCGGGGCCCACCAGTCGGCGAGGCCCACCAGTCGGCGGGCCCCAAGAGTCGGCAGATAAGACAGCGACCAGAGAGACTGACGGCTGGGCCCGCATCCAGCCGGATTACCATTGTACCCCTAGGGGGTAGGCCTATATAAACCCCCTAGGGCACCCATGCAAAGGGTTGGAATCCATTAGCACTAGACCAGATCATATAGGAAGGAGAGAGCTAGCCTTGCCTTCTCCTACCTCCAGGAAACAGCTCAAGGAGCAACCCTGTACACACTTTGCCATAGTGATCATGCAGAGACCCCGCAGAGCACCAGTAGGGGTATTATCTCCACGGAGAGTCCCGAAGCTGGGTAAGATTCGTCGGCGTGCATGCCTTCGCCTTATCCCGTTTCCAGGCACCGGCGACGTTCTACTTGCCCCCACCATGATAAGCCATCCTTTGGCATATGTTGCACCCAAACCCCGACATTTGGCGCCCACCATGGGGCCTGGTGCACCGTCGTCCAGAGACCTGCTCTGGACGGGAACCCTTTTCCTCCCTGGCGAGCGCAGCCAGCCCGGCACGCCAGACAGAGTTTGCGTCAACGTGCTGCACGGCGCTGAGATCGCCTGCGCAGCCAGCTGCCTCGCCGATCTTGTCGGCGAGGTTCGCCTCTCCGACGAGTCTGCATCCGATGTAGGCACGGGCGGCCCCGAGAGCCTCCTCGCGGGCCTCCTTGACCAACTCCATGTCGCCGGCGAGCCTGCCGTGGACTTGGAGTCTGTAGGCTCCAAGTCCCGATGCTGGTCGACTCCGACACCGCATCGCTCGACGCGTTCCCCACCAACATGGTGGTCTACGATGAGCCGCTCCCTCGCGCGGAGAGCTACGGAAGCACCGTCACAGAGGTGTTCGTCATCGGTCATGACGAGCCTCCCGGCGGAGGAGCGCATGACCCACTTGGCGCAGCATTGCAAGACCTGACCGCGCCCATTCCGGAAGACGCTGACGCAGAAACGTTGGAGGCGCGCCGCCTCCAGCTCGTCGAAGGCGCGAAGAAGCTGGCTAGCATGAGACGCTTGTCAGAAGCCTACCAGCGTGAGATGGATCGCGCTGTAGGTGGCTCGCCAGCCCCAACTGGGCCCAGCCGCCTAGGCGCGGTCCAGCAGCGCGGCGTGGCCATCGCCAACCTATTCGGGGCAAATCGCCCTGTATACGCCACGCCTGCGGAGAACATTTGAGCCGCCCAGGCGGCGGCGGACGAGCTGGACAACTTCGAGGGCGAAGAGCGCCGCCTGATGACGGAGCGAGTCCAGTGGCTCCTCGATGCGGCTGCCACGCAGAACGAGGCCGGCTGCCGCACAGAGGCGCCGCGGCGACAAAACGACGACCCGCCTCCACGCCGAGACCAAGGCGCGACGTCTCGGACACCGACTAGCGGTGCCCGCGGAAGAAAAGACAAGGATCCGATTGTCAGCTGCAGTCGGACTCGCGTTACCATAGAGCGCGACCAAGACGGCCGCCCAAGAGCAGTAGAACGATGGGACGACTGTCCGCCTCCTCCTCCTCGCAAGGAAAGGCGAGTCTCCCCCCGCCTGTTGACAATCCGACTCTCGGCGACCACCTTGTCCGCCGAGAGGGAGTCGGAGAAAACGACGCCCGCCACCGGATCGACCGACTTCACCGATCCCTGGCGCTGGAAGAAGAAGACAAGTTGGGTCCGCCTTGTTTTGGGCCCCGCATTCGAGACGAGCCCTTTCCCAAAGGGTTCACGCTCCCAAGAGACACGCCCAAGTACACCGGCTCCGTGAAGCCGGAGGACTGGCTGATTGACTACTCCACGGTCGTCAACATAGCGAACGGCAACAAGCGTGTTGCCATAAAATACGTTCCGCTCATGCTTCAGGGCACGGCCCAGACATGGCTGAACAGCCTGAAGCCCCGCAGCATCAACAGCTGGGTCGATTTCACCGATGCATTCATCTGCAACTTCACAAGCACGTACAAGCATCCTCCCAAGCCTCGACAGCTTTCCTTGTGCGTGCAAGGCCCCAACGAGTCGACTCGCGACTACCTCACGAGTTGGGCTGAGCTCCGGAACTCTTGTGAGGGCGTGCACGAGGTGCAGGCTATCGAGTACTTCACCGCCAGGTGCAAAGAAGGCACCCTCCTCAAGCACAAGCTCCTCTGCGACGAGCCAGAAACCCTCGACGAGCTGCTGATCATAGCAGACAAGTATGCCACGGCTGACTCCTCCATGAAGGCGGAGATTCAAGTTAGTGCGACTGGCAAAGTGGCCCCTCAGGCTCCTAGAACTCCGGCTCGAGATGCCAGTCGGCGACAACAGTAGAGCGACCACAAGCGCAAGGCCCCGCAGCCGGCTTCCAGCAGCCGACAGGTGGTGACAGTCGAAGACTAGCAGCCGGATGGGCAGCCTCCACTCAAGCGACAGAAAGGCGGCAAGCCCAACTGGTTGCCGGCTTTCTCACACGAGTAGACTCTGGATGGTCCTTGCAAGTTCCACAGCAGCGCAAAGCCATCGAATCACACCACCCGGAAGTGCCACTGGCTCACCAGGATCGCCAAAGGAGACGGCCTCCTGCCTCCCCCGCCTGCTGGGCAGCCGCCTCCGCCTCCGCCCCAGCAGCCGGCTGTCAGGCCAGTCGGCGCAGTACAAGATGAGTACCCCGAAGAGCATGGAGCCTACGTGGTATTTACCATCGTGGCTGATGATCGACGCAGCAGGCGGCTGCAGCAGCAAGAGGTGAATGCAGTAGCATCAGAGACACCAGAATTCATGCACTGGTCCGAGAAGCCTATCAGCTGGAGCAGAGCTGATCACCCAGAGGTGATGCCGAGTCCGGGCTCTTATGCCTTGGTCTTGGATGCCACCTTTGCCACGGATAGACGAGCTGCTCGTTTCTCGCGAGTTCTGATAGACGGAGGCAGCAGCATCAACATCCTGTACAAGGACACCATGGAGAAGTTGGGAATCAAGCAAAGGCAGTTTCAGAATAGCCGGACTGTGTTCTACGGCATTGTTCCCGGGCTTTCCTGCTCACCAATCGGCAAGATCCTGATTGACGTCCTCTTTGGAGACAAAGATCACTTCCGCCGAGAGTCAGTTTGGTTTGAGGTGGTGGATCTCGAGAGCCCATACCATGCATTACTTGGCTGAACTGCCCTGGCCAAGTTCATGGCGGTCCCCCACTACGCTTACCTTAAGATGAAAATGCCTAGTTCCAAGGGGATTCTGACCGTAGCCGGCGACTACCGGAAGTCGTTTGCCTATGCGGCTGAAAGTAGTCGGTTGGCCGAGTCCCTGGTGATCGCGGCCGAGAAGCGGCTCCTTGACCGGGTTGTGGCGATGGCCGGTAAGCAGCTAGAGGTGTCGCCTAACCCAAGGAGTCGAAGGCTGAGGGTTCGTTCAAGCCGGCCAAAGAGACAAAGAAGATACCCTTGGACTCGGAGCACCCAGAGAGGTACGCTATCATAGGCACAAACCTCGACAGCAAATAGGAAGGCGAGCTCGTCGATTTCCTCCATGAGAATCAGGACATCTTCGCATGGTCCCCCAAAGACATGCCAGGTGTACCGACGGAATTCGCCGAGCATAAGTTACATGTCCGATCTGATGCAAAGCTAGTCAGGCAGCCCTTGCACCGCCTATTAGAAGAAAAGAGAAGAGTTTTCGGAGAAGAGATAGCCCGACTCCTAGCCGCCGGCTTCATTATGGAAGTATTCTTTCCAGAGTGGCTAGCCAACCCGGTCCTGGTACTAAAGAAGAACAAGCAGTGGCGAATGTGTATTGACTACACAAGCCTCAACAAGGCTTGCCCCAAGGACCCGTTTGCTTTGCCGAGAATTGATCAGGTGATAGACTCCACAGCCGGATGCGAGATGTTGAGCTTCTTAGATGCATATTCAGGATATCACCAGACCAAGCTGAACCCGGTTGACAGACTGAAGACCGCCTTCATCACACCGTTTGGAGCCTTCTGCTACCTGACCATGACGTTCGGCTTGAGGAATGCCGGCGCCACCTTTCAGCGTTGCATGCAGAAATGCCTCCTCAAGCAACTCGGCAGAAACGCCCATGTCTACGTGGACGATGTGGTGGTGAAGACGGAGAAGCATGGAACACTGCTGGAAGACCTCAAGGAGACCTTTGAGAACCTGCGCCGATTCCAGATCAAGCTCAACCCTGAGAAGTGCATCTTCGGAGTACCAGCCGGCCAACTCCTTGGCTTCCTGGTCTCTGAACGCGGCATAGAGTGCAACCCTGTAAAGATCAAGGCCATTGAGAGGATGGAGGTACCCAGCCGACTGCTGGACGTGCAAAAATTCACTGGCTGCTTGGCGTCCATCAGCCGATTCATCAGTCGGCTGGGCGAGAAAGCTCTCCCCTTATACCAGCTCATGAAGAAGACCACTTTTTTCGAGTGGAACCACAAGGCGGACGAAGCTTTTCTCCAGTTGAATAAGATGTTGACTACTCCACCCGTTCTGGCGGCTCCGACTCCTAAGGAGCCATGCTCCTATACATCGCCGCCACCAGCCGGGTAGTCAGCATAGTCATTGTAGTGGAACGCAAGGAGGAAGGCAAGGCACTACCTGTCCAGAGACCGGTATATTACCTGAGCGAAGTGTTGTCGACCTCCAAGCAGAACTACCCCCACTACCAGAAGATGTGCTACGGCGTGCACTTTGCCGCCAAGAAATTGAAGCCTTACTTTCAAGAGCATCCAATCACTGTGGTCTGCACGGCCCCACTTGCCGAGATCATCAGAAGCCGAGATGCTTCTGGTTGAGTGGCCAAATGGGCCATAGAGTTGGCTCCCTACACCATCTACTACCAGCCCCGCACCGCCATCAAGTCACAAGCACTGGCCGACTTCCTCGTCGACTGGGCCAAGACCCAGTACCTACCACCAGCGCCTGACTCCACCCATTGGCGGATGCATTTCGACGGCTCCAAGATGCGCACCGGCTTGGGAACCGGCGTTGTCCTCACTTCTCCTAAAGGCGACAAGCTCAAATACGCACTGCAAATCCACTTTGCCACCTCCAACAACGTCGCCGAATACAAGGCGCTCATTCACGGGCTCCGGCTTGCCAAAGAACTTGGCATTCGTCGGATCCTGTGTTATGGCGACTCCGACTTAGTGGTCCAGCAGTCGTCTGGCGACTGGGACGCCAAAGATGCAAACATGGCGAGTTACCGTTTCCTCGTGCAGCAACTCAGTGGATATTTCGAGGGGTGCGAGTTCCTCCATGCATGTGCCAAGAAACGACAACGACCAAGCAGACGCCCTGGCACGAATCGGCTCTACCCGCCAAGCAATACCATCCAGCGTCGCCCTTCAGCGCCTCCTCAAGCCGTCTGTCAAGCCTTCACCAGAATCAGACTCCATCTTTGTGCCGGCTCCCCCGAAGAAGTCGGATCCGACTCCAGAGCCCCAGCAGACGGTACGAGGATTTTGGCAGATGGCTCCAAAGCCGCCACAGTCGAAGCCGGCCCAGGGACTACAGAACCCGCCCCGGGGACTGCGGCGGCCAGCCCAAAGACTCCAGAACTCGGCCGAGGGCTGCATCAGCCGGCCCGGAGACTTCATTAATCCAGCAAGCGGTTACTGACTCCAGCCCGCCGCCTCCCAGCCCAGCCGCCCTCGTCCAAGTCGCAGTTCTGGCAGTCGAAGAAATAGCAGCACCCTCATGGGCCCAGCCCATCCTCAAATTCCTGGTGAGCAAAGAGCTGCCGACTGATGAGACCTTAGCTCGGCAAGTACAACGCTGAGCGGAAGCCTACACCATAGTCAACAGAGAGCTGGTCAGGCGCAGCGTCACTGGTGTCTACCAGCGCTGCGTAGAGCCAGAGCAAGGCCAAGCAATTCTCAAAGACATCCATCAAGGCGAGTGCGGCCACCATGCGGCTTCAAGAGCACTCGTCGCCAAAGCCTTCCGACACGGTTTCTTTTGGCCAACGGCCTTAGAAGAGGCCAAGGAATTGGTCCAAAAATGCAAAGGGTGCCAGAAGTTCCGCTCCAAGCCGCATCAGCCGGCTTCTGCACTCAAGACCATCCCCATTGCCTGGCCCTTCGCAGTTTGGGGCCTAGACATGGTGGGACCATTCAAGACGGCACGAGGTGGCCTAACTCACTTACTTGTCGCGGTGGACAAGTTCACCAAGTGGATAGAAGCGAAGCCAATCAAGAAACTGAATGGTCCGACTGCCGTGACTTTCATCTCCGACATCACAATTCGGTACGGCGTACCACACAGCATCATCACCGACAACGGCACGAATTTTGCCAAAGGCGCCTTGGCCCGTTTCTGCGCGACACAGGGCATCCGACTGGACCTAGCGTCCGTCGCCCATCCACAGTCAAACGGCCAGGTGGAGCGAGCAAACGGCCTCATCCTGTCCGGCATCAAGCCCCGACTGGTCGAGCCTCTGGAGCGCTCGGCTGGCTGCTGGCTCGATGAGTTGCCAGCCGTCCTCTGGAGTCTGCGCACGACTCCAAACAAGTCAACCGGCTTCACGCCTTTCTTCCTCGTCTACGGTGCTGAAGCCGTCATCCCAACGGACATAGAGTTCGATTCCCCGCGAGTCACCATGTACACCGAGGAAGAAGCAGAAGAAGCACGTCAAGACGGCGTCGATCTGCTGGAAGAGGGCCGGCTGTTGGCACTCAGCCGGTCCAGCATCTACCAGCAGAGCCTGCGCAGATACTACAACAGGAAGGTCAGGCCGAGATCTTTCCAAGAGGGCGACCTTGTGCTCCGACTGATCCAGCGAACAGCCGGCCAGCACAAGCTGTCTGCGCCTTGGGAAGGCCCCTTCATCATCAGCAAAGTGCTGGGCAACGACTCCTACTACCTGATCGACGCTCAGAAGCCCCGAGCACGCAAGAGGGACGACTCCGGCAAAGAGACAGAGCGGCCATGGAATGCAAATCTCCTCCGAAAATTTTACAGTTAAACGCAGTATGTATCACGCTACCTTTTGTATTAAAAGTACCAAGACTTCGCCCCCCCCCCCGAGAAGAGCTCGGGGACTGCCCTCTTTTATCTATATGATAAGAATTATGCCTTCGAGTATATTACTCTTTGTTATGCCGCTTGGCACCGGGTTCGACTAGTCGGCCCGGGGACTTGCCGCCCTGCGCTATGAAATGCTTCCTGCAGCCGGACAAGTAGTGTGTGGCGCCTAAGCCGTCTCCTGTCAGAAGCCGCAGCTCGCAGAGCGACTGTCTGGTGGGCAGGAGTAAGGAAGAATGGGCGTCCACATGAAAAATGGCTAAGGACTCAAAGCATAAACATAGCTTAAAGCCGGCTTCCAGCCTTTTTTCGCAAACCGACTCTTGAACAGTCGGCTTGCCGCCTTCTATCCGACTTGCTAAACAACTCTAAAACGGCTAAGTACCTGCCTTCCCAAAGTGACCAAGAATTTGATCCAGCAGCAGTCCGCAGAGCGGCTGTCCGACTGACAAAGACGGCAACTGAGGGAAGGCGGCAAAGGAAAAAGCCAAAGAAGCAATGAGCAAGAAAAGATAGAAGTCAGATGAATATTTACATAACAAAGGCCCTTGCCCGGATCTTCGAGCAGAATTTCAAAATACACCCCGCGGGTGGAATTGTGTGAATTAACGAGTTCTTCAAAGATTATTAAAGCAGATAAAACAAAGATAAGGTGGCAGCCTAGGAGGCAGCAGACGGGTTCGGAGGATCGGAGGCGACGGCGGTGTCGGATGTCGGGGCGGCCGGCTGGGCGGTCTCGGCTCGATCACCTCCGGCGGCAGTTGGCTCGGGCGGCCACGGCTCGTTGCTGGAGGCGCAGTCGAGCTGAGGCTGGCCGTCCGCTCCGTCTTCCAGTGCCTCCGTCTCGCTTCCATCCTCCGCCTCGTCTTCCTCCTCGACGCTCGAGCCGATCACCTCCGTCGAGTCCTCGCCGTAGTCTGGGTTCATCCCAAACCACTCCGGCGGTACCTCCCCGCCATCTTCAGCCCGCTCGGGGACAAAGATGCTGGTATCGGTGTACTCGGCAATCGCTGCCACGCGCTTGACAAGGGCGTCTTCCGCGGCTGCCAGCTTCGGCTGGGCCTCTGACCGGAGTGTGGCCAGCCGGTCTAGGTCCAGCCCCTGATACCACGCCTTGACGAATTCCAAGGCTCGGTGCGCTCCAGCCCGGGCCGAGGAACCCTTCCAGGCCTCAAGACGACCAGTCGCGACCTCCAGCCAGTCGGCAGTCCGGCGGGGGTGCGCGGAGCCTGCACGTCTGGCCATAGGGCGGCGATCGCTTGGGCGCCGACACATTGAAGCCGGTGCAACATCCGGTGGGCCGGCCGCAGACGAGCCCCAATGCTCAGAATATGCTCGTCAAGGGTCCGGGGGCGTCGGCGGTGATCTCCGCGCCATATGCCCTCCGCTCCTTGCGGTCAGCCTCGATAGCTTGAATGGCGGCCTGCGAGTGGCCGGGGAAGAAGTCTGCCAAGACGGAAAGAATGAAGAACAAGTCAAAAAACCAGGAGTCGGCTCGACCTATAGTCGGTGGCTCGAAGAAGAAAAGCAAAGAAGCTCACCGTCGACGAGGTCCTCGATCTCGTGGAAGCCAGAGGCCAGCATTGCCTCCTTGTCAGTCCAGGAGGAGCGCTCGCTCGCGAACTCAGCCAGGAGGGCGGCCTCCTCTTCTTCCGCCTCCTTCTGCGACTTCTTAAGCAGCTCCTTCTGCTCTGCCAATTGTGCGGCCAGCAGATCGCGCTCTGCGGCGAGCTTGCTGCACTCCTCCCCCTTGGCGCGCAACGCGGTGTTGGCTTCGCTCAGCTGCTGTTGAAGAGTGGCGTTGGCCTCTGAAGAGAAATAAGAAAGAAGGTGTTAAGTCATCAACAAAGAAGGTCGCCGGGGAGATCCGGCCCGACTGCTCAGCAGTCGGCCCGAATCTCGGGACTACAGCCCGCGGGTGCGCCAGCGCGCCCCCGCAAAGAAGAAAAAGGACTCACTCCGGCTCTCCGGCAAATCAGCGGTCCGCTTGCCCAGCTCTTCAACATTGCGGTTGAAGGCGGTGACACGCAGGTTGTGATAGTCCTGCAACAAGTATTTCAGACAAAAGTTAGTACCCGGAACTCACCAATTGGAGTTCCGGGCCGCCTGCTCAGCAGCCGGCCCGAAACTCGGGGACTACACCCAGTGGGTGCGCTGGCGCGCCCCCACAGAGAGGAACAAGAAAACAAAGACAAAGGAGAAAGCATACCCGGATGGCTGCCCGCGACGCCAGGTGCGCCTTGGTGCAGTTTTGGATAGTGTCGCTCTCAGCTCGCACCTTTGTCTGGACATCCAGAAGGGCATGGTTCAGCGGGCCCGTGCCGCCTCCTCGCACCCACCCAATGGGCGCGGCGCTCGTCGCTTCGGCGTCTGGATCGTCGAGCTGGCGGTGCCGGTCTCCAAGGGGCGTGGCGCCGAAGTCGCCTTCTCAAGACAGCGGCGCGTTGGCGAGCCACTTGAAGGAGTAGCCTTGCCACGGCCTCGTCTTCAGTCGGCAGCAAGGGCGGGTCCGCCGGCTGTTTGCCTTGCATGCTCCTAGACGGCGGTGGGGGCGGCGGTGGCGGCACGACCTCGTCCGGCATGGAGGCGTCGCCGCCGCCCTCTCTCCATGATCGGGAACTCGCCGCCGGCTTCCCTGACTGCCCCGTGAACTCCGGGGCGGCGGCGCAGAGTTCAGAGGGTGACGAGTACCGCCGACCGCCGGTGCGCGACTTCCTTAGCCTGCCGCCTTGCCGCGATGGCGGCCTCGGCCTCCTCCAGCTTTTTTAGGGCGAAGGCCTCCGCCTTCTCGGCCTCCGCTTTCTCCAGGCGAGCGGCCTCTTCCTCCTCGCGCTTCTCCTGCGCGTTCTGCTCCGTCGCCTCCCGGAGGTCGGCGGCGGGGTCAATCCACCGAGTAGTGGCAGACGTCTCCGCCGACCCCATAACGGAGGCGGCGGCAACCCTCTCAAGAGTGAGGGGAGCCCTGAAGCAAGGGAAGCATATGAAAGACTCAGACAACATCAACAAAGAGAAAATAAAGATAAGGGACGGAGGCGCTTACGCAGAGACCAGCGGCGGCTTCTTCACATCCTTGTGAAAGCGGTTGGCTTTCGCGGCCGCCTCTTCCCGCTTGGTCGCGGCGGCCGCTCCCTTAAAATTCTTCGACCGGCCACCAAGTGTACTCAGCCCGGCCCGGCACTTCTTCGCGCCGCCTTGAGCGTCCAAGACGGTGGAGGAACTCGCGCTTGGCTGGCCAGCCTTTGGCTGGTGACGCGGGGTGACTTCCCCCTCAGCATCGTCATCAGGCCAATCGGCAAAAGTTGCCGTAGGCCTGGAGCCGCCTGCTTCTCCTCCTCCTCCCTCGGCGTCGGCCTCCATGGCCACCGCCCCCAAGTCAGGATCCTCGACGTCGCTCTCCGCCCGATCGGGGACAAACTGACGAGCCGGCCCCGTGCTGCCGGCCGAAGGAGGGACGAGAGGGTTCTGATTCAAAACAAAAACGGTCAGACTGGACAAGTCGGACTTGGCAACAAAAGAAACAGAAGAAGAAGGAAGATGACTTACAATAGGTGGGGGGTTGGCGCGTGAGTACGGCTCCTTGCCGAACCGCGAATCCACCGAGAGACCGCAGTTCACGGTATAGTTCACCGTGTCTGCCACCTCCGCGTGAGGCATGTCCATGGAGCACATCCGACTCGGGTCTCGATGACCGCTCATCTGG
This sequence comes from Triticum aestivum, assembly GCF_018294505.1. Taxonomy (NCBI): domain Eukaryota; kingdom Viridiplantae; phylum Streptophyta; class Magnoliopsida; order Poales; family Poaceae; genus Triticum; species Triticum aestivum. The sequence goes on along the minus strand of NC_057803.1, from coordinate 165,160,357 downwards.
CAGATCAGGTGACGTCGGCCTTGGAGTGGGAGGACTCGGCGCGCCACGAAGGCGGCCAGCAAGTCGGCCCCGGTCAAGCCCTCCGACTGCGTCAGCACTCGGAGTCGCGCGACGACGGCAGCACCAGCAGGAGACAACGTCTTGGCTCGGTGTGACCAGCTGGGGAGCCTTCCAGCCGGCGCGCCGGCTTCGTAAGCCGGCAGGTTGACCCAGTCACCTTCTGGGGCGACATTCTTCACATAAAAATAGGACCGCTGCCACATCTTCACTGACTTAATCAGTGCGATGGCGGGAAGCGGATTGTCGGCCACTGATCTCCGCATCGCGATAAACGCACCGCACTGGGCCGGCACGCGCGGCGACGTGTGTGCCGAGCTTGGACTGGAAGAACTCACCCCAGAGCTCGATGGTGGGGAGAACTCCGAGGAAACCTTCGCACAAGGTGGCGAAGGCAGCCAGCAGCACCACCGTGTTCGGAGTAAGGTGGTGCGGCTGGAGCCCGTGGAACTCCAAGAAGGAGTGGAAGAACCCGCTCGCCGGCAGCCCCAGGCCGCGCATAAGGTGCGAGCGGAATATGACCCGCTCGCCCTCCTCCGGCGCCGGCGATATTTCCCCCTCCAGCGCGAGGCAGACCCGCACTAAGCCCCTGCCGGACAGCCGCTGTGTCTTGCGGAGGTTCTTGACGTCGTCGTCATCGACCTCGGAGCCGTCCCACACTCCAGAGCACACAGCAGGAGGTGCGGCGGCGGAGGAAGAGCTCATTGCTGCGGGCGCGGCGTGGTTCGGAGCAGCAGCGGTGAAAGGAAGAAGAAGCAAGAAGGAGCGAAAGGGAGTAGGAGGATGGGCGCGCGTGCTTCGCCGCCCCCCCTCCCCCCGCCTACTTGTAGGCTCGTGGGCTGAGAAGCCGAGGGGGTAGTCGTGGGATTAACTGCGCCCAGGACCCCACGACCCCCACGATTTACCACACGAAGTTACTGCGTGCAATAACCGCGCGAGAACCCCAACCGTCCGCACGGCCACAACGGATATATAAGTAGTAGGAACAACATGATCAACATTATAAGTGATAGTCTTTTCTTCAACTTTAATAGGTGCAACTACTTTTACTTCAATGGGAGGATTATATTTAAACCACTTATCCTTAGGGAGATCAACATGAGTAGCAAAGGATTCACAGAAAGAAGCTACTATCTCAGAGTCAAGTCCATATTTAGTACTAAATTCACGGAAAACATCGGTATCCATAAAAGATTTAACACAATCAAACTTGGGTGTTATACCTGACTCCTTACCTTCGTCGATATCCCAATCTTCATAGTTGCGTTCAATTCTTTCCAATAAATCCCATTTGAATTCAATAGTCTTCATCATAAAAGATCCAGTACAAGAAGTATTGAGCATGGAGCGATTATTAAGAGAAAGACGAGCATAAAATTTTGAAGAATAATTTCTCTTGAGAGCTCATGATTGGGGCATGAATAGAACATTGACTTAAACCTCCCCCAAGCTTGAGCGATCCTTTCTCCTTCGTGAGGCCAAAAATTATATATATAATTACGATCACAATTAACTAGATGCATAGGCTAAACTTCTGATGAAATTCCAATTTCAATCGGTTGTAGTTCCATGATCCCATATCATCACATAACCTAAACCATGTCAATGCCTTTACCTTCAAAGATAAAGGGAAGACCTTCTTATTGATAACATCCTCGGGCATACCTGCAAGCTTAAATAATCCACAGACTTCATCCACATAGATTAGGTGCAAATCAGGATATAATGTTCCATCACCTGTGAAAGGATTAGCTAGAAGTTTCTCTATCATACCTGAAGGAATTTCAAAGTAAACATTTTCAATAGGTTCAGTAGGTTGAGGAGTGATACGTCTCCAACATATCTATAATTTATGAAGTTTTCGTGCTATTATATTATCTGTTTTGGATGTTTATGGGCTTACTAAACACTTTTCTATTATTGGGACTAACCTATTAACCCAGAGCCCAGTGCCAGTTTCTGTTTTTTCCCTTGTTTCAGTGTTCCGTAGAAAAGGAATATCAAACTGAATGAAACCTTCGGGAGAGTTATTTTTGGAATGGAAGCAATCCAGAAGACTTGGGGTGTACGTAAGGGAAGCAACGAGGAAGGCATGAGGCAGGGGGCGCCCACCCCCTGGGCGCGCCCTCCACCCTCGTGGGCCCCTCATGGCTCCCCTGATGTATTTATTCCTCCTATATATACCAATATATCCTAAAACCATCGGGGAGCACAATAGATCGGGAGTTCCGCCGCCACAAGCCTCCGTAGCCACCAAAAAGCAATCTAGACCCGTTCCGGCACCCTGCCGGAGGGGGAACCCCTCACCGGTGGCCATCTTCATCATCCCGGCACTCTCCATGACGAGGAGGGAGTAGTTCTCCCTCGGGGCTGAGGGTATGTACCAGTAGCTATGTGTTTGATCTTTCTCTCTCTCGTGTTCTTGAGGTGATACGATCTTGATGTATCGCGAGCTTTGCTATTATAGTTGGATCTTATGATGTTTCTCCCCCTCTACTCTCTTGTAATGGATTGAGTTTTCCCTTTGAAGTTATCTTATCGGATTGAGTCTTTAAGGATTTGAGAACACTTGATGTATGTCTTGCGTGGGATACACGTGGTGACAATGGGGTATTCTATTGATCCACTTGATGTATGTTTTGGGGATCAACTTGCGGGTTCCGCCCATGAACCTATGCATAGGGGTTGGCACACGTTTTGGTCTTGACTCTCCGGTAGGAACTTTGGGGCACTCTTTGAAGTACTTTGTGTTGGTTTGAATAGATGAATCTGAGATTGTGTGATGCATATCGTATAATCATACCCACGGATACTTGAGGTGACATTGGAGTATCTAGGTGACACTAGGGTTTTGGTTGATTTGTGTCTTAAGGTGTTATTCTAGTACGAACTCTATGATAGATTGAACGGAAAGAATAGCTTCATGTTATTTTACTACGGACTCTTGAATAGATCGATCAGAAAGGATAACTTTGAGGTGGTTTTGTACCCTACAATAATCTCTTCGTTTGTTCTCCGCTATTAGTGACTTTGGAGTGACTCTTTGTTGCATGTTGAGGGATAGTTATATGATCCAATTATGTTATTATTGTTGAGGGAACTTGCACTAGTGAAAGTATGAACCCTAGGCCTTGTTTCAACACATTGCAATACCGTTTGTGCTCACTTTTATCATTATTACCTTGCTGTTTTTATAATTTCAGATTAGAAAAACCTATATCTACCTTCCATATTGCACTTGTATCACCATCTCTTTGCCGAACTAGTGCACCTATACAATTTACCATTGTATTGAGTGTGTTGGGGACACAAGAGTCTCTTTGTTATTTGGTTGCAGGGTTGCTTGAGAGAGACCATCTTCATCCTACGCCTCCCACGGATTGATAAACCTTAGGTCATCCACTTGAGGGAACTTTGCTACTGTCCTACAAACCTCTGCACTTGGAGGCCCAACAACGTCTACAAGAAGAAGGTTGTGTAGTAGACATCAAGCTCTTTTCTGGCGCCGTTGCCGGGGAGGTCAGTGCTTGAAGGTATATCTTTAGATCTTGCAATCGAATCTTTGTGTTTCTTGTTTTAGCACTAGTTTAGTTCGTAAAAGAAAATTACAAAAAAATATGGAATCGAGTTTGCCTCATACGCTTCCTCTTTTTAATATGTTTCGTGAGTATGATGGAAAGGAAAATTGTGCCAAAGTGTTAGAAGAAGAATGCATTAAAATGTTTGGCACTAAATATTTGAATGATGACCATGATTGCAATGTTATTAGTATGACCTCTTTGAATATCCATAGTACTAATGATGATTGCACTAGTCATGATGAGAATGTCTCTTATAAGCATGTCGATTTTTGTGGAGTGCATAGAGTTTGCAAGTACACACCAATTAGGGAAGATAGATTTTGCAAGAGGCATAAGTACTTAGAAACTAAATGGTTGCAAGAAATGCTAGATGTTTGTGCTGAAAATTTAAATTTTCTTAGCCGTACTTGTGAACTTTGCATTGAACATGGTCATTTAACCATCCGATTGAAATTGTTTCATGATCTAATCGTTTCCAAAAATTGCGATGACTTGATTTCCCTTGCACATCATAATGAACTTAGTTTGTTTATGGGTTATGAAGAAATGAAACGTATAACTAACTATCTTCCAGTATTTGCCCGTGATAAACTTCTTGGTTTTGATCTAGAGGAAATTTATATGTATTGTGCGGTGAATTGTATTGAAAATCCTTATATTGCCAATTACATAAAGAAAAGAAAACAAATAGAAGATGAAGAGAATACTAATGAAAGGGAAGAGACTTCCCAATATCCTCCTATTATTTCTTATGATGAATCAGGTAACGAGGAGGGAGCCTTCTATTCAACCAATCTCATTAATAAGGAGCTCCAAAAAGAGGGTTGAACCCACATATGATGTGAAGAAGAAAAATAAAAGACAGAGAAGCAAAGGTAGAAAGGTATCCCTCCCAAATTATGTTGCTCCTACTACTCATTGTGATGATGATAATTGCTATACTATTGGTGCTATCCATACTATTAACGATGAGAGTGATTATGCTTATGATATGAAAAGGCCTAAGCTTGGGGATGCTATGTTTGATGAGAATGACATATTTGAGAATATATTTTCTGAAATTCATGTTTGTCCCAAGCTTTGGGATGCTATGTTTAATGAAGATGATATTTCTAGTCTCCCAAGTTTTGATATACAAATCTATTATGATGATAGCATGCCTCCTACTTATGATGATTATATTGATGAAAGTGGGTTTGGAAGAGTGTCAACTTTAGGAAGTAGTAATCCCACTATTTTGGAGGATGTTGAATCTTATTGTGATAATTATGAAAGTGGATTTGTAGATGTCATGACTTTATTTAGTAATGATTCCACTATCTTGGAAGAGATTTCAATCGATTATGATGAGAACAAAGTTGCTACTTATGATGATTATTGTGATGAAACTTATGCTATAAAAAGTAGTGATGATTATATTTATAAAACTTGTCATGATTATGATTACCTCTCTTCTGAACATTACTCTTTTAATGTGGAAACAATTTATAGTATTCAAGTCCCTTACGATACTCCCACTATTATTCATGAGAAGAATTTTGCTTGTGTGGAGAGTAATAAAATTTCTGTGCTTTTAGATTATGAAAAGAATGCTTTAGGTGCTGGTTATATTGTTGAATTCATTCATGATGCTACTGAAAATTATTATGAGGTAGGAACATATGCTTGTAGGAATTGCAATAATATCAAGTTTCCTCTCTATGTGCTTAAAGTTTTGAAGTTATGCTTGTTTTGCCCTCCTATGCTAGTTGATTATTGTTCCCATAAGTTGTTTTCTCACAAAATCCCTATGCATAGGAAGTGGGTTAGGCTTAAATGTTCTAGTTATATTCTTCATGATGCTCTCGTTATGTTTCAATTCTTATCTTTTATGTGAGCATCATTGAAATCATCATGCCTAGCTAGGGGCATTAAACGTCAGCGCTTGTTGGGAGGCAACCCAATTTTATTTTTGTCCCTTGATTTTTGTTACTGTTTAGTAATAAATAGTTCATCTATCCTCTTTTTAGATGTAGTTTATGTTTTAATTAGTGTTTGTGCCAAGTAGAACCTTTGGGAAGACTTGGGGAAAGTATTTGCGATCATGCTGTAAAAAATAGAAACTTTAGCGCTCATGAGATTTGCTACCATTTTTTATTGGAGAGTGATATTTAGTTAATTCTTTTTGAATATGATTAATAGATAAATTCCTCACGTCCATCAGTTTATTTTAGAATTTTTGGGGTTCCAGAAGATTGCGTTAGTTACAGATTACTACAGACTGTTCTGTTTTTGACAGATTCTGTTTTTCGTGTGTTGTTTGCTTATTTTAATGAATTTATGGCTAGTAAAAAGTTTATAAACCATAGATAAGTTGAAATACCGTAGGTTTAACACCAATATAAATAAAGAATGAGTTCATTACAGTAACTTTAAGTGGTGTTTTGTTTTCTTTCGCTAACGGAGCTTACGAGTTTTCTGTTAAGTTTTGTGTTGTGAAGTTTTCAAGTTTTGGGTAAAGATTCGATAGATTATGGAATAAGGAGTGGCAAGAGCCTAATCATGGGGATTCCCAAGGCACCCCAAGGTAATATTCAAGGACAACCAAGAGCCTAAGCTTGGGGATGCCCCGGAAGGCATCCCCTCTTTCGTCTTCGTTCATCGGTAACTTTACTTGGAGCTATATTTTTATTCACCACATGATATGTGTTTTGCTTGGAGCGTCAATTTATTTTGTTAGGATTTGCTTTATTTTATTTATAACAATGTTTTTCATCTTTTATTTCAATAAAAGTGGCATTGATAGCCTTTACTATGCCTATTTTACAAGTCCACATGTTGCTGTTTGAAAGCAGAAAGTTTACCACTGTTGCAAAAATTCCCTAGAAAATTCAGAATGTGATAAAATGTTGAAACCTTTTGCATAATAAGATCTGATAAATTTACTACAGTGGGAATTTTCTTTCATAATTTTTGGAGGTAGGGAAGTATGGATCTTGCTGCACTCTTTACAGACTGTCCTGTTTAGGCAGATTGCTGTTATGTTTGCATATGTTTGCTTCTTTAATGATTCTATTTGAGGATAGGACTATTAAATATGCAGAGGCATTTAGTATGCAATGTTGAATAATAATTTTAGTGATTTGCTACAGTAGAGTATGGTAAGGTTTTTGCATTGGTTTATACTAACTTATCTCACGAGTCCTTGTTGAGTTTTGTGTGGATGAAGCTTTTGAGATTTAGGGAGACCGTGATATGAGAGGAATTAAGGAGACACAAAATATCAAGCTTGGGGATGCCCAAGGCATCCCAAGATAATATTTCAAGAAGTCTCAAGCATCTAAGCTTGGGGATGCCCCGGTTGGCATCCCACCTTTCTTCTTCAACAACTATCGGTTAGTTTCGGTTGATCCTAAGTTTTTGCTTCTTCACATGATGTTTGCCATTCTTAGAATGTCATTTTACTTTGTTTTGATTGATGTTTGAATAAAATATCAAGATCTAAAATTCTTAAATGAGAGAGTCTTCACATAGCTACATAATTATTTAACTACTCATTGGTCTTCACTTATATCTTTTTGGAGTAGTTTGTCATTTACTCGTGTGCCTCACTTATATCCTATGAGTAAATGGTTGAATGATTTGAATGTCATAAATATGAAATTATATATGTTTCATATGCTTATCCCATGGGGAGTAATGACTTTACATATAATAAGTAGAGGTGGTAAATTTATTGAAGGTTATCAAACATTGTATTGGTCACTTGAACAATTCATGAAAGAATATTGAAGGAAGAGAAATTTCACATATAAATATACTATCCTAGACATCTTTTGTAATTGTGAGCACTCATTAAAATATGACATGCTAAAAGGTTGATGTTGGACAAGGAAGACAACGTAATGGGTTATGTTTTCTTATATTCAAAATAAAGTATATTTTCATGGATCGCCCAACACGTTGAGGTTGCCTTTCCACCTCATGCTAGCCAAATTCTTTGCACCAAGTAGAAATACTACTTGTGCTTCCAAACATCCCTTAAACCAGTATTGCCATGAGAGTCCACCATAGCTACCTATGGATTGAGTAAGATCCTTCAAGTAAGTTGTTATTGGTGCATGCAATAAAAATTGCTCTCTAAATATGTATGATATTTTAGTGTGGAGAAAATAATCTTTATACGATCTTGTGATATGGATGCAATAAAAGCGACGGAGTGCATAATAAAGGTCCCTATCACAAGTGGCAATATAAAGTGACGTTCCCTCGCATTAAGATTTTGTGCATCCAACTATAAAAGCGCATGGCAACCTCTGCTTCCCTCTGCGAAGGGCCTATCTTTTATTATTGTCTCTTACCTTATGCAAGAGTCATGGTGATCTTCACCTTTCCCTTTTTTCATTTTATCCTTTGGCAAGCACCTTGTGTTGGAAAGATTTTGATATATATATATCCAATTGGATGTAAGGCATCATGAACTATTATTGTTAACATTACCCTTGAGGTAAAAGGTTGGGAGGCGAATTTATAAGCCCCTATCTTTCTCTGTGTCTGATTAAAACTTTGAGCCCATAAATATCGCGTGAGTGTTAGCAATTGTGAAAGAATAAATGATAGTTGATTATGTGGAGTTTGCTAAATCAAAGCTCTGACATGGACTCTTCCTGAAAATAAGATGAATTGTAATTGTTTGATGACTAATAACACGGTTTGTTAGTTTTCAAGAAAGTTTATGATCTATACTTTAACATGTGAATACCTTGTTACTTGATCATGAGAAGCTTTATGAGATGAGCTACTGTTATGATATATAATAATGCTAGAAAAGGTGATTGAAATTATCATTGATCAAACTTGTGCACCTGCTAGCATTCACACTTCATAAATTATTTCTTTTATCATTTACCTACTCGAGGACGAGCAGGAATTAAGCTTGGGGATGTTGATACGTCTCCAACGTATCTATGATTTATGAAGTATTCATGCTATTATATTATCTGTTTTGGATGTTTATGGGCTTTACTAAACACTTTTATATTATTTTTGGGACTAACCTATTAACCCGGAGCCCAGTGCGAGTTTCTGTTTTTTCCTTGTTTCAGTGTTTCGCAGAAAAGGAATATCAAACGGAGTCCAAACAGAATGAAACCTTCGGGAGAGTTATTTTTTGGAACGGAAGCAATTCAGAAGACTTGGGGTGTACGTAAGGGAAGCAACGAGGAAGGCATGAGGCAGGGGGAGCGCCCACCCCCTGGGCGCGCCCTCCACCCTTGTGGGCCCCTCGTGGCTTCCCTGACGTATTTCTTCCTCTTATCTGTACCAATATACCCTAAAACCATCGGGGAGCACAATAGATCGGGAGTTCCGCCGCCAGAAGCCTCCGTAGCCACCAAAAACCAATCTAGACCCGTTTCGGCACCCTACCGGAGGGGGAACCCATCACCGGTGGCCGTCTTCATCATCCCGGCGCTCTCCGTGATGAGGATGGAGTAGTTCTCCCTCGGGGCTGAGGGTATGTACCAGTAGCTATGTGTTTGATCTCTCTCTCTCTCTCTCTCTCTCTCTCTCTCTCTCGTGTTCTTGAGGTGATACAATCTTGATGTATCGCGAGCTTTGATATTATAGTTGGACCTTATGATGTTTCTCCCCCTATACTCTCTTGTAATGGATTGAGTTTTCCCTTTGAAGTTATCTTATCGGATTGAGTCTTTAAGGATTTGAGAACACTTGATGTATGTATTGCATGGGATACCCGTGGTGACAATGGGGTATTCTATTGATCCACTTGATGTATGTTTTGGTGATCAACTAGCGGGTTCCGCCCATGAACCTATGCATAGGGGTTGGCACACGTTTTGGTCTTGACTCTCCGGTAGGAACTTTGGGGCACTCTTTGAAGTACTTTGTGTTGGTTTGAATAGATAAATCTGAGATTGTGTGATGCATATCGTATAATCATACCCACGGATACTTGAGGTGACATTGGAGTATCTAGGTGACATTAGGGTTTTGGTTGATTTGTGTCTTAAGGTGTTATTCTAGTATGAACTCTATGATAGATTGAACGGAAAGAATAGCTTCATGTTATTTTACTATGGACTCTTGAATAGATCGATCAGAAAGGATAACTTTGAGGTGGTTTCGTACCCTACAATAATCTCTTCGTTTGTTCTCCGCTATTAGTGACTTTGGAGTGACTCTTTGTTGCATGTTGAGGGATAGTTATATGATCCAATTATGTTATCATTGTTGAGGGAACTTGCACTAGTGAAAGTATGAACCCTAGGCCTTGTTTCAACACATTGCAATACAGTTTGTGCTCACTTTTATCATTAGTTACCTTCCTGTTTTTATAATTTCAGATTACAAAACCTATATCTACCTTCCATATTGCACTTGTATCACCATTTCTTCGCCGAACTAGTGCACCTATACAATTTACCATTGTATTGGGTGTGTTGGGGACACAAGAGACTCTTTGTTATTTGGTTGCAGGGTTGCTTGAGAGAGACCATATTCATCCTATGCCTCCCACGGATTGATAAACCTTAGGTCATCCACTTGAGGGAAATTTGCTACTGTCCTACAAACCTCTGCACTTGGAAGCCCAACAACGTCTAAAAGAAGAAGGTTGTGTGGTAGACATCAAGCTCTTTTCTGATGCCGTTGTCGGGGAGGTTAGCGCTTGAAGGTATATCTTTAGATCTTGCAATCGAATCTTTTTGTTTCTTGTTTTAGCACTAGTTTAGTTTATAAAAGAAAATTAAAAAAATATGGAATTGAGTTTGCCTCATACGCTTCATCTTTTTAATATCTTTCGTGAGTATGATGGAAAGGAAAATTGTGCCAAAGTGTTAGAAGAAGAATGCATTAAAATGTTTGGCACTAAATCTTTGAATCATGAGCATGATTGAAATGTTATTAGTATGAACTCTTTGAATATCCATAGTACTAATGATGATTGCACTAGTCATGATGAGAATGTCTCTTATAAGCATGTCGATTTTTGTGGAGTGCATAGAGTTTGCAAGTACACACCAATTAGGGTAGATAGATTTTGCAAGAGGCATAAGTACTTAGAAACTAAATGGTTGCAAGAAAGGCTAGATGTTTGTGCTAAAAATTTAAATTTTCTTATCCGTACTTGTGAACTTTGCAATGAACGTGGTCATTTAACCATCCGATGCAAATTGTTTCATGATCTAATCGTTTCCAACAATTGTGATGACTTGATTTCCCTTGCACATCATAATGAACTTAGTTTGCTTATGGGTTATTAAGAAATGAAACGTATAACTAACTATCTTCCAGTATTTGCCCGTGATAAACTTCTTGGTTTTGATCTAGAGGAAATTTATATGTATTGTGCGGTGAATTGTATTGAAAATCCTTATATTGCCAATTACATAAAGAAAAGAAAACAAATAGAAGATGAAGAGAATACTAATGAAAGATAAGAGACTTCCCAATATCCTCCTATTATTTCTTATGATGAATCAGGTAACGAGGAGGAGCCTTCTATTCAACTAATCTCATTAATAAGGAGCTCCAAAAAGAGGGTTGAACCCACACATGATGTGAAGAAGAAAAAGAAAAGACGGAGAAGCAAAGGTAGAAAGGTATCCCTCCCAAATGATGTTGCTCCTACTACTCATTGTGATGATGATAATTGCTATACTATTGGTGCTATCCATACTATTAACGATGAGAGTGATTATTAGGCCCCCTCCATCGTTTACACCCCTGGTCATATTTTCGTAGTGCTTAGGCGAAGCCCTGCGGGAGATAGCTTCACCATCACCGTCACCATGCCATCGTGCTGCCGTAACTCATCTACTACCTCACCATCTTGTTGGATCAAGAAGGTGGAGGACATCACCGAGCTGAATGTGTGCTGAACACGGAGGTGTCGTACGTTCGGTACTTGATCGGTTGGAGCGCGAAGAACTTCGACTACATCAACCGCGTTGTTGAACGCTTGCGTTTATGGTCTACGAGGGTACGTAGACACACTCTCCCCTCTCATTGCTATGCATCTCCATGGATAGATCTTGCGTGTGCGTAGATTTTTGTTTGTTTTCCATGCAACGTTTCCCAATAGCATGGGTGGTGACGGTGGTGCGGTGCTACTTGTGAGCTTTGTTGGGATTTCCTCGAAGATAAGAGGATAAAGCAGTACAATAGAGATAAGTATTTCCCTCAATTAAGAACCAAGGTTATCAATCCAGTAGGAGTACTACACAGAACCTCGTTAGCAGCACCTGCACAAACAAAAGCAAATACTTGCACCCAAAGCAAACAAGGGGGTTGTCAATCCCCTCAGCGGTTATTTGCAAAGATTAAATCTCGTAGTGGTAGGTAATAAGATAAATTGCAAAACAAAATAAAGTAAATAAAATTGCAGAAAGGTATTTTTGTGTTTTTACATATGATAAAAGTAGACCCCATGACCATAGTTTTAAACTAGAAGCACATAACATACGGTGAGTGAACAAATTACTGTTGGGCAATTGATAGAAAAGCGCATAGTTATGACGAAGGAAATGATCATGTATATAAGCACCACGTCCGAGACAAGTAGACCAACTCTTGCCTGCATCTACTACTATTACTCCACTCATCGACCGCTATCCAACATGCAGCTAGAGTATTAAGTATAAAACAGAGTAACGCCTTAAGCAAGATGACATGATGTAGAAAAAATAAACCCAATCAATATGAATAAACCCCATCGTTTTATCCTTAATGGCAATAATACAAATACGCGTCTTGTCCTTTTCTATCACCAACATATATAGAACACCGCATGATTGAACCCATCACAAAGCACCTCTCCCATTGCAAGATAAATCAACCTAGTTGGCAAAACCAAACCAATTGATCGGATAGAAATATAAAGCTTTAACAATCACGCATAATAAAGGTCAGAGAAGACTCAATCAATATTCATGAATAATCTAATCATAAACCCATAGTTCATCAGATCCCAATGAACTGAAAGTGCGTTATATCGACTAGAGGGGGGTGAATAGGCGATTTTTATGAAATTCTTCACCGAGGAATTTGCTGGTGACGAAATTCCTTAGCGAAGAACTACTAGCAGCAGAATAAGTACTCAAAAGTAAACATAACAGAATACAAGCATAGTCATCATGATGAAAATGAATACAGGCACAGAGTACAGGAAGCGTAAGCACAGGATAACACAGGATGAAGACAAACAGACTGAAGAAATTGAACTGAGGAAATTGAGGAAGTCTTCAGTCAAAGTCTTCAAACACAGATATGAACAAACACACAACACAGTTATGAGGAAATGAAAGAGTTGAGGGAATAGAACAAGTAAGCTTGGTGAAGACAATGATTTGGTAGACCAGTTTCCAACTGCTGTCTCAGTTGTACGTCTGGTTGTACGTCTGGTTGGAGCGGCTGAGTATTTAAACTCGAGGACACACAGTCCCGAACACCCAGTCCTAAACACGCAGCTCAGGACACCAAGTCCTCACCGTATTCTCCTTGAACTAAGGTCACACAGACCTCGTCCAATCACTTGTGGTAAGTCTTCAGGTGACTTCCGAACCTTCACAAACTTGGTACTCGGTGATCCACAATTCCTCTTGGATGCTCTAGACCATGACGCCTAACCGTTTGGAAGAAGCACAGTCTTCAAAGGTAACAAGCATCGGATCCACGCAGGATCAATCTCTTTAGTGATGCTCAATCACTTGGGGTTTGTAGGTGTTTGGGTTTGGGTTTTTTCTTCACTTGATGATTTTCGCTCAAAGTCCTCGGAGGATGGGTTGCTCTCAAATGACAAGTGTCAGTTTCTCTTGGAGCAGCCAACCAGCTAGTGGTTGTAGGGGGCGGCTATTTATAGCCTAGGGAGCAGCCCGACATGATAAGATATAAATGCCCTTCAATGATATGACCGTTAGGTGGATAGATATTTTGGGACAGCTGGCGCATAGCACAACAACGGTCGGAATTTTGAGTAGCAAAATCCTCAGGGCTATCATGTTCCTCACTATGTAGGAAATCCGCACTAGCGAATTCCTAACTCCTCAGTCATAACAAATTCCTCAGAGACCAGAAGAACTTCGTCTCTGTCACTGAAGAATATGACTGGACTGTATGAGATTTCCAATGGCTTCACTCGAAGGGATTGGTAGGTGTAGGATTTTGAGTTGAGCATCACATGGAAATTTTTCCTTAGTATTTCCTCGACCCCCTTTAACAGTACGGTGTTTCCTATGACTCAAGAAAGAGAAAATGAAACTACGAAAACAAAAGTCTTCACGCTTCATGTTCCTCGAATGAATACCAAGTCTTCATGGTCACACCAATTTCTTCACTTTCAAAGTCTTCAGAAAGTCTTCAGAAATCCAAAGTCTTCGGTCGAAGAACTTCATTTTAGGGGTCGACTTTCTCTGTAAATATCAAACTCCTCATAGACTTATAGACCTGTGTACACTCACAAACGCATTAGTCCCTTAACCTATAAGTCTTCAATACACCAAAATCACTAAGGGGCACTAGATGCACTTACAATCTCCCCCTTTTGGTGATTGATGACAATATAGGTTAAGTTTTCAACGGGGATAAACATATGAAGTGTAAATACTGATATTGAGGAATTTGATTGCAAGATATAGAAGAACTCCCCCTGAAGATGTGCATAGTGAGGAATTTGCTTTTGAAGCAATGCACACTTAAAGAGTTGAATCATGGAGATCTCCCCCTATATCTTGTAATTCATACACGCATTTGACATATAACAGTGAAGAATTTGAAATGCATGATGAAATATGGTGACTGATGTAATTCAGCATGCGTGCATTAGCATATATGAGGAATAAGCATGCAGAAAAACATATCAAAAGTATCAGAGCACCATCGGGTTTAAGTTTACAACTAGATCCAATAAAGTCTCAGAAGAATGAGAATTGTAACTTGAGAAAAAAAACGCCCATATAGAAAGACCCGCTTGAAGACTAACTCAAAATTCTCCCCCTTTGTCATCAAATGACCAAGAGGATCGAATATGAGGACTAACGCCCCTGAAGAATATCAAGTTGATGAAGGAGCGCCAGCGTTGTTGGGGTCGTTTGTCGTAGTAGGGCCTGCCGCAGTGTCGTCCAAGTCTTCATTCTCATCAATGTCGCACGATGAAGAATATGAGCTGGACACCAAGGAAGGAACCTTGACCTTCTTGAATTTCTTCGGTGGAGGTGCAGACCAGTCAAAATCTTCCTTGAGACCCATTTTCTTCATATCTTCTTCACCATACAGATGTGACAGTATTGCCCAGGTGCGACCGAAGACTTCATGGAGGTAGTAATGGTTTTTCTTCACTACATTGTGTGTAGCAGTCATGTTGTGAAGAAATGAACCAAACTGACGCTTAACCCATTTATGATTTCGATCCACCTTCTGGTGAAGACTAAGCAGAAGCTCATGATCAGTCATCACACAAGGAGCAGTGGCTTGAGGAGTAGACTTGGGTGCATTGGCAGAGTCATGTGTGGCAGAGTCATCATTGGTGGAATAAGAGGCAGCTTTGCGAAACTGACCATCCAATGGATGAATGCCTTCATCTATAATAGTTGGTGCCTTGCCCTTTTCATCAACTGAGGAATAGGTCTGCTTGAGGACTTCAATTGGGGGCAAGTAGCTGAGGTGATTCTGAAAATTAGCTTTGTAGTTGAGTGAAGACCTTGTCCTGAGGAATCGCATAATCCAAGGTGCATAAGGCTTTAGCTCAAACAGAGACAGTGCAACATTTGCCAGAGTCCCCATGAAGAAATCATGATAATTGACAAGAATGCCATGAACGATGTTGAATACCAGATTCTTCATGATGCCAACAATTTCCTCATCAGATGAGTCATGGCCTTCGATAGGACTCATTGTCCTCGTAAGAATACGATAGACAATTTTGGGCACATAGAGTAATTCCTTCATAAGGAATTTGGTTTGTGGGGCCTGACCTGGCTTCAAAGGTTTCATTAGAACCTGCATGTAGTGATTTGTAAGCTTAGGTTCACTTTAGATGCAACGAGCTTCTTCAAGGGGAGGACTGAGTGGTAAGGCACGAAGCAATACAGACGTTGGTGTTGTGTAGTGAGTGTTTTCAGACATCCAGTCTAGCACCCATGAATTCACATCTTTAGAATCTCGTGTGATGTGCAGTGTTGCATAAAATTGAAGAATCAGTTCTTCATTCCAATCATAGATGTCAAAGCAAAAGTTTAACAGTCCTGCATCATGAAGAACACTGAGGACTGGCACGAAACGCGACAGAGATTCCATATCCATGTGAGGAATGTGCTCATGGTAGAAGATTTTCTCTTTGTTGAACAGCACCGAGGAATAGAAATTGGCTTTACTAGCAGTCTAGAAACGCCTCTTCCTAATGCGGGCAGAGTTATAAGGGTTGTAGTCTTCGAAGAATACATGCTCGCCGAAGAAATCATCAGCCTTGAACTTTTGCTTGCGTGAGAATGGATCCTTTGGCTTGGGCAGAGCCGTGTCAGTGAGTTGCATCACGACCTCAGGAATCGCAATCTCAGGTTCTTCAGGCTGAGGATTTTCTGGTTCCTCTTCAGTGGCAGTCTGTGTCTTCATATGTTCAGCAGCAGCAGTTTCTTCAGCACTAGTGGCTGGAAGTTCTTCACGCACAGATGAAGTGGGGTGAGTTTCTTCAAAGCCCATTTGAATAGTTTGTGCGGGTGACTGAGGTATTTGCTGCAACAGTGTGAACATTGGAGAGTTTGGATGCTGACTTTTCCAGAATTCATCACTTATTATTGGTGTGGAGCAGCCAACGTCCACATCTTCATCTTCCATTTCTTCAATGTCAGCCTCTTCAGCTGTGAACTGAGGCATAGGCGAGGAGATAACAGGTGTTGAAGCGATCGCATCCACTTCAATTTCTCCATCAATCTACTCTGATGAAGCAGCAGAATGATTTTCTTCATCAGATTTGCTAGGGATATCATATTCTTCACCAAAAGGAACAAGGTCCTTTGATGGCATGGTTGAGATTGGAACAACATCAATGAGGTTAGCAAATGAACTGGTCAAAGGCTTCATCTTCTTCGAAGCTGAAGAATCGGAAGTAGCTGATGCTTTCCTTTTCTTCACTGCTGCACGCTCTGTAGCCTTGGTTTTCTTCACATCTGATGCAGATGGAAGTATCGGAGTTGGTTTTGGCACAGGAGGAGCAGAGGAATCTGGTTGATTTTCTTCAGGCACAACTGATGCAGTTGCCCTGATTTCTTCAGTTTCTTCAGGCGCACCACTAGTGGATGCCCTGAGAATTTCTTTAGCGGCTGGAATGTAGTCATCAGCCCTGGAACTCACATTTTCTTCAGCAGCCTGATTTTCATCAGCGGTGCTGGCATGTTCTTCAGTCGGCTGAGCAGATGCTTCAGCCTGAGGAATTTCATGTTGCGTTGAGGCAGCAACACTGGAAGTGAACTGTTCAGTTATCTTTACAAATTTGACTTTGACTCCTTGCCAATCAGCATAGTAGGCTTTGAAGGCATCACTGAGGGTTTTGATTTCAGATTGGATTTTTACAAGTTCATCAGTTGTCATAGTGACAATGTTGTTCTTCAGAAATTTCTCCTTCTTGTATTGTGCTTTCTTGATCTGCCTGGCCTTCTCAAATTTCCACTTTTCTTCTTGAATGAAGTGGGTCAGCATGTGACTTTGGCCAGGAGTCAGCTTGAAATCAGGCATGGGAGTGTTGGGGTTCTTGTGCCAAACATCAATGTATTCGAGGATCAACTTGGGATCCAAAAGTAGTGTCACATCTGTTCCCTTGGCTCTAGCGGCCCTGAGTTTCCTATCTCTGATGATTTCAGCAAGTTCATCATCATCAGCTTCGTCTTCTTCAGACGGCACTTGGAAGGCGACCTGCTTCTTCTGAGGACTAGGGCGAGGACCTCGTCCAGCAGTGGCCTTTGTCTTCAGTAGAGAGGGTCCCATTGAGGAATTTGGTGCAGCTGAGGAACTAGCGGAAGCTCCTGAGGCAATAGAGACGTCTGTGGTCCTTTGACACGTGGCAAGATGCATAGGTGCAGAGGACTTTGTCGGAGCGGCCGAAGACTTTGGCGGAGGAGCTGAGGACTTTTGAGGAACAGGAGCAGCATGAGGAATTTGCCGTGAGGGCTTTGAGGATTCTGGCCGTGAGGGCATTGCTGAGGAACTTGGCCTTGAGGGCACTGTTGGTGAAGCACTTGGCTTGCGCGTAGGCTTCTTTGACATAGCCTTCTTCGGCTTGACAGCAGAGGCCTCAGTAGAGGCAGCAGCAGCAGAGTCTTCATTGAATTTCCTCACTGCTTCTCTGGCTTGCTTAGCCAACTTGGCTTGGCGCTTGGCCCATTCATCAGGATAGTCCTCACTACGCTTGAGGATGGTGGGATCAGCTATTTGGCCAAGTGCCAATGGAGGTCTTGGGCATGGAGGATTGAGTGTGAATTTCTTCATGTACTTGGGAGTAACATATCTATACTCCCTCCACTTTCTTGCCCATCTCCTTTCTATCCTCTGTATGCGCACCTTGCGCTCATTCTTGGTTTCCTTGCCATGAGTGGCCTCATCAAGGGTGCAATAGTCCTTATATATGTCATCAGGGATCTCAAAAGCAGTATTGACCTCAGCCCTCTTTCCTCCTTTCTGTGGCTTTTTACCGTGAGCCATTTTCTTCAATTGAGGAATTTGAACAATTGAATTCTCTAAAGACGTATGCAACTTTTCTTCGAGGAACACTGCAAATGAGTTAAGTTGATGAGAACCTAGTGATTCAGCAGCTGACATGAGTACCTGTGAATAGAGTATAGTTGCGAGGAATTTGGAGAGGTCATATGCGTTCTCAGAAGGTTTTATAAAGAACAAGTTTGAGGAATTTGACTAGATGAGTCTTGAAGAATTTCACTAAGCGTTCTTTGTCTTAGGTTCTAGAGATGTGTAGATCAAAAACCACACATTTGAGGAATCTTGAAGAAAAACATAGCTTAGATAAACGAATCAAGAACAGATGATATGTGAGGTGTTTTAGTGTGTGAAGATATGAAGAAAAACACCTTTGAAGATTTTATAGATAATCATTCGAATCAACGAGGGCAGTAAAAGTAACTTTTAATTACCCTGGATGAAGAACACGACGAACAGTGAGGTGGAGAGGTGAAGTTCGTCTATGTAGATCTTCCACGCCCTAACTCGGCGGAGGAAGACGGCTACGGCGGCGGGGAGTGAAGATTTCCGCGGCCGGCGCGAGTACGGCGGCGACAAGGTCGAGGCAGTGAAGCTCTTCCTCACCAGCGATGATGAAGTAGCGGCGGCACTAGGGTTTGAGAAGCTCGAGCTGGAGAGAGGTCGAGCGGAGTAAAAGAAGTGAGGAAGGGGAAGAGGGGTATTTATAGCCACGGTGAAAAACTGTTCACCAAAAGAAATTGGACGAACGTGCCCCTGACCCTTCTCATTCGCTTGACATGTGTCACCCACGTACTGAGAGGTGGAGATCGTGTACAATTGTGGGTGAATGGATAAGTGTATCGTGGGATGCGGAACGGTTTGAGCGGCAAAGCCGAAAATTTAGATAAGATAGGTTTTAAAGTTCCGTTTGCAATTTCTTCAGTTGACAAGGACACAGTGAAGATTTTGAACGAGTTTCAAATAGAACGCACATGAAGAATTTGTGAACAGATTGGGTTGAGTTTAGCATAGAGGGGGAAGGGTCCGATCACATTCACTTAGAAGAAAAACCAACTTGAAGAATTAGCAATAATTGAATACTGTAGAGGACATAAACTCATATATATATATATATATATATATATATATAGCCAATGAAGAAAAATGACGGAAACAGTGAAGACAATGCAAAGTTGAACAATATGAACAATTGAGGAGTTTCAACTTTTGGTGGTGGCGTGACCCACCATATAAGAATGATGATTTTAGACACCGCGTACAATTATCGTAGGGTTCTGAGAATCAAATTCTTCGTTAATTTCTTCACACTAAGAGTGTTATTCTTCATTGATTGAAGAAAACCATTTCTCCATGTGTTGCACATCTAAGTCATTAATTTTGCATAAGTGTTAGGATGAGTGTCCTTTTCAAAGAACATTCGAAGATTCTAGGATATTTAGCTCACACCGCAACTTGCTAAATATCTTCTCATCCAAGGGCTTTGTGAAGATATCAGCTAGCTGTTTTTCAGTCTTCACATGCTCAATAGAAATGTCGCCCTTCAACACATGATCACGAAGAAAATGATGACGAATCTGAGTGTGCTTAGTCTTCGAGTGCTGAAACTGGGTTGTGAGCAATCTTGATGGCACTCTCATTGTCACAGAAGAGAGGCACATTCTTCATGTTGACATCGTAGTCCTTGAGAGTTTGCTTCATCCATAGCAATTGAGCACAGCAAGAACCAGCGACAATGTACTCAGCTTCAGCAGTCGATAGTGATACGCAGTTCTGTTTCTTCGAGGACCAACAGACCAAAAATCATCCGAGGAAATGACATGTACCAGATGTTGACTTGCGGTCCACACGATCACCAGCATAGTCAGAGTCAGAGTATCCAACGAGATCAAAAGCCGGTCCCTTGGGGTACCATAATCCAAGTGTTGGTGTGTGAGCTAGATATTGAAGAATATGCTTCATAGCCTTATGGTGTGATTCCTTCGGTGTAGCTTGAAATCGGGTACACATGCAAGCACTAAGCATTATATCTGGCCTAGATGCACATAAGTATAATAAATAACCAATCATGGAGCGGTATACCTTATGATCGAAGTCAATACCATTTTCATCAGTGCATAGATGGCCATTTATGGGCATGGGAATTTTGACGCCTTTGCAATCTTGCATGCAGAATTTCCTCAGTACATCCTTGAGGTATTTCTCCTGAGATATGAATATGCCATTGCGTTGTTGAAGAATTTGAAGACCTAAGAAGAATTTCAACTCTCCCATCATAGACATTTGATATTCTTCACTCATCATATAGGCAAATTCATCACTATAACGTTGGTCAGTACAACCAAAGATAATATCATCAACATATATTTGGCACACAAACAATTCACCATCATAAGATTTAGTGAAAAGAGTAGGGCCGAGTGAACCGGGCTTGAAGCCTTTCTCCATGAAGAATTCCTTCAATGTGTCATACCACGCCCGTGGGGCCTGCTTGAGGCCATAGAGGGCCTTGTTGAGTCTGAAGACTTTGTCAGGATTCTTCGGATCTTCAAAACCTGGGGGGTTGAGCAACATATACTTCTTCCTCAAGCTTACCATTGAGGAATGCACTTTTCACATCCATTTGATATAAAGTGATATCATGATGGTTAGCATAAGCAAGTAATATGCGAATAGCCTCAAGTCTAGCAACAGGTGCAAAAGTTTCATCGAAGTCAATTCCTTCAACCTGTGGGTAGCCTTGAGCTACGAGCCGTGCCTTATTCCTCACCACAAGGCCATTTTCATCTTGCTTGTTGCGGTAGATCCACTTTGTGCCAATGATATTGTGCTTGCGAGGATCTGGACGTTTGACCAGTTCCCAGACATTGTTGAGCTCGAACTGATGTAATTCTTCTTGCATGGCCTGAATCCACTCAGGCTCCAGAAATGCTTCATCTACCTTAGTGGGCTCTGTGATAGAGACAAAGGCATAGTGCCCACAAAATTTAGATAAATGTGAAGCTTTTGAGCGTGTGAGAGGACCTGGTGCTTTGATGTCATTGATGATCTTTTCAACTTGCACTTCTTTTGCAATGCGAGGATGAGCTAGTTGTCGTTGAGGAATTTGATCAGCATTCTCTTCAGCACCATTTTCTTCAGTGTTTTCTTCAGGTGCATTAGCTCGATGTTCTTCATGTTCTGGAATGAATTCTTCAGCAGATTCTTTAGTAGGAATGACATCCTCAGTAGCCTTGAACTTGATAGTTTCCTCAGGTGCTGGTTCATCTACCATAGTAGGTAGGTGCTCTCTTTGCGAGCCATTAGTTTCATCGAACCGCACATCTACAGTTTCAACAACCTTGTGAAGAATGTTGTTGAAGACTCTGTAGGTGTGCGATTCCTTTCCGTAACCAAGCATAAAACCTTCATGTGCTTTCGGTGCAAATTTTGAGTTGTGATGAGGATCTCTAATCCAACATTTGGCACCGAAGACTTTGAAATAACTTACATTGGGTTTCTTATCAGTGAGGAGTTCATAGGCAGTCTTCTTGAAGAATTTGTGAAGATATACTATGTTGATGATGTGGCACGCAGTATCAATTGCCTCAGTCCAGAAACGACGAGGCATTTTGTATTCATCAAGCATTGCGTGAGCCATCTCAGCAAGAGTTATGTTCTTGCGCTCCACGATGCCGTCCTGCTGAGGAGTATAAGGAGCAGATAACTCATGAGTAATACCAAGTTCATCAAGATAGTCAGCGAGACCAGAATTCTTGAACTCAGTGCCATTATCACTTCTGATGTGCTTGATCTTCACACCAAAGTTAGTTGAAGCCCTCGAGGAAAGTTGTTTGAAGACTTCCTGCACTTCATGTTTGTAAGTAACAAGGTGTACCCATGTGTAACGAGAGTAATCATCAACAATAACAAAGCCATATTGAGATGCTTCATTTGAAACAGCAGAATAATGATTAGGACCAAAGAGATCCATGTGCAGCAATTCAAATGGGCGAGTAGTGGTCATGATAGTCTTCGCTGGATGCTTGGCCTTTGTCATCTTCCCACCTTCACAGGCTCCACATAGGTGATCCTTGAGGAATTTGACATTCTCGATGTCGATGACATGCTTCTTCTTCGCAAGCGTGTGCAAATTCCTCATGCCTGCATGACCAAGTCGTTGATGCTAGAGCTAGTCTTCTGAAGCATTTGCAAGTAGACACACGGCTGGTTGTGGTCCTGTAGAGAAATCAACAATATATAGGTCTCCTCTCCTAAAGCCTTCGAAGACTTTGAAATTGTCAGCTTCCATAACCACAACACAACGATACTTGTCAAAGACAACAACCATATCAAGATCACAAAGAATTGAGACAGACATAAGGTTGTATCCTAAGGACTCAACAAGCATGACTTTGTCCATGTGTCGATCCTTTGTGATCGCAACCTTACTTAGACCCAATACCTGACTTTTGCCTTTGTCGGCAAAGATGATATGCTTCAGATGCTACGGAGATAATGGAGCATCCATCAATAGATTCTTGTCACCAGTCATGTGATTTGTACATCCACTATCGAGGACCCACTCAGTGGCTTTGGGTTGATCATCCTGCAGATGAATTAGTGCATCTTACAAACTCATATACTTCATCAGTGAAGAATATGACATCCATTCATCAGATCAATTTCATCAAGCAACAGAACAGATAAAGCAGTATGAGGACGTGAGAAATGAAAGTTCATTTCTTCATGATTAGCCTGCATCCTATCAGGCATACTCAGGTCTCCAACAAATTCTTCAAACGATTACGTACGTATCGAGACCTGACCCTGCAGAAGAGATTAGTTCTTTTTCTTCATCACCCACATATGAAGGGGTGGCAAAGAGGTCATCACTCTGTGAGCTCCATACGAGAAGGATGGCATAGAAGCCAGTCCATTTCGTTTCACATAAGAGGGGTTAGAGTAAGCATAAGAGTAGGCAGAGAAATTCTTCGAGGACTTATGGACATAATTATTTGAAGAATAATGCACATATCCATAATCCTTAGAGCTTTCCTGCGAAACAGACGGGTTAGCACGATGATGTTCATATGAGGACTTTGATCCTTTTGAGTAATATGATCCATGTGAAGAGTTTGGTCCGTATGAGGACTTGGATCCATATGAAGAATTTGGTCCATATGAAGAATTTGATCTGGGGTTCCTATTCTTCACAGGTGGCGTCATGATGACATTCACCTGAAGATTTTCAAGGCATCTTTTGAGAACCCAGATTTTCTTCATAGGAGGACCGTTCCTGCAATTAGTGCCAACATATCTAGCAAATACTTCACCATTCTGATTTTTGAACAGTTTATAGTTGGAGTCAAATGACTCATCATCAGAATGAGGAGATTCACATGCAAATCCAGATAAGTTAGATGGATCAACTGGAGGTCCCTTTGCAGCAACCCATGTAGTTTTGGGGTACCGCTCAGGCTTCCAATATGTACCATCAGCATTGAGTTTCCTCTCAAAAGCAATACCCTCTTTCCTAGGGTTCCTGTTGAGGATCTACTTTTTAAGCACATCACAAAGAGTCTGATGCCCTTTGAGGCTTTTGTACATGCCTGTCATGTACAATTCCTTCAGCCCTGCATCGTCAGTGATACTAGCAATGTCCTCAGATGAGGAATTAGTGATAGCAGGGCATGTGAAGAATTTGAAACATTAGCAGCATTTGAACATTCAGGTGAAGAATTAGCAGATTCACGTTCAATGCATTTCAAACAAGGAGGAACAAATTCTTCCTGAGAAGCGCTGATTTGTTGAGCAAGTAATGAATCACGCTCCTTCTGAAGATCTTCATAACTCACTCTTAGCTTCTCAAGGTCTTGCTTTCTTTGAAGAAATTCATAAGAAAGCTTCTCATGATCAGATAAGAGAGTGTTATGATGACCTTGAAGATTGTCAAACCTAGTCTGAAGTTTCTGAAGATTTTCAGTCAAGGCTTTAGTGCGATCCATTTCTTCACCCAACATATCATCACTTTTGTCTAGCATGTTTTGAACCTTTTCAAGATCCCTTTGTTGTTTTACAGCAATCTTAGCAAGTTTAGAATAGCTGGGCTTAAGGTTTTCATCAGATTCATGCTCACTTGATTCCAAGGAGGTATATTTGAGTACCTTTGCACCCTTTGCCATGAAGCAATAGGTGGGAGCGTAGTCATCATCGCCTTCATCAGCCTTGTTGGTGAGGTCATTTTCTTCAGTGTTGAAGATAGACTTGCTGACGAATGCAGTAGCGAGAGCTAGGCTCGCCACTCCGGATTCAGACTCCTCAGATGACTCATCTTCCTCATTTTCTTCAGATTCAGCCTCAGAGTTGCCAATGAATGCCCTAGCCTTCTTGGAGCTGCTCTTCTTGTGATATGAAGACTTTGAGGATTTTGATGATGAAGATTTTGTGGATTTCTTATTTTTCTCCGCATCATCAGAACTGTAATCCTTATATTTCTTCTTCTTTGATTCCTTTTCCCACTGAGGACAATCTTGAATGTAATGTCCAGGTTTCTTGCATTTGTGACAGAGCCTCCTCTTGTAGTCACTGGATGAGGAATCATTGCTCCTTGACGGTCTTCCAAGGCGACCACGTCTTGAGAACTTTTGGAACTTCTGCACAAGCAGAGCTAGATCATGGCTTAGTTCTTCAGGATCAACAAGGCTGCTACCAGAGTCTTTATCTTCGGAGTCAGATACTGCCTTGGCCTTCAGTGCACGTGATCTGCCATAGCTCGAACCATAGAGATCTCTTTTTTCAGCAAGTTGGAACTCATGAGTATTTAGCCTCTCGAGAATATCAGCGGGATCAAGTGACTTGTAATCAGCACGTTCTTGTATCATCAATGCCAGAGTGTCAAATGAGGAATCAAGCGATCTCAGCAATTTCTTCACCACCTCATGGTCGGTGATGTCAGTGGCACCAAGTGCTTGAAGCTCATTTGAGATGTCAGTGAGGCGATCGAAGGTTTGTTGAACATTTTCATTGTCGAGTCTTTTGAAGCGGTTGAAGAGATTGCGAAGAACATCAACTCGAGAGTCACGCTGTGTTGAGACTCCTTCATTCACTTTGGACAACCTGTCCCAGATAAGCTTCGCTGTCTCCAAAGCACTTACTCTGTCATACTGTCCTTTGCTCAGATGGCCACATATGATATTCTTCGCTTGAGAGTCGACTTGCTTGAATCTCTTCACATCAGTAGCATTCAGATAAGGTGTGACTGAGGGAACACCATTTCCACAACAAACCAGAGATCGTTATCAATTGCCTCAAGATGCATTCGCATCTTATTCTTCCAGTAGGGGTAGTCCGTCCCATCGAAGGTAGGACACCCAGCAGAGACCTTGATCATACCTGCGGTCGACATAACTAAAACTCCAGGCGGTTAAACCAAAATCACACAGAACAAGGGAGTACCTTGCTCTGATACCAATTGAAAGTGCGTTATATCGACTAGAGGGGGGTGAATAGGCGATTTTTATGAAATTCTTCACTGAGGAATTTGCTGGTGACGAAATTCCTTAGCGAAGAACTACTAGCAGCGTAATAAGTACTCAAAAGTAAACATAACAGAATACAAGCATAGTCATCATGATGAAATGAAGACAGACACATAGTACAAGAAGCGTAAGCACAGGATAACACAGGATGAAGACAAACAGACTGAAGAAATTGAACTAAGGAAATTGAGAAAGTCTTCAGTCAAAGTCTTCAAACATAGATATGAACAAACACACAACACAGTTATGAGGAAATGAAAGAGTTGAGGGAATAGAACCAGTAAGCTTGGTGAAGACAATGATTTGATAGACCAGTTCCAACTGCTGTCTCAGTTGTACGTCTGGTTGTAGTGGCTGAGTATTTAAACTCGAGGACACACAGTCCCGGACACCCAGTCCTGAACACGCAGCTCGGGACACCAAGTCCTCACCGTATTCTCCTTGGACTAAGGTCACACAGACCTCGTCCAATCACTCGTGGTAAGTCTTCAGGTGACTTCTGAACCTTCACAAACTTGGTCACTCGGCGATCCACAATTCCTCTTGGATGCTCTAGACCATGACGCCTAACCGTCTGGAAGAAGCACAGTCTTCAAAGGTAACAAGCGTCGGATCCACACAGGATCAATCTCTTCAGTGATGCTCAATCACTTGGGGTTTGTAGGTGTTTGGGTTTGGGTTTTTTCCTCACTTGATGATTTTCGCTCAAAGTCCTCGGAGGATGGGTTGCTCTCAAATGACAAGTGTCAGTTTCTCTCGGAGCAGCTGATATGTCTCCAACGTATCTATAATTTTTGATTGCTCCATGCTATATTATCTACTGTTTTGGACTATATTGGGCTTTATTTTCCACTTTTATATTATTTTTGGGACTAACCTATTAACCAGAGGCCCAGCCCAGAATTGCTGTTTTTTTTTGCCTATTTCAGTGTTTCAGATAAATGGAATATCAAACGGAGTCCAAACGGAACAAAATCTTCGGAAACGTAATTTTCTCACCGAACGTGATCCAGGAGACATGGACCCTGCTCCAAGGAACAAAAGAGGCGGTCACAAGGGTGGGGGCGCCCTCCCTAGGGCGCGCCCCCTGCCTCGTGGGCCCCTCATTGCTCCTCTGGCGTACTTCTTCCTCCTATATATACAGACGTACCCCCAAACGATCAGAACAGGAGCCAAAAACCTAATTCCACCGCCGCAACTTTCTGTATCCACGAGATCCCATCTTGGGGCCTGTTCCGGAGCTCCGCCGGAAGAGGGCCGTCATCACGGAGGGCTTCTACATCATCCTAGCCCCTCCGATGAAGTGTGAGTAATTTACCTCAGACCTTCGGGTCCATAGTTAGTAGCTAGATGGCTTCTTCTCTCTCTTTGAATCTCAATACAAAGTTCTCCCCCTCTCTTGTGGAGATCTATTCGATGTAATCTTTTTTTTGCGGTGTGTTTGTTGGGACTGATGAATTGAGGGTTTATGATCAAGTCTATCTATGAATAATGTTTGAATCTTCTCTGAATTCTTTTATGTATGATTGGTTATCTTTGCAAGTCTCTTCGAATTATCCGTTTGGTTTGGCCAACTAGATTGGTAGTTCTTGCCATGGGAGAAGTGCTTAGCTTTGGGTTCGATCTTGCGGTGTCCTTACCCAGTGACAGAAGGGGCAGCAAGGCACGTATTGTATCGTTGTCATCGAGCATAACAAGATGGGGTTTATTTCATATTGCATGAATTTATCTCTCTACATCACGTCATCTTGCTTAAAGCGTTACTCTGCTTTTAACTTAATACTCTAGATGCATGCTGGATAGCGGTCGATGAGTGGAGTAATAGTAGTAGATGCAGAATCATTTCGATCTACCTATCACGGACATGATGCCTATATACATTATCATGCCTAGATATTCTCATAACTATGCTCAATTCTGTCAATTGCTCAACAGTAATTTGTTCACCCACCGTAGAATACTTATGCTCTTGAGAGAAGCCACTAGTGAAAACTATGGCCCCCGGGTCTATTCTCATCATATCAATCTCCATCACTTTAATCTTGCTTTGCTTTTTACTTTGCTTTTACTTTTTACTTTGCATCTTTATACCAAAAATACCAAAAATATTATATCTATCAGATCTCACTCTCGTAAGTGACCGTGAAGGGATTGACAACCCCTAATCGCGTTGGTTGCGAGTAGCTATCGCTTTGTGCAGGTACGAGGGACTTGAGCGTGGGCTCCTACTGGATTGATACCTTGGTTCTCAAAAACTGAGGGAAATACTTACGCTACTCTACTGCATCATCCCTTCCTCTTCGGGGAAAACCAAAGCAAGCTCAAGACGTTGCAAGAAGGATTTCTGGCACCGTTGCTGGGGAGTCTATGAAAAAGTCAACATACCAAGTACCCATCACAATCCCTATCTCTCGCATTACATTATTTGCCATTTGCCTCTCGTTTTCCTCTCCCCCCAATTCACCTTGCCGTTTTATTCGCCCTGTCTCTCACTATCCTCCCTCTCTATTTGCCTCTTTTTGCCCGCTTGCTTTTTGTTTGCTCGTGTGTTAGATTGCTTGTTTGTCGTGATGGCTCAAGATACTACTAAATTGTGTGACTTCACCAATACCAATAATAATGATTTCCTTAGCACTCCGATTGCTCCTCTTACCGATGCTGAATCTTGTGAAATTAATACTGTTTTGTTGAATCTTGTTATGAAAGATCAATTCGTCGGCCTTCCTAGTGAAGATGCCGCTACTCATCTGAATAGCTTCGTTGATTTATGTGATATGCAAAAGAAAAAAGATGTCAATAATGATGTTGTTAAATTGAAGCTATTTCCTTTTTCGCTTAGAGATCGTGCTAAAGCTTGGTTTTCGTCTTTGCCTAAGAATAGTATTGATTCATGGAACAAGTGCGAAGATGCTTTTATCTCTAAGTATTTTCCTCCGTCTAAGATCATCTCTCTTAGAAACGATATTATGAACTTTAAACAACTTGATCATCAACATGTTGCACAAGCTTGGGAGAGAATGAAATTAATGATACGTAATTGCCCTACTCATGGTTTGAATTTGTGGATGATTATACAAAAAATTTATGCCGGATTGAATTTTGCTTCTAGAAATCTTTTAGATTCGGCCGTGGGAGGCACTTTTATGGAAATCACTTTAGGAGATGCTACTAAACTCCTAGATAATATTATGGTTAATTATTCTCAATGGTATACTGAAAGATCTTCTAATAAAAAAAGTGCATGCGATAGAAGAAATTAATGTGTTGAGTGGAAAGATGGATGAACTTATGAAATTATTTGCTACTAAGAGTGTTTCTTCTGATCCTAATGATATGCCTTTGTCTACTTTGATTGAGAATAACAATGAATCTATGGATGTGAATTTTGTTGGTAGGAATAATTTTTGTAACAACGCTTATAGAGGGAATTTTAATCCTAGGCCATATCCTAGTAATCCTTCTAATAATTTTGGTAATTCCAACAACAACTCTTATGGAAATTATAATAAGATGCCCTCTGAATTTGAGAATAGTGTTAAAGAGTTTATGAATTCACAAAAGAATTTTAATGCTTTGCTTGAAGAGAAATTGCTTAAGATTGATGATTTGGCTAGAAACATTGATAGAATTTCTCTTGAGGTTGATTCTTTAAAGTTTAGATATATTCCTCCTAAGCATGATATCAATGAGTCTCTCAAATCCATGAGAATTTCCATTGATGAGTGCAAGGAGAGAACCGCTAGGATGCGTGCTTCCAAAGATGCCTTTATTAAAGCGTGTTCCTCCAATACCTATGAAAATCAAGATGAAGATCTAAAAGTTATTGATGTGTCCCCTATTAAATCTTTATTTTGCAATATGAATCTTGATGAAACTGAATATGATCTTCCTTTACCTAGAAGGCGTTCTAAAAATTTGGAGTATTTAGATCTTGATGATGAAATTGATGAAAGTGGGATTGAAAGAAATAAAAATCTAGATGTTGCTAAACCCACTATATTGGATTTTAAGGAATTTAATTATGAAATTTTCTCTTTAATTGATTGTATTTCCTTGTTGCAATCTGTGCTAAATTCTCCACATGCTTATAGTCAAAATAAAGCCTTCACCGAACATATTGTTGATGCCTTGATGCAATCTTATGAAGAAAAACTTGAGTTGAAAGTTTATATCCCTAGAAATGATGAGTGGGAACCAAGTATTAAAATTAAAATTAAAGATCATGAGTTTTATGCTTTGTGTGATTTGGGTGCTAGTGTCTCTACTATTCCCAAGACTTCGTGCGATTTACTAGATTTCCGTAATTTTGATGATTGCTCTCTAAACTTGCATCTTGCGGATTCCACTATTAAGAAACCTATGGGAAGGATTAGTGATGTTCTTATTGTTGCAAATAGGAATTATGTGCCCGTAGATTTCATTGTTCTTGATATAGATTGCAATCCTTCTTGCCCTATTATTCTTGGTAGACCTTTCCTTAGAACGGTTGGTGCGATTATTGATATGAAGGAAGGGAATATTAGATTTTAATTTCCATTAAAAAAGGGCATGGAACACTTTCCAAGAAATAAAATAAAATTACCATATGAAACTATCATGAGAGCCACTTATGGATTGCCTACCAAAGATGGCTATACTTAGATCTATCCTCGCTTTTATGCCTAGCTAGGGGCGTTAAACGATAGCGCTTGTTGGGAGGCAACCCAATTTTATTTTTATTCCTTGCCTTTTGCTCCTGTTTAGTAATAAATAAATTATTTAGCCTCTGTTTTGGTTGTGTTTTTTTGTGTTTAATTAGTGTTTGTGCCAAGTAGAACCGTTGGGAAGACTTGAGGAAAGTCTTGTTGAACTTGCTGTAAAAAACAGAAACTTTAGCGCTCACGAGAACTGCTGTCATTTTTATTTGAAGAGTTATATTTAGTTAATTCGTTTTTAAGATGATTAATAGATAAATTCCTCACGTCCAGCAATTTATTTTAGAATTTTTGGGGTTCCAGATCTTGCGCTAGCTACAGATTACTACAGACTGTTCTGTTTTTGACAGATTCTGTATTTCGTGTGTTGTTTGCTTATTTTGATGAATCTATGGCTAGTAAAATAGTTTATAATCCATACAGAAGTTGGAATACAGTAGTTTTAACACCAATATAAATAAAGAATGAGTTCATTACAGTACCTTGAAGTGGTCTTTTGTTTTCTTTCGCTAACGGAGCTCACGAGTTTTCTATTTTGAGTTTTGTGTTGTGAAGTTTTCAAGTTTTGGGTGAATTCTTTTGATGGATCATGGAACAAGGAGTGGCAAGAGCCTAAGCTTGGGGATGCCCATGGCACCCCCAAGATAATCCAAGGACACCAAAAAGTCAAAGCTTGGGGATGCCCCGGAAGGCATCCCCTCTTTCGTCCACTTCCATCGGTAATTTACTTGGAGCTATATTTTTATTCACCAACATGATATGTGTTTTGCTTGGAGTGTCTTGTATTATCTGTGTCTTTGTGTCTTAGTATGCCACAATCATCCTTGCTGTAACTGTACACACCTTTTGAGAGAGCCATACATGAATTAAAATTTGATAGAATACTCTATGTGCTTCACTTATATCTTTTGAGCTAAGTAGTTTTGCTCTATGTGCTTCAATTATATCTTTTGAGCTAGACAATTTTGTTCTATGTGCTTCACTTATATCTTTTGAGTGTTATAATTTTTCTCTATGTGCTTCACTTAGATCTTTTAGAGCACGGTGGTGGATTTGTTTTAAAGAAACTATTGATCTCTCATGCTTCACTTAAATTGTTTTGAGAGTCTCTTAATAGCATGGTAATTTGCTTAATAATAATATGCTTGGTATTCAAAATTTGTGAAACTTTATTTTGAGTGTGTTGAATACTAAGAAAAGATTGAAGCATGATAATTGTTTTGAGATATGGAGGTGATAATATTACAGTCATGCTAGTTGAGTAGTTGTGAATTTAAAGAATACTTGTGTTAAGGTTTGTGATTCCCGTAGCATGCATGTATGGTGAACCGTTATGTAATGAAGTCGGAGAATGATTTATTTATTTATTGTCTTCCTTATGAGTGGTGGTCGGGGACGAGCGGTGGTCTCTTCCTACCAATCTATCCCCCTAGGAGCATGCGCGTAATACTTTGCTTTGATAACTTCTAGATTTTTGCAATAAGTATATGAGTTCTTTATGATTAATGTTGAGTCCATGGATTATACGCACTCTCACCCTTCCACCTCTGCTAGCCTCTCTAATACCGCGCACCTTTCGCTGGTATCATACACCTACCATATACCTTTCTCAAAACAACCACCATACCTACCTATTATGGCATTTCCATAGCCATTCCGAGATATGTTGCCATGCAACTTTCCACCATCTAGTTCATCATGACACATTCATCATTGCCATATTGCTTAGCATGATCATGTAGTTGACATAGTATTTGTGGCAAAGCCACCGTTCATAATTTCTTCATACTTTTCACTCTTGATTCATTGCATATCCCGGTACACCGCCGGAGGCATCCATATAGAGTCATACTTTGTTTTAGAATCGAGTTGTAATCATTGAGTTGTAAATAAATAAAAGTGTGATGATCATCATTCAATAGAGCATTGTCCCAATAAAAAAAGAGCAAGGCCAAAAAAAGAGAGAAGGCCCAAAAAAAGAAAATAAATAAAAAGGGGCAATGCTACTATCCTTTTTCCACACTTGTGCTTCTAAGTAGCACCGTGATATAGCGAGTCTCATATATTGTGCTTCAAAGTAGCACCATGTTCTTCATATAGAGAGTCTCATATGTTGTCACTTTCATATACTAGTGGGAATTTTACATTATAGAACTTGGCTTGTATATTCCAATAATGGGCTTCCTCAAATTGCCCTAGGTCTTCGTGAGCAAGCAAGTTGTATGCACACCCACTAGTTTCTTTTGTTGAGCTTTCATACATTTATAGCTCTAGTGCATCCGTTGCATGGCAATCCCTACTCACTCACATTGATATCTATTGATGGGCATCTCCATAGCCCGTTGATACGTCTAGTTGATGTGAGACCATCTTCCCCTCCTTTTTGTCTTTTCCACAGCCACCATTCTATTCCACCTATAGTGCTATATCCATGGCTCACGCTCATGTATTGCGTGAAGATTGAAAAAGTTTTGAAAAAGTTAGAGTATGAGACAATTGCTTGGCTTGTCATCGGGGTTGTGCATGATTTGAATACTTTGTGTGGTGAAGATGGAGCATAGCCAGACTATATGATTTTGTAGGGATAACTTTCTTTGGCCATGTTATTTTGAGAAGACATAATTGCTTTATTAGTATGCTTGAAGTATTATTATTTTTTATGTCAATATAACCTTTTGTCTTGAATCTTTCTAATCTGAATATTCATACCACAATTAAGAAGATTTGCATTGAAATTATGCCAAGTAGCACTCCGCATCAAAAATTCTCTTTTTATCATTTACCTACTTGAGGACGAGCAGGAATTAAGCTTGGGGATGCCTGATACGTCTCCAACGTATCTGTAATTTTTGATTGCTCCATGCTATATTATCTACTGTTATGGACTATATTGGGCTTTATTTTCCACTTTTATATTATTTTTGGGACTAACCTATTAACCGGAGGCCCAGCCCAGAATTGCTGTTTTTGCCTATTTCAGTGTTTCGGATAAACGGAATATCAAACGGAGTCCAAACGGAATAAAATCTTCGGGAACGTGATTTTCTCACCGAACGTGTGTTGGAAATATGCCCTAGAGGCAATAATAAAAGTATTATTATATTTCAATGTTCATGATAAATGTCTTTTATTCATGCTATAACTGTATTATCCGGAAATCGTAATACACGTGTGAATACTTAGACCACAATATGTCCCTGGTGAGCCTCTAGTTGACTAGCTCGTTGTGATCAACAGATAGTCATGGTTTCCTGACTATGGACATTGGATGTCGTTGATAACGGGATCACATCATTAGGAGAATGATGTGATGGACAAGACCCAATCCTAAGCATAGCATAAAAGATCGTGTAGTTCGTTTTGCTAGAGCTTTGCCAATGTCAAGTATCTCTTCCTTCGACCATGAGATCGTGTAACTCCCGGATACCGTAAGAGTGCCTTGGGTGTATCAAACGTCACAACGTAACTGGGTGACTATAAAGGTGCATTACAGGTATCTCCGAAAGTATCTGTTGGGTTGACACGGATCGAGACTGAGATTTGTCACTCCGTATGACGGAGAGGTATCTCTGGGCCCACTCGGTAATGCATCATCATAATGAGCTCAATGTGACCAAGGTGTTGGACACGGGATCATGCATTACGGTACGAGTAAAGTGACTTGCCGGTAACGAGACTGAACAAGGTATTGGGATACCGACGATCGAGTCTCGGGCAAGTAACGTACCGATTGACAAAGGGAATTGCATACAGGGTTTGATCGAATCCTCGACATCGTGGTTCATCCGATGACAACATCGAGGAGCATGTGGGAGCCATCATGGGTATCCAGATCTCGCTGTTGGTTATTGACCTGAGAGCGTCTAGGTCATGTCTGCATGTCTCCCGAACCCGTAGGGTCTACACACTTAAGGTTCGGTGACGCTAGGGTTATTAGGAAGACTAGTATGTGACTACCGAATGTTGTTCGGAGTCCCGGATGGGATCCTGGACGTCACGAGGAGCTCTGGAAGGGTCCGGAGGTAAAGATTTATATATGGGAAGTTGTCAAACGGACACCGGGAAGTTTCGGGGTCATACCGGTATTGTACCGGGGCCACCGGAAGGGTTCCGGGGGTCCACCGGGAGGGGCCACCCCTCCCGGGGGGCCACATGGGCTGCGTGGGGCAGGGAGCCAGCCCCTGGTGGGCTGGCCGCACCCCCTCCCTTGGGCCCATGCGCCTAGGGTTGAGGGGGGAACCCTAGAGGGGGCGCCCCCTTGGCTTGGGGGGCAAGCCACCCTCTCCCCCTCTCCCCTTGGCCGCCGCACCCCCCCCTAGATGGGTTCTAGGGGGTCGGCCCCCTTCTCCCTTCCCCCTATAAATAGAGGGGTGAGGGGAGGGCAGCTACACCACCCTCCAAGGCGCAGCCCTCCCCTCCCCAACACCTCTCCTCCTCCGTTGTGTGCTTGGCGAAGCCCTGTCGGAGTACTGCCTCTCCACCATCACCACGCCGTCGTGCTGCCGGTGGAGCTGTCTTCCTCAACCTCTCCTTTCCCCTTGATGGATCAAGAAGGAGGAGACGTCTCCCGTCCCGTACGTGTGTTGAACGCGGAGGTGCTGTCCGTTCAGCACTTGGTCATCGGTGATTCGAATCACGTCGAGTACGACTACATCATCACCTTGCAAGCTTCCGCACGCAATCTACAAGTGGTATGTAGATGCAAACTCTCTCCCTTGACTCGTTGCTTAGATGAACTCATAGATGGATCTTGGTGAAACCGTAGGAAAAAATTTAATTTTCTGCAACGTTCCCCAACAGTTGGATCAGAGCTAGGTCTATGCGTAGTTCTCTTTACACGAGTAGAACACAATTTTGTTGTGGGCGTGGATTTTGTCATCTTACTTGCCTCTACTAGTATTTTCTTGCTCAACGGTATTGTGGGATGAAGCGGCCCGGACCAACCTTACACGTACGCTTACGTGAGACCGGTTCCACCGACTGACATGCACTAGTTGCATAAGGTGGCTGGCGGGTGTCTGTCTCTCCCACTTTAGTTGGAGCGGAATCGATGAACAAGGCCCTTATGAAGGGTAAATAGAAGTTGACAAAATCACGTTGTGGTGATTCGTAGGTAAGAAAACGTTCTTGCTAGAACCCAATTGCAGCCACGTAAAAGATGCAACAACAATTAGAGGACGTCTAACTTGTTTTTGCAGCGATTGATCATGTGATGTGATATGGCCAGAAGTTGTGATGAATGATGAATTGTGATGTATGAGATCATGTTCTTTGTAATAGGATTCACGACTTGCATGTCGATGAGTATGACAACCGGCAGGAGCCATAGGAGTTGTCTTTATTTTTTGTATGACCTGCGTGTCATTGAATAACGCCATGTAAACTACTTTACTTTATTGCTAAACGTTAGTCATAGAAGTAGAAGTAGTCGTTGGCGTGACAACTTCATGAAGACACGATGATGGAGATCATGATGATGGAGATCATGGTGTCAAGCCGGTGACAAGATGATCATGGAGCCTCGAAGATGAAGATCAATGGAGCTATATGATATTGGCCATATCATGTCACAACTATATAATTGCATGTGATGTTTATTATGTTTATGCATCTTGTTTACTTAGGACGACGGTAGTAAATAAGATGATCCCTTATAAAATTTCAAGAAGTGTTCTCCCCTAACTGTGCACCGTTGCTACAGTTCATCGCTTCTAAGCACCACGTGATGATCGGGTGTGATGGATTCTTACGTTCACATACAACGGGTGTAAGACAGTTTTACACAGCGAAAACACTTCGGGTTAACTTGACGAGCCTAGCATGTGCAGACATGGCCTCGGAACACGGAGACCGAAAGGTCGAACACGAGTCATATGGAAGATACGATCAACATAAGAATGTTCACCGACGATGACTAGTCCGTCTCACGTGATGATCGGACACGGCCTAGTCGACTCGGATCGTGTAACACTTAGATGACTAAAGGGATGTCTAATCTGAGTGGGAGTTCATAATTTGATTAGAACTTTATTATCATGAACTTAGTCTAAAACCTTTGCAAATATGTCTTGTAGATCAATGGCCAACGCTAATGTCAACATGAACTTCAACGCGTTCCTAGAGAAAACCAAGCTGAAAGATGATGGCAGCAACTATACGGACTGGGTCCGGAACCTGAGGATCATCCTCATAGCTGCCGGGAAACAATATGTCCTAGAAGGACCGCTAGGTGACGCTCCCGTCCCAGAGAACCAAGACATTATGAATGCTTGGCAGTCTCGTGCTGATGATTACTCCCTCGTTCAGTGCGGCATGCTTTACAGCTTAGAACCGGGGCTCCAAAAGCGTTTTGAGCACCACGGAGCATATGAGATGTTCGAAGAGCTGAAACTAGTTTTTCAAGCTCATGCCCGGGTCGAGAGATATGATGTCTCTGACAAGTTCTACAGTTGTAAGATGGAGGAAAACAGTTCTGTCAGTGAGCACATCCTGAAGATGTCTGGGTTGCACAACCGTATGACCCAGCTGAACATTAACCTCCCAGATGAGGCGGTCATTGACAGAATCCTCCAGTCGCTCCCACCAAGCTACAAGAGCTTTGTGATGAACTACAACATGCAGGGGATGGAAAAGACCATTCCTGAAGTGTTCTCAATGCTGAAGTCAGCAGAGGCTGAAATCAAGAAAGAACATCAAGTGTTGATGGTCAATAAGACCACTAAGTTCAAGAAGGGCAAGGGTAAGAAGAACTTCAAGAAGGACGGCAAGGAGGTTGCCGCGCCTGGTAAGCCAGTTACCGGGAAGAAGTCAAAGAATGGACCTAAGCCTGAGACTGAGTGCTTTTATTGCAAGGGGAAGGGTCACTGGAAGCGGAACTGCCCCAAATATTTAGCGGATAAGAAGGCTGGCAACACCAAAGGTATATTTGATATACATGTGATTGATGTGTACCTTACCAGTACTCGTAGTAACTCCTGGGTATTTGATACCGGTGCCGTTGCTCATATTTGTAACTCACAGCAGGAGCTACGGAATAAACGGAGACTGGCGAAGGACGAGGTGACGATGCGCGTCGGGAATGGTTCCAGAGTCGATGTGATCGCCGTCGGCACGCTGCCTCTACATTTACCTACGGGATTAGTTTTGAACCTTAATAATTGTTATTTAGTGCCAAGTTTGAGCATGAACATTGTATCTGGATCTCGTTTAATACGAGATGGCTACTCATTTAAGTCTGAGAATAATGGTTGTTCGATTTATATGAGAGATATGTTTTATGGACATGCTCCGATGGTCAATGGTTTATTCTTAATGAATCTCGAGCGTAATATTACACATGTTCATAGTGTAGATGCCAAAAGATTTAAAGTTGATAACGATAGTCCCACATACTTGTGGCACTGCCGCCTTGGTCACATTGGTGTCAAGCGCATGAAGAAGCTCCATGCTGATGGACTTTTGGAGTCTCTTGATTATGAATCGTTTGACACATGCGAACCATGCCTCTTGGGCAAAATGACCAAGACTCCGTTCTCCGGAACAATGGAGCGAGCAACCAACTTGTTGGAAATCATACATACCGATGTGTGCGGTCCAATGAGCGTTGAGGCTCGCGGAGGATATCGTTATGTTCTCACTCTCACTGATGACTTGAGTAGATATGGGTATGTCTACTTAATGAAACACAAGTCTGAGACCTTTGAAAAGTTCAAGGAATTTCAGAATGAGGTAGAGAATCAACGTGACCGAAAGATAAAATTCTTACGATCAGATCGTGGAGGAGAATACTTAAGTCACGAATTTGGTACACACTTAAGGAAATGTGGAATCGTTTCACAACTCACGCCGCCTGGAACACCTCAGCGAAACGGTGTGTCCGAACGTCGTAATCGCACTCTATTGGATATGGTGCGGTCTATGATGTCTCTTACTGATTTACCGCTATCATTTTGGGGATACGCTCTAGAGACAGCTACATTCACTTTAAATAGGGCACCGTCTAAATCCGTTGAGACGACACCGTATGAATTATGGTTTGGAAAGAAACCTAAGCTGTCGTTTCTAAAAGTTTGGGGATGCGATGCTTATGTCAAGAAACTTCAACCTGAAAAGCTCGAACCCAAGTCGGAAAAATGCGTATTCATAGGATACCCTAAGGAAACTGTCGAGTATACCTTCTACTTAAGATCCGAAGGCAAGATCTTTGTTGCCAAGAACGGATGCTTTCTGGAAAAAGAGTTTCTCTCGAAAGAAGTAAGTGGGAGGAAAGTAGAACTCGATGAAGTACTACCTCTTGAGCGGGAAAGTGGCGCAGCGCAGGAAACCGTTCCTATGATGCCCACACCAACTGAAGAGGAAAACAATGATGATGATCAAGGTACTTCGGATCAAGTTACTACTGAACTTCGTAGGTCCACAAGGACACGTTCCGCACCAGAGTGGTACGGCAACCCTGTCCTGGAAATCATGTTGTTAGACAACAATGAACCTTCGAACTATGAAGAAGCGATGGCGGGCCCGGATTCCAACAAATGGCTTGAAGCCATGAAATCCGAGATAGAATCCATGTATGAAAACAAAGTATGGACTTTGACAGACTTGCCCGATGATCAGCGAGCGATAGAAAACAAATGGATTTTTAAGAAGAAGACGGACGCGGATGGTAATGTTACAATCTATAAGGCTCGACTTGTCGCTAAGGGTTATCGACAAGTTCAAGGGATTGACTACGACGAGACTTTCTCTCCCGTAGCGAAGCTGAAGTCCGTCCGAATCATGTTAGCAATTGCCGCATACTATGATTATGAGATATGGCAGATGGACGTCAAAACAGCATTCCTTAACGGGCATCTTAAGGAAGAACTGTATATGATGCAGCCGGAAGGTTTTGTCGATCCTTGGAACGCTTACAAAGTATGCAAGCTCCAGCGATCCATTTATGGACTGGTGCAAGCATCTCGTAGTTGGAACATTCGCTTTGATGAGATGATCAAAGCGTTTGGGTTTATGCAGACTTATGGAGAAGCCTGCGTTTACAAGAAAGTGAGTGGGAGCTCTGTAGCATTTCTCATATTATATGTAGATGACATACTCTTGATGGGAAATAATATAGAATTTCTGGACAGCATTAAGGCCTACTTGAATAAGTGTTTTTCAATGAAGGACCTTGGAGAAGCTGCTTATATATTAGGCATCAAGATCTATAGAGATAGATCGAGACGCCTCATAGGTCTTTCACAAAGCACATACCTTGATAAGATTTTGAAGAGGTTCAAAATGGATCAGTCCAAGAAGGGGTTCTTGCCTATGTTACAAGGTGTGAGACTGAGCTCGGCTCAGTCACCGACCACCGCAAAAGATAAAGAAGAGATGAGTGTCATCCCCTATGCTTCAGCCATAGGATCTATTATGTATGCCATGCTGTGTACCAGACCCGATGTAAACCTTGCCGTAAGTTTGGTAGCAAGATACCAAAGTAATCCCGGCAAGGAACACTGGACAGCGGTCAAGAATATCCTGAAGTACCCGAAAAGGACGAAGGACATGTTTCTCGTTTATGGAGGAGACGAAGAGCTCGTCGTAAAGGGTTACGTCGACGCTAGCTTCGACTCAGATCTGGATGACTCTAAGTCACAAACCGGATACGTGTATATGTTGAATGGTGGAGCAGTAAGCTGGTGCAGCTGCAAGCAGAGCGTCGTGGCGGGATCTACGTGTGAAGCAGAGTACATGGCAGCCTCGGAGGCAGCGCATGAAGCGATTTGGGTGAAGGAGTTCATCACCGACCTAGGAGTCATACCCAATGCGTCGGGGCCGATCAAACTCTTCTGTGACAACACTGGAGCTATTGCCCTCGCCAAGGAGCCCAGGTTTCACAAGAAGACCAGGCACATCAAGCGTCGTTTCAACTCCATCCGTGAAAATGTTCAAGATGGAGACATAGAGATTTGCAAAGTGCACACGGATCAGAATGTCGCAGATCCGCTGACTAAACCTCTCTCGCGTGCAAAACATGATCAACACCAGAACTCTATGGGTGTTCGATTCATCACAATGTAACTAGATTGGTGACTCTAGTGCAAGTGGGAGACTGTTGGAAATATGCCCTAGAGGCAATAATAAAAGTATTATTATATTTCAATGTTCATGATAAATGTCTTTTATTCATGCTATAACTGTATTATCCGGAAATCGTAATACACGTGTGAATACTTAGACCACAATATGTCCCTGGTGAGCCTCTAGTTGACTAGCTCGTTGTGATCAACAGATAGTCATGGTTTCCTGACTATGGACATTGGATGTCGTTGATAACGGGATCACATCATTAGGAGAATGATGTGATGGACAAGACCCAATCCTAAGCATAGCATAAAAGATCGTGTAGTTCGTTTTGCTAGAGCTTTGCCAATGTCAAGTATCTCTTCCTTCGACCATGAGATCGTGTAACTCCCGGATACCGTAAGAGTGCCTTGGGTGTATCAAACGTCACAACGTAACTGGGTGACTATAAAGGTGCATTACAGGTATCTCCGAAAGTATCTGTTGGGTTGACACGGATCGAGACTGGGATTTGTCACTCCGTATGACGGAGAGGTATCTCTGGGCCCACTCGGTAATGCATCATCATAATGAGCTCAATGTGACCAAGGTGTTGGACACGGGATCATGCATTATGGTACGAGTAAAGTGACTTGCCGGTAACGAGACTGAACAAGGTATTGGGATACCGACGATCGAGTCTCGGGCAAGTAACGTACCGATTGACAAAGGGAATTGCATACAAGGTTTGATCGAATCCTCGACATCGTGGTTCATCCGATGACAACATCGAGGAGCATGTGGGAGCCATCATGGGTATCCAGATCCCGCTGT
The DNA here is from genome assembly GCF_018294505.1 of Triticum aestivum. Lineage (NCBI taxonomy): Eukaryota > Viridiplantae > Streptophyta > Magnoliopsida > Poales > Poaceae > Triticum > Triticum aestivum. Next base: position 165,118,930 of record NC_057803.1, on the reverse strand, counting down.
TGGTTATTGACCTGAGAGCGTCTAGGTCATGTCTGCATGTCTCCCGAACCCGTAGGGTCTACACACTTAAGGTTCGGTGACGCTAGGGTTATTAGGAAGACTAGTATGTGACTACCGAATGTTGTTCGGAGTCCCGGATGGGATCCTGGACGTCACGAGGAGCTCCGGAAGGGTCCGGAGGTAAAGATTTATATATGGGAAGTTGTCAAACGGACACCGGGAAGTTTCGGGGTCATACCGGTATTGTACCGGGGCCACCGGAAGGGTTCCGGGGGTCCACCGGGAGGGGCCACCCCTCCCGGGGGGCCACATGGGCTGCGTGGGGCAGGGAGCCAGCCCCTGGTGGGCTGGCCGCACCCCCTCCCTTGGGCCCATGCGCCTAGGGTTGAGGGGGGAACCCTAGAGGGGGCGCCCCCTTGGCTTGGGGGGCAAGCCACCCTCTCCCCCTCTCCCCTTGGCCGCCGCACCCCCCCTAGATGGGTTCTAGGGGGCCGGCCCCCTTCTCCCTTCCCCCTATAAATAGAGGGGTGAGGGGAGGGCAGCTACACCACCCTCCAAGGCGCAGCCCTCCCCTCCCCAACACCTCTCCTCCTCCGTTGTGTGCTTGGCGAAGCCCTGTCGGAGTACTGCCTCTCCACCATCACCACGCCGTCGTGCTGCCGGTGGAGCTGTCTTCCTCAACCTCTCCTTTCCCCTTGCTGGATCAAGAAGGAGGAGACGTCTCCCATCCCGTACGTGTGTTGAACGCGGAGGTGCTGTCCGTTCAGCACTTGGTCATCGGTGATTCGAATCACGTCGAGTACGACTACATCATCACCTTGCAAGCTTCCGCACGCAATCTACAAGTGGTATGTAGATGCAAACTCTCTCCCTTGACTCGTTTCTTAGATGAACTCATAGATGGATCTTGGTGAAACCGTAGGAAAATTTTTAATTTTCTGCAACGTTCCCCAACAACGTGATCCAGGAGACTTGGACCCTGCTCCAAGGAACAAAAGAGGCGGTCACGAGGGTGGGGGGCGCCCCCCCTAGGGCGCGCCCCCTGCCTCGTGGACCCCTCGTTGCTCCTCCGGCGTACTTCTTCCTCCTATATATACACACGTACCCCCAAACGATCAGAACAGGAGCCAAAAACCTAATTCCACCGCCGCAACTTTCTGTATCCACGAGATCCCATCTTGGGGCCTATTCCGAAGCTCCGACGGAAGAGGGCCGTCATCACCGAGGGCTTCTACATCATCCTAGCCCCTCCGATGAAGTGTGAGTAGTTTACCTTAGACCTTCGGGTCCATAGTTAGTAGCTAGATGGCTTCTTCTCTCTCTTTGAATCTCAATACAAAGTTCTCCCCCTCTCTTGTGGAGATCTATTCGATGTAATCTTCTTTTTGCGATGCGTTTGTTGAGACCGATGAATTGAGGGTTTATGATCAAGTCTATCTATGAATAATATTTGAATCTTCTCTGAATTCTTTTATGTATGATTTGTTATCTTTGCAAGTCTCTTCAAATTATCCGTTTGGTTTGGCCAACTAGATTGGTTGTTCTTGCCATGGGAGAAGTGCTTAGCTTTGGGTTCGATCTTGCGGTGTCCTTACCCAGTGACAGAAGGGGCAGCAAGGCACGTATTGTATCGTTGCCATCGAGCATAACAAGATGGGGTTTATTTCATATTGCGTGAATTTATCTCTCTACATCATGTCATCTTGCTTAAAGCGTTACTTTGTTCTTAACTTAATACTCTAGATGCATGCTGGATAGCGGTCGATGAGTGGAGTAATAGTAGTAGATGCAGAATCGCTTCGATCTACTTGTCACGGACGTGATGCCTATATACATGATCATGCCTAGATATTCTCATAACTATGCTCAATTTTGTCAATTGTTCAACAGTAATTTGTTCACCCACCGTAGAATACTTATGCTCTTGAGAGAAGCCACTAGTGAAACCTATGCCCCCCGGGTCTATTCTCATCATATCAATCTCCATCACTTTAATCTTGCTTTTCTTTTTACTTTGCTTTTACTTTTTACTTTGCATCTTTATACCAAAAATACCAAAACTATTATATCTATCAGATCTCACTCTCGTAAGTGACCGTGAAGGGATTGACAACCCCTAATCGCGTTGGTTGCGAGTAGCTATCGCTTTGTGCAGGTACGAGGGACTTGAGTGTGGGCTCCTACTGGATTGATACCTTGGTTCTTAAAAACTGAGGGAAATACTTACGCTACTCTGCTGCATCATGCCTTCCTCTTCGGGGAAAACCAACGCAAGCTCAAGACGTAGCAGCAGCCAGCCAGCTAATGGTTGTAGGGGGCGGCTATTTATAGCCTAGGGAGCAGCCTGACATGATAAGACATAAATGCCCTTTAATGATATGACCGTTAGGTGGACAGATATTTTGGGACAGGTGGCGCATAGCACAGCAACGGTCGGAATTTTGAGTAGCAAAATGCTCAGGGCTATCATGTTCCTCACTGTGTAGGCAATCCGCACTGGCGAATTCCTAACTCATCAGTCAGAACAAATTTCTCAGAGACCAGAAGAACTTCTTCTCTGTCACTGAAGAATATGACTGGACTGTATGAGATTTCCAATGGCTTCACTCGAAGGGATTGGTAGGTGTAGGATTTTGAGTTGAGCATCACATGAAATTTTTTCCTTAGTATTTCCTCGACCCCCTTTAACAGTATGGTGTTTCCTATGACTCAAGAAAGAGAAAATGAAACTACGAAAACAAAAGTCTTCACGCTTCATGTTCCTCAAATGAATACCGAGTCTTCACGGTCACACTAATTTCTTCACTTTCAAAGTCTTCAGAAAGTCTTCAGAAATCCAAAGTCTTCAGTCAAAGAACTTCATTTTTAGGGGTTGACTTTCTCTATAAATATCAAACTCCTCATAGACTTATAGACCTGTGTACACTCACAAACGCATTAGTCCCTTAACCTATAAGTCTTCAATACACCAAAATCACTAAGGGGCACTAGATGCACTTACACAAACACACCGCAAAAGAAGATTACATTGGATATAACTCCAAGAAGATCGAGGAGAACATTGTATTGAAGATCAAAGAGAGAGAAGAATACATCTAGCTACTAGCTATGGACCCATAGGTCCGTGGTGAACTACTCACGCATCATCGAAAGGCGGCAAGGATGATGTAGAAGCCATCCGTCATCGATTCCCCCTCCGACAATGTACCGAAAAAGGCCTCCAGATGGGATTGCGGAAGAACAGAAACTTGCGGCGGTGGAAAAAGTGTTTCGGGTGGGTCTTTGTTGGTTTCCCGATTTCAGAGAATTTCTGGAGGTGGAATTAGGTCATACGGAGCCATGTGGGGCCCACAAGGTATCAGGGTGTGCCCACGCTCCCTGGGCTTGCCCTATTGCCTTGTTGTCTCCTCACTTCTCGTCTGGTCTCCTCTCGAAGCTTCCAGGGTCTCTTGTCCAGAAAAAAACGTCGAAATGTTTCGTAGCATTTGGACTCCGTTTGGATGGCACTAGGCACGGTGTTAATAGGTTAGTCCCAGAAAATAATATAAAATAGCATATAATTGTATATAAAACATTCAAGATTGATACTATAATAGTATGGAACAATAAAAATTTATAGATACGTTGGAGACGTATCATGTGGCCGGGTAGGGCGGCCAAGTGTACGGGGTCATCGCCCGCTACAAGTTAGCATCATAGGTTTTTCCTTCTTCTAGTTCTTAGTTGAACAGTCAAAATATCGACCGTTTTATGTAAATTGTGTCCAAACTTTAAGGAAATTCTTCGTGTTTGATATAATATGTCAAGTTTATTAAATTTTGGTTTGAATTGTATGCAGGCACGATTGGATGGTTGGTTCCTGCCTCAGTGTCCGCAGACGGATACAATATCCGGTTTAGGAGTCAGCATTTAAGATGCCCTTAAAACAAACACGCCCGACTCTGACCGCACACGTCCACAAACGTTTAAGAAGCCAAATTTAAGCAGATAGGTTGTAGATGCCCTAGCGTGTCGCATGTCCACCCGATGAAAAGGGAGAATATCAGGTGATACCAACTCTCAAATGCTCTATGATACTATTTAAAAATCAAATCTAAATGTTTCAAAAAATTCTAAAAAAGACATGAATGTTCATAAGGAATGTTCCTACAACCCCTAAAAATTTCTGGTCTAAATTCGGAATGCACATTGAGAAATAAAAAAGACAAATTTGAATGTGAATAGTGGCATTTTAACTTTTGTCTTTTTTGAACTATTCATGCATTTTTGTTTCTCAATTTGTGTTTCGCATTTCATTTTGACATTTTTAGGGATTGTACACTCATGTGATGTGAACGTCCACACTTTTTCAGAATTTTTTGAAAAGTTTAACATTAAAGCACCTAAGGGCATCTCCAACGACAATCTGCAAATTTTCTCCCGCATCCGTCGGCAGACAAGGGGACCAGTCTGTGGACACAGATGCGGCAGGCCGCCATCCAATGCTAGCCGCATACATTTCAAACTCTTTTTAATAAACTGGATGAAATTCATGCAAACTCGATCAGATTTCATATAAACATGACGGATTTTGTACAAACCGGACGAAAATTGTTACATTTTGGACATATTTTAACTGAAAAGGTTAAACTATGTGCACGTATAGTCGCGCGGAGCTCCACTCCCATGACACAGGTACACTACACTAGTCTATGGCCGGCCGCGACGGATCCCTTTGTCTTCCGCATGTTCGGCAGCCCGCTAACTGGACTGCCAGGAGCCCCGGAGGCATATTCTTCCCCCGTATCTTCCCTAAGTCGAGCTACACCGCTCATCGGAGTGGCAAAGAGGGTGCTTCAGCCGGAGGGGAAGGTGCTTCTATGGAGCCAGATGGTTGTGCCTAGGATGGTCTGAGATAAAGACCGGACAGGCCACCGATTGTACAAGCCGACGACGCGCCGATGATGGCCTTCCATGTTCTACTTCTTCTCGATGATGGCGGCTGGCGTGGACATGCAGGCTGCCACCTCGTCGACATCCACGCAACCGGCTTCTTTCTCTACGTGCATGGCACGGCTAAGCGCGCATGGACGGCGGATGGCGCGGTCGCAGGCACTGAAGGTGGCGATGCCCGTGCCGGGATGGAGCAACTTGCCACTCCTCCGCAAGCTGGCTTCGAGCGGTGAGTTGCCGAAGCATGCACCGGCTTGGGGAGGCAACTGGCTCTGTTAGGCTAGGCGAGGGAGGTGGAGTAGCGAGTTGCCTCGCTTGTATCCGGCGGTCTCGGCAGGCCACCCAGCCGGCTTTTATGCCGGAGAACTGCTCTTCCAGCTCGTCGGATGCCATCGAAAGAGTGAAGAAAATGGTGAAGGAGGAGATGGAGAGCGGCGGAGTGGTGCGATTCTTGCCTGTCGTATGGCCTCGTTTAAATAGAGGACGGACGGAAGGAGCTTGCCCGGCGTTGCGTTTAATGCCGGCCCCGCTTGTGAACGGATGTGTGGACGGAGTAGATTTCTCGGCTTCCACGCGGGTTTAATGGAGGCGTTCGAATGCGGCGAGAGGGCGTGTCCAGCCAGGTGTGCAGCAGGTGGTGCCCTCGGTCGGCGCGCCGCTTCAATGACAGAGGCAGTGAGAGGTCGCGTTCGCCTTGAACCGTCTTCAGTGTGGAGCGGCGAGCTATACAGCGATATGAATGCGAGTAGCTGGACGATAGATGTAAAGCGCACGAGGGCGAAGGGAGGGGTTTTGGTTGGCCAGGGCGGTTAGAAGCGGGCGTGACATCTCGGATTCTCACAAATCTCTTCATGTTTGTCTCCAATTTATTAGAGAAAATATATTTGGACCACTGCGCAAATCAATACAGATTCACATTGGATGCCTTCTACGCATGCAAAAGGTTTGAGGGCTACGTTGGAAATGACCTAAGAGACGGGAACATCTGATATTCTCCCCTCGTGAAAAGGAGCATAGGCACCGTTGATTGATCTCTCAATATATTTTTTATTTGCTTAACAGGATTCGCCGGTTCTCCCAGTTTAGTCAAAGGTTGCTTTCTCTATACGCTACCGACCCTTCTTGAAGCGCCGAGCTGCGTGGAGCCAGGAGAATCTTGGAATGTCTTAGTTGATTATTGTGCTTTCATATGGAATTCAGAAGATCCAAGAAACGGAAGCAGCCATGAGGTTGGCCAACAAGACATGACTGCGTTGCCTATCTTGTGTTCTTTTTTGCCTTCAGGAACGGCACAAGAAGGCGCGCTGAAGTTTAGGTAGATGTTAATACTGTGCTAGACTAGATTAATTTACTTGTTCTATAATACTACTATTTTTTTTTCGAAACGGATATAATACTACTATAATCTTCTTCTTTTTGAGTGGATAGCTGATACTAATTGAAATGCGTAGAAGTTTCTCATGTTACCTGGACCGATGATGGCCATGTGGCCGTGCACCTGGGTGCTGGTCATTTGCTCGGTCCAAAGAAACGGCCGAAGGGGCATTTTCTTATGTTGGATGAGTCAACAAGCACAGGCCACACCAACAGCCGACGTGCCATATATGCCGCCCCTTGCCCCTTCCCCTATTAATAGGAGAATTCCGTGCTGTCTCTCACAGTTTTGCAGATTTCAGCAGACGGCCATAGCTTTGACCATCCCCTTCTTCCTTCAACATTTGACGGCCGGCAAGCTCTTGTCCTCAGGTACAGCACCATGCTTGCCATAGCTCTCAACTCCGCTTTGATCTTGGTGTTGCTAGTTAATCGTTTCCCTATCTGCAAGTAAATCACCACAACACCGGTGACTCCTTTTATTAGTTCGTGCCATGAGTAATTCATCAATATCCATGACCTTTTGCGGCGCCCTTTCATTTTGGCACGGCTCTAGCTGAAATTAGGGTCGCCTGCAGTGCAGCCAAGGCAGGCGGCCATGGACGGCGACAGCCCGGTGATGACGGACAGCGAGCGGAGGGCGTACCGGTACGTGCAGGCGCCCAAGGTGCAGGGCCTGGGCGGCATCAAGAACTCATGGTCCAACGACTCCCTCTTCAGCCTCAGCTACGCCGGCGCGGGGGGCAGGGCCGTCGTCCACTCGTGCGTCTGCGCGCCCACCACGCACCCGGGCTCCTTCCGCTGCAAGCACCACCGCCAGAGCGCCGCCCACCTCGGCGTCGCCGGTCACGCGCAAGCGCAGCCCACGGCTGAGGCTAAGCGCAACGAGGTCCACGGAGAAATGTCGACCGCGGATGACGAGAAGGCGTCCTGAAGGGGACCGCGTGCGTGTGTTTCTTCATGGGACAAAACGTACCGTGCTGCTTGGTCACACGTGACCGGTGTAGTACGTGGCAAAGCTTATTCCTCTGTCATTTCAAAGACTTTTTTCGTGTGTAAGGATGTTTATTTGTTTTCTATATTTGTGAGAGAAGAGCGTTTCATTTTCCCAGTAGTTATGTAGGAGTAATATATTGTTGTATATCACCCGCAATTTTCTTTGGCCCAAAAACATCATTTGCTACAAATAGCCCTACTGCTGTGTTTGGATGTAGGAAAAACTGCTTGGAATTGAATTGGACTGGAAATTCCAAATCCAAGATGGAAAGGAAATGGGGTCCAATTCGACGTAGAATTGAGCTTAGCTCAGATGGATGCTCACATTTTTTTGAATCTATTTCAGGTTTTTCGGGTTCGGGGTTAGTTGGGAGAGGTGTTTTTATCGACTACGAGACGTCTGTGATAACTTCGTCAATGTTAAGATGTTGCGCCAGTTCAACATTTCAGAGGTGCTAATAGGGATAGGATATGCGAACGTGTGTTCATGGAGCTAAGTGTATATCCGTGTATATGAGTTAGGATGTGCATGCATATGTTCATAGAGCTAAATGTACACGTGTATATACGAGTATTTGCGGCTATAATGTGTTCAAAAGAAAGATTCATTTTAGTACTAACAATCAAACTATGAAAGCACGCAATTTCTAAAACCAACCCTCGCGGTGGTTCCGCAAGGCAATAAGCCACTCTCTTTCTGTGACAAAAGAAACCCAAAGGACATCTTACTTCTAATAAATATAATAAAATATTATCATTATCCAAAATAAGTGTCTTAACCTTAGAATAATTTTATGTTAAAATTAGTACAAATTTAAGACACTTTTATTTGAGACAGAGAAAGTAGTAATTGGTACAATCCAAAGAAAAATAGTAACTGAAAGATAATTGGATGCATAATGATAAATAAATAATAAAATTACATTGAAGATTATACTGCCCTTCTTCTTCTTTTGACTGTAAGTTGTTCACTAAAGATTGAAAACTAAACCAACAGTAATGAAAAGGATACCTGCAAACATCTTCGTTGTACCAGGCTTTACAAACCGCAATAGCCACTCGTTGCTTGAAACGAGATCTAAAAATTGCTGAAGAAACATCGGTCGAGCATCACCCCCATGTAGTACATGCTTGTAATACATAACCACCGGTCTAGAGAGTTGGAGAAACCAGACCATGTTGTTGTTTATAACAACACAGATGAATATGTCAAAATCGTCGCGCCAAAAGCCAGACAATCACTCACCAACTGCCAAGAACTGAAGAGAGCCAACAGATCTAGCGACATAAACTCTGACATGCCCTTTATCGTCGCCGGATAGAACGTCGTCGAGGCATGGAGAGGCCGGAGAGATCTTATTCCAAGACGTCATTGCCATCGCCACCTCGTCGATGCCGCCAAAGAAACAAAAACAACACTTAAGGAGAAGAAAAGCGAAATGGACGGGTCCCCACTCCTCTTGTCACTACAAGGCAGTCGGACGAGGAAGGGGAGGTACCAAAGCGACGTCGTGGAGGAAACATTTGTCGACGATTAGGGATGTTTGTAGACCATATGCCACTTTAGCGTCCTCTTTGATGGTTTTTGGGCCAGGCATGTTCAGAAGTTTTGACAAATTAGTTTTCGTCTTCCATTTTCAAGGCACGTGGGCTCCACTGTCAACATACTTCTTCTCTTCTCTCCTTTTATTTTTTACTTCATGTCGATGTTTGTTAACCAGGTTGCTCAACTCATAGGCAAGAGATATATAAGCCCTTAATTGATTACGAGAGCCTTTATTTGCAGGATTTTAAGGAATACGAAAAGCATAGGATTGTAGTGTCATGGGCATATGAATTCTACAGGATTTTGGTGTGTTTAATGGTTCTTTTGAGGAAAAAACAAATGATTATTTTCAAGAAGTTTAAGTGGGTGTTAAAATTCCTATGGAATGCAATACAAGGGAAACCTTAGAAATTCTTTTAGTAGGATTCAATCCCCACGAATAAAACTGCCAACGTAGAAAAAATCAGATGGATTTCAATTCTTCAAAATTCCTATGATAATCCTTTCAATCAAAGAGGCCTTAAACATGTGCATCGATAAAAAGAAATGCTAGCTTTGTAGTAAAGAATATAACTCATGCTATTGGGATCAAACACAAAACCAAACGATCTGAAGCATTTCTTGTGGTATAGTTTTGAAATTGAGATAAAAGCATAGTTGATTTCGTAATCAAGGTGAAGCTGGCAAAAGCACCCCAATATATGTCGAAACAAAATTTTGCCCCACTTTATATATAAAGTAAAACTGAACAGAGTACACGGTCAAACGATACAAGGAGATTGGGTAACCCTCACACAATGCCAATCCCAGGATAACTGGATCACGTAGGACGCACATGACTATGCTACCAAAAGAGAGTACAGGAAGAACTGAGTACAACACCACGCCAAGCCCTAAAACACCTCAGCTCCACAACAACGCCCCCAGGAGGGAGAACCGCGCCAAGCGTCATCGCTGTCGAGTCCACAGCAGATATAGGTTTTCACCCGGGACCCGAGCACGGAGAGGAGCACCACAATGACGTCATCAGAAAGATAACGGCGCCCACAAGCGTCGCCGTAGAAATGGAAAACAACAGTTATGTCTGTACCAATACATGCAGTTGTCGATAAACTGTTGGTACAGATTCCTGAATCACTTCAGCTCGCGCTCACATGAGTACTTTCGATCCGGATGCTTTTTTTATTAAAAAAAGGACGAATATGGTCGATGCATGCTACAGTGAAGGAAATATGCCCTAGAGGCAATAATAAAGTTGTTATTTATATTTCCTTACATCATGGTAAATGTTTATTATTCATGCTAGAATTGTATTTGTAAGTGCATCTAGTGCCACCCTAGCTGGTTTTGAAGTATTGACGACAAACCTGGTTGAGGGATTAATGTGTTTGTGAGAATTGTAGGATAACACAGGTAGTAGTCCCTCATTGATTCGATTTACCTACTGGAGATGACCCCTAAAAATGTATGAAGACATTGAAGACAAAGGTGGTATGTGAAGATATTCACATTGAAGACTATGACAAGAGAAGACATCGCGTGAAGACTTAGTTGTTTCGTTGTTTCCTTTTCTTATTTGTTGAGTCATAGGAACCACCGTACTGTTAAGTGGGGTCCCAGTGAATAAAGTCAGAGTGACTGAAGTGATGCTTAACCAAAATCCTATGTCTTCGAGCGAAGACAATGAGAGCAAATCTTATCTAGAGGTGGATGAGTCAGCTTTACTTGTAGCCCAAGTAAAGTTGCCGCGTGTGTTTGAAATCTGACCGTTGGAACACATGTCAGTTCCTTAGTGACCCAGGGTCATTTCAGACAAATCAGGTCGGGTTGCCTAGTGGCTATAAATAGCCCACCCCCTACACCATAAATTGGTGGCTGCTCAGAGTTAGTGCATGGCTTTTGTCGTTTGAGAGCAACCCACCTTCGAAGCTTTTGAGAGAGAAATCCTTGCGAGGACAAAGCCCTAAACACCAAGAGCCAAAGAGTGTTAGGCATCACTGAAGTCTTCCTGTCTGTGTGATCTGAAGACTTGTTACACTTGAGGACTGTGAATCCTCCAGCCGTTAGGCGTCACGTTCTGAGCGTCCAAGAGTCATTGTGGATCGTCGGTGAACGAAGTTTGTGAAGGTTTGGAAGTCTACCTTGAAGACTTACCTGAGTGATTGGGCGAGGGCTGTGGGTCCTTAGCTCAAGGGGAATAAGGTGAAGACACGGTCTTCTGAGTTAAATCTCAGCCTCCCTAACCAGACGTACAATTGTCACAGCAACTGGAACTGGTCCAACAAATCATTGTCTTCTTCACTAAGCAACTGGTTCTATCCTTCCCATCTCTTTATTTACAGTTGGTCCTTGTGAAGTCATTGCATGTTTGCATTATCTATTTGTCTTCACTGTGTGACTGTTTTTCTGATTGGCTTCATACTATCTTCCATCCTGATATGTACTGCCTAACTGCTATTAGTCTTTGTGCTTTCACTTTATTGAATATTTGACTATGGCTTGCCTAGTGTAGTCTACCTTCCGCTGCATGTTTATAGGTTCATTTCTATCGTTTGTCTTCGAAACTTCCATGTTTTGAAGACTTTCATAAAAATCGCCTATTCACCCCCCCCCCTCTAGTCGATAACTAGCACTTTCAATTGGTATCAGAGCAGGGTACTCCCTTGTTCTATGTGATTCGGTTTAACCACCTGGAGTTTTAGCTATGTCGACCGCAGGGATAATCAAAGTCTCCGCTGCTTGCCCCGTCTTCGATGGAACTGAATATCCCTACTGGAAGAATAAGATGTGCATGCATCTTGAAGCCATTGATGTCGACATCTGGTATGTCATCAAGAATGGCGTTGCCAAGGCTATTGAAGGTGTCACCGCTGCTGATGTCAAGAAGTTCGTTCAACTGGATTCTACTGCAAAGAACATCATCTGTGGTCATCTGACCAAAGGACAGTATGGCCGTGTGAGTGCTCTGGAAACATCAAAGCTAGTCTGGGACTGGCTCTCCAAGGTCAACGAAGGCGTTTCAACCCAGAGAGATCAAAGGATCAGTGTTCTTCGCAACCTCTTCAACCGCTTCAAGAGAAACGACAATGAGAATGTTCCGCTCACGTTTGATCGCCTCACTAATATCACAAATGAACTTCAAGCTCTCGACGCTACTGAGATCACCAAGCACGAAATTGTCAAGATGCTCCTGAGATCTCTTGACAGCTCATTTGACACCCTAGCCCTAATGATTCAAGAACGCCCTGACTTCAAGACATTCGATCCATCTGACATACTTGAAAGGCTCAACACACATGAGTTTTAGCTTACTGAGAAAAGAGAGATCTACGGTCCCAACTATGGCTGAACTCATGCTTTGAAGGCAAAAGTTGTTTCCTCTTCTGAAGAAGAATCTGACTGTAGTTCTGATGATCCTGAAGACATTGGAAAGGAGCTTGCTATGCTTGTGAAGAAGTTCCAGAAATTCAACAAGAAGAAAGGCTTCAGAAAGTCTTCTCGATCCGGCTCAAGAACTGATGAGGCCTCTACCCATGACTACAAGAAGAGAACATGCCACGAGTGCAAGAAACCTGGTCACTACATCTGTGAGTGTCCACAGTGGGACAATGAGAACAAGAAGAAGAAGAGCAAGGAATATGATTCTGATGACAAGAAGAAGAAGAAATACTCAAAGCCTTCTTTCAAGTCTTCCTCGAAGTCTTCATCACACAAGAAGAGCTCATCTAGCAAGTCTCGTGCGTTTGTTGGCAAGGAAATGGATTCAGAGGAGGAGTCTGCATCTGAGGACGCAGAGGTGGAGTCTGAGGAGGAGTCCGACTCTGGCGTTGCAAGTCTGGCTACAGCCTACGTTGCCAAGTCCATCTTCAACACCGAAGACAATGACTTCGTCACTGACGCTGATGCTAATGACAAGGATGACTCCGCTCCCACCTATTGCTTCATGGAACGCGGTGCCAAGATAAACTCATGCAATGCTCACTATCAAACATCCAGTGAAGATGACTCTGATTGTGATTCCAAACCCAGCTACAAAACACTTGCTAAAATTGCAACTGAACAACAGAAAGCTATGGAACATATTCAAAAATTGTTAGACAAAAGCGATGACCTGTTGGACGCTGAAATGACTCGATCTCAGTCCTTAATTGAAGACATAAAAAATCTTCATGTTAAGTATGAGGAACTTGAAAGTCATCATGCAACGCTCTCAATAACTCATGAAAAGCTTTCCTATGATTATCTTCAAAGGAAGCAAGAACTTGAGAAATTGAGAGCGGTTCATGAAAATCTTCAAAAGGAAAACGAGTCACTTCATGCTCAACAGATCAGTCCCGCTCAGGAAGGTTTTGACCCACCATGTCTAAAATGCCTTGAGCGTGATAACGCTACTTCTGTTGCTGAATGTTCTACTGCTGCTACTATTGCAATATCTTCAAATGATGATGTGGTAACTACCCCTCTGCTGAGGATACCACTACTATTGCTGATGAAAATGCTAGGTTGAAGACATTGCTTGAAACAGGGATGTACAAAAGTCTCAAAGTGCATCAGACACTGTGCGATGTCCTCAAAAACAGATTCTGAACTGAAACCCTAGGAAAGAGGGTGTTGGGTTCGAGAGGAAAATGAATGTTGATGGCTCCTACTGGAAGCCTGAGCAGTACCCCAAGACCACATGGGTTGCTGTGAAGGGACCTTCAGTGGATCCATCCATCTTATCTGGCTTCACTTGTGCTAACCCTATTATCGTTGATGAATCCTTTGATGCAAACTATAAACTGTTTAAGAATCAGATTGGTGAAGTGTTTGCCAGGTATATTGGTACTAACTGCAGGGATGGGCCACCTATGAAGAAGATCTGGGTTCCCAAAAGTTGTCTTGAGAATCTTTTGGTGAATGTCATCATGACACCTCCTGGGAAGAAGACAAATCCCAGACCAAAGGCTTCATATGGTCCAAAGGCTTCATACAGACAGAGGACTCACCTGAGTCACCCTAACACCAATGTTTTGCAGGGAAACCATACTCAGACTTATGAATATGAGTGTGTTTCTTCAAACCGCTATGTTCATAAAACTAAGAACTATTCTGCTTATTCATATGAGTACTATTCACCTCCTGCAAGGCTATTTGCTAGGGCTCCAAAGCCAAAGTTCTCAAATGCTGCACTTAGACTCATTGCTTCTAAGCCACCCCTGAAGATGTGGGTGGTTAAGAAGAATTAACTTTCTTTTTCAGGGAAAGGTCTCCAGCGGGAAATCAAAGGCGTCTGATGCTAGTGTTGGGGACCTAAAACATCTTGTAGGGTGCAAGATCAAATGCCCAAATGGTCTTATTATGTATTTTGTTCCTGAGTCGCTTGCTATTCGTCCTATTAGTCCTAACCTCGATCTGAGCTTTCATAATCCACTTGCTCGTCAAATGTTTATGCTTCACAATTCTCTTCGTGAAGCCTATCCCCCTAACTGCACTGTAGGTATGACACCAGCTGCTTCATAATGGATTATTGATAGTGGATGTACTAATCACATGACTGGCGAACGAAGTCTTCTCATGGACTCAACCTTACGTCCATATGACAAAAGTCACATCACATTTGTTGATACTGGTAAAAGCAAGGTATTGGGTCTAGGTAGAGTTGCAATCTCAAAGGATCAGCACATGGAAAAAGTGATGCTTGTTGAATCCCTTGGTTTCAACTTAATGTCTGTCTCAATGCTTTGTGACTTGAACATGATTGTGATATTTGGAAAATATCGTTGCCTTGTTCTGATGGAATCTGACAAGTCTCTAGTCTTTGAAGGGTATCGCAAAGACGATTTGTATATGGTAGATTTCTCAGCAGGACCACATCTTGCCATATGTCTTCTTGCAAAAGCTTCAGAGTGCTGGCTCTGGCATCGGAGGCTAGGGCATGCTGGCATGAGGAATTTGCATACTCTCACAAAGAAGAAGCACGGCATAGGCATCGAGGGTGTCAAGTTCAAGAAGGATCACTTATGCGGTGCCTGCGAAGCTGGAAAGATGACGAGGGCCAAGCATCCCTCGAAGACAATCATGACAACGACTCAACCCTTCGAACTGCTACACATGGACCTCTTCGGCCCTACTCACTACTCTACTCTAACTACTACTGCTTGTCTCTATGGCTTCATCATTGTTGATGATTATTCAAAATATACATGGGTACACATAATCCTCTACAAGACTGAAGTGCAGGATGTCTTCAGACGCTTCGCGAATCGAGCCATGAACAACTATGGCGTCAAGATCAAGCACATCAGAAGTGACAATGGCACTAAATTCAAGAACACCGGCCTCGACACTTATCTTGATACATTGGGCATCACTCATGAGTTCTCAGCTCCGTACACGCCGCAGCAGAATGGCATCGTGGAACGCAAGAACAGAACACTCATTGAGATGGCTCGGACGATGCTCGGTGAATACAAGACACCAAGAAAGTTCTGGCCTGAAGCTATTGATACTGCATGCCATGTCATCAATCGTGTTTATCTTCACAAGCTTCTGAAGAAAACATCCTATGAACTCCTCACTGGTAAGAAGCCAAATGTCAGTTACTTCAGAGTATTTGGTGCTAGGTGCTGGATCAAGGATCCACATCACACTTCAAAATTTGCACCGAAAGCACATGAAGGTTTTATGCTTGGTTACGGAAAGGATTCACACTCCTACAGAGTCTTCAACCTCTTTCACTATAAAGTGGTTGAAACTGTGGATGTGCGGTTCGATGAGACTAACGGCTCGCAAAGAGAGCACCTGCCAAATGTGCTAGATGAAATTCCACCTAGTGAATCCATCAAGCTATGGAAAATGGAGAAACCATACCGTCTGAAGTACAACCTGAAGAGGAACTTATCATTTCTGCACCTAATCAACCCGAAGACAATGCTCAGCCTGAAGACAATCCTCCAAATGATGACAATGATCAGCAAGAGCAAAATCTTCGTCCAGTTCATCCTCGTGTTGCAAATGAAGTACAGATTGAGAAGATAATTGATAGCATCAATGCACCTAGTCCACTCACTCGTTCAAGGGCAACACAGCTAGCAAATTTCTATGGGCACTTTGCATTTGTCTCAATATCTGAACCTAAGAAAGTTGATGAAGCCTTCATGGAACCTGAATGGATTCAAGCTATGCAAGAAGAGCTTCAACAGTTCGAGCTGAATAATGTATGGGAACTGGTCAAGCATCCTGATCCTAGTAAACACAATATCATAGGCACTAAATGGATATATCGCAACAAGCAAGATGAGCATGGTCAAGTTGTCAGACACAAGGCCCATCTCGTTGCTCAAGGATACACTCAAGTTGAAGGAATTGACTTCGATGAAACATTTGCTCATGTGGCTAGGCTTGAAGCTATTTGCATACTGCTAGCGTATGCAAATCATCATAACATCCTTCTGTATCAAATGGATGTGATGAGTGCCCTTCTCAATGGCAAGATTGAAGAAGAAGTGTATGTTACACAACCGCCTGGTTTTGAAGATCCAAAACACCCTGATATGGTATACAAACTCAATAAGGCATTGTATGGCCTCAAACAAGCCCCTCGTGCTTGGTATGACACACTCAAAGGCTTCCTAAAGAGCAAATGCTTCAAACCTGGTTCCTTGGATCCCACACTCTTCATGAAGACATATGATGGTGAACTGTTTGTGTGCCAAATATATGTGTATGACATTATCTTTGGTTGCACAAATCAAAAATACAGTGATGAGTTTGGACACATGATACAAGAGCAATATCAGATGTCCATGATGGGTGAGCTGAAGTTCTTCCTTGGTCTTCAAATACGGCAGCAACGCAACGACATCTTCATATCTCAAGAGAAATACCTCAAAGATTGCCTGAAGAAGTTTGGAATGCAAGACTGCAAAGGTTACACGATGCCAATGCCAACCAAGAGTCATCTGGGTCCTGACGCCAATGGTAAAGAGTTCGATCAAAAGGTATACCTCTCCATGATTGGTTCTTTGCTTTATTTATGTGCATCAAGGCCAGATATTATGCTTAGTGTTTGCATGTGTGCTCGATTCCAAGCGGCACCAAAGGAATCGCATCACTTAGCTATGAAGCGAATTCTTCGATATTTGGCTTACACCCCAACATTAGGATTATGATATCCAAAGGGCTCAGAGTTTGATCTAGTTGGGTTCTCGGATGCTGATTATGCTGGTGACAAGGTAGATCGGAAGTCTACATCAGGCACATGTCACTTTCTGGGACGATCACTTGTCTGTTGGTCTTCAAAGAAGCAGAACTGTGTATCACTCTCCACTGCTGAATCTGAATACATCGCTGCTGGATCTTGCTGCGCTCAGCTTCTATGGATGAAGTATACACTCAAGGACTATGGCATCCATCTGAAACAAGTACCACTCTATTGCGACAACGAAAGCACCATCAAGATTGCCAACAGCCCAGTTCAGCACTCGAAGACAAAGCACACTGAAATTCGTCATCACTTTCTCAGAGATCATGTCATGAAGGAAGATATTGATATCATACACGTCAACACTGAAGAGCAACTGGCAGATATCTTCACAAAGCCCTTGGATGAGAAAAGGTTTTGCAAGTTGCGTGTGAGCTAAATATCTTGGAATCCTCAAATGTCCTGTGATAAGGCACACATCCTAACACTTATGCATGTTGATGACTTAGATGTGCAACACACAAAGTAAAGTATATCTTCAATCAATGAAGAATTACATTCTAAGTGTGAATACATTAACGCGGAATTTGACTTCAGAGCACCACGATAATTGTGCGTCGTGTCTGGGTCTAATACTTCCTATACGGTGGGTAACGCCACCACCAAATTCTTCTGTTTGAAGTGTTTGTCTCATGGCGTTACATTTGCTATGTCTTCGCATTTGGTTTATCTTCAAATTTCAACATGTCATCATGTTTATCTTCAGTATGTTGATTTGGTTGTATTCTGATATATACATATATTAGTGTTCTGTCCTCTACAGCATTCACTTATAGCTATGTCTTCTCATTCGAATCTTTTGAACTAAGTGAATGTGATCGGACCCTAACCTCTCTATGCTTTCTGCCTCAAACTCTATCTATCCAAATCATATGCATTCTATTGAAACTGTCGAATGTCGTCTCTGCGTCCTTTCAGCAGAAGACACAGAGACAAACATTAAATCTGATTAAAATGCTCAATCCTTTTTGCCTGAAACCCGGAGAAGCGGGAATGACCATCCGACAATCGAGGCGTGCGTGGGAACATGGAACAACCTCCAATGTGTTGCATGTTCGCCACGTGTCCTTTAGATGTGAACCACCAGGGGCACCTGCGTAATAACGTTGTGCCGTCCCTATCCTTATAAATACACGCCACACCCCAGTCATTATCTCTTCTTCCACTTCTCCTTCTCGCACAAACCCTAGCGCCACCGCTAGCCCTCGACGATGCCGGCGACGAAGCGCTTAGCTGTCGTGACCTCACCGACGCTGTCCTCACGCCGACCACAGACATCGTCTTCTCCGCTGTCGCCGTAGGTGTCCTCCTACGCCAAGTTAGGGCACGGAAGATCGAACTGCTCGGCCTCATCCTCTACTCTGTCTAGCAGTTCCTCGAGTGGTAAATAAAAGCTCTTTTTTACAGTCCTTTTGATCCGATAGATTCATCCTTTTCAACCTCACATGGTTTCTGTCCCAACAAATTGAATCTATCCTTTTTTGCATCTCATAACATGCCTAGTCTGTTCACTTTTGCTTCACAAAGTAGTTAGATTCCTCACTTGTACTTATTCGTGGATTCGTACAAATCTGGAACCTACTCTCTACATATGAGTGAATGTCTTCGCACTATGAGGTCAATGTCTTCTAAACTGATTTATCTTCAAAATCTTCTGAGAATGCATATGACCTCTTCCCCTTCCATCGCATCTCTAATGATGTCACAGGTACATGTCCATGGGAGAATCCCTTGGTTCTCATAGTCTGCATTCATTTGCAGAGTTCTTACAGCATCACATCAATTCTCCCGAAGCTAATTCCTATATGACCAGCAGAAGAAAGCCTTTGCAAGTTCTGAAGCCATTCAGTCTGAACTTCATGGCGACAGAAAAATCAGTCAAGAAGGGCGGCAGACAGCGCCGTGAAAACACTGCTAAGGACCTGCCACCGGATCTCTATGAGCTATACAAGTCAGATCCAGAAGAGACCTATGGAGAACGCAAGAACCGAATCCAACGGATTCGAAGACATTGGGCAGAGGAATGGTTCAAGTACAAATTTGTCACTGATGAATATGCTGAAAAGAATGCCATCAAGGGCCCCTGGGGAGAAATTATATACAAAGGTCTTCAGCCCAAGTCGAATTCCGAAGCTATTGCTCAAGGCTTCTACCCTTGCATGATCCGTGGACCTCACCCTGCTAATGTCGACCCATCCTCTCTGTTATGGTGTCGTGAAGACAATCTCTTTAAGCGCAACTTCCAGTTTGCCAAAACTTCTGCCAAAGAGAACAAGAAGTCGCTTGGGTTAAACTTCAACCCCGGTCCCTCTGCTCCTCGTGCCGACGGCACATGCGATGCTGAACCCAATATTGTTGGGCCCTTCTCCAACCTTGAAGGTCTCATCACTCACATTCAGGTTCAAGGGGCAGCCGTGGGTCACTCTGCAGATGACGCTGATTCTGACGAAGCGCCTGCACCACCGAAGCGTGTGAAGCAAAAGAAACCAAAGGCTTCAAAGCCCTCCTCTGCACCAAAAGTTTCACGGGCGAAGCCTCTGGCCACTGCACCTCCTGAAGCCAGTGTGCAGTCTGAAGATCTCTCTCGCATCTCCAAGTCTGACAAGATGAAGAAGCCCATGCAACCAACTGGTCAAGCATTGACCCCTGCTGCCGTTCTGAGGAATGAGAACAAAGCCATTGATCTGTCTAGCGACGACGATCTTGACGATGATGCTCTTGAAATGCTTATAAAAAGCAAGCAAGAGGCGGGAATCTTCAATGATCTTCCCCTCTTTGATGTGGAGATCATGTACAAGTTCATTGATGAGTGGTTCGACAGCCCAGACCTCAGTTTTGATGATCTTCAACTCCCAATTGGCCTCAGCGTCTCCTTCCATGGAGCCATTGCTCCTGAGCTGGCTCTTGCACAGAGAATTGTTGAGCTGAAGCACAAGATTGACTATGAAAAGGCTCAGTTCAAGAAGCACATGGCCAAGCTCAATGTGGCAGACGTCCAAAACTTCAAGGTCATGCTGCATGAGCTCAAGGAGGCGTTCCACAAGAAACGTGAAGAAGCTAAAGGTTCTCAAGAGCGCATGAAACACCTGGCTGCCAAATGTGTTCAAGGCTACAATGAAGCTGAAAAGCGCAAGGCTCTCGGGCGACCTGGCATCGACCCCAGAATGGCTGCCAAGAAGAAGAAGAAGCCTGCTGTGGCCCAACCTGAAGCATCAAGGCACGAAGAACCTCACATTGTCTTCCCTGCCAGTATGACAGGATCGAAGCCTAAGGTCCCCACAGTGGCTTCGGAGTGCAAGAAAACAAGGGCAGCTGAAGCCGAAGCCCGCAAGCGCAAGACCAAGCACACCACTGACGATGCTCCACCGACAAAAAAGGGAAAGACAAAGAAGAAAGATCGGCCTGCTCCCACAGAGCCCCTTGTTGTCGAGCCGATCTCAGTGGCTCGTCCTGCGTCTGAACATAGTGAGTGCCAGTTGGTAGTTCATGAGACTGCTTCCACAGAGGCTCCTAAAGCTGAAGACATTCCAGCTGTTGACCCCATCGCAGCTGAAGACATTGATCATCAAGACAATGTTGAAGATGATGAAGTCCTTCCTCAAATCGAACACAATGTGGTATCATCGCCTGTTCTCATGAACAGTGAACTCATCAGCATTGGTCGTCCATTGACGCCAATTGCTCAGGATGACTCATGGGCTGATCACCCACAAGACTCCCCCCGTCAAGAAGAATCACCAAGTACTCCCCCACCTCAAGTCACCACTGCGGTGCTTGAAGACAATGACTTTGTGGCCCAACCAACTCCATTTTCACAAGCGTCGCCAGCATTTCGCAGGCTTCGCAAAGGACCAAGGCCACAGGTCACTCTGTCAAGTGTTCCAGAAGGAGAAGAGCACCAATACATTTCACGCCAAGTCTTTCCTGAAGCCTCTCCTACTACGAACATCCCCGAGTCTGAAGCCAAAGCGGCTGAAGATATTCTGGCTGCATCAGCCGATGAACAAGAAGAGCCAAGAAATGAAGAAGAACGTGTTGCTACACCCCCAACCAACCCTGAAGTTGTTCTCGAGGAGAACATGTCTGACCCTCCAGCTACTCGAGTGGAGGTTGATAGCATTGAGGCGACCACCAACACCCATACTGAAGCAAATGACGTTGCCATGGCTGAAGCTACTGTGGCGCCTAAAGTTAATGTGGTGCTAGAAGTGATTGCACAAGCCAATGCTGCTCCTGACACAAATCTGCAGCCAGAAGTCAATACCACTGCCACTGCTCCTGTACCGCCTCCACAGCCACACACCATCGAGCAAGCATATGATCATGGTCAGGTGGTCACTGTCAAATGGCCCATTCTGGTTCCTCCATCTATTGTTGGTCCCCAATTTGACTATCATATCGAGCACAGGCCTCAGGTCCAGAAGCCGAAGCCAAGGTTGCCCAGGTTTCCAGGTACAACAACCTCACCAGGATCGTTCAATGCAAATGGCTTCATTGCGCACAACACTTTCTTTGATAGTGCCAAGAACCCCTATTCCAAGCCAAGAATTTCATATGATCGGTTTTGGAGCTATCAGCAGCGCAGTTACTATTCTTGTGTTCTCTATGATCAAGGGCGCATCTTTCCTCATATGCGTCTAGACAGCGAAGCCATGGCTGGCCTGCCTTGCCTAGAAGAAGCCCTTGACTGCTTCAAAGATGCTGGTCTTCTCCCATTTGTGACAGCAAAAGAACATTGGAATGAAGAGCTTCTGCTTCAATTCTATGCTACCCTCCACATTCATGGCTACAACAGGGATCCAAAGACATGGATCCTTGAGTGGATGACGAGCGATGCACATCATGAAGCTAAAGCCCAAGACATCATCGAGCTTACAGCCCTGCCCACTCCTAGCGAACATTATGAACCAGGTTGTCAACTACACCAGAATGCTTTGGAGAGCATATTCCAGAAGCCAGAGCCTAATTTGAGCCAAATGCTGAGCATGATGAAGCCTCTACCACGCGACGCTGAATACCCAACAGAATTCTTTGTTGAAGACCTCGAGTATCTGCCCCGCACCATTTATCATATCATCAGGCGTACTCTATGGCCTGTCAAAGGACATTCTTCTACAGCGAAGCTTGAAGGAGCAATGAAGACTTTGGTTTTCTATATCTTCAATGGCATCTGCTTCAATGCTCAAGACTTTTTCATCAGGCAATTGGCTGCATCTGGCTCCGACATCTTTGGTCTGAAGTTCTACACTCCATGGGTAATGCGCATAATCAAGCTTCACTCTGCAATCAATTATCAGGCTTCTGCACGCAATCATCTCATATTCTTGCCAGAGGTTGATCTGTCTGTTGAAGTCATCTACCTAGAGCCGGCCAAAGAGCCTGTTACTCTTCACAATGCTGATCACC
This sequence comes from Triticum aestivum, assembly GCF_018294505.1. Lineage (NCBI taxonomy): Eukaryota > Viridiplantae > Streptophyta > Magnoliopsida > Poales > Poaceae > Triticum > Triticum aestivum. The sequence continues at coordinate 165,096,431 of NC_057803.1, read as the reverse complement.
AAAGCTTCTCACAGCCCATTGAAGGAGTTCAGGACCGTTTCTCGTGTTTATCCCTTGGCTGGCAATACACGTGCCCCTCGCACCCAAACTGAAGCCACCGAAAGCACCATTGCAGGCCTCGGAACCGATCTCGTGTTCTTAATGACCGAGAGCTTCTCATCGCTCTACATCAGAAACAGGACACGCATCATGACTGGCTTAAGCGTCAGATGCAAAGCCTCTTGGTGGACGTCAATCGCATTCGCAATCTTGCCACCAAGAATGCCTTTGTTACACATGAAACTTGTCGGAGGTCATGGAAGAGTTTTACATTGCTTAGTGTTGAAGCAGATCTTCAAGACGATGGCTTCATTGAAAAATTCAAGTTTGACTCCACTCCTCCAAGGAATGATGTCTTGCATCGAACTCCATCTCTTGAAGACTCTGACTATTCCTCCTCAGCTGCAACGGTGAATGCCAGAGTCATAGATGATCAAGATGATGCTACTTCATCACCTCTAATTTAAGCGCGTGTCGACACTGCACCAAGTTCTTCTGCACTGCCAAACACCAACGCCGACCCTGCATCTTCTCCTGCTCCTTCTGGGAACGAGTAGAGGCTCTATGTCCTCAAACCTTTTTGGTCCTTACTGACAAAAGGGGGAGAAGCATATGAGTTGATAGTATTCAAGCGGGTCCAAATGGGCGGTTGCTTTATATTCTTGCCTAGTGTTTACAACTCTCGCTTTTGATACATTTGGTTCTTTGAGTTGTAACACTTAAACTTGATGGCCGTCTGCTACTTGTTTGCTTTTCTGTGATGCGATGATAAATTCCGCATGTACGATGATAAATCCCGCACAAAGTCATTTTGCAGACGTCTATTTTTCATTATGCATGTCATTATCTTCGTTATATCCTTTCATGCATGATGAATTGCCTTCATAAGTAGAAGAGGAGCTCCGCAAGTATAACCTACCATGTGCATTTGCATTCAAAAGCAAAATACTTATATGCACATCTTCAGGGGGAGCCTTTCTGCTACTTACGAAGACAATACCTAAATCCTTTACAATTTCACATACTTTTATCCCCGTTGAAAACTTCAACCAGTTTGTCATCAATCACCAAAAAGGGGGAGATTGTAAGTGCATCTAGTGCCACCCCTAGTTGGTTTTGGAGTATTGACGACAAACCTGGTTGAGGGACTAATGTGTTTGTGAGAATTGCAGGATAACACAGGTAGTAGTCCCTCATTGATTCGGTTTACCTACCGGAGATGACCCCTAAAAATGTATGAAGACATTGAAGACAAAGGTGGTATGTGAAGATATTCACATTGAAGACTATGACAAGAGAAGACATCGCGTGAAGACTATGGAGCGCGAAGACTTAGTTGTTTTGTTGTTTCCTTTTCTTCTTTGTTGAGTCATAGGAACCACCGTACTGTTAAGTGGGGTCCCAGTGAACAAAGTCAGAGTGACTGAAGTGATGCTTAACCAAAATCCTATGTCTTCGAGCGAAGACAATGAGAGCAAATCTTATTCAGAGCTGGATGAGTCATCTTTACTTGTAGCCCAAGTAAAGTTGTTGTGTGTGTTTGATATCTGACCATTGGAACACATGTCAGTTCCTTAGTGACCCAGGGTCATTTCGGACAAATCAGGTTGGGTTGCCTAGTGGCTATAAATAGCCCACCCCCTACACCATAAATTGGTGGCTGCTCAGAGTTAGTGCACGGCTTTTGTCGTTTGAGAGCAACCCACCTCCGAAGCTTTTGAGAGAGAAATCCTTGTGAGGACAAAGCCTTAAACACCCTGAGCCAAAGAGTGTTAGGCAACACTGAAGTCTTCCTGTGTGTGTGATATGAAGACTTGTTACACTTGAGGACTGTGAATCCTCCAGTCGGTTAGGCGTCGCGTTCTGAGCGTCCAAGAGTCATTGTGGATCGCCGGTGAACGAAGTCTGTGAAGGTTTGGAAGTCTACCTTGAAGACTTACCTGAGTGATTGGGCGAGGACTGTGTGTCCTTAGCTCAAGGGGAATAAGGTGAAGACACGGTCTTCTGATTTAAATCTCAGCCTCCCTAACCAGACGTACAGTTGTCACAGCAACTGGAACTAGTCCAACAAATCATTGTCTTCTTCACTAAGCAACTGGTTCTATCCTTCCCATCTATTTATTTACAGTTGGTCCTTGTGAAGTCATTGCCTATTTGCGTTATCTATTTGTCTTCACTGTGTGACTATTTTTCTGATTGGCTTCATACTATCTTCCATCCTGATCTGTACTGCCTAGCTGCTATTAGTCTTCGTGCTTTCACTTCATTGAATACTTGACTATGGCTTTCCTAGTGTAGTCTACCTTCCGCTGCATGTTTATAGGTTCATTTCTATCGTTTGTCTTTGAAACTTCCATGTTTTGAAGACTTCCATAAAAATCGCCTATTCACCCCCCTCCAGTCGATAACTAGCACTTTCAGTATTAACCAGAAACTTAGTACATGTGTGAATACATAGACAAACTGAGTGTCACTAGTATGCCTCTACTTGACTAGCTCGTTAATCAAAGATGGTTAAGTTTCCTAGCCATGGACAAAGAGTTGTCATTTGATAAACGGGATCACATCATTAGAGAATGATGTGATTGACATGACCCATCTGTTAGCTTAGCACGATGATCATTTAGTTTGTTGCTATTGCTTTCTCCATAACTTATACATGTTCCTATGACTATGAGATTATGAAACTCCCGAATACCGGAGGAACACTTTGTGTGCTATCAAATGTCACAATGTAACTGGGTGACTATAAAGATGCTCTACAGGTGTCTTCGATGGTGTTTGTTGAGTTGGCATAGATCAAGACTAGGATTTTTCATTCTGTGTATTGGAGAGGTATCTCTGGGCCCTCTCGGTAATGCACATCACTATAAGCCTTGCATGCAATGTGACTAATGAGTTAGTTACGGGATGATGCATTACGGAACAAGTAACAAGACTTTCCGGTAACGAGATTGAACTAGGTATTGAGATACCGACGATCGAATCTCGGGCAAGTAACATACGGATGACAAAGGGAACAACGTATGTTGTTATGCGGTTTGACCGATAAAGATCCTCGTAGAATATGTAGGAACCAATATGAGCATCCAGGTTCTGCTATTGGTTATTGACCGGAGATGAGTCTTGGTCATGTCTACATAGTTCTCGAACCGGTAGGGTCCGCACGATTAACGTTCGATGACGATCGGTATGATGAGTTTATGTGTTCTAATGTACCGAAGGTAGTTCGGAGTCCCGGATGTGATCACGGACATGATGAGGAGTCTCAAAATGGTCGAGACATAAAGGTCGATATATTGGAAGGCTATGTTTGGACATCGGAAGGGTTCTGGATGAGTTCGGGCATTTACCGGAGTACCGGGGGGTTACCGGAACCCCCTGGGGAGTCAATGTGCCTTATTGGGCCCTAGTGGGAGAGAAGAGGAGGCAGCCAGGTGGAGGGTGCCCCTCCCCCCCCCCAAGCCCAATCCGAATTGGGTGGGGGAGGGCCGACCCCCCTTTCCTTTCTCCTTCTCCCTCTTCTTTTCCTAGTGGGACTAGGAAAAGGGGGGAGTCCTACTCCTACTAGGAGGAGGACTCCTCCTCCCTTGGCGCGCCTAGAGGGCCGGCCGGCCTCCCCTCCCTCCTTTATATACGTGGGGAGGGGGGCACCCTAGAACACATCAAAGTTGATCTTAGCCGTGTGCGGTGCCCCCCTCCATAGATTTCCACCTCGGTCATATCGTTGCAGTGCTTAGGCGAAGCCATGCGCCGGTAGCTTCATCATCACCGTCACCACGCTGTCGTGTTGACGCAACTCTCCCTTGACCTCAGCTGGATCTAGAGTTCGTGGGACGTCACCGAGCTGAACGTGTGCAGATCGTGGAGGTGCCGTATCTTCGATACTAGGATCGGTCGGATCATGAAGACGTACGACTACATCAACCGCATTGTCATAACGCTTCCGCTTACGGTCTATGAGGGTACGTGGACAACACTCTCCCCTCTCTTTGATATGCATGACCTAGATGGATCTTGCGTGTGTGTAGGATTTTTTTTTGAAATTACTGCGTTCCCCAACAGTGGCATCCGAGCCAGGATTATGCGTAGATGTTATATGCACGAGTAGAACACAAAGGAGTTGTGGGCGTGGGTATATACGTATTGCTTGCCGTCACTAGTTGATTCTTGACTCAACGGTATTGTTGGATGAAGCGGCTTAGACCGACATTACGCGTACGCTTACGCGAGACTGGTTTACCAATGTGCTTCACACACAGGTGGCTAGTGGGTGTCAGTTTCTCTAACTTTAGTTGAATCGGATTCAATGAACAGGGTTCTTTCTGAAGATCAAAAAGCAATCACTATACCACATTGTGGTTTTTGATGCGTAGGTATAACGGTTCTTGCTAGAAGCCCATAGCAGCCACGTAAAACTTGCAACAACAAAGTAGAGGACGTCTAACTTGTTTTTGCAGGGCATGTTGTGATGTGATATGGTCAAGACATGATGCTAAATTTTATTGTATGAGATGATCATGTTTTGTAACAAAGTTATCGGCAACTGGCAGGAGCCATATGGTTGTCGCTTTATTGTATGAAATGCAATCGCCATGTAATTGCTTTACTTTATCACTAAGCAGTGACGATAATCGTAGAAGCAATAGTTGGCGAGACGACAACGACGCTTCGATGGAGATCAAGGTGTCAAGCCGGTGACGATGGTGATCATGTCGGTGCTTTGGAGATGGAGATCAAACGCACAAGATGATGATGGCCATATCATATCACTTATATTGATTGCATGTGATGTTTATCCTTTATGCATCTTATTTTGCTTAGTTCGGCGGTAGAATTATAAGATGACTCTCACTAAAATTCAAGGTATAAGTGTTCTCCCTGAGTATGCACCGTTGCTACAGTCCGTCGTGCCGAGACACCACGTGATGATCGGGTGTGATAAGCTCTACGTTCACATACAATGGGTGCAAGCCAGTTTTGCACACGCAGAATACTCGAGTTAAACTTGACGAGCCTAGCATATGCAGATATGGCCTCGGAACACTAAGACCGAAAGGTTGAGCGTGAATCATATAGTAGATATGATCAACATAGTGATGTTCACCATTGAAAACTACTCCATCTCACGTGATGATCAGACATGGTTTAGTTGATATGGATCACGTGATCACTTAGATGATTAGAGGGATGTCTATCTAAGTGGGACTTCTTAAGTAATATGATTAATTGAACTTTAATTTATCATGAACTTAGTACCTGATAGTATTTTGCATGTCTATGTTGTTGTAGATAGATGGCATGTGTTGTTGTTCCGTTGAATTTTAATGCGTTCCTAGAGAAAGCTAAGTTGAAAGATGATGGTAGCAACTACACGGACCGGGTCCGTAACTTGAGGATTATCCTTATTGCTGCACAGAAGAATTACATCCTGGAAGCACCGCTGGGTGACAAACCCGCTGCAGGAGCAACATCAAATGTTATGAACGTCTGGCCGAGCAAAGCCGATGACTACTCGATAGTTCAGTGTGCCATGCTTTACGGCTTAGAACCGGGACTTCAATGACATTTTTAACATCATGGAGCATATGAGATGTTCCAGGGGTTGAAGTTAATATTTCAAGAAAATGCCCGAATTGAGAGATATGAAGTCTCCAATAAGTTCTATAGCTGCAAAATGGAGGAGAATAGTTCTGTCAGTGAACATATACTCAGAATGTCTGGGTACCACAACCACTTGGCTCAGCTGGAAGTTAATCTTCCTGATGATAGTGTCATTGACAGAGTTCTTCAATCACTGCCACCAAGCTACAAGAGCTTCGTGATGAACTATAATATGCAAGGGATGGATAAGACAATTCCCGGGCTCTTCACAATGCTAAAGGCTGCGGAGGTAGAAATCAAGAAGGAGCATCAAGTGTTGATGGTCAACAAGACCACCAGTTCCAAGAAAAAGGGTAAAGGGAAGAAAAGGAACTTCAAGAAGAACGGCAAGCAAGTTGCCGCTCAAGTGAAGAAGCCCAAGTCTGGACCTAAGCCTGAAACTAAGTGCTTCTACTGCAAAGGGACTGGTCACTGGAAGCGGAACTGCCCCAAGTATTTGGCGGAGAAGAAGGATGGCAGAGTGAAAGGTATATTTGATATACATGTTATTGATGTGTACCTTACTAATGATCGCAGTAGCGCCTGGGTATTTGATACTGGTTCTGTTGCTAATATTTGCAACTCGAAACATGGGCTACGGATTAAGTGAAGATTGGCTAAGGACGAGGTGACGATGCGCGTGGGAAATGGTTCCAAAGTCGATGTGATCGCCGTCGGCACGCTATCTCTACATCTACCTTCGGGATTAGTTTTAGACCTAAATAGTTGTTATTTGGTGCCAGCATTGAGCATGAACATTATATCCGGATCTTGTTTGATGTGTGACGGTTATTCATTTAAATCAGAGAATAATGGTTGTTCTATTTATATGAGTAATATCTTTTATGGTCATGCACCCTTGATGAGTGGTCTATTTTTACTAAATCGTGATAGTAGTGATACACATGTTCATAGTATTGAAGCTAAAAGATATAAGTTTAATAATGATAGTGCAACTTATTTGTGGCACTGCCATTTTGGTCATATTGGTGTAAAGCGCGTGAAGAAACTCCATGCTCATGGACTTTTGGAATCACTTGATTATGAATCGCTTGATGCTTGCGAACAATGCCTCATGGGCAAGATGACTAAGACTCCGTTCTCTGGAACAATGGAGCGAGCAACAGACTTATTGGAAATAATACATACTGATGTATGCGGTCCGATGAGTGTTGATGCTCGCGGCGGGTATCGTTATTTTCTTACCTTCACAGATGATTTAAGCAGATATGGGTATATCTACTTGATGAAACATAAGTCTGAAACATTTGAAAAGTTCAAAGAATTTCAGAGTGAAGTGGAAAATCATCGTAACAAGAAACTTAAGTTTTTACGATTTGATCGTGGAGGTGAATATTTGAGTTTTGAGTTTGGTCTTCATTTGAAACAATGTGGAATAGTGTCGCAACTCACACCACCTGGAACACCACAGCATAATGGTGTGTTCGAACGTCGTAACCGCACTTTATTAGATATGGTGTGATCTATGATGTCTCTTACTGATTTACCGCTATTGTTTTGAGGTTATGCTTTAGAGACGGCTGCATTCACGTTAAATAGGACACCACCAAAATCCTTTGAGACGACACCTTATGAACTGTGGTTTGGCAAGAAACCCAAGTTGTCATTTCTTAAAGTTTCGGGCTGCGATGCTTATGTGAAAAAGCTTCAACCTGATAAGCTCGAACCCAAATCGAAGAAATGTGTCTTCATAGGATACTCAAAGGAAACTGTTGGGTACACCTTCTATCACAGATCCAAAGGCAAGATATTCGTTGCTAAGAATGAATCCTTTCTAGAGAAGGAGTTTCTCTCGAAAGAAGTGAGTCGGAGGAAAGTAGAACTTGATGAGGTAACTGTACATGCTCCCTTATTGGAAAGTCGTTCATCACAAAAATCAGTTCTAGTGATTCCTACACCAGTAAGTGAGGAAGCTAATGATGATGATCATGAAACCTCTGATCAAGTTACTACCGAACCTCGTAGGTCAACCAGAGTAAGATCCACACCAGAGTGGTACTGTAATCCTGTTCTGGAGGTCATGTTACTTGACCATGACAAACCTATGAACTATGAGGACGCGATGATGATCCCAGATTCCACAAAATGGGTTGAGGCCATGAAATCTGAGATGGGATCCATGTATGAGAACAAAGTGTGGACTTTGGTTGACTTGCCCGATGATCGGCAAGCCATAGAGAATAAATGGATCTTCAATAAGAAGATTGACGCTGACGGTAATGTTACTGTCTACAAAGCTCGACTTGTTGCAAAAGGTTTTCGACAAGTTCAAGAAGTTGACTACGATGAGACCTTCTCACCCGTAGCGATGCTTAAGTCCGACCGAATCATGTTAGCAATTGCCGCATTTTATGATTATGAAATTTGGCAAATGAATGTCAAAACTGCATTCCTTAATGGACATCTTAAAGAAGAGTTGTATATGATGCAACCAGAAGGTTTTATCGATCCAAAAAGTGCTAACAAAGTGTGTAAGCTCCAGCGATCCATTTATGGACTGGTGCAAGCCTCTCGGAGTTGGAATATACGCTCTGATAGTGTGATCAAAGCATATGGTTTTATACAGACTTTTGGAGAAGCCTGTATTTACAAGAAAGTGAGTGGGAGCTCTGTAGCATTTCTGATATTATATGTAGATGACATATTGTTGATCAGAAATGATACTGAATTTCTAAATAGCATAAAAGGATACTCGAATAAGAATTTTTCAATGAAAGACCTCGGTGAAGCTGCTTATATATTGGGCATCAAGATCTATAGAGATAGATCAAGACGCTTAATTGGACTTTCACAAAGCACATACCTTGATAAAGTTTTGAAGAAGTTCAAAATGGATCAACCAAAGAAAGGGTTCTTTCCTATGTTACAAGGTGTGAAGTTGAGTCAGACTCAGTGCCCGACCACTGCAGAAGATACAGAGAAAATGAAAATCATTCCCTATGCTTCAGCCATAGGTTCTATCATGTATGCAATGTTGTGTACCAGACCCGATGTGTGCCTTGCTATTAGTTTAGCAGGGAGGTACCAAAGTAATCCAGGAGTGGATCACTGGACAGCGGTCAAGAACATCCTGAAATACCCGAAAAGGACTAAGGATATGTTTCTCGTTTATGGAGGTGACAAAGAGCTCGTTGTAAATGGTTACGTCGATGCAAGCTTTGACACGGATCCGGATGACTCTAAGTCACAAACCGCATACATATTTTTATTGAATGGTGGAGCTGTCAGTTGGTGTAGTTCTAAGCAGAACATCGTGGCGGGATCTACGTGTGAAACAGAGTACATAGCTGCTTCGGAAGCAGCAAATGAAGGAGTCTAGATGAAGGAGTTCATATCCAATCTAGGTGTCATACCTAGTGCATCGGGTACAATGAAAATCTTTTATGACAATACTGGTGCAATTGCCTTGGCAAAGAAATCCAGATTTCACAAGAGAATCAAGCACATCAAGAGACGCTTCAATTCCATCCGTGATCAAGTCAAGGAGGGAGACATAGAGATTTACAAGATACATACGGATCTGAATGTTGCAGACCCGTTGACTAAGCCTCTCTCACGAGCAAAACATGATCAGCACCAAGACTACATGGGTGTTAGAATCATTACAATGTAATCTAGATTATTGACTCTAGGGCAAGTGGGAGACTGAAGGAAATATGCCCTAGAGGCAATAATAAAGTTGTTATTTATATTTTCTTATATCATGATAATGTTTATTATTCATGCTAGAATTGTATTAACCAGAAACTTAGTACATGTGTGAATACATAGACAAACTGAGTGTCACTAGTATGCCTCTACTTGACTAGCTCGTTAATCAAAGATGGTTAAGTTTCCTAGCCATGGACAAAGAGTTGTCATTTGATGAACGGGATCACATCATTAGAGAATGATGTGATTGACATGACCCATCTGTTAGCTTAGCACGATGACCGTTTAGTTTGTTGCTATTGCTTTCTCCATAACTTATACATGTTCCTATGACTGAGATTACGCAACTCCCGAATACTGAAGGAACACTTTGTGTGCTATCAAACGTCACAACGTAACTGGGTGACTATAAAGATGCTCTACAGGTGTCTCTGATCGTGTTTGTTGAGTTAGCATAGATCAAGATTAGGATTTGTCACTCCATGTATCGGAGAGGTATCTCTGGGCCCTCTCGGTAATGCACATCACTATAAGCCTTGCAAGAAATGTGACTAATGAGTTAGTTATGAGACGATACATTATGGAATGAGTAAAGAGACTTGCCGGTGACGAGATTGAACTAGGTATTGAGATACTGACGATCGAATCTCGGGCAAGTAACATACCGATGACAAAGGGAACACCGTATGTTGTTATGCGGTTTGACCGATAAAGATCTTAGTAGAATATGTAGGAACCAATATGAGCATCCAGGTTCCGATATTGGTTATTGACCGGAGATGAGTTTCGGTCATGTCTACATATTTCTCGAACCCGTAGGGTCCGCACGCTTAACGTTCGATGACGATCGGTATGATGAGTTTATGTGTTTTGATGTACCGAAGGTAGTTCGGAGTCCCGGATGTGATCATGGACATGACGAGGAGTCTCAAAATGGTCGAGACATAAAGATCGATATATTGGAAGGCTATGTTTGGACACCGAAAGGGTTCCGGATGAGTTTGAGCATTTACCGGAGTACCGGGGGGTTACCGGAACCCCCCGGGGAGTCAATGGGCCTTATTGGGCCCTAGTGGGAGAGAAGAGGAGGCACCCAGGTGGAGCCCCCCCCCCCCGAATCCCAATCCGAATTGGATGGGGGGGCCCCCTTTCCTTTCTCCTTCTCCCTCTTCCTTCTTTTCCTAGTGGGACTAGGAAAAGGGGGGAGTCCTACTCCTACTAGGAGGAGGACTCCTCCTCCCTTGGCGCGCCTAGAGGGCCGACCGGCCTCCCCCTCCCTCCTTTATATACGTGGGGAGGGGGCACCCTAGAACACATCAAAGTTGATCTTAGCCGTGTGCGGTGCCCCCCTCCATAGATTTCCACCTCGGTCATATCGTTGCAGTGCTTAGGCGAAGCCCTGCGCCGGTAGCTTCATCATCACCGTCATCACGCCGTCGTGTTGACGCAACTCTCCCTCGACCTCAGCTGGATCTAGATTTCGTGGGACATCACCGAGCTGAACGTGTGCAGATCATAGAGGTGCCGCATCTTCGGTACTAGGATCAGTCGGATCGTGAAGACGTATGACTACATCAACCGCGTTGTCATAACGCTTCCGCTTACGGTCTACGAGGGTACGTGGACAACACTCTCCCCTCTCATTGCTATGCGTCACCTAGATGGATCTTGCGTGTGTGTAGGATTTTTTTTTGAAATTACTGCATTCCCCAACATACAGAACCGTGAGTTCCGTTCATATTCCCCTCTGTGATGGGAAAACAGTTAAGCACGAGCTACTTCTACCGGCTGTTGACCTTCCATGGAGTTAACTGCGTTTTTCATAGTTGGGTGTTGATCCCTCTTAAACACAAGACTTTTCTCTGATTGGCTTTCTAGGACCGTTTCAACACTAAGGACAACATGGTTAAGAAAACATTGGTCAGCGATCGCCCTGTACACGGATTGTGATATATGCACGGCTGTGGAATCGGTTTCATCATTTGGTACTTCATTGTGGGCCAGCACATGCATTATGGAATAGGCTATCCCTGGCCTCTTTGGCATGTCGATCACCTAATATTCTGTACTTTGTCCAGCAAGCTGCTCATCTTTTGCAGTTCAAGCGAAAGTTGTGGCCTTTGCCGCTTGTGCTATCACTCTCTGGCATGTACGGAACGACCGTATCTTCAACACCGGTTCCTGGACGGACTCTTTCATCAGATTCCATACTGCAAATATGATTCATCTTTGATGCAACAGAGCTAATAAACAACAGGACAAAGAAGATCTAAGGTTCTGGAGCAACTTGCTTGCCGCGTAGTTTTTGTTTCCTGATGTAACGCCTCTCTGCTATCCCTCTCTTCTCTTCTTTATAATGTAGGCTGCTTGTGGCCTTGCACCTCGGTGCATCCTACAAGCTTCTTGTATCTGATACTTTGTCACCCAGGCTCCAGCCTGTTTTGAAATATAAGGTTGGCACTGCGCCACTTTTTCTTTCCAAAAAAAAGTTTTGTTCATATCAGCAGGTAGTACCCGGTTAGATGCGAGGGTTTTGACTTATAGGATATCATTCAGGACTTTGGTGGCACGACGGGATCTCTTCCGTGTCGCTACCTTGGTCTCCCGCTTAGCTTCCGCAAGCTCAGGAGAATTGAGGTCCTCCCACTCATTGAGGGCATGGCTGGCAGGCTTAAGGGATGGAAAGTAAAGAGAATGGAGAAGATTATGCACAACTTCCTTTGGAATGGGGATGACGAGTGTAGCGGAGCCAAATGTTTAGTAAACTGGAAGAGGGTGTGCTTCCCTAAGGATCTGGGTGGCCTCGGAATAAAAAATATTGTCTGTTTTGGTAGGGCACTACGGCTGCGATGGGCTTGGCTTGAATGGAGCCCCACCCCTAGGCCTTGGCTGGGCACTCCCATCCCTTGTGACCACACTGATAGGTTGCTATTCTCGGCTTGCACTAACATCTCTCTGGGAAATGGGAAGAGCGCACATTTCTGGCATGATCGTTGGTTGGATGGTATGGCTCCGGTCAATATTGCTCCTGGCCTATTTGGTTTGACGCGGAGGAAAACTTTGATTGTGCAGGAGGCTTTGGACCGTGGCCGCTGGATGAAGGGCCTGGAGAGGATTTCCTCTGAGGAGCTTCTCGACCAGTTTGTCAGGCTGTGGGAGATGCTCCAACCCATTGTGCTCTCGGATATCCCAGATTCTATTCCGTGGAAGTTCTCTGCTGACGGCTACTACTCCGCTGCCTCCGCCTACAAGGCTTAGTTCTTGGGCCGCATTGCGGAACCGCAACTACACGCTGTTTGGAAGAGCAAGGCCGAGCCGAAGATCAAATTTCACCTTTGGTTACTACTCCAAAACAAAATCTGGACAGCGGATCGGCTTGCGACGAGGGGATGGCCACACAACGAGAAGTGCACGTTCTGCGATCAGATCATCGAATCGGCTGCTCATCTTACTTTGACTTGCCCTTTTGCCCGGGAGGTTTGGTTTTCCTTCCTGCAAAGTGACCCCAACCTCAATGACGATCAAGGGCTGGTGGAGGAAGGTCTGGAAGCTGCGCAGCAATCCAACTAGGCGCATGCAGATCACCTCGGCTGTATACGTCGCTTGGAATCTTTGGAAAGAGAGAAATAGACAGACTTTTAAAGGGAAGAGATGCTCCCCCGAGACTGTTGCTGCTATGGCTAGAGATGAAATAGCAATGTTCAAGGAGGCTACTGTTTAGCGCCTTTATTTCCTTTTCTTTTGGTTTCGAGAGTTGTATTTTTCTTTAAGAGTGTGAGTGTAGGCTTTGGCCGCTCTGTACAACACCTGGAACCTTGGTTCCTTTTCCTCTTCTAATATGAAAAGGCAGAACTACTGGCATGTTTCTTAAAAAAAATGTGTCGCCGGATGAGCGGCGGTGATCGACTTACCGTTTTAAATCCGGGGCCCAGATAAAGGAGCAGACCAAACGGCCAACGGCCTTCTTCCGCGAGCCCCACCACGGCGCCACAACTTCGGATTTTGGCCGCCGCCGACCCCCCACGATTTCCACCTCCGGCCTCCGCTCCCCCGTTTCAAATCCCTAAAATTCCGCCTCCCCACAGGATTCTCGTCTCCCATTCTTCACTTCGAAACCGGACTAATGCAATTTTGCAATTACTACGATTCATTGCCAGTCCAATCCCACCATCCCGACGGTTGCTAGGCTAGCGCACTCGTCTCGTGTGCTCTGCTGCTCTTCTCCGGTGGACGGCGACAACGTGGCCGCGCTCCGCATCCACCGGCCCCGTACCTCCCCGGCGGCACCTCTGCGACCTGTTTTTACTCCGGTTGCCCGGTCCGATCCTCCCGTACCCGACCGCCTCCGCAGCTGCGCTCCGCTACGGCGGCCGGCCTCCCGAAATAGGAAAAATCCTCAACCTCTCTCTCAGGTAGGTGTCGAGTCCACCATGCTTAGTACTTATTTCAATATGATTACCGAATTTCCACCACAAACGCAGCCGTGCACTGTAACTTTCCGTTGTCATTGGCTGTTCTCAATGTCTGTTTGCTGTTCAGTGGTTATTGCTTATTGAATTGATTTGTTCAATTTATACTGTTTGGTGTTGAACTGCTGCGGATCTGGTGGCATGATTACTTGTACGGATGCAGAGCGAGTGACTTGACTGGACGTTAGTATAATACTCCATGATCTCATGTCCTTGTTTTGATCCTAGCACACAGAAAAATGCAGTGTCCGGCGATTGGCGAACTACCAAATTTTTTGGACGGAAGGCTTTGCCGCCCGATTTTGATGAGCTAATATGAACCAAACCATACAGTCCAAGAAGACCGTCACTTACAGTTTTGGCTTCTAGCTTTCCTTGAACAAAATTTCGAGACCAGGTTTTATGTTCAGTTTGCCGCTAAGTTTAGTCAGTCTCAAATTTGTCAAGGCTACTTTCGGTTCTGTTATTCTCTCCCGGTTCTTGTGTATACATTTTTGTGTTTCCTTGCCCATCAAAATCTCTGCCTGGAACCTGTTTGAAGGATTTTCTAAACCAAAATTTACCAGTGGGGGGACGTTTCCATTTTTTTTTAAAAAAAATTGTGATTCGTTTGCTTTCTCCTAGATTTGTGCCCATCCAGTTTTTAATACAGTTTAATTGGCAGTCATGTTGACTTGTCTAATGCACCACTCAGCTTGCAAATCATTTCGAACAGCTATGATCCAAGCTTTTACTATTATCATCATCATTGCTATGTTTCGGTACAATCTATTATCTTTTTGGGCCGTAACATTGCCCCATGCAGCAGATTACTGGACATTTCAGGAGATGAGAAGGTTCTTTCCATTCCGCTCGTTCACAAGCAATGCCGACAAACCAGCTCCAGCGCATGATAAAAGGAGTGAAAGCAAATTGGATGAGGGTGGGACTAATGGTGCGTCCCATTCCCCTGATACTAGGGCACTCAGGTCAAGAAGGAGGCATGGAAATTTGAGGAGCGAGGAATCGCCCAATCCGCAGCTCAGGAGATGCCTGTCGTTCACATCCTCGGCAATTGATCGTTCCTTGGATGAAAGGGCAATGAGATTTTCAGGCGATATCCCATGGTTTAATAATTCTGACGTGCCTCGTCATGTTTCTGATATTGAGTAAGTGGGTCGAACTGCACCAACATCAATTGCCACTCCCTATTCGCAAACAATTTGGAAACGCCATCGATCAAATGCTAGCAATATAATTATAAGTGGTATAATGTTGTACTTCCAATTCAATGTAATCAAAAGCAAATTGAAATCTGATAGTATAGGAGTAGATGCTAGCGGCTGTGTGTCATAAGTTGTACTGTAGCAAAGTTTAGGTTCAATTGGAAGTTCATCTTTAACACACCAAACGATTGCTCATGTGAACCACTAACATGCCCCTCTTGAGATTTTTTTTTCAAGAAACGTCTTGAGAATTTTCTCTACAGAAATACCACAGTTAGCATTGTCATAATCTGCAGCCACCAGCTCATTCTTTGAATTAAATTCCCGTTGGACATACCATAACATTGTTGTAGACGATCTCTGTTACTTATAGCCATGACATAATTGTGCGCGTTATACTTGAATAAAACCTGAATGTTATTCTTTGGAGCATGTTTTGTAGAAAATGTTAATGATAGAGGTTACTGTCTGCAGGTGCTACACATGGTCACCAGAAAGACATCCTAATGTAGAGGAATGCATGATAAAGGTTCCAAAAGCACATGGCGTACAGGAAACTGATTCACCACGTTCAAGATGCTACTCATGCTCATCAACAGGACACTCTCCTCTTAGCTCTCCTGTTGCATTGAAATGCAGACCTGCCAGGTTGACCAATTTACTGGACAAAAATGGAGTGGTAGATCTGTACATTGATGGGGAGCAAGAAGCAAACATATTAAATGAGAAACATAAGCAGAAATTCCCCGTCAGAACTGCAGCTCCTCATTCGGGATGTGGAAGACCACCTCGACCTCATTCTACAGCTCCATCTTCACCAAAATCTTGCAAAGAAATATATGAGAACTACTCAAACATAGACAAGACTTTGCAAGATTTGGAGGATGGAACTTTACCCCTAACCTACCACCATCAACTTGCTCAGGAAGAGGCAATGGGCACCTTGAAGGTGGGATCTATGTGTGATTCAGATGGAAATGACACTAGTCTATTTGAAGGATCTTCTGATAATTTTTCTCACTCAGAGGAGTGCAAATCACATAGCGTGACTACACTGGAAGATATCTACGAGGACTCACGAGATCTACAACCTCAATGCTTCTATGGATTTTCAGTGAATCCTCTTTTCGGGGCAACCTCAAGATGCTCTGCTGCCGATACTTATCATCATGATGGGTCTTGTGGTTTTCATGACAAGAACTTGGAACAAGACACTGATGATAAGTTGCTTAGAAGAACTAAAGAATTGGATGCATGCTTTATGGTTCCTTCTGAAGAAATGAGCGAGCTTAACATGCTCAGGGATAAGAGATTGAACTCAACTGACATTATGCAGCTGGTTCTCAGCTTGATTGAAGATAGAAAGCAACTGGCGCTCGAACTATCTTCACAGATTAAGGCGCGTCTTACAGAAAGGTTTGCAGCCAAAGAACAATATAACCGGTCTAGGGTAGAATTAGACTCTAGAACTAGAAGGCTGGAGAATGAGAAGACTGATGTGCAAACTACCTTGGAACGGGAGCTTGATAGAAGGTCAAATGATTGGTCAGCCAGGCTAGCAAGATTTCAAGCCGAAGAACAGAGACTACGGGATAGAGTAATGGAGCTAGCAGAGCAGAATGTGTCATTTCAGAGAGAAGTTAATTTGCTTGAATCAAATCGAGTTGAAGTTTCTAACAGGATTACAAGTTTGGAACTGCAAAACAAACAACTGAATAATGAGCTGGAGAAAGTTAAAGGTGAGCACACCAGTCTTTACAGATCCTCAGTAGAGTTGCATGATAGCTTTACAAAAGCTGCAGAAGAAAGGGACCAAATCCAAGAATGCTTAAAATCCAAGGAAGATAACAGTAGGGCACTACACAAGGTGATTGCAAGATTACAAAGGGAATCTAATGAGCAGGAGAAAACAATAAATGGGCTGAGACAAGGATTTAGTGCTGAATTAGAAAAGAGATCTGCCGGAAGTAGCGAAAGCATCACAAGGACGCAAATGGAACTTTTGAGACTTGCTGGAGTTGAGCAAAAGCTGAGAAAAGAAATTCAGTCCTGTAACCTTGAAGTAGAGTCTCTTCAGCAAGAGAACATAGGGATTTTAAATCGTCTAGAAAGTAGTGGGAATGGATTAAGTTTATCCACGCTTCGTCTTGACCTCGAACTTCATGCTAGAGTGGACAACTTGCAGATGCAAGGCTTATCATTACTTGAAGATAGTAGTTGTCTTTGTGGCAAGTTGTTGGACGTCATGAAATCCAAGAGTGAGAATATTGGCAGTATTGATGCACTAGCAGCCATTGAATACACTTTGAAGTACCAGAACATAAGACAAGGAATGGATAATTTAGCCCTTAGCCTGAGAAAAGTTAAGTCCGTGTTGGTTGAAAAGCACAACGAAGAAGACAGCACAGTGGGTGTTCCTGTGAGACATGATACATTATATAGGGTATGAAATCTGCTCTGTATATTGCTGTACTTGAGTAAAGTGTATGTTGTTCAGTGGTTTATCATTTTGCATTCGAGAATAACATGAAGCTAGCAACATTCTTTTAGAACTTATATAGTAAAATTTGTGTTACCATGAAATGTGCTCAAGAAAAATATGTTAATTTATATAATACAAAATTACAAATATATTATGAAGCCAAGTTACTGAAAGAAGTACTCTATAACATTAAAATACCGAATTATATTTATGTTGGCATGGCCAGCTGAAGCTAGTAGCAGAAGCAGAAATCTAACCAAGCTTTCTTATTTTGTTTTCGGCGATGTAGGATGACTTCGAAATTAAGCTGAAAGAAGAAGCTTTACTCAACAGAGTATTGAAGGAGAAGCTATTGTCAAGGGAACTGGACATTGAACAATTGCAGGCAGATGTAGCATCTTTTGTCCGGACCCAAGATGCCATGGAAAATGAGATCCGTAGAGCTCAGGATGAATTATGTCGCGCAATCCACAAGTTCAAGCACTTTGAACTTCAGGTAACCATACATCTGCTAATGTTGTTTGTTCATAAGTTATTGGTGCAAGGTCCACGTGCATATTCAGATACCAAAAAGGATGACATGCATGTTTGCTATCCGTGGCACTATTAAGCCATTACTGAGATTTTCCACTAAAAAGCTATTACCGAGATTAAGTTGGCTCATATCTTGAGTGGCGTAGAATAACATCCAAATTCAATAGACCACAGCCCCCCCCCCCCCCCCCCCCGCCCCCCTCCTGCCCACCACCCCTCCTCTCCAGGAAAAAAATTATATGAGACCAGTGTTGGAGAACGTTGCAGAAAACAAAAATTTTCCTACGGTTTTACCAAGATCCATCTAGGAGTTCATCTAGCAACGAGTGATCGGATTGCATCTACATACCTTTGTAGATCACGCGCGGAAACGTTCAAAGAACGGGGATGAGGAAGGCGTACTCGACGTGATCCAAATCACCGGAGATCCTAGCGCCGAACGGACGGCACCTCCGCGTTCAACACACGTACGGTCAGCGTAACGTCTCCTCCTTCTTGATCCAGCAAGGGGGAAGGAGAGATTGAGGAAGATGGCTCCAACAGCAGCACGACGGCGTGGTGGTGATGGAGCTGCAGTACTCCGGCAGGGCTTCGCCAAGCACTATGGAGGAGGAGGAGGTGTTGGAGAAGGAGAGGGAGGCACCAAAGGCCAGGGTGAGAGGTCCTCCCTTCCCCCACTATATATAGGGGGCCTAGGGAGGGGCGCCGGCCCTAGGAGATCCAATCTCCTAGGGGGGGGGGGGGCGGTCAAGGAGGAATCCCTCCTCCCCAAGGCACCTAGGAGGTGCCTTCCCCTTCTAGGACTCTTCCTTTAGGGTTTCCCCCACCCTAGGCGCATGGGCCCTAGGGGAAAGTGGCGCCCCAGCCCACTTTGGGCTGGATCCCTTCCCACTTCAGCCCATGGCGCCCTCCGGGATAGGTGGCCCCACCCGGTGGACCCCCGGGACCCTTCCGGTGGTCCCGGTACAATACCGGTAACCCCGAAACTTGTCCCGATGGCCGAAATAGCACTTTCTATATATAATTCTTTACCTCCGGACCATTCCGGAACTCCTCGTGACATCCGGGATCTCATCCGGGACTCCGAACAACATTCGGGTTACTGCATATACATATCCCTACAACCCTAGCGTCACCGAACCTTAAGTGTGTAGACCCTACGGGTTCGGGAGACATGTAGACATGACCGAGATCGCTCTCCGGTCAATAACCAACAGCGGGATCTGGATACCCATGTTGGCTCCCACATGCTCCTCGATGATCTCATCGGATGAACCACGATGTCGAGGATTCAAGCAACCCCGTATACAATTCCCTTTGTCAATCGGTATGTTACTTGCCCGAGATCTGATCGTCGGTATCCCAATACCTCGTTCAATCCGTTACCGACAAGTCACTTTACTCGTATCGTAATGCATGATCCCGTGACCAGACACTTGGTCACTTTGAGCTCATTATGATGATGCATTACCGAGTGGGCCCAGTGATACCTCTCCGTCATACGGAGTGACAAATTCCAGTCTTGATCCGTGTCAACCCAACAGACACTTTCGGAGATACCCGTAGTATACCTTTATAGTCACCCAGTTACGTTGTGACGTTTGGTACACCCAAAGCACTCCTACGGTATCCGGGAGTTACACGATCTCATGGTCTAAGGAAACGAACTATACGATCTTGTGCTATGTTTAGGATTGGGTCTTGTTCATCACATTATTCTTCTAATGATGTGATCTCGTTATCAATGACATCCAATGTCCATAGTCAGGAAACCATGACTATCTGTTGATCAACGAGCTAGTCAACTAGAGGCTTACTAGGGACATGTTGGTGTCTATTATTCACACATGTATTACGATTTCCGGATAATACAATTATAGCATGAATAAAGACAATTATCATGAACAAGGAAATATAATAATAATGCTTTTATTATTGCCTCTAGGGCATATTTCCAACAGTCTCCCACTTGCACTAGAGTTAATAATCTAGTTACATTGTGATGAATCGAACACCCATGGAATTCTGGTGTTGATCATGTTTTGCTCTAGGGAGAGGTTTAGTCAACGGATCTGCTACATTCTGGTCCGTATGTACTTTACAAATATCTATGTCTCCATCTTGAACATTTTCACGAATGGAGTTGAAGCGACGCTTGATGTGCCTTGTCTTCTTGTGAAACCTGGGCTCCTTGGCAAGTGCAATAGCTCCAGTGTTGTCACAGAAGAGCTTGATCGGCCCCGACGCATTGGGTATGACTCCTAGGTCGGTGATGAACTCCTTCACCCAAATTGCTTCATGCGCTGCCTCAGAGGCTGCCATGTACTCCGCTTCACATGTAGATCCCGCCACGACGCTTTGCTTGCAACTGCACCAGCTTACTGCCCCATCATTCAAAATATACACGTATCCAGTTTGTGACTTTGAGTCATCCAGATTTGTGTCGAAGCTAGCGTCGATGTAACCCTTTACGACGAGCTCTTCGTCACCTCATAGACGAGAAACATTTCCTTAGTCCTTTTCAGGTACTTCAGGATATTCTTGACCGCTGTCCAGTGTTCCTTGCCGGGATTACTTTGGTACCTACCTACCAAACTTACGGCAAGGTTTACATCAGGTCTGGTACACAGCATGGCATACATAATAGAACCTATGGCTGAGGCATAGGGGATGACACTCATCTCTTCTATATCTTCTGCCGTGGTCGGACATTGAGCTGAGCTCAATTTCACACCTTGTAACACAGGCAAGAACCCCTTCTTAGACTGATCCATATTGAATTTCTTCAATATCTTATCAAGGTATGTGCTTTGTGAAAGACCTATGAGGCGTCTTGATCTATCTCTATAGATCTTGATGCCTAATATATATGCAGCTTCTCCAAGGTCCTTCATTGAAAAACTCTTATTCAAGCAGGCCTTAATGTTGTCCAAGAGTTCTATATCATTTCCCATCAAAAGTATGTCATCTACATATAATATGAGAAATGCTACAGAGCTCCCACTCACTTTCTTGTAAACGCAGGCTTCTCCATAAGTCTGCGTAAACCCAAACGCTTTGATCATCTCATCAAAGCGAATGTTCCAACTCCGAGATGCTTGCACCAGCCCATAAATCGAGCGTTGGAGCTTGCATACCTTGTCAGCATTCTTAGGATCGACAAAACCTTCCGGCTGCATCATATACAATTCTTCCTTAAGGAAACCATTAAGGAATGTCGTTTTGACGTCCATTTGCCATATCTCATAATCATAGAATGCGGCAATTGCTAACATGATTCGGACGGACTTTAGCTTCGCTACCGGTGAGAAAGTCTCATCGTAGTCAACCCCTTGAACTTGTCGATAACCCTTAGCGACAAGCCGAGCTTTATAGATGGTCACATTACCATCCGCGTTTGTCTTCTTCTTAAAGATCCATTTATTTTCTATGGCTCGCCGCTCAACGGGCAAGTCAGTCAAAGTCCATACTTCGTTTTCATACATGAATCCTATCTCGGATTTCATGGCTTCTAGCCATTTGTCGGAATCCGGGCCCGCCATCGCTTCTTCATAGTTCGAAGGTTCACCGTTGTCTAACAACATGATTTCCAAGACAGGGTTGCGCCTTCGAATTTCAGTAGGAGCTTGATCATAAGTATCTTGATCATCATCATTAACTTTCTCTCTGGTCGGTGCAGGCACCTCAGGAACATTTTCTTAAGTTGCGTCATTTTCCGGTTCAAAAGGTAATACTTCATCAAGTTCTACTTTCCTCCCACTTACTTCTTTCGAGAGAAACTCTTTCTCTAGAAAGGATCCATTCTTGGCAACAAAGATCTTCCTTCGGATCTGAGGTAGAAGGTATACCCAATAGTTTCTTTAGGGTATCCTATGAAGACGCATTTTTCCGACTTGGGTTCGAGCTTTTCAGGTTGAAGTTTCTTGACATAAGCATCGCATCCCCAAACTTTTAGAAACGACAGCTTAGGTTTCTTCCCAAACCATAATTCATACGGTGTCGTCTCAACGGATTTCGACGGAGCCCTATTTAAAGTGAATGCGGTAGTCTCTAAAGCATAGCCCCAAAAAGATAGAGGTAAGTCGGTAAGAGACATCATAGATCGCACCATATCTAATAGAGTGTGATTACGACGTTCGGACACACCATTACGCTGAGGTGTTCCAGGCGGCGTGAGTTGTGAAACTATTTCACATTTTCTTAAGTGTGTGCCAAACTCGAGACTCAAGTATTCTCCTCCACGATCTGATCGCAGGAACTTGATTTTCCTGTCACGTTGATTCTCAACCTCACTCTGAAATTCTTTGAACTTTTCAAAGGTCTCAGACTTGTGTTTCAGTAAGTAGACATACCCATATCTACTCAAGTCATCAGTGAGGGTGAGAACATAACGATAGCCACCGCGAGCCTCAACACTCATTGGACCGCACACATCAGTATGTATGATTTCCAATAAGTTGGTTGCTCGCTCCATTGTTCCTGAGAACGGAGTCTTGGTCATTTTACCCATGAGGCATGGTTCGCACGTGTCAAATGATTCGTAATCAAGAGACTCTAAAAATCCATCAGCATGGAGCTTCTTCATGCGTTTGACACCTATGTGACCAAGGCGGCAGTGCCACAAGTATGTGGGACTATAATTATCAATCTTACATCTCTTGATACTCACACTATGAATATGTGTAGCATTACGCTCGAGATTCATTAAGAATAAACCATTCACCATCGGAGCATGACCATAAAACATATCTCTCATATAAATAGAACAACCATTATTCTCGGATTCAAATGAGTAGCCATCTCGTATTAAACGAGATCCTGATACAATGTTCATGCTCAAAGCTGGTACTAAATAACAATTATTGAGGTTTAAAACTAATCCCGTAGGTAAATGAAGAGGCAGCGTGCCGACGGTGATCACATCGACCTTGGAACCATTCCCGACGCGCATCGTCACCTTGTCCTTCGCCAGTCTCCGCTTATTCCGCAGCTCCTGCTTTGAGTTACAAATGTGAGCAACTGCACCGGTATCAAATAACCAGGAGCTACTACGAGTACTAGTAAGGTACACATCAATTACATGTATATCACATATACCTTTCGTTTTGCCGGCCTTCTTGTCCGCTAAGTATTTGGGACAGTTCCGCTTCCAGTGACCACTCTCCTTGCAATAAAAGCACTCAGTCTCGGGCTTGGGTCCATTCTTTGGCTTCTTCCCGGCAGCTTGCTTGCCGGGCGCGGCAACTCCCTTGCCGTCCTTCTTGAAGGTTTTCTTACCCTTGCCTTTCTTGAACTTAGTGGTTTTATTCACCATCAACACTTGATGTTCCTTTTTGACTTCTACCTCTGCTGATTTCAGCATTGCAAATACTTCAGGAATGGTCTTTTCCATCCCCTGCATATTGAAGTTCATCACAAAGCTCTTGTAGCTCGGTGGAAGCGACTGAAGGATTCTGTCAATGACCGCGTCATCCGGGAGATTAACTCTCAGCTGAGTCAAGTGGTTATGTAACCCAGACATAGTGAGTATGTGCTCACTGACAGAACTGTTTTCCTCCATCTTACAGCTGAAGAACTTGTCGGAGACTTGATATCTCTTGACCCGGGCATGAGCTTGGAAAACCATTTTCAGCTCTTCGAACATCTCATATGCTCCGTGTCTCTCAAAACGCTTTTGGAGCCCCGGCTCTAAGCTGTAAAGCATGCCGCACTGAACGAGGGAGTAGTCATCGGTACGTGCCTGCCAAGCGTTCATAACGTCTTGTTCTGCAGGGAGAACAGGTGCGTCACCTAGCGGTTATGTAACCCAGACATAGTGAGTATGTGCTCACTGACAGAACTGTTTTCCTCCATCTTACAGCTGAAGAACTTGTCGGAGACTTGATATCTCTTGACCCGGGCATGAGCTTGGAAAACCATTTTCAGCTCTTCGAACATCTCATATGCTCCGTGTCTCTCAAAACGCTTTTGGAGCCCCGGCTCTAAGCTGCAAAGCATGCCGCACTGAACGAGGGAGTAGTCATCGGTACGTGCCTGCCAAGCGTTCATAACGTCTTGTTCTGCAGGGAGAACAGGTGCGTCACCTAGCGGTGCTTGTAGGACATAATCTTTCTTGGCAGCTATGAGGATGATCCTCAGGTTCCGGACCCAGTCTGTGTAGTTGCTGCCATCGTCTTTCAACTTGGTTTTCTCTAGAAACGCGTTGAAGTTGAGGACTACGTTGGCCATTTGATCTACAAGACATATTGTAAAATATTTAGACTAAGTTCATGATAATTAAGTTCATCTAATCAAATTATTCAATGAACTCCCACTTAGATAGACATCCCTCCTATAATCTATGTATAACATGATCCGAGTTAACTAGGCCGTGTCCGATCATCACGTGAGACGGACTAGTCAACATCGGTGAACATCTTCATGTTGATCGTATCTTCTATACGACTCATGCTCGACCTTTCGGTCTTCTGTGTTCCGAGGCCATGTATGTACATGCTAGGCTCGTCAAGTCAACCTAAGTGTTTGCATGTGTAAATCTGTCTTACACCCGTTGTATGTGAACGTTAGAATCTATCACACCTGATCATCACGTGGTGCTTCGAAATAACGAACTGTCGCAACGGTGCACAGTTAGGGGGAACACTTTCTTGAAATTATTATGAGGGATCATCTTATTTACTATCGTCGTTCTAAGTAAACAAGATGCAAAAACATGATAAACATCACATGCAATCAAATAATAATAGTGACATGATATGGCCAATATCACATAGCTCCTTTGATCTCCATCTTGGGGCTCCATGATCATCTTGTCACCGACATGACACCATGATCTCCATCATCATGATCTCCATCATTGTGTCTCCATGAAGTTGCTCGCCAACTATTACTTCTACCACTATGGCTAACGCGTTTAGCAATAAAGTAAAGTAATTTACATGGCGTTTCTCAATGACACGCAGGTCATACAAAAATAAAGACAACTCCTATGGCTCCTGCCGGTTGTCATACTCATTGACATGCAAGTCGTGATTCCTATTACAATAGCATGAACATCTCATACATCACATATATATCATTCATCATTCATCACAACTTTGGCCATATCATATCACAAAGCACTTGCTGCAAAAACAAGTTAGACGTCCTCTAATTGTTGTTCGCAAGTTTTACGTGGCTGAAACAGGGTTCTAGCAAGAACGTTTTCTTACCTACGTGAAAGCCACAACGTGATTTGTCAACTTCTATTTACCCTTCATAAGGACCCTTTTCATCGAATCCACTCCAACTAAAGTGGGAGAGACAGACACCCGCCAGCCACCTTATGCAACTTGTGCATGTTAGTCGGTGGAACCGGTCTCACGTAAGCGTACGTGTAAGGTTGGTCCAGGCCGCTTCATCCCACAATACCGTTGAAGCAAGATAAGACTAGTAGCGGCAAGAAAGTTGACAACATCAACGCCCACAACAAATTGTGTTCTACTCGTGCAAGAGAACTACGCATAGACCTAGCTCATGATGCCACTGTTGGTGAATGTTGCAGAAAACAAAAATTTTCTTACGGTTTCACCAAGATCCATCTAGGAGTTCATCTAGTAACAAGTGATCGGATTGCATCTACATACCTTTGTAGATCACGCGCGGAAGCGTTCAAAGAACGGGGATGAGGAAGGCATACTCGACGTGATCCAAATCACCGGAGATCCTAGCGCCGAACGGACGGCACCTCCGCGTTCAACACACGTACGGTCAGCGTAACGTCTCCTCCTTCTTGATCCAGCAAGGGGAAAGGAGAGGTTGAGGAAGATGGCTCCAACAGCAGCACGACGGCGTGGTGGTGATGGAGCTGCAGTACTCCGGCAGGGCTTCGCCAAGCACTATGGAGGAGGAGGAGGTGTTGGAGAGGGAGAGGGAGGCACCAAAGGCCAGGGTGAGAGGTCCTCCCTTCCCCCACTATATATAGGGGGCCTAGGGAGGGGCGCCGGCCCTAGGAGATCCAATCTCCTAGGGGGGGCGGCGGCCAAGGGAGGAATCCCTCCTCCCCAAGGCACCTAGGAGGTGCCTTCCCCTTCTAGGACTCTTCCTTTAGGGTTTCCCCCACCCTAGGCGCATGGGCCCTAGGGGAAAGTGGCGCCCCAGCCCACTTTGGGCTGGATCCCTTCCCACTTCAGCCCATGGGGCCCTCCGGGATAGGTGGCCCCACCCGGTGGACCCCTGGGACCCTTCCGGTGGTCCCGGTACAATACCGGTAACCCCGAAACTTGTCCCGATGGCCGAAATAACACTTTCTATATATAATTCTTTACCTCTGGACCATTTCGGAACTCCTCGTGACGTCCGGGATCTCATCCGGGACTCCGAACAACATTCGGGTTACTGCATATACATATCCCTACAACCCTAGCGTCACCGAACCTTAAGTGTGTAGACCCTACGGGTTCGGGAGACATGTAGACATGACCGAGATCGCTCTCCGGTCAATAACCAACAGCGGGATCTGGATACCCATGTTAGCTACCACATGCTCCTCGATGATCTCATCGGATGAACCACGATGTCGAGGATTCAAGCAACCCCGTATACAATTCCCTTTATCAATCGGTATGTTACTTGCCCGAGATCTGATCGTCGGTATCCCAATACCTCGTTCAATCTCGTTACCGGCAAGTCACTTTACTCATACCGTAATGCATGATCCCATGACCAGACACTTGGTCACTTTGAGCTCATTATGATGATGCATTACCGAGTGGGCCCAGTGATACCTCTCCGTCATACGGAGTGACAAATCCCAGTCTTGATCCGTGTCAACCCAACAGACACTTTCGGAGATACCCGTAGTATACCTTTATAGTCACCTAGTTACGTTGTGACGTTTGGTACACCCAAAGCACTCCTATGGTATTCGGGAGTTACACGATCTCATGGTCTAAGGAAAAGATACTTGACATTGGAAAACTCTAGCAAACGAACTATACGATCTTGTGCTATGTTTAGGATTGGGTCTTATCCATCACATCATTCTCCTAATGATGTGATCTCGTTATCAATGACATCCAATGTCCATAGTCAGGAAACCATGACTATTTGTTGATCAACGAGCTAGTCAACTAGAGGCTTACTAGGGACATGTTGGTGTCTATTATTCACACATGTATTACGATTTCCGGATAATACAATTATAGCATGAATAAAGACAATTATCATGAACAAGGAAATATAATAATAATGCTTTTATTATTGCCTCTAGGGCATATTTCCAACAACCAGGTCTCACGGGCTAGCAGGTGAGACCCACCCTGATGGATGACATGTGGCATTCACAAATCTAAAGCATCTAATCTCCCCCCCCCCCCCGATTTCAAGTGAGGGGTGGGGTAGATGCTTTGTGATTTGTAAATGCCACGTGTCATCCATCAGGATGGGTCTCACATGCTAGCCCGTGAGACCTGGTCTCATATAATTCTTTTCCTCCTCTCCACCCCCTCGCCGCCGCCGAATGACGCGGCCGGGCTAAGCCCGCGCAGCGGACGGCGGCGGCGGGGCTCCCCCATCCCGTGAAGGCACGGTCGGAGTGCTGGATCCTAGGCGGCGCGGCCCCAGCTTCGTGGCGGCAGATGGGCGGTTGCTGTGGCTGCGGGGGCGGCGCGGCGGTTGGGCCTGGTGACGCTCCGGTCTCCCTCATGGGAGTGGGTCAGAGTGAGTGGGTGTGGCGCTCTGTATCTCGATGCTAGCGGCTCTCCGACTTGGCCTCCTGCTCCGCTCGGTGTGGCGGCGCGGGGCCTTTGTGGTCGACGGGAGGGGTGGCCGCTGCCGGATCTGGTCGGGTGTGGTTGAATTCGGCCGGCCAGCGGTGGTTTCCTGCTACGGTCTTGTCTTCGTGTGGTGCGGTGACTATAGTGCAGCGGGGTGACCTCTTGTCCCCGGGCCTGGCGTGGCGATGTTGGACGCCGGGGCGGCGGCCCCGGGACAGTGGTTGATGTGTCGGCAGCCGTGGAGTTCGCGCGGGCAACGCGGCGGCTGCGGTGTTGTTGGTGGAGAGAGGCTCATCTCTCCTGTGGTGATTTGTGCATCCTCAACTCTCGGGTCAAGATCTCCGGGCTAAAGTCAGGATCTTGGTTGGATCAGACGGCGGTGTCATCTCCAACGTCGTTTTCCTTCCTGGGGGCGCCATCTTGGAGATCTTGATCCCTTTTGTGCTTCCTACAGGCTGGACGTGCACGGCATCGCGGTCGGCAGGTGCCCGACCGGCGATGAGGTTGGTGTGGCGTTGCGACGCCTATGGCAACGACAATGGTGGTGAGAAAAGCTGAGTCGCTGCTTGTCCTTTTGATGTCGAAGGTCCGGTGCGCCAATGGGTGTGCCCATGCTGGTTTCTGGCTATGACAGAGAAGTTAGAGCTGCGGGCGGCAGGGCCGCTGCGGCAACGATGACTCCATGAGAATGGTTTTCAGCGTGCGGTGCTCTCCGGATGTTGCGCTGGACTAGGTCGGTGCGAGGCTAGCAACTTTCTTTTGTGAAGCTCATCAGCAAAATCGGAGCTGCCATGTCATCGACGCTGCGGTTGACTGTTTGGTGTTGTTGTGGCCAGGTCGTCCGCATTTGCCCCTTGGGGGTTTGTATCTAGGTTTTCGCCCGGTTTCCTCTAATTAACCGGGCAACTCTCTTCATCGTATTCAATGAAAATGGCAAATCTTTTGCCTCATTGCACAAAAAAGAGATCCAAATTCAGCTGGCGGTGGTGTAGCTATTCATAACTTTAGCAAACCCATACTTGTCATGTATTATCTCTAACGATGAATGGTAAAATGTTTTAGAGCTACACTCTGCTCTAATCCCTCTGAAGTTGGTCTCAGCTATTGCTTTATGTACATACTTCTTAACAAATCTTGTTTGTTGCTTCAGTTAATGAATGAGCAGAAAGCAAGTGCTTCTATCCTCTGGTTAAGAATGCACAAAATTCTAAAGCTGCAGCAGATCCATATTTAGAACTGCGTCCCAAATTCCCATTTATTGAGCATCTCATTATGCATGTGCATGTCACTAACATTATATTTGGTTGCAACTTGCAGGTTTTGAAGAAAGACGAGAGCATTAACCAGATGCAACAGGATTTTCAGGAATCTGCAAAGGAGTTGACCACTCTCCGGTGCACCCTTAAATCAGTAAGTGATGAAAGGGATGCCTTGTGGCAGGAAACAAAGCATTTGCGGAAAACTGTTAGCGTGCTGCAAAACGATGTTGCCTCATTAAAGCAGAAAATCAAATCGCTCGACAAAGACATACAGCTGAAGGAAGGCGAGATACTGCTGCGTGAGGGTGAGATTTCCATATTACAGGACAGCATCGATAGGCCACTCGACATCATCTGCAGTCCTCATCAATGAAACAGTTTGACATGGAGTAAATTTGCGTAATTCACATCCTTCTGTCTGGATTCTCAAATGGCCTTTTCCTTCTGTCTATTCTTTTAGAAACATAGAAACTTGGGCTGGATTCTAAAATGGCCTTTTCCTTCTGTCTCTACTTTTAGAAACATAGAAGCTCAGGCTGGATTCTCAAATGGCTTTTTCCTCCTGTCCCTTCTTTTAGAAACATAGTTCACATCCTCTATCCCTCTTTAAACATAGTTCACTATATTAGCAGTTGGATAATGGTCTATCCTTCTTGTTTGCACTTTGACGATGCAACCTGTGTTGCTACCCTCGTTTAGTTTTGTGATACTGCACTTTGTCTAAATCTAATTGTTTGTTGAAAAGGAGTAGTCAGATCTTTTTCATATGCAGTTTTTTTAAACAAGCAGGCTTAAAACACATAACGGTCCATTACTTGTTCATTACTGATATGTACAAAAAAAGCATGTAGATGAGTTCAATGTCAGTGAGATGATATAAGGCTCTTCCCAGTGCTCCATGATGGACAGGTGCTAAGGGTGCCACATAGGCAAAAAAAATGATGTGGCAAAGCAATTGAAGAGGAGAGAGAGTATTACAGTGACCCCAAGAAGAACCAATGCTAAGCACAAGAACCTATACAAAAAGACTACCAACCAATACATAAAGGAGTTTTGTCACTAAACAATTAAATAAAGGAGGTCTAGCTACAAAAGCTAAGCACTGATGCATTGGAGATATTAGTTGCTAAGCATTTTAATGCACTTAGCACCTCACTTTAGCACCAATGCATTGAAAGAGGTCTAACAAACATCGCATAATTATGATCAGAGGCAAAATAAATTCACACTCTTTTAGTGTGCATGGATGTATAACCCACCATGCTGATTCAAGTCCTCATGAATGCTTGTGGCCAAGGTTAAAACCACAAATATTGCAGCTAATGATCTATCCCAGAGGGTTTGCAGCCATCATTCAAAACCATATACGACGGCATGATAGAAACTAAAGGTTTGAAGGTAGCGTGATTCCACCCGCCATAGTTACATCATCAATACAAAAGTAGTAGAGCTACCCCTAAGCTTATAACACACGTGAGGGGGCACGTCCACACCTATCATGCATAGGAGTTGCACATCATTAGGATCTTGTTTGGTTAAACCCCTTCCAAGGGGATTGGAGAGGATTTGAGGTGATTGGGGATTGGGGAGAGGGGAGGGGGGGCTTGTAGACGATTGAATCCCTCTCAATCCTCTCTAAATCGAACATGTGTTTGTGGTGTGATGAACCGACGTCATTCACTAATGGATGTGTTTTCTTCTGGACCTTGACATGTGTCTAAGGTTATACGACAACCATTTTTTTGATGGACAAACTCTAAAATTGTTTAACTCCCAAATGCCATATTCGGTTTTACTAACCGTCTTCACCGTTGGCTTTGTCTCGACGAGAGGTTTGATACTAGATCACATATG
Organism: Triticum aestivum; assembly: GCF_018294505.1. NCBI lineage: Eukaryota > Viridiplantae > Streptophyta > Magnoliopsida > Poales > Poaceae > Triticum > Triticum aestivum. The sequence goes on along the minus strand of NC_057803.1, from coordinate 165,065,519 downwards.
TGTAGATTTCGACCCAAAAAATCATCTTAAAAATTGCCACCTAGTAATTAATAAAATTGTGATGATATTGGTATTAAAATTGTCACCTAGTAACTTTCCTTATTGTGGGGTGGTAACAAATCCATCTTAAAAGTTGTCATCTAGAGGTAATGAAGTTGTCATTGTGTTGATATCAAAGTTGCCACATGGTAACTTTTTTTTAATAATTGTCTCCTCCTTTATTCATTTATAAGAATTGTTGCATCGATTACAATCATGGATACCACCGCCTCTAGGAGGGGAGAACCTAGCTAACCTAGCTAGTTCTTGAGCTACCTGATTTCCCTCTCTATTATTGTGATCATAAATAACATGATGAAAACCTAATGACATGTAGAAACAATCATCAAAGATGGCACTAGCTATTGAACAAGAGATGCCCTCTTGCAAAGCCGAAATGACCTCTGCACTATCGGATGTAATATCAATCTTGCTACAACCAACAGTTCGTGCAAGGTCCATACCAAATCTCACCGTTATCACCTCTGTTGTGAAGGAATCGAAGCAGATGTCCACCTTTTCATTTGTTGCAAGTATGAACTTGCCGTTATGGTCCTGGAGGATGGCACCTAGAGTCCCTTCTAGCAAATCATAAGCGAACCCATCATCAACATTTAACTTCATGTAACCTGCCCATGGCTTCGCCCATCCAACAGTTCGAACCTTTACCCAAAAAGGCTTTCGCCCCGCTTTATATATAAAGCAAAATCAACATCACCCGGTACAAACGCACGCCACCACCACACACGTACACCCAAGGCAGGATACATAGGCGTTGAACGCAACAACAACACCCTAGCACTACCGCCACGAAGAGATGAAGCCGCATACGACGAACCGTGGACTCCAAGACGGCACCTTCAGGAAGGATATGACACTGGAGCGCTGCCACCGCCCGATCCAAGGATCGGAGTTTCCCCTGGAGCCGCACGACGGACAGTGAGAGCCATGACGACGCCTTCAAGAAGGGAACGAGTTTCGCCGCTGCCGGTCCATCCGAAGATAGAACAAGTTTTCACCTCGACCAACACTCACCGCCACCGAACGCCACACCCCAGCTACCACGCCGCCCACATGGCCATGGCCACCAGGCAGCAGCAAGCCACAGGCTCTGCCCAAGAGCACCGCGCTACTGCCACCAGGGCCGCCGTCTCGGCATCCAAGACCTTGACACCACCTCACCCGAGACCCACCGCTACCCCAACCAAAGAGACGAGTGGAAAGGTCCCACCTTTCGCACCCCCGGGCGTCCCCAGCGTCGAGACCCAGTAGGCCGGCCAACACTGGCATACATCGACCCGTCCTGCACCCCCGAGTGCGAGACGTGTTCGGTCCTGCAGCACCATGAGGGGGACGAGGTCAGTCCTACAGCCCCGAGTGCGAGACGAGTTCGAACCTTTGCCTTAGGCTTGCATGCAATAACATAATTTGCCGCCAACCCTCTTACCGCAAAATTAATTTGCGAAGCACTTAGGGTTGTTCTCCACGAGTAAGTTTCCTACACTCATACCACAAATACCACCTTGTTGTAGCCTTGTTTCTCTTAGTCTGGGCAACCCAAGGCTTGAATATCATGGTATGTCACCTCATAAATCGACCTAGCATGCCTTTTTTATGATACCATAGACCCCTAGAAGCTTCCAAACTTCATGTGCTTTGCCACATGGTAACTTTGGTACCAACATAGTGGTAACTTTGACAATAATTGAATAATACAATGACAACTTCATTTATCACGGATCCATCTACAACTAATCATCTCCCTGGTTTTTAGGGGTGGACCCTCCTCTTCCCCTAAATACCAAACCATGATTTACCACGATCGTCGGTAAATTCAATCCCGTATGAATTGTTAGCATTTCTCAAGTCAGAGTTCCTATAGCTTTTTCTCAGAGACAACTGCTTCTGCTTAGACAACAACGCTTCTAGGTAGTGCTAACAACAACGAAGATCTAAACCAAATATTATGCAAGTCACAGTCATAACTAGGTAAACAAAAATTAAATTAGATGTGGCAGAATTACATAACGCTGAATTGCATTATACTCCCTTCATTCTTAAATATTTGTCTTTCTAGAGTTTTAAATGGACTATCACATACGGATGTATATAGACATATTTTAGAGTGTAGATTCACTCATTTAGCTTCGTATATAGTCACTTGTTGAAATCTTTAGAAAGACAAATATTTAGGAACGGAGGGAGTATTTTGCAGAAGAATATTTGTCACTTTTGTTTAAGCGAGCCAAAAGCTTTTTTATTAATCAAGAAGAAGATGTGGACGAAAACCGATACAAACAGGGAATCCCATTGACATCACGAGACACCATGGCCATGGCCACGCCCACTCTCACCAGCAACATGACAAACACCCAGAAGACGCCCACCACCGCGCATCACACAACACAAATCTCAAGCGGACTACTCCCAAAATAAAGAAAAAAATACCTGAGCGAGAAACACATCCTTGAGACTAACATCTTGCAAGGTTGTCACATTTCCCAAGGAGACATTAATCCCCTGGTTGACATTCTTGACTTTACTCTCATTGACAAGGCGGCTCAAACCTTGGGTGATCGAAGGCATGATAAGCAGACCTTTGATCAGCTTCGAGGGGGCATGAACAATGGCATCGTCCCCTCTGGTCAACGTGGCACCCTTTTTAACAGCCAACACATCATCAGAACCAGAAGTAGCAAGGTTGAACTCAGCAGCCACCTTGCCAATGGAGACCAACTTGGGCTCCATAGCTTCAACTAACTCTGATGACCTCAACCGAACACAGTGGAAGTTGCCCACAACACCTTGATACCCATCTTCTGCCACCAGCAGCGCCTGCATCGCCTGCAATGGGCCATCAACGATGCTGTCTGATGAGCAAGGTCCCTGGGAGCCTGTGCTCAACCTCCTGTCCTCCTCTCACCATCGGACACATCTGCAAACTCCAATAGGATGGTCGCACGTGCCAACCACGAGCACAAATAGTCCTCTAGCATGCGCAGAGGGAGGAGAGCCGTGTCCAACATGCCTTGCAGCTCAGCACCAAGCGATGAACACAGAGTGTCTGGAGACCTTGCAACTGTCGTGCCCAGCACAACCTTTACTGGCAGCATCAAGAACAGGAGCTTGGGCGTTCAACAAGGGCAGCCCCAGAATGTCTCCACGGAAGGGCATGACCAGTCCGGAGGGGCGCGTGCAGTGACTAAGAGCTCTGCTGGTGGGATGGCAAAGGCGACAGTCCTGTTCGCGGTGCCCAGAGGCAGGCGAGCCATCTGATCGGGTCACCACAGCAAGAGGCAGCCTGGTGGTCAGGAGCCAAACAACGGAAGCATCGAATGATGTTGTAACACATGGAAATGTACTGCCAAAGTGTAAGCTATATTCAAAGCCAACTTCTCTATTTCACATTTCAGTCAAACAAATTGCAAGAGACTCAATTAGTAGCAAGGTAGGCAACAGGAAATGCGCTGCAATGATCAAACTATCAATTGAATTGCATTTAAGAGCAATAGTAATATATAACAATTTGCGTAACACATTTGGTTTCTCTTTTATTTTCCCATAAAGGACAAACCAAATGTCTAGATGATAGATAGCTGCAACTAAGTAAGGCTGAATTCAGTGTTAACACAAGCTAATCAATAGTGGAGAGAATCTTCTTGAATCGCCTGACCTGTAGGATGTAGATCTGCAAAATAACAACAGCAACCTCAAAAACAAATGATGTACAGTAGTAGTTTAGATCAGCAAAAGAACAACAGCAAGCCCATATAGCAAACTACACCCTTCGTTCCTAAATATAAGCCCTTTTAGAGATTCCAACAAGGACTACATACAGAGCAAATGAGTGAATCTACACTCTAAAATACGTCTATATACATCCGTATGTAGTCCATATTGGAATCGCTAGAAGGGCTTATATTTAGAAACGGAGGGAGTACACAGATACGTACAATTCAACACAGCAATGCTCAACTCTAAATCACCGGACAAACCTAAAGCAGCTTGCCATCCATTGTTTAAATCAGAATACCTGAGATCTTCCTCATCAGCACGACTAACAAACAAGTCACTGCTGATCCACTCGGACAGGTCTGTGTGGCTTCGGTGCTGAAATGCATGAGAAAGCCGTCGTCATCATATATAACATTAAAGGACATGGCAAAAGTTTCTTTGATGCTTACATTTGTGGTTCTGATTCTAATAGAACATGGAAGTACACTGACCGGATCCCTAGTGCTAACTTCTACGAGACCCCAACTCATATAAACAGAACCAGTACAGTTCGAACTTTAAGCAACATTTTAACACGGAAGTAAGAACTGAATTAAAGCAACCATGCCAGGAATTGTGGAATAATATGTGAAATGTGAATGTAAAAGAACAAACCATTCGGGTTTCCTTGTTCATAGAAATTTCTAAAAAGAGCGACTGCCTCTTCCGCCATTATCCCCCCAGTACATTTAAAACCTCTTGATCTGGTATCTTGGCTCCTAGCAAAAGAAACGCATGAGACCATGTTAGTTGTACAATTTGTGAGTAACCTAAATAACTAACATAATTTGGAATTAGAAGAATGCATGAGAACTCAATAAGAATGTATGGCATTCAATGCAAACAGAAAGATTATGCAAGCCCAACTTTGTCATGACACATCATAGAATATTGAACTACTGGTAGAAAGGCATTATTAACATTCAAAGTATAAGAAGGTTTGTTCACATGAGCAGAGAGTTTTCAATTTGCCGCTTATATCCCCTCACCCTGTTAAGTCATCCGACGAAAGGCTCTCATGCAGTGACATGACTGATCCACATCCCCCGAATTTATCATTCGGACACCCAAAGTATACTTCCCTGACTCCTACCAAAAATATCATAAATTCTTACTGGTTAATATAGTTTCAACAGGAGAAATAGAATAATCAAGATGGGGCAAACAGGAGAAATAGAATAATCACAGACCTAGTATCGACAATGCTGATGCACACATTATGCATGGCTCGCACGTGACATAGAGGTCACATCCTGCAAACTTATCCGCGACCAGTGTCTGGTCAAGGCCAATACTCTGCCACTCCTGGAGAAGGACATCGATTGCTTCCATCTCAGCATGTCTTGTAGCCTTACAATTGAAGTAATTTATTTCAGAGGAAAAAACACAAAAATGTCTCAAAGCACAAACATCCAGCACACAGGAGAATAGCATACATTCCGGGTGGCATTGGTCCTGTTGCTACCAGAGGCAATAACCTTCCCGTCCTCCACAATCACACATCTATCTTGACGGGGATGGAACAATACAATTAGCACATTAGGAACTACAAATTTACCTTCCACCGAGTGAACTGTGAACTATATTCAAGGGAAACCAGAGCATACCCTACAGGAACCTCAAGGTTGTCCAGCGCAAACTTGGCCTACAAAAAAAAACAGCAGGAGCTCTGCCTTCATTAATTAAGTAGGAAAAAACCGACCAGTTTATGATGGAAACCTGTTGGAAACCGATAAAATTGGATCGACTCGCCTAGCTAAACTAGGCCCGGAGCTCCGCGCTCATAGACAACACAATGAACCCAAAACACCCACAAACCTAAGAACAATTGATGACAGGTAGAAGATACAACTCTGTCAAAAGATGTCACTGTCACGCTGTAGACACACTACACCCTGATCAAGCAGACCAGATTTGGCATGAACCACACAAATGAAGGTCGCAAGATTCCTGGAAGGTTTCAAAGAAGCACGAAAGACAACCTGCCAAGAGGCGGGAATCCAAACCCGTCCCGACTACCAACTGAGCCAACAATGCCGCCACCCACATAGCACAAAGCCAAAACCTCACCCCTCTAGGGCGCCACTGCGTCGCTTTTCAGGGATGGTACCCCGGCATCCACTGCCTCGGCCTCACTGGCAGAGCACCCGCATGCCAAGGCCTTCCCACGCACCTGGGCAAGGGAGAAGCCACGGCCGCACCAGGCACGCCTTCCAAGGTCCAGCGCCAGATTCGGAGCCACCACATGAAATGGTTTTTCTTCTCCCTGCAGCTAACTAGCCTGAGATAATGCCAGTAACTCTGCTCGGTAGTTTTCTTAAGAAGGCCTTAACATTTTGCTGCTACACTCATTGGCCTATACTGGGTTCGATTAACCCGGATTACACTCAATCACACGTACTGGTTGTTGAACCATCTAAATTAAGCATGTTCAGGATGATCTGAGGATGAAGCTAATCTACAAAAGTAGTTTCAGAGAGTTGAGGAAATAATTTCAGTCAATCAGGCTCCTATAGGGAGAAGAAAAAACACTTGAATCCCTGGCAATCCGTCAGTCACACATATGGGAACGATCAAGCCCGACGCCACATGCCCACCACAGCAGGAACTCGACAACGCCGCCGCGCTAGACTAGCCGCAGGGCTCGCCGCTCCGGCGTCGAGGACAATGCAGCCACAGTTCAGAAATACTGGCACGCATGTTCTACTCGTACGGCAAGCACGATTTGAGCCATACCTGGTCGAGCGCCAGCTCCATAAACGCAGTAGCCGACATTGGTTGGGCACGAAGGGTCAGCGAGCGAGCGCAGGCAGACGGCGCACCGGAGATGCGGCGAACGAACTGCTCGAGTGGGGGCGTCTAGGTTTCTCCTTATTTTTCCTTCTCTCTTCATTTAGGCCGTGGGCCGGGCCCTGAGAGCCCATGTACTTCGTCGTCTTCTGACTGGGCAACAAAGCGGGGAGGGAGCCACCGGGTCTCACCCACCAACGGCGGAGATGGGTGGTGGTGCCGCGAGGAGGGTTCTCGAGGCGTGGAAGCTCGGAGTGGTCAAGTACGGCGACGCCCTCAGGCTCCAGGAGAGGCTCGTCGCCGACCGGAGAGCCGGCCGGGTCCCGGACCTCGTGCTCTCGCTGCAGCATCCGCCTACCTACACCCTCGGCAAGCGGCGCACCGACCACAACCTGCTCGTGCCGGAGTCAAGCCTCGCGGGCCTCGGCGCCGAGCTCTACCGCACGGAGCGGGGCGGCGACGTCACCTTCCACGGCCCGCGCCAGGCCGTGCTCTACCCCATCCTCTCGCTCCGGGACATTGGGCTAGGCGCGCGGAGGTATGTCGAGGGGCTCGAGTCCGCCATGATCGAGGTTGCCTCTCTGTACGGCGTCAAGGCGCGGCCGGGGGGCGCCTGCGAGACCGGCGTGTGGGTCGGGGACAGGAAGATTGGGGCCATCGGGGTCAGGATCTCGTCAGGGTTTACCTGCCATGGCCTGGCCTTCAACATCGACCCTGATTTGGGCTACTTCAAGCACATCGTGCCCTGCGGCATTGCTGACAAGGAGGTCACATCGCTGCGGCGGGAGGCCGCGGTGGAACTCCCTCCTGACGAGGTGATCCATGGTCAGCTCGTGCAGAGCTTGGCGACAACCTTCCGTTTCAGTGATGTTAAAGTCAAGGATGATTCCGAGTGTGCAGACATGATTAGCTCAGCTGCAACTGAGCAACACTGATATGTATTTTGCTCTTTGTACTTTTGTATACTGGGATTTTGCCTCGACACCTAGTTATAAACTTTTGGGTTTCAAAATTTTCCTCTGATAATGTTGGTCGTAAATGAAGGTGCTTCCCATGCTGTTGGCAAGAGCTAACATCTGAACCATCCTATTAGTGTGGTGTCTTCTTGGTATTGCTTTAAACAGCATCCTGCTTCATGAAGATAATAATTGTGTGTGTGGATATATATCAGCTTGGTTGAAATATATGGGAGAACACCTTGCCACGGTAACAACATTGGAGAAGTCGTCAGATTTTGCTTGTTTCAGATAAGCGGAAACAAAGGTAATCTTCATATGGTATAGGCCAACAGTGAAAACCTGAACAAGCCTATTTGTCTCTGCTTGGTATTCTTTTGACCGGAGATGGCAAATTCTGTGGATATATTACACTGTTAACAGATGGTGTCGGTGTTATATGGAGCTACCAAATGTTGATACTGAAATTTTCCTCTATTATTGAGCATGCAGACCTTTTGTCTTATTTGATGCCTTGTCCTTGTTTTGTTCTCTCTTGATGATCAGGTCCATTTGGACAAGCCCTGGCTGCTGTAGGATGCTTGAAGGCAAAGAGGTCTTTAAGAATGTAATTCATGTGTAAATTTGCACCAATAACCTCTCCAACTGTGGAATATAATCTATTTTCGTTCCTCCGACTTCAGCAGGTCTCCTGAAATATTGCATAATATTGATTTTTCGCTGAGATGGTAAAGCTGGTATGTTGCTACGCCATGCACAAATAAAATGATCTTACACATTCGCCTGAACTGGATTTTGCTTATTGCATTGGCATCCTGCTATTGATGGCCAATGTACAAAATATGGTTTGGAATAAGATTGCTGCCCATCTTTCATGTTCATGTACTCAGTGGTCTTTTCTATGTTGTGCTTCATATCACCAAGATGTTTGGTACTCCCTCTATTCACTTTTTTAAGGCCTTGAAAACATTTCAGACAAGGTATGAAGTAGTTCATTTTTAGTTGTCTGAAACGACTTATAAAAGTGGACGGAGGGAGTAGTAACTTGTTTATGGCCATGCTGCACATATTTATACTATGATGATTTGAGAGCTCTGCCCTCTGTCACCGTGTGTGTGTTCCTACCCTAATCGTCTAATCCATTCTTATTGTGTACTAGTACTATGTAGCATAATAATAGGGTAAGGAATGTATTCATTGCTTTTGAAGGTACAAGATGCTGCAGTGTCTCAACAGAAATAACATGAGAGTTTGCAGAAATGAACTCTGCCTTCTGAATTAGCAGTGGTATTTCATTTCAATTGAACTAAGAAAATCTTGGCCACATCCCACATGCAAGTATCTGGTGCTCTAGCATGCGTGTAGATGGGAAAAAACATGTGTATCATATTAGTTCTTTGAGGTAAGATCAATTGTCTTCCACTGATCCATTTACAAAAAATGGAAGAATCTGATAGAACCGAATCTCCCTGCATCTATGTCTTCTGAAATGTATGCATCTTGGCACTCGGTGCTGCAGGACTGGAGATCAGCACAGGCCGTCTTTTGCTCCACAACGCCGGGGGCCCAGGAAGAAAGCGCCTCTGAACGCAGCGCAAGGGGCTTGTTCTTGCTCTCCGAAGGCGTGGCGCGTGGCGCCGCACTCGAAGAAGGCGAGCTCGCATTGGCTCCCGGCTCCTGAGCCCCGGATGAATCAAAGCAGATGGAGACTGCCTTTCCAGATGCGGTCTGCAGCTGGAACTCTGTGGGAGTGAGGGCAAGGAAGGCGCTGTTGCATGAGTGCTCGTTGTAGTATGTGACTTGGTACAATGGGGGGTCGCTGTGATCTTTCTGCTGAATCTGCTTGGTGGCCGGGCAGTTCATGTTGTCTTTGTAGGTGCATCTGTAGTAGTACCTGTGGCAGGATAGAAAGAAGACGACGAATCTTCTGTGAGTAAATCGAAGAACTGAGGCTTCTTCTCATATATTGGTAAGTTTGTTACACTGTGCATCTCTATGGTAGATTTGGATGAGAAGAATGAAAAGACCACCCAGGAATCATGAGAGAGAGGCCGGTAAAAGACTTGTGATGTGCCTAGACGAGGCGCTAGATACTAATGGTTTTTTTGGGAGCACATGCAGATGCAGATCACCAAATGAGGATGAGGACGAGGAGACCAAAGGCGGGATGCGAACCTGGGAAAGTTGCAGTTGTTGATCTTCTTCTCGCCGTACTTCCTCCATTGGTGGCCGTCGTTGTGCGGCGCAAAGGTATCCACCTTCCTCATGCGCTTCTCTTTCCTGCAAGTTTGTTTCATTTCAGAAACAAATCAAGAGAGGTTACTCCGATTGAACTGACCGCGCGCGCGCGCGCACACACACACATATATATATATAGAGAGAGAGAGAGAAAAGAAAGATGCAAAGAAGCAGAAAACTGACCTTGATCCATGGCCTAGAAGGTGTGATTGATTTGGGCTCGGCACGGGAGACATTGTTTCCCAGTCCCAGAGCAAGAAAGGAAGCGCGGAGGAGAGGAGAGGAAGAAGAAAGGAAAAGAAAGGTATGAGGAGCTAGCCTTAATCAGAAGCGTACTAGAGCAGGGCGCCCCTTTTAGCTTAACGTCAAGACCTCTATAATTGAGTCCCTGATGCAGCGCATGGATTATAAAACTCCCCCTCCCCCTCATAAACTGAGACCGGCAAGGGAGGACGGAGAGATGCAAAGATAATCTTGTCCTCCCTCCCTCCCTCCCTCCCTAACCGGCTCCCAGTCCCAGAGGGCAGAGGAGCAGAGCGTATCGCTATCACGTGCTCCCCCGCACCGACGGGCCGCCCGCGACCCCGAGAAATTTCTCCGCACCTTCTTGGGCGAAAGCCCTACAAGTGGCCTCGGGTGATGTGTTCCGGCCCTTTTTTTATGGCGCCAAGCACTGTCATCGATCTCGCAACTGGGTCTAACAATAATAACCCCCCCTTCCCCCTCCGTTGATCGGGACTCGCCCGCCTATATTGTATTCGGCCGGACCGGTTCAAATCTTGTCCAAAATGGAAGTTTGGTAGCGCCCGGCGATTAAACTAGTCGCCGGATTCTTCTTGGCTCGCGGAGGCCGGGAATCGTCTCGTTGCTTGGGAGGGGAGACTAGCTGATACCTAACGCACATCCACGGTTTGCACGGTTTTTTTTATAAGACCCGCACATGCCGCACAGCCAACTTGAGGCGGGAAGGAATCTCTAAAGCTCCCCCCTAAATTAGGACCCCGGCCCCCCAAACATGAGATCATCCCTGAGGTTTTCTCCTCCTCCCAACTGCAACTGGATGGATGCCTGGTCACCCCCACCATTATGTTATGCTGCAAATGCAAATCGCCCTCTGCTCTGCATCACCATGCCGCTCTGGCTAGTCGATGCGTCGGGTACTCGCGTCGGGTCTTCCCAACCAGTAAAAGCATCTCTTGCCGTTCTCCTCCTCTATAGAAATAGGAGTAATATACTCCTATGTTTCTTTTCTGAGAGCTCTGAAATAGTATTCTCTTGTGAAATGTTGACTGGCAAGCCAGGCACAGCACCATGTCCATGTTATTGTTTCCAGCCAGAATGGCAACCATGACCTACTACTACTATTCTCCTGGTTTTCTTTTCTTTTCTTCTCCATATAATAAAATGATAATAAAAAAAAACGGGGTGTTGATCCTTGACCATGTACTCCTCCAAGACAGCTCACAAATGCCGCAAGGTCAAAGAATTCAAAGAGAAGGAAACCAAGTGTTACCAGATCACATACTTTATTCCTCGCGGGAAGAAAAGATCACATTGTTTATTCTACCAGCATGTTACTATAATTAAGACCTGCTTAGCCAAAGCTCTGACCTTTTAACCCATTTCCTCCCCCCCTGTAGTAATTTACAAACACTATGAGGCGGGGACACGTAGCCCCTTTTTTAATTGCCTTCTTCTAGAAGTAGGACAGGTAACGCCTTCTGATTGGCCGTTCGGCAGAGAGGGGGAAGGGGGATGCATGCCATCCAGATCTTGGCTTATTCATTGACTTTGCACACTATTTTTATTTTCGCAGTATAGTAAATGTCCAGCTAATTGAGTTGGTTACCGACTAAAATAGGGCGTCACAGTCCTGATGAGAAAACAGATAAAATAAGCCGTAGAAGTGTGGCCACAATGAAGTACACGATTAACAATCCAGAGCCAAGAGATAGAAAAAGTGTGCAAGTGCGGCGCGTCGACGTTCAGACCTGCAAATATCAGCGAACGCCATAGACTCATTGTTAAATTAATACAGTGTAACTACCCAAAAAACATGGAAATAAATACGCAGGAGTAGTTTTTTTTTGCCGGGAATAAATACGGAGTAGTTATCCAAATATACAGTAAATGGTTAGGCACTAAAACCTACTCCACCAAAGGATATATATGTTGCGGCACATGGATATAGTCTTTGAAACCCAACTTTGACGTCTTTAGTGTATTGGTTTGTGAAAGCAATATTTAGAAATGTCACAATTCTAGAATACACCTTTTCATTTTGATCAGTCAAAGTGATCCTTTTTATGTATCAATAGTCAAAGGGAGATATTTGACTACACATTGTTGGGTCATCCCCCCCCCCCCCCCCCCCCCCCCCCTGGCTGTACCGGATATTGCGGTGGTAATCGATTCTGATATATTTCAATGATATTTTGTTGTATGAGACATGAATATTTCGATAAGTAATATAAAAACTATAACTTAGAATACATATGATATTTTTTATTATTATTGTGAGGTTGTAAAATATTTATTATACATAAGTACATAATATTACATGCATAGTTGCATGTTGAGGTAGACTTTTTCAACCATAGCTGCATGATATGATGAACCTTTTCCCATAAATGATTGCATGTTGAGATAAATAAATTAATGAAGATCATCTATCATTTCTTTAATTTTGATCTTGTATAACCAACAAGACAACAGATGATTATACATCTAAAATTCAATCTAGTTTCACCTCTCTATATAAGAAATATTACTATTCCATGGTAATGCATGGGATGAAGTGGTCATCTTGTTATCTTTTAGAGATATGGGAAATTAATATATATGGTTCATTTTATATATATACTCCTCTTCATCGTTGACAGTTGTTGTTCTAGTGCACTGGTCTCATGGAGCCTTACCACGACGCCTCTCCGACGGTTTAGTACAACAAGTTTGGCCCGGCTCCGGTGAGGGAGGGATGATGACGATGGCGCGCCATTGGCTCATGCCGGTGCTTGTAGTCGTCGCTAGGTGTTCTACGAACATGGATGTAATCTTTATTATTTCTATGCCCTCGGTACTGCCATGGCATGATGAGTACTCCCTTCGTCCTTGAAAGAGTGTATTTCTAACTTTGTTGGAGGGTCATACTATCTCAAAGTTTGATCGAGTTTGTGTAAAAATATGTCAATGCTTGTGAAACCAAATAGTTATATGACGAAAATATATTTTGTCATGAACCTAGTGCTACTAATTTGATGGCATAAATGCTGGTCTATTACTGTATAAATACGATCAAATATAAAAAAGTTTGACTTTTCAAGAAAGTTGGAAGTACACCTTTTTAAAGACGGAGGGAGTAGACAAAAAATTTCCTCGCAAAAAAAGGAAGACTCTGAATTGCTTTGAGAAAGATTGAAACAAGATACAAGCATCGACCTTTAGTAAAAGAACTTGAAATGTCCGGTCCGAGTATAGTAATGCTTGCTAGTCCTAGTAAAACTTTGTGGAAGTAAATTAACACTGGGTTGTGAGCCGCCGGCACTAGAGCCGAACACCAGACGGCAAAGTTTTGGTTAGAGAATAGCGCCAAACCGCATAATATCTCGTGTTAAATGATTGTACGAACCAGGGCACATTTCTTAGCTCAGTCGTTACTTATGTGGAAGGTAGCACTTGTTATTCGCTGATTGGTCTTTGTTAAGAAGTGACCCCACTTTTTCGAGTCAAAATAAACTAAATCTCTGAGTGGCGCAAGCCGGCAAGTCTGGTCGCCAATAAAAAGTAGGGAGTATTCGTCATCGCTTCTTCATCCATCCATTAACTAAGACAGGGACGAGAAGATTGAAACTTTCTTGAGCTGCTCTGCTTTTTCTTCAGCAAATTGATGTGCTTCTAGCTGGAACTCAGTAGAGTATTTGTTTAGGAAGTCTCTAGGGCGGACGGAGACGGACCACCGTTGGTCAGAGTAAATTAGATTGGGCAGTAGCTCGAAATGTCTTTGCTGGGACTGGGAGGCTAGAACTGGGAAAAAAGCAACAGAAAAGAAATGCCGACAATCCTGCTGGCGCCCATGGTTAACTTTTCCGGTTGGGCGGATTAGTCATGCGTGATAAGGTGGCCGGTGCTCAGTGTTAGCAGCTCTTCTTCCCACGTCGTCACCACACCTCCAGTTTATTCATTCCTTTATTTAAAATGCCGTCAAACTTTTCATCCAGGAACAACAACAAATGTGTGTCAATGTTTCGTTTCTTTATCCAGTGTTTTTCTTTCATTTGTCCTGCACGTTTCATTTCAATGTGAGCAATCCTACAGAACAAAATCTCGAAATGGTCTCAATGTGAGCAAAGCTTATCTTAGTTCTGTAGGATTTTGGTTCGTTTGAGGGCATGTACAGTGGAGGCATCACCATGCGTATGCCCCAGTGAATCCACGCAAGTCTGAAGGAATGAAACCACCGTCTTGCAATATTCTGGGCATCGGAGGCACTAGTCTGTGGTCCAGATTTTCCAGTGACTCTGTTCCTTTCCTACGTCAAGCACACCGGGGCTTCTCTTGCTTTTTCGGTGCATACTCCTCTTTTCTCTTCTCTCTCTTTGCTTTTCACATGAGGAGGCTGGCTCTTCTGCAAGCATCACCTTTGGTCTGCAGGCAACACCTTTCGCTGAGCTGGGCTCGTTAAGACAGACGTGGCAGCTGGGGCACTAGTCCATGCTGGAGCATTGGCCATGCCCTGATTGCATCACAGAAAAAACAAAGGATTTTTTAAGGAGGTTTGAGTGGATGCTAATTTTTTTATAAAATATAATGCAAAGGAGTCCTTAGGGAAAATTCATATAGGATTCAATCAACACAGGAAGAACTCCTAAGAATTCCAATCCTATAAAATTCATATAAAATCCTTTATACCAAAGGAACTCTGAAAATGAAGATGGGCATTGAGCAATTGAGAGTGAACAAAAGCTTCTTTTTTGGAATCAATTCTAATAGGCTTACTCGTGACGCGTCGGTCGCGCATGCGCATGCTATGCGTCACAGTGGGTCCTTCGCACATTCCCCCTTTTCGCTCTTTTCTCCCACCACCCCGTGGTCACATCCCCCCCCCATTCCCCATTCTCCTCTTCTTCTTTCCACCAGCGGCCAGCGTTTGCTCCCAATCCGCACGCGCGGCCGATGTTATGAGAGGTTCCCACCACCCACCCAACGCGAGGGCCACTAGCGATGCTATGTAGGGAGGCACTTAGGATGCGAGGAGAAGCCTGCGGGCATAGGTCGTATGGGGATCCATACCCACCATGACGTGATAAAGGGCGGGAGGAGGGGTGATGCTACTTTAGGAGGAAAACCATTGTTTGCTACAATGACGGCGGCTTGCCAAGGTATGAGATGTTGGTTGCGGTACTACTAGGGATGCCATGCCCTCTGACAAAGACGGAAGAGTGAGCTTGCTGCGGTGGCTGCGACCACCCCACCACAAAAAAGCACTCATGTGTTGGTACGTGTTTGTCATAGTAGGTCATGTTTTCTCTCGTGCATGTACATCCATAACGATTTTATGACAGAATCAAGATAGCCATACCTATTGAAAGGATCGATATGGTTGACTAGATGGGGGTGAATAGGCTAGCAATTTTTAGTTTTTCTTGACAAATTGGGTAAAGCAACAAATAGGTTGTCTAGATATGCAACTAGGTGAACAACCTACATGATGCTAACAAAGGAAACAACACAAGCAAGAAAGGAGTATAACACAAGTAAAGCTTGCACAAAGTAAAGGTAAGAGATAACCATAAGTGGAGCCGGTGGAGACGAGGATGTGTTACCGAAGTTCCTTCCCTTTGAGGGGAAGTACGTCTCCATTGGAGCGGTGTGGAGGCACAATGCTCCCCAAGAAGCCACTAGGACCACCGTATTCTCCTCACACCCTCACACAATGCAAGATGGCGTGATTCCACTAGTGGTGCCCTTGAATGCGGCGACCGAACCTTTACAAACAAGGTTGGGGTAATCTCCACAACCGAGTTAGAGGCTCCCAACAACACCACGAAGCTTCACCACAATGGAATGTGGCTCCGAGGTGACCTCAACTGTACAGGCTGCTCAAACACCCAAGAGTAACAAGATCCGCAAGGGATTAGTGGGGAAATCAAATTTCTCTTGGTGGAAATGTAGATCGGGGCCTTCTCAACCAATCCCTAAAAAATCAACAAGTTTGATTGGCTAGCGAGAGAGATCGGGCGAAAATGAGCTTTGGAACAACAATGGAGTTTGGGGAGGAAGAGGTAAGCCTTCTAGAGGAAGAAGACCCCCTTTATATAGCGGGGGACAAATCCAACCATTATGTAGCCCTCAGCCTGCACATAAGTGGTACTACCGCTCGGGGAGCCGTACTACCACCCAAACGGTAGTGACAGGAAGTAAGTGCAATGACATGATACGTCTCCAACGTATCTATAATTTTTGATTGTTCCATGTTGTTTTATTATCAATCTTGGATGTTTTATAATCATTTTATATCATTTTTTTGGTACTAACCTATTGACATAGTGCCCAGTGCCAGTTCCTGGTTTTTCCATATTTTTTACATCGCATGAAATCAATATCAAACAGAGTCCAAATGGAACGAAACTTTACGATGATTTTTTATGGGGGCCAAAAGGAAGCAGATGGGCCCTGGTTGCACCTGGGGTGCCCCGAGAGGGGCACAACCCACCAGGGCCCTGGCGCGCCCCGGTGGGTTGTGCCCACCTCGGGTGCCCCCCCCGGACCGCCTCTTTGCTCTATAAATACCCAAATATTCCCAAAACCCTAGGTGAGTCGACGAAATATTCATCCAGCCGCCGCAGAGTCCAGAAACACCAGATCCAATCTAGACACTGTCACGGAGGGGTTCACCACTTCCATTGGTGCCTCTCCGATGATGCGTGAGTAGTTCTTTGTAGACCTTCGGGTCTGTAGTTAGTAGCTAGATGGCTTCATCTCTCTCTCTCTCTCTTGATTCTCAATACAATGGTCTCTTGGACATCCATATGATGTAACTCTTTTGCGGTGTGTTTGTTGGGATTGATGAACTTCGAGTTTATGATAAGATCTACGTTTTTATATCCATGAAAATATTTGAGTTTCTTTGATCTCTTTTATGCATGATATCTTATAGCCTCGTATTTATTCTCCGATATTTGGGTTTTGTCTTGCCAAGTCGATCTATTTATCTTGCAATGGGAAGAGGTGCCCGGTAGTGGGTTCGATCTTATGGTGTTTGATCCTAGTGACAGAAAGGGAACCGACACATATGTATCGTTGCTACTAAGGATAAAAAGACGAGATCTATATCTACCACCATATAGATAAACGGATCTTGTCTACATCATGTCATCGTTCTTATTGCATCACTCCGTTTTTTCATGAACTTAATACACTAGATGCATGTTGGATAGCGGTCGATGTGTGGGGTAATAGTAGTAGATGCAGGCAGGAGTCGGTCTACTAATCTTGGACGTGATGCCTATGTAATATCGTCATAATTATTTGAAATTCTATCAATTGCCCAACAGTAATTTGTTTTACCCACCGTTTGTTATTTTTCTTGAGAGAAGCCACTAGTGAAACCTACGGCCCCCGGGTCTTATTTCTTATATATTTTCCTTTGCGGTCTACTTTTTCCTTACTTTTATTTTTAGATCTATTAAACCAATAATACAAAAACACTTTGCTACACTTTATTTTATTTGCGATCTATTTATCCAATCTATTACAATCTTTTTACCGCCACACATCAATTTCTGGTGCCGTTACCCGAAAGGGATTGACAACCCCTTTAACACGTCGAGTTGCAAGGTGTTGTTATTTGTGTGCAGGGGTTGTTTACGTTGTGTTGCTTGGTTTTCGTACTGGTTCTATAACCTTGGTTTCATAACTAAGAGAAATACCTACCGTCGATGTGCTGCATCATCCCTCCCTCTCCAGGGAAATACCGACGTAGTTCCAGCTGCCATCAAGGAGAATTTCTGGCGCTGTTGCCGAGGAACATCTTCAACATAACCAGGTTCCTAATCACAAATCTCATCTCCTTGCAATTTACATTATTTTTCATTTGCGTCTCGTTTTCCTCTCCCCCACTTCACAAAAATTTGCCATTTTATTCGCCTCTCTTTTTCCGTTCACCATTTTCTTGCCGGATCTGTTTTTGAGTGCAATCTTGTTGTGTGGTCATCATGACTCAAGAGAACATCAAGTTATGTGATTTCTCAAATACCAATAACAATTATTTTATTGGCACTCCGCTTGCTCCTCCCGCCACTAGTGCGGAGACTTGTGATATTAATACTGCTTTGCTAAATCTTGTTATGAAAGACCAATTTTCCGCTACTCCTAATAAGGATGTCGCGTCCTATCTTAATACCTTCATGGAATTATGCGATATGCAAAAGAAAAAAGATGTGGACAATGATGTGGTCAAGATGAAATTATTTCTGTTTTCCTTGCGTGATTCTGCAAAAATCTGGTTCTCTTATTTGCCTCGTAATAGTATCGATTCTTGGAATAAGTGCAAAGATGCTTTTATCACTAAGTATTTTCCTCCCGCAAAAAATATTTCCCTTAGAACCCGGATCATGAATTTCAAGCAACTTGAACATGAGCATGTTGCGCAATCTTGGGAAAGGATGAAAGTGATGCTGAGGAATTGCCCAATTCATGGGTTAAATCTTTGGATGATCATACAAAAAAATTATGAGGGATTGAATTTTGTTTCTCATAATCTTTTAGTTCCGCTGCGGGTGGTACTTTTATGGGAATTACTTTGGGTGAAGCCACCAAATTTCTTGATAATATTATGGCAAATTATTCTCAATGGCATACCGAAAGAGCTCCTACTAGTAAAAAGGTTAATTCGGTTGAAGAAATTTCTTCTTTGAGTGATAAAGTTGATGCTCTTATGAAATTGGTTGCTATTAAAATGCCTTTGTCTTTTTGATTGAGCAAAATAGTGATGCCATTGATGTGAATTTTATCTCTAGAAATAATTTTAACAATAATGCTTATAGAGGTAATTTTAATCCTAGGCCTTTTCCTAGTGATTCCTCTAATAATTATGGTAATTCCTATGGAAATCAATATAATAATAATAATAATAATAATAGGAACACCTCTGATCTTGAAAATAATATTAAAGAATTTATCAACACACAAAAAGTTTTCAACAATTCCATAGAAGAAAAGTTGAAAAAATTGATGATTTGTCTAGAAGTGTTGATAGAATTGCTCATGATGTGGAAAATCTCAAGATGAATTTTTTTGTGCCTAAAGTAGATGAATCAATTAAAGTTGTTTATGTTTATATGGATGAAAGTAAGAAAAGAACTGCTATGCTTAGAGCTAAAAGAGAATTTTTGGAAAAAGCTTTTTCTAGTGATTATTCTTGCAAAAGTGATAAAGATCTTAAAATGATTGGTGTTTCTTCTATTGATTCCTTGTTTAGTAAAGTTAAGATGATAAAAGGGACTGGAGAAGAGTCAACTTTAGGTAGAAGGCGTCCCGATATTTCGGAGGGTGAAAATCTTGTTGAGAAAATTGATGAAAGTGGGTTTGAAAAGGTCAGAACTTTAGCTAGTGATGCACCCACTATTTTGGATTACAAAGACTTTAATTATGATAGTTTCTCTTTGATTGATTGTATTTCTTTTTGCAATCCATGATAAATTCACCCCATGCTTATGAACAAAATAAAGCTTTTACTAAACATATTGTTGATGCTATAATGAAAACTCTTGAAGAAAAATTGGAATTAGAAGTCTCAATTCCTAGAAAATTGCATGATGAGTGGGAACCTACTATCAAAGTCAAGATTAAAAATTATGAGTGGTTTGCTTTGTGTGACTTGGGTGCTAGTGTTTCTACAATTCCGAAATCTTTATGTGATGTGCTTGGTCTTACCAATCTTGAAGAATGTTCCTTGAATTTGCACTTGGCGGATTCCACTATTAAATAGCCTATGGGAAGAATTAATGATGTTCTTATTCTTGAAAATAGGAATTATGTGCCCATAGATTTTATTGTTCTTGATATTGATTGCAATCCGTCTTGTCCAATTATTCTTGGTAGACCATTTTTATGCACTATTGGTGCCGTGATTGATATGAAAGAAGGCAATATTAAGTTCCAATTTCTTTTGAGGAAGGGTATGAAACACTTTCCTAGAACTAGAATTAATCCACCTTATGAATCAATCATGAGGGCATCTTATGGATCTCGAACCAAAGATGACAAAACTTAGATCCTTGCTTTATGCCTAGCTAAGGGCGTAAAACTATAGTGCTTGTTGGGAGGCAACCCAATGAATAAATTTATTTTTGCTTGTTGCTTTATGTTCTTGTGTGTTTACACAATTATGCTACTGTTATGATTGTGTTTTTTTATGTTTTAATTAGTGTTTGTGCCAAGTAAAGCCTTTAGGATCTTCTTGGGCAATAGTTGTTTGATCTTGCTGAAAAAACAGAAAGTTTGCGCTCACGAAATTAATTTTAATTTTTTACCAGAGGGCAATAAAATACCCATTCCAATTGCAGTAAATCAATATAAAAATTTCTCAGGTCTTCCTAATTTTTCAGAGTTTTTTGAGTTACATAAGTATTCGAAATAGTCAGATGGCTACAGACTGTTCTGTTTTGACAGATTCTGTTTTCTTTGTGTTGTGTGCTTATTTTGATGGCTCTATGGTTTTCTTTGATGAGTTTTTGCCATATAAAAGTTGGAATACAGTAGATATAATACAAAAACAAAATATGAATTGGTTTGATACAACACTTATAGTAGTGGTTTATTATTCTTATACTAACGGATCTCACGAAGGCTTTGTTGAGTTTTGTGTGATTGAAGTTTTCAAGTTTTGGGTTATCTTACGATGGATGAAGGAAGGATGTAAGAGCCTAAGCTTGGGGATGCCCCGACATCCCAAGATATTATCCAAGAATGAGCAACCAACTAAGCTTGGGGATGCCCCCGAGTGGCATCCCCGCTTTCTTCCAACAACTATCGGTATTTTACTCGAGACTATATTTTTATTCGTCACATGATATGTGTTTTGCTTGGAGCGTCTTGTATGATGTGTCTTTACTTGTTTTATTTTGTGTTTTAAGTTATCAATCCTTGCTGGACACACCTATTTGAGAGAGCCAAAATTATGTCATGACTTGTTATAATTGCTCTCTATGCTTCACTTAAATCTTTTATGAGCTAGGACTTGCTCTAGTGCTTCACTTATACCTTTTTGAGCACAGTGTGCTTTGTTATTTTTGAAGAAATGCTATCTTGCTTCACTTAGATTTGTTTGAGAGTTAGTAAAATTTTGAAGAAATTCTCTCTTGCTTCACCTTAAATATTTTGAGAGAAAGAAAATTTGTTATGCTCATGATCTTCACTTATATTTGGTTGAGCTTATGAAAAGCAACTCATGAGAATTAGTCCCAAAGTGATAGATATCCAAGAAGGATAAAGAAAAAGGAAGTGTCATGAACATCATTGGACAAAATAAACTTGATTCTTAGTAATAGTTTTGAGATATGATGATGTGATATGTGAGTTATGTTGATGAGTAATTGTGTTCTAGTAAGAATATTGGTGTTAAGGTTTGTGATTCCCTATGCAAGTATGAAAGTTAATAGTCATGCAATGAAAATTATATCCTACTTGTGGTGCATTATTCGGTGTTAATTATGCTTAATGCTTGCTTATGAGATTATTCATTTCTTGGTTGGTCGCTTCCCAATCTTTTGCTAGCCTTCATTTTGCACTAAGTATGACCTCTACTTGTGCATCCAAAATCCTTTAAACCAGTTTTGCCACATGAGTCCACTATATCTACCTATATGCGGTATTTTTTTTGCTGTTCTAAGAAAATTTGCATGTGCCATCTCTAATTTTCAAAATAAACTTCTTTTTTGTGTGTTTGTTTCGCTCGCGGAGTGGTGAGGGGTGGCTAATATTTTCCATGTTAGATGTGTTATTCTCAAGATGAGTGTTTATTCACTTGTCATTGCACAAGAGTATGACAAAGGTATTAGGGATGTCCAATACAGAAATGCAAAAAAGAAATGAATTTACTTTATGTTTTCAAAAATAAATTCCTTGGAATATGGAGGGCACTCGTGGATACGGTTAGCCATGGAAAGTGAAAGTTATGGTGGAAAAAGGAATAAGCTTTATTTTCTATTTGGGAACCGCCTATGATATATTTATGCATGGAAAGTATTGGGAACTCTAAGTCGTTTTCGTTGGTGGGATGGATACACCTCCCAAAGTGTTTTTATCTCAAATTTTTTGCTTTGAGCTCTGGCACCTCTACAAATCCCTACTTCCCTCTGCGAAGGGACTTGCTTTTACTTTATGCAATTTTTATTTTGAAATTTGAGTCTCCATCTTCTCTCATAAAAAGCACCAACTAGGAGGAAATATGATTGTGCTCAAGTATTGGGTGTAGTTAATATTCGAGTGTGTTTCATGAATGGATCAATGTTTGAGCATGATGGGCTAGGGATAACTTATTTTAGGATTGATATTTTGAAAGACATGGTTGCTTGTTGATATGCTTGAGTATCTAAATTATTATGTCAAAACAAGACTATTGCTTTGAATCACATAAAAGTCCAAATGTCCATGCTATAAAGAAAAGAATATGATATGACTTGATGAACAACACTCCACATAAAAAATTCTATTTTTATCACTTACCTACTCGAGGACGAGTAGGAGTTAAGCTTGGGGATGCTTATACGTCTCCAACGTATCTATAATTTTTGATTGTTCCATGCTATTTTATTATCAATCTTGGATGTTTTATAATCATTTTATAGTCATTTTATATATTTTTTGGCACTAACCTATTGACATAGTGCCCAGTGCCAGTTCCTGTTTTTCCATGTTTTTTACATCATAGGAAATCAATATCAAACGGAGTCCAAATGGCATGAAACATTATGATGATTTTTTATGGGCCAAAAGGAAGCAGATGGGCCTTGGTTGCACCTGGGGGGTGCCCCGAGGGGGGCACAACCCACCAGGGCGCGCCAGGAGGCCCTGGCCCGCCCCGGTGGGCTGTGCCCACCTCTGGTGCCCCCCGGACCGCCTCTTTGCTCTATAAATACCCAAATATTCCCAAAACCCTAGGTGAGTCGACGAAATATTCATCCAGCCGCCGTAGAGTCCAGAAACACCAGATGCAATCTAGACACCATCACAGAGGGGTTCACCACTTCCATTGGTGCCTCTCCGATGATGCGTGAGTAGTTCTTTGTAGACCTTCGGGTCTGTAGTTAGTAGCTAGATGACTTCATCTCTCTCTCTCTTGATTCTCAAGACAATGGTCTCTTGGAGATCCATATGATGTAACTCTTTTGTGGTGTGTTTGTTGGGATCGATGAACTTCGAGTTTATGATCAGATCTATGTTTTTGTATCCATGAAAGTATTTGAGTTTCTTTGATCTCTTTTATGCATGATCTCTTATAGCCTCGTATTTCTTCTCCGATATTTGGGTTTTGTCTGGCCAACTCGATCTATTTATCTTGCAATGAGAAGAGGTTCTCGGTAGTGGGTTCGATCTTACAGTGCTTGATCCTAGTGACAGAAAGGGAACCAACGCGTATGTATCATTGCTACTAAGGATAAAAAGACGAGATCTACATCTACCGCCATATAGATAAACGGATCTTGTCTACATCATGTCATCATTCTTATTGCATTACTCCGTTTTTTCATGAACTTAATACACTAGATGCATGCTGGATAGTGGTCGATGTGTGGAGTAATAGTAGTAGATGCAGGAAGGAGTCGGTCTACTAATCTTGGACGTGATGCCTATGTAATATCGTCATAATTATTTGAAGTTCTATCAATTTCCCAACAGTAATTTGTTTACCCACCGTTTTCTATTTTTCTTGAGAGAAGCCATTAGTGAAACCTACGGCCCCCGGGTCTTATTTCTCATATATTTGCCTTTGCGATCTACTTTTTCCTTGCTTTTATTTTGAGATCTATTAAACCAAAAATACAAAAACACTTTGCTGCACTTTATTTTATTTGCGATCTATTTATCCAATCTATTACAATCTTTTTACCGTCACACACCAATTTCTAGCGCCGTTACCCGAAAGGGATTGACAACCCCTTTAAAACGTCGGGTTGCAAGGTGTTGTTATTTGTGTGCAGGGGTTGTTTACGTTGTGTTGCTTGGTTCTCTTACTGGTTCGATAATCTTGGTTTCATAACCGAGGGAAATACCTACCGCCGCTGTGCTGCATCATCCCTCCCTCTCCGGGGAAATACTGGAGTAGTTCCACCTGCCATCATGACACACAGGTCACGGGCCAGTAGTGCCACCGGAGTGGTACTACTGCTCGCCCCAGCGGTACTACCGCTGAGGTTGTGGTACCACTACACTGTGGTAGCAGGGGCTGCGGTAGTATGGTAGCAACAGTACTACCGCCCAAAATGGATGGTACTACCGCTTACAGCCGAAACCGCCGCTTCCTACTTCCGCTGAGGAAAATAGAGGATTGCTAAAGAGCAGAGCCACGAGCAGTACTGGCAGCAGTAGTAGGCGCGGTACTACCGCTTACAAGCGGCACTACGACTCCTACTAACACTTGCTCTACTAGGTCAAAAGGGGTTGCACAGAGGTGAGCATGAGTGTGATAGCCTGGCTTATTAGGGATGATAGACTACTCATATCAATAAGGAATTCCTTCTTTTCCGGAAGCCCATTTGGACAGAATTCCAATGTTAAGCGTGCTCAGCTTGGAGTAATTTCAGGTTGGGTGACCGACTGGGAAGTTTCTCCCGGGTGCGCACGAGTGAGGACAAAGTGCGTAGAAAAGACTAGTATTGATATGTGGGGCTAGTCTAG
This sequence comes from Triticum aestivum, assembly GCF_018294505.1. Taxonomy (NCBI): domain Eukaryota; kingdom Viridiplantae; phylum Streptophyta; class Magnoliopsida; order Poales; family Poaceae; genus Triticum; species Triticum aestivum. The sequence goes on along the minus strand of NC_057803.1, from coordinate 165,040,824 downwards.
ATCCCGCCAGGAGTAACGACCACCAACGGGTGTGTTCGGGGCGTTACAAGTTGGTATCAGAGCCAACCCTCGCGGTTATCCGGATGTTTGCGAACAGGTGTGCAGCCATGTTGTTCAAGACGTTTGTGACCCGTCGTGGCACACGGCATGACACTTGTACCAGACTGGAAGCACAGACGTATGTGCCAAGAGGGAACGTTCATGTGGCCCGACGAGGACGTCGGTTCCACTGAGTGGGGGTGTATGTGATAGCCTGGCTTATTAGGGATGATAGCCTAGTCATATCAATAAGGCATTCCTTCTTTTTCGGAAGCCCATTCGGGCAGAACTCGAAAGTTAAGCGTGCTCAGCTTGGAGTAATTTCAGGATGGGTGACTGACTGGGAAGTTGCTCCCGGGTGCGCACGAGTGAGGATAATGTGCGCAGAAAAGACTAGTATTGATCTATGGGGCCAGTCTAGATCTCGCCAGGAGTAACGACCACCGACGGGTGTGTTCGGGGCGTTACAATGAGGGACTACCGTTGTACTACCGTGCAACCCATCGTGAAAAATCAAGACCCGAGCAGAAAGCAGTAGTACGCGCGGTACTAGTAGTGGTACTACCGCTTGTGACTGACCTCTTTGCAAACAGAGGGAGAACTCCATCGAAACGAAAAGACAACGGGGGTGCAAAGTAGAATGTGTATGTGATGATCCCACCCAAATCTTTGTTGGAAATATGCTCTAGAGGCATTAATAAATTGGTTATTATCATATTCCTTGTTCACAATAAATGTTTATTATTCATGCTAGAATTGTATTGACTGGAAACTTAAATACATGTGTGAATCATAGACAACACAATGTTCCTAGTGAGCCTCTACTAGACTAGCTCATTGATCAAAGATGGTTAATGTTTCCTATGTTGGGGAACGTAACATGCAATTTCAAAAAAAAATCCTACGATCACGCAAGATCTATCTAGGAGATGCATAGCAACGAGACGGGGAGAGTGTGTCCACGTACCCTCATAGACTGAAAGCGGAAGCGTTAGGTTAACGCGGTTGATGTAGTCGAATGTCATCACGATCCAACCGATCCAAGTACCGAACGTACGACACCTCCGTGTTCAGCACAAGTTCAGCTCGATGACGTCCCTCGTGAAGGAAATATGCCCTAGAGGCAATAATAAAGTTGTTATTTATATTTCCTTATATCATGATAAATGTTTATTATTCATGCTAGAATTGTATTAACCGGAAACTTAGTACATGTGTGAATACATAGACAAACAGAGTGTCCCTAGTATGCCTTTACTTGACTAGCTTGTTAATCAAAGATGGTTAAGTTTCCTAGCCATAGACATGTGTTGTCATTTGATGAACGGGATCACATCATTAGAGAATGATGTGATGGACTAGACCCATCCGTTAGCTTAGCACTATGATCGTTTAGTTTATTGCTATTGCTTTCTTCATGACTTATACATATTCCTATGACTATGAGATTATGCAACTCCCGAATATCGGAGGAACACCTTGTGTGCTATCAAACGTCACAACGTAACTGGGTGATTATAAAGATGCTCTACAGGTGTCTCCAATGGTGTTTTGTTGAGTTGGCATAGATCAAGATTAGGATTTGTCACTCCGTGTATCGGAGAGTATCTCTGGGCCCTCTCGGTAATGCACATCACTATGAGCCTTGCAAGCAATGTGATTAATGAGTTAGTCACGGGATGATGCATTACAGAACGAGTAAAGAGACTTTCCCGTGACGAGATTGAACTAGGTATGATGGTGCCGACGATCGAATCTCGGGCAAGTAACATACCGATGACAAAGGGAACAACGTATGTTGTTATGCTGTTTGACCGATAAAGATCTTCGTAGAATATGTAGGGATTAATATGAGCATCCAGGTTCCGCTATTGGTTATTGACCAGAGATGTGTCTCGGTCATGTCTACATAGTTCTCGAACCCGTAGGGTCCGCACGCTTAACGTTCGATGACGATATGTATTATGAGTTATGTGATTTCATGTACCGAAGGTTGTTCAGAATCCTGGATGAGATCAAGGACATGACGAGGAGTCTCAAAATGGCCGAGACATAAAGATTCATATATTGGAAGGTTACATTCGGACAACGGAATGGTTTGGGTCATTTCGGATAAGTTTCGGAGTACCTGGGGTTACCAGAACCCCTTCGGGAAGTTATTGGGCCTTATGGGCCTAGTGGTGGAAGAGAGGAGGTAGGCCAAGAGGTGGCGCACGCCCCCCTAGCCCAAACCGAATTGGACTAGGGCTAGGGGGCCGGCCCCTCCTTTTCCTTCTCTTCTTCCTCTCCTTCCTTCTTCTCCTACTTGGACTAGGAATGGGGGAAACCTACTCCTACTAGGAGTAGGAATCACCCCCTTGGGCGCGCCCCTTGAGGCCGGCCCTCCTCCTCCTCCCCTCCTTTATATACGGGGAGGGGGCACTCCATAGACACACAAGTTGATCTTTAGCCATGTGCGGTGCCCCCCTCCACAGTTTTTACACCTCGGTCATATTGTTGTAGTGCTTAGGCGAAGCCTTGCATCGGTAACTTCATCATCACCGTCAACACGTCGTCGTGCTGACGGAACTCACCCTCGAACTCAGCTAGATCAAGAGTACGAGGGACATCACCGAGCTGAACGTGTGCAGATTGCGGAGGTGTCGTGCGTTCCGTACTTGATCGGTTGATCGCGAAGACGTTCGACTACATCAACCGCGTTACTAAACGCTTCCACTTTTGGTCTACGAGGGTACATAGACACACTCTCCCCTCTCGTTGCTATGGATCTCCTAGATAGACCTTGCGTGATCGTAGGAATTTTTTGAAATACCGCGTTCCCCAACAGTGGCATCTGAGCCAGGTCTATGCGTAGATGTTATATGCACGAGTAGAACGCAAAGAGTTGTGGCCGATAATAGTCATACTGCTTACCAGCATGTCATACTTTGATTCAGCGGTATTGTTGGATGAAGCAGCCCAGACCGACATTACATGACCGTGTTCATGAGACTGGTTCTACCGACGTGCTTCGCACACAGGTGGCTAGTGGGCGTCTGTTTCTCCAACTTTAGTTGAATCGAGTCTGACTACGCCCGGTCCTTGTTGAAGGTTAAAACAACACACTTGACGAAAAATTGTTGTGGTTTTTGATGCTTAGGTAAGAACGGTTCTTGCTAAGCCTGTAGCAGCCACGTAAAACTTGCAACAACAAAGTAGAGGACATCTAACTTGTTTTTGCAGGGCATGCTGTGATGTGATATGGTCAAGACATGATTATATATAAATTGTTGTATGAGATGATCATGTTTTGTAACAAAATTATCGATAACTGGCAGGAGCCATATGGTTGTCGCTTTATTGTATCAAATGCAATCGCCATGTAATTGCTTTACTTTATCACTATGTGGTAGCGATAGTCGTGGAAGCAATAGTTGGCGAGACGACAATGATGCTACGATGGAGATCAAGGTGTCAAGCCGGTGACGATGGTGATCATGACGGTGCTTTGGAGATGGATATCAAAGGCACAAGATGATGATGTCCATATCACATCACTTATATTGATTGCATGTGATGTTTATCTTTTATGCATCTTATTTTGCTTAGTACGGCGGCAGCATTATAAGATGATCTCTCACTAAATTTCAAGGTATAAGTGTTCTCCCTGAGTATGCACCATTGCTACAGTTCGTCGTGCCGAGACACCACGTGATGATCGGGTGTGATAAGCTCTATGTTCACATACAACGGGTGCAAGCCAGTTTTGCACAAGCAGAATACTCAGGTTAAACTTGAAGAGCCTAGCATATGTAGATATGGCCTCAGAACACTGAGACCGAAAGGTCGAGCGTGAATCATATAGTAGATATGATCAATATAGTGATGTTCACCATTGAAAACTTCTCCATCTCACGTGATGATCGGACATGGTTTAGTTGATATGGATCACGTGATCATTTAGATGACTAGAGGGATGTCTATCTAAGTGGGAGTTCTTAAGTAATATGATTAATTGAACTTTAATCTATCATGAACTTAGTACCTGATAGTATTTTGCATGTCTATGTTGTTGTAGATAAATGGCTTGTGCTACTGTTCCTTTGAATTTTAATGCGTTCCTAGAGAAAGCTAAGTTAAAACATGATGGTAGCAACTACACGGACTGGGTCTGTAACTTGAGGATTATCCTCATTGCTGCACAGAAGAATTACGTCCTGGAAGCACCGCTAGGTGCAAAGCCCGCTGCAGGAGCAACACTAGATGTTATGAACGTCTGGCAGAGCAAAGCTGATGACTACTCGATAGTTCAGTGTGCCATGCTTTATGGCTTAGAATCAGGAGTTCAACGATGTTTTGAACATCATGGAGCATCTGAGATGTTCGAGGAGTTGAAGTTAATATTTCAAGCAAATGCTCGGATTGAGAGATATGAAGTCTCCAATAAGTTCTACAACTGCAAAATGGAGGAGAATAGTTCTGTCAGCGAACATATACTCAGAATGTCTGGGTACCACAACCACTTGACTCAACTGGGAGTTAATCTTCCTGATGATAGTGTCATTGACAGAGTTCTTCAATCACTGCCACCAAGCTACAAAAGCTTCATGATGAACTATAATATGCAAGGGGTGGATAATAAAATTCCTGAGCTCTTCGCAATGCTAAAGGTTGCGGAGGTAGAAATCAAGAAGGAGCATCAAGTGTTGATGGTTAACAAGACCACTAGTTTCAAGAAAAAGGGCAAAGGGGAGAAGGGGAACTTCAAGAAGAACGGCAAGCAAGTTGCTGCTCAAGTGAAGAAGCCCAAGTCTGGACCTAAGCCTGAGACTGAGTGCTTCTACTGCAAAGGGAGTGGTCACTGGAAGCGGAACTGCCCCAAGTATTTGGCGGATAAGTGCTACGTCTTGAGCTTGCGTTGGTTTTCCCCGAAGAGGAAGGGATGATGCAACAGAGTAGCTATGTATTTCCCTCAGTTTTTGAGAACCAAGGTATCAATCTAGTAGGAGCCCACGCTCAAGTCCCTCGTACATGCACAAAGCGATAGCTACTCGCAACCAACGCGATTAGGGGTTGTCAAGCCCTTCACGGTCACTTACGAGAGTGAGATATGATAGATAGAATATTTTTGGTAGTTTTGATATAAAGATGCAAAGTAAAAAGTAAAGGCAAAGTAAAAAGCAAAGCAATATAAAAGTGATGGAGATTGATATGATGAGAATAGACCCGGGGCCATAGGTTTCACTAGTGGCTTCTCTCAAGAGCATAAGTATTCTACGGTGGGTGAACAAATTACTGTTGAGCAATTGATAGAATTGTGCATAATTATGAGAATATCTAGGCATGATCATGTATATAGGCATCACGTCCGTGACAAGTATATCGAAACGATTCTGCATCTACTACTATTACTCCACTCATCGACCGCTATCCAGCATGCATCTAGAGTATTAAGTTAAAAACAGAGTAACGCCTTAAGCAAGATGACATGTTGTAGAGAGATAAATTCATGCAATATGAAATAAACCCCATCTTGTTATCCTCGATGGCAACGATACAATACGTGCCTTGCTGCCCCTTCTGTAAGTGGGTAAGGACACCGCAAGATCGAACCCAAAGCTAAGCACTTCTCCCATGGTAAGAACTACCAATCTAGTTGGCCAAACCAAACGGATAATTTGAAGAGACTTGCAAAGATAACCAATCATGCATAAAAGAATTCAGAGAAGATTCAAATATTATTCATAGATAGACTTGATCATAAACCCACAATTCATCGGTCTCAACAGACACACCGCAAAAAGAAGATTACATCGAATAGATCTCCACGAGAGAGGGGGAGAACTTTGTATTGAGATTCAAAGAGAGAGAAGAAGCCATCTAGCTACTAACTATGGACCCGAAGGTCTGAAGTAAACTACTCACACTTCATCGGAGGGGCTAGGATGATGTAGAAGCCCTCCGTGATGACGGCCCTCTTCCGACGGAGCTCCGGAACATGCCCCAAGATGGGATCTCGTGGATACAGAAAGTTGCGGCGGTAGAATTAGGGTTTTGGCTCCTGTTCTAATCGTTTGGGGGTACGTGTGTATATATAGGAGGAAGGAGTACATCGGTGGAGCACCGAGGGGCCCACGAGGCAGGGGGCGCGCCCCCACCTTCGTGACCACCTCTTTGATCCCTTGCAGTAGGGTCCAAGTCTCCTGGATCACGTTCGGTGAGAAAATCACGTTTCCGAAGATTTTATTCCGTTTGGACTCCGTTTGATATTCTCTTTACCCAAAACACTGAAATAGGCAAAAACATCAATTCTGGGCTGGGTCTCCGGTTAATAGGTTAGTCCCAAAAATAATATAGCATGGAGCAATCAAAAATTATAGATACGTTGGAGATGTATCAATAAGAAGGATGGCAAAGTGAAAGGTATATTTGATATACATGTTATTGATGTGTACCTTACTAATGCTCGCAGTAGCGCCTGGGTATTTGATACTCATTATGTTGCTAATATTTGCAACTCGAAATAGGGGCTACGGATTAAGCGAAGATTGGCTAAGGACAAGGTGATGATGCGCGTGGGAAATGGTTCCAAAGTCGATGTGATCGCGGTCGGCATGCTACCTCTACATCTACCTTCGGGATTAGTATTAGACCTGAATAATTGTTATTTGGTGCCAGCTTTAAGCATGAACATTATATCTGGGTCTTGTTTGATGCAAGATAGTTATTCATTTAAATCAGAGAATAATTGTTGTTCTATTTATATGAGTAATATCTTTTATGGTCACGCACCCTTGATGAGTGGTCTGTTTTTATTGAATCTCGATAGTAGTGATACACATATTCATAGTATTGAAGCCAAAAGATATAAGTTTAATAATGATAGTGCAACTTATTTGTGGCAGTGCCGTTTAGGTCTTATTGGTGTAAAGCGCATGAATAAACTCCATGCCGGTGGGCTTTTGGAATCACTTGATTATGAATCACTTGATGCTTGCGAACCATGCCTCATGGGCAAGATGACTAAGACTCCGTTCTCCGGAACAATGGAACGAGCAACAGACTTATTGGAAATAATACATACTGATGTATGCGGTCCGATGAGTGTTGATGCTCGTGGCGGGTATTGTTATTTTCTGACCTTCACGGATGATTTGAGCAGATATGGGTATATCTACTTCATGAAACATAAGTCTAAAACATTTGAAAAGTTCAAAGAATTTCAGAGTGAAGTGGAAAACCATCTTAACAAGAAAATTAAGTTTCTACGATCTGATCGTGGAGGTGAATATTTGAGTTATGAGTTTGGTCTTCATTTGAAACAATGGGGAATAGTTTCGCAACTCACGCCACCTGGAACACCACAGTGTAATGGTGTGTCCGAACGTCGTAACCGCACTTTATTAGATACGGTGCGATCTATGATGTCTCTTACTGATTTACTGCTATTGTTTTGGGGTTATGCTTTAGAGACGGCTCCATTCACGTTAAATAGGGCACCATCGAAATCCGTTGAGACGACACCATATGAACTATGGTTTGGCAAGAAACCCAAGTTATCGTTTCTTAGAGTTTGGGGCTGCGATGCTTATGTGAAAAAGCTTCAACCTGATAAGCTCGAACCCAAGTCAGAGAAATGTGTCTTCATAGGATACCCAAAGGAGACTGTTGGGTACACCTTCTATCACAGATCCAAAGGCAAGATATTTGTTGCTAAGAATATACCCTTTCTAGAGAAGGAGTTTCTCTCAAAAGAAGTGAGTGGGAGGAAAGTAGAACTTGATGAGGTAACTGTACCTTCTCCCTTATTGGAAAGTAGTTCATCACAGAAATCAGTTCGAGTGATTCCTACACCAATTAGTGAGGAAGCTAATGACAATGATCATGAAACTTCTGATCAAGTTACTACCGAACCTCGTAGGTCAACCAGATTAAGATTCGCACCAAAGTGGTACGACAATCCTATTCTGGAAGTCATGTTACTTGACCATGACGAACCTACGAATTATGAGGAAGTGATGATGAGCCCAGATTCCGCGAAATGGCTTGAGGCCATGAAATCTGAGATGGGATCCATGTATGAGAAGTGTGGACTTTGGTTGACTTGCCCGATGATCGGCAAGCCATAGAGAATAAATGGATCTTCAAGAAGAAGACTGACACTGACGGTAATATTACTGTCTATAAAGCTCGACTTGTTGCGAAAGGTTTTCAACAAGTCCAACGAGTTGACTACGATGAGACCTTCTCATCCGTAGCGATGCTTAAGTCCGTCCGAATCATGTTAGCAATTGTCGCATTTTATGATTATGAAATTTGGCAAATGGATGTAAAAACTGCATTCCTTAGTGGATATCTTAAAGAAGAGTTGTATATGATGCAACTAGAAGGTTTTGGCGATCCAAAAGATGCTAACAAAGTGTGCAAGCTCTAGCGATCCATTTTATGGACTGGTGCAAGCATCTCGGAGTTGGAATATACGCTTTGATAGTGTGATCAAAGCATATGGTTTTATACAAACTTTTGGAGAAGCCTGTATTTGTCGGATTTCGGGTTCCGGCAGACCCTTGAGGTTAGAACACTGGGGTGCGCGCAGAGATTTTGCCTCCTACCTACCTGCACCCCTCCGCCACGCAAAGATCTAAGCTACGGAAAGATCAACACGAGAGACACAGGGTTTATACTGGTTCGGGCCACCGTTGTGGTGTAATACCCTACTCCACTGTGTGGTATGGTGGATTGCCTCTTGGGCTGATGATGATGAACAATACAAGGATGAACAGCCTCGCGAGGGTCTATTCTTGGCTGGGGGGATGAACTGCTGGGAGGAGTTCAGTCACCCTTCTCTCTCTCTCTCTTCTCGATCGTCCTCTCTCTGATTTCGATCTCCAGCCGATCGATTGAACCCCCCTTTTACCCTATGGGTGGCTGGTCCTATTTATAGAGGCCCTGGTCCTCTTCCCAAATATCGAGCAGGAAGGGAGCCAACAATGGCGCGCTAATTTGAAGGGGGACAACTAGTGCCAGTTATCCCGACAAAAGTAGTCTTTGCCTGCACAAAGCTCTGGTGGTGACGCCGTCTTGGGCTCCACAATGACCTCCATCTTGCAGTCCTCCTGGTCTTGGTATTGTTGCACCGAAATGGCAACCTTTGCCCTGATGCCTCGGTACTCCACGGCTGCGCTTACTCCCTTTGCACCAAAGGGGAAAGGAGGACACTGCGCGGGCTGGCGCCCGCCTGGCGCCCTTGGTCGTCATGGCTTGCGTCACGGGCACCTCATGAGGTACCCCGCCTTGATCTCTCCGCCTCCTCACGAGACAGCCTGATGAGGCCGTGCCTGAGGAAGCTCCGCGTCATCCGCCCCGCGAGGCTTGGCCCCTCGCGAGGGTCTTGAGTCTGTGTTGGTGAAGATGGGCCGTGCTGGGCCCCCCTGTTGAGCCACGCCGCAGGCCACAGGCAGGCAAGTCCGGGGACCCCCATTCCCAGAACGCCGACAGTAGCCCCCGGGCCCAAGGTGCACCCGGACTTGGCCGTGCAGGGAGGCAAAAGGGCAAGAGCGAAGCGCCGCGGGCCCTAACAGCCTGCGGCCTCGGGCGCCGCATGGCGGTTGATTGGACATGGGTGCCTCCACTTCCCCATGGCGCCTCGGCAACTGCACAGACTGGACAAGTACCTGCATGCAAAGTGGGTCATGATTACCTGCAATCATGGAGGTCGGCGGTTGGCCTTCGCCGACATAAGTACGGAACAGCGTGCGCCCTTCCAGTCCATCCCTCCTTGCTTCTCCTTCTTCCCGGTCCTTGCTCCGTCTTGATGCGATGGCTCCGATCTGCCGGTTCTCGATGACAGAGAAGGGAAAGGCTCCTCGAGAGGAACCAGACCCGCTCCCGCCGAAGAAACGGCTCATCCTCCGTGGCCCGGACGAGGGGGCCCATCAGGTGGTGTCGAGGCGTTGGTGCGAGCGGGCACCGCCGGGGTTCCCGCTTCCCTTGTACGCCCACATCGAGGGCCCTGAAGGAGTTGATGCTGATCGCCACGGGCGGCACCACCGTCGGTGCCGACGAGTCACGAAGGTGTGGGTCGTCCCCCTGGGGTGCACACTGAGGGCTCCTCCCGAGAGTTCGTGCTCCACGTCGCCATGCCTCCTTAGTCTTGGATTCGCCTTCCTCCCTTCTTCGCCTCCATCATCCCGCAGGGAGAACTCCTGGAGCTTTGGCTGCAGCATGCTGGCTGCAGCACCCTCGCGACCGAGGCAGAGGTCGCGATCGTTGCCCCGGGCGAGGTCTTCATGACTCGGGGCTGGAGCGAGATTGCCCGGGTTTGCAGGACAAGAGGCGCCCTTGCAATCCACTTGGAGTACGACGGTGCTTCGGTGATGTTCTTCAAGGTCTTCGATGCGAACGGGCGCCGGCTGGAGTGCTGCCCCGGGAGAGGTGGCCAGGACCCTGCTGCGGCGAGGACTGGGCCCGCCAACCGCTCCTTGGCGGCTCCTCAGGCGGTGGAGGCGTCGGAGGTTCCAGCGACTCCGGCGAGCTCTTCGCGACTCCGGAGACGAGCGACGACAGCTACGAGCCCCCGAGCCGGCGCCGCTCCTGGAGCAGGGCGGGCTCGTCAGGCCGCCGCCGACTCTGATCTGGATGGGGTTGGCGCCGGTGCTTGACGGCCCACTGTTGATGATGGCGTCTTTTGCAGGGGCGCGTGTAGCTAGTGTCCCTTTAGGATCTGTTCCCTGCGAGGAATCAAAGACGCGTCCCGTGGGGGTTTGTAAGGTGCCTGTGATCCTGTTTTGTTAATATAACCCTTGTCGTAGAATTGTGCGAGTTGCTCATTCCGTTTTAGCTCAGTCCTCCCTTTCGAACCTCACGAGGGCTTGGTGCTCTGCGCCGACAGGTCCCAGTCCCAAGGCGGCTTCAGCCGTCGCTGGTATGCCAGGTCGCGATGCCGTGGTCAAGGCCAGGAGGTGAGCGACCCGGAGTCCGGTAAGAGCCCCTGAGTCGCGATGCTCAGGAGGTCCCCTTTGGCGCTCAAGCAGCCGTCGTTCGGTGAGAAAGGAGAGCGGCGTCGCTAACACGGGATTGCATTAGGTGCGGGGATGATGCCACGGTAGCTGGCGCTTCCGGGTGGTGACTTATCTCGAGAATCAGGGGCCGCTCTCTGGTGTGTCGCCGGGTCCGTGCATCGGCAGGCATGAGGTTGCTTGGCGAGGTCCTCGCGTGTCCCTCCCCTCTCGCCTTTGCTCCCCTTTCTGCTCTACATCCTCGGGTCCCGGCCCTCGAGCGAGTCTCAGCCGTCGCTGGTATGCCAGGTCGCGATGCCGTGGACAAGGCCAGAGGGTGAGGGCTGGAGAGCCAGTAGGAGCCCTGAGTCACGATGCTTAGGCACCCCCCTTTAACGTGCAAGCGGTTCGCGCGGACGAGAGTGAAGGAGACACCGCAAGGGCCTCACCTGACGCAGCTCCTTCAGGAGATCCTGTAGATCCATCATAGAAAAAATGAGGGGGTTGCCATGACAATTGACAGTCAGCCGTTGGTTGCTTCCGAGGGGTAATGAGGCACTGAAGGCTTGACGAGGTGGCGCCATGCGGGGCTGCCGCGGCCAGAGCTCAGCCATTCAGGTTTGTCGGTGTTGTAGGGACGGACCCATGCGCAAGCGTCGTGCCATTTGGGAGCACTTCCGTCAGTTGAGCGGGTAACTAGGTCAAGCACACTAGCCGCGGAGGAGTGGATTCGTTTAAATAGATGTTGGGAAGGCGGACATCACTGGGTCTGGCCCGAGCGACTTGGGGATCATGTAGCCCGAGGGACGCCCCCAACAAGGTAAGCTAACAACATGAAATAAAAGGGATACACGCCGCAGGGACGGACCCACGCGGCCTAGGAATAATGCAGCCCTGGGGGGGCGCTCCCAGCTGGAAGTGAAACTTGAAAGATGTCACCTGATGACGTTGAGGACGAAGGGGTGTTGGTGTAGCAGACTCGGTGGGCTGCGGAAGCCGATCCTCATGAGCCCCCAGGCCCAGGGGCCTCGGGAGGTTCCGGAGGCGCTGGCGGCTCCTCGCGGACCATCTCCATCCCCGCCAGGGCTGCGGAACGCCTGGCCTCTCGTGCCTCCGTGATGCCCCTCATGAGGCGCTGGTACGTGGCAGCCGCGTTCGGCAAGCCGTAAGGCATGCGAACGTAGCTGTGGGGTGGACCTCCGCAGCGCCCCACTCGCGAGGGCCAGAGGCGCTCCAGAGAGGCGACTCGGTTGAGCCCTGGTATGTCGATGCAGACGCGCAGCCCACCATCCTCGCCTGGATGGGGAGCCACTGCTGGTAGGCGGCGGCCGCCTTTCATGACTCTTGACTCCCGTAGCTCCTGAATGGCCTTGTTGACGAACTCCTGAGGGTCTGGCTCTCCTTGCCTTGCTCCTTCTTGAGGGAAACGTGCTTCGAAACACGCCTCCATGTGGTGCCCAAGCGCCTCCCTCGTGACCCTAGCTAGGTCGGTGGCCCTCCAGGGGAGAGCCCCCGAGCCCTGCCTGAGGGGGGCGCCGGGCGCGCTTTCCTATGCGATGGAAGGAGGTTCCCCCTGGGCAGGCGCGGGCCCAGAGGGGCCTTCCTCCTGAGTGGTCGGGCCGGACGATGTCTTCTTCTTCTTGGGGGCGGTCTCGGGAGGCCTCCTGCTTTTGCGATCCGGGTCTTCCAGTGACGCGGCCTGAAAGGCTCGTTCCAGGGAACACACCGCGTCCTTCTCTTCACAGGGCACCGTGATGACTCCGCCACTTCCTGGCATCTTGAGGACGTTGTAGCCGTGGTGAGTTACGGCCATGAACTTGGCCAGCGCTGGGTACCCAAGGATGGCGTTGTACGGCAGGCGAATGTGAGCGACGTCGAAGTCGATGAGCTCGGTGCGGTAGTTGTCGCGTGCCCCGAAGGTGACAGGGAGGCGGACCTGCCCAATCGGGACCGTGGAGCCGTCGGTGATTCCGGAGAAAGGCTTGGTTGGCTGAAGCTGGCTGTAGGGCACTTGGAGATTGTTGAATGTTTCCACGGACAGGACGTTGAGCCCTGCCCCGCCATCGATGAGGGTCCTGGTGACCACCACGTTGCTGATGATTGGGGAACAAAGCATCGGGAGGACTCCGGCTGTAGCCGCACACTTGAGCTGATCTGCTGAGCTGAACGTGATGGCGCACGCCGACCACCTGAGAGGGCGCGTGGCTTCGAGCCTGGGGAGGACTGCATTCACTTCGCGGGCGAACTGCTTGAAGATGCGTTGAGAGGCTGGGGCTTGAGCCCCGCCCAGGATGCAGGCGATCGCGCGCGGCTCCTGGAAGCCCCCAGCCCCCTCGTCCTGGTGGCGGTCCTCGTTTCTCCTTGGCTGCGGCGGCAGCGGAGGGAGGCCTGCGTTGCCTTGCGGGCGATCCTCGCGAGGCTGATCCCTCCAGTCTCCCTCGCGAGGCGGGTCTTGCCAGCGATCCTCGCGAGGTTGATCGCGCCACCCTTGGCGCGGGCCACGGTCTTCCCAGCGTCCTGCGTTCCTTCCTCCTCCTCGACCGTAGCCCCGGTCACCGCGGTCAGGGCGACGGCCGATCCTTCCTTCTCGCACGGCTCGGAGCTCTTGACATTCGTTGGTGTTGTGGGTGTGGAGGTCGTGGTACACACAGTACCGGCTGCCCTTGGAAGGTTCGGGCTGATCTCTGCCCCGCTTGGTGTCTGGTTCTGCCGCGAGCACGGCAGCCCCCTTGCGCTTCACATCCTTGGCCTTGGGCTTCTTCTCTTCTGGGTCTGCGGCAGGCAGCTCGAGGAGGGAGAGACGCCCTTCCTCAGCCCTGGCACACTTGGTTGCCAAGTTGAACAGCTCCAAGGAAGTGCACAGGTCTTCATGCATCGCCAGCTCCTCCTTCATCTTGACATCGCGCACGCCGTCGGAGAAGGCTGAGATGATGGCCTCCTCAGTCACCTTGGGAATCTTGAGGCGTGCGTTGTTGAAGCGCTGGATGTACTTCTGCAGGGTCTCCCCGGGTTGTTGCTTGATGCGGCGCATGTCGCTCACGGCGGGTGGCCGGTCGCGAGTACCTTGGAAGTTGGCGATGAAGCGGGTGCGCATCTCGTCCCAGGAGGAGATCGTGCCTGGAGCCAGGTTCAGGAGCCAGGTGCGGGCCCCGTCCTTGAGCGCCATGGGGAACCAGTTCGCCATGACCTTCTCGTCTCCGTTGGCAGCTTCGATGCCCAGCTCGTAGAGCTGGAGGAACTCCGCAGGGTCAGCCGTGCCGTCGTAACGAGGAGGCAGGTCTGGCTTGAACTTGCCGGGCCACGCGACGCTGCGTAGCTCGGTGGTGAAGGCGCGGCAGCCTGCTGTGGCCACGGGAGGCCTTGGGTGACGGAGAGCTTGGTCTTGCATGTCCCCACGCGCTGCAGCTGGGAGCAGCGCGGGGTCTTGACGCGCGGGAGCAGGAGCATGGTCGCGACGTGCTGGAGCAGGGAGCGCCCGGGCAGCTTCTTGCGGGCGAGGGACTTCTTGGCAGCTCTGCTCTTGCCGCGCTGGCACCTGACGAAGCGGGTTCCGCCCAGGGGCCACGCGCCTTGGAGCCATGGCGCCTTCCTGAGGAGGAGGCGGCCGGGGCGCCGCCGGAGCTTCGTCGCCCGCGCGGGGCGGGGTGCGGTGCAGCAGAACGGACGGCGCAGGAGAGCCCCCTGCGGCGCGGACGAGCTCAGCGACGCGGTCGAGCCATTCTTCATAGACGTTGTCGACGGGACGGTAGCGCAGGAGCTCGTTTGCCGCGATGAGCGTAGCTCGAGCCTCCATGGGCGCGCGGAGCGCGCGGGACGAAGAACCAGCTGGGGTGAGCGAGGGAGTTGCGGTGCGGCCGTCTTGCCGCATGGACGGATGCTGAGACGATGCTTGCTGCTCGTCCCCCGCCGGGCCGGTGGCGGCGTTGACGGTAGGTGACAGGGAACGGCGAGGACGCCCGCCGACAGGGGCTGTCTGGGCGACGCGGGAAGCGAGAGCGGCCCGGCGCTCGGCGCGGGCCCGACGAGTGTCAGACATGGGCGTGATGGTCGGAGGAGAAGGGGGTGGTGGAAGACGAATTCCGGCGCACCCCTACCTGGCGCGCCAAATGTCGGATTTTGGGTTCCGGCAGACCCTTGAGGTTCGAACACTGGGGTGCGCGCGGAGATTTCGCCTCCTACCTACCTGCACCCCTCCGCCATGCAAAGATCTAAGCTACGGAAAGATCAACACGAGAGACACAGGGTTTATACTGGTTCGGGCCACCGTTGTGGTGTAATACCCTACTCCAGTGTGTGGTATGGTGGATTGCCTCTTGGGCTGATGATGATGAACAATACAAGGATGAACAGCCTCGCGAGGGTCTGTTCTTGGCTGGGGGGATGAACTGCTAGGAGGAGTTCAGTCACCCTTCTCTCTCTCTCTCTCTCTCTCTCTCTCTCTCTCTCTTCTCGATCGTCCTCTCTCTGATTTCGATCTCCAGCCGACCGATTGAACCCCCCTTTTACCCTGTGGGTGGCTGGTCCTATTTATAGAGGCCCTGGTCCTCTTCCCAAATATCGAGCGAGAAGGGAGCCAACAATGGCGGGCTAATTTGAAGGGGGACAACTAGTGCCAGTTATCCTGACAAAAGTAGTCTTCGCCTGCACAAAGCTCTGGTGGTGACGCCGTCTTGGGCTCCACAATGACCTCCGTCTTGCAGTCCTCCTGGTCTTGGTCTTATTGCACCGAAATGGCAACCTTTGCCCTGATGCCTCGGTACTCCACGGCTGCGCTTGCCCCCTTTGCACCAAAGGGGAAAGGAGGACACTACGCGGGCTGGCGCCCGCCTGGCGCCCTTGGTCGTCATGGCTTGCGTCACGGGCACCTCGTGAGGTACCCCGCCTTGATCTCTCCGCCTCCTCGCGAGCCAGCCTGATGAGGCCGTGCCTGAGGAAGCTCCGCGTTGTCCGCCCCACGAGGCTTGGCCCCTCGCGAGGGTCTTGAGTCTGTGTTGGTGAAGATGGGCCGTGCTGGCCCCCCCTGTTGAGCCATGACGCAGGCCGCAGGCAGGCAAGTCTAGGGACCCCCGTTCCCAGAACACCGACAATATTTACAAGAAAGTGAGTGGGAGCTCCGTAGCATTTCTGATATTATATGTGGATGACATATTGCTGATCGGAAATGATACTGAATTTGTGAATAGCATAAAAGGATACTTGAATAAGAATTTTTCAATGAAAGACCTCGGTGAAGCTGCTTATATATTAGGCATCAAGATCTATAGAGATAGATCAAGACACTTGATTGGACTTTCACAAAGCACATACCTTGATAAAGTTTTGAAGAAGTTCAAAATGGATCAAGCAAAGAAAGGATTCTTGCCTGTGTTACAATGTGTATAGTTGAGTCAGACTCAATGCCTGACCACTGCAGAAGATAGAGAGAAAATGAAAGTCATTCCCTATGCCTCAGCCATAGGTTCTATCATGTATGCAATGCTGTGTACCAGACCTGATGTGTGCCTTGCTATTGGTTTAGCAGGGAGGTACCAAAGTAATCCAGGAGTGGATCACTGGACAGCTATCAAGATTCAAGAACATCCTGAAATACCTGAAAAGGACTAAGGATATGTTTTGTCGTTTATGGAGGTGACAAAGAGCTCTCGTAAACGGTTACGTCGATGCAAGCTTTGACACTGATACGGATGACTGTAATTCACAAACCGGATACGTATTTTTATTGAATGGTAGAGCTATCAGTTGGTGCAGTTCTAAGCAGAGCGTCGTGGTAGGACCTACGTGTGAAGCGGAATACATAGCTGCTTCGGAAGCAGCAAATGAAGGAGTCTGGATGAAGGAGTTCATATCCGATCTAGGTGTAATACCTAGTGCATCGGGTCCAATGAAAATCTTTTGTGACAATAATGGTGCAATTGCCTTGGCAAAGGAATCCAAATTTCACAAGAGAACCAAGCATATCAAGAGACGCTTCAATTCCATCCGCGATCAAGTCAAGGAGGGAGACATAGAGATTTGCAAGATACATACGTATTTGAATGTTGCAGACCCGTTGACTAAGCCTCTTTCATGAGCAAAACATGATCAGCACCAAGACTCCATGGGTGTTAGAATCATTACTGTGTAATCTAGATTATTGACTCTAGTGCAAGTGGGAGACTGAAGGAAATATGCCCTAGAGGCAATAATGAAGTTGTTATTTATATTTCCTTATATCATGATAAATGTTTATTATTCATGCTAGAATTGTATTAACCGGAAACTTAGTACATGTGTGAATACATAGACAAACAAAGTGTCCCTAGTATGCCTCTACTTGACTAGCTCATTAATCAAAGATGGTTAATTTTCCTAGCCATAGACATGTGTTGTCATTTGATGAATGGGATCACATCATTAGAGAATGATTTGATAGACTAGACCCATCCGTTAGCTTAGCACTATGATCGTTTAGTTTATTGCTATTGCTTTCTTCATGACTTATACATGTTCGTATGACTATGAGATTATGCAACTCCCGAATACCGGAGGAACACCTTGTGTGCTATAAAACATCACAACGTAACTCAGTGATTATAAAGATGCTCTACAGGTGTCTCCAATGGTGTTTTGTTGAGTTGGCATAGATCGAGATTAGGATTTGTCACTCCATTTATCGGAGAGGTATCTTTGGCCCTCTCGGTAATGCACATCACTATGAGCCTTGCAAGCAATGTGACTAATGAGTTAGTCATGGGATGATGCATTACAGAACGAGTAAAGAGACTTGTCGATGACGATATTGAACTAGGTATGATGGTACCGACAATCAAATCTCGGGTAAGTAACATACGGATGACAAAGGGAACAATGTATGTTGTTATGCGGTTTGACCGATAAAGATCTTCGTAGAATATGTAGGACCAATATGAGCATCCAGGTTCCGCTATTGGTTGTTGACCGGAGATGTGTCTCGGTCATGTCTACATAGTTCTCCAACCCGTAGGGTCCGCACGCGTATCGCTCGATGACGATATGTATTATGAGTTATGTGATTTGATGTACCGAAGGATGTTCGGAGTCTTGGATGAGATCACGGACATGAAGAGGAGTATCGAAATGGTCGAGACATAACGATTCATATATTGGAAGGTTACATTCAGACACCAGAATGGTTTGGGTCGTTTCAGATAAGTTTCGGAGTACCGGGGGTTACCAGAACCCCCTCCGGGAAGTTATTGGGCCTTATGGGCCTAGTGGTGGAAGAGAGGAGGCAGGCCAAGAGGTGCCGTGCGCCCCCCTAGCCCAAACAGAATTGGACTAGGGCTAGGGGGCCGCCCCCTTTCCTTCTCTTCTTCCTCTCCTTCCTTCTTCTCCTACTTGGACTAGGAAAGGGGGAAACCTACTCCTACTAGGAGTAGGAATCCCCCCTTGGACGCGCCCTTGAAGCCGGCCCTCCTCCTCCTCCCCTCCTTTATATACGGGGGAGGGGCACCCCATAGACACACAGGTTGATCTTTAGCCGTGTGCGGTGCCCCCTCCACAGTTTTTACACCTCGGTCATATTGTCGTAGTGCTTAGGTGAAGCCCTGCGTCGGTAACTTCATCATCACCGTCAACACACCGTCGTGCTGACGGAACTCACCCTCGGCCTCAGCTGGATCAAGAGTACGAGGGACGTCACCGAGCTAAACGTGTGCAGATCATGGACGTGATGTGTGTTTGCTACTAGATCGGTTGGATCCCGAAGACGTTTGACTACATCAGCCGCGTTACTAAACGCTTCCGCTTTCGGTCTACGAGGGTACGTAGACACACTCTCCCCTCTTGTTGCTATGCATCTCCTAGATATATCTTGCGTGATTGTAGGATTTTTCTTGAAATACTGCGTTCCCCAACACCTCGAGCTCTTGATCCAGTAGAGGGTTGAGGGAGAGTTCTGTTAGCACGATGGGGTGGTGACGGTGATGGTGATGTGATCCGCGCAGGGCTTCGCCTAAGCACTACGACGCTATGACCGGAGGAGTAAATTGTGGAGGGGGGCACCGCACATGGCTTAGAGAAATCTTGGTGTGCCTTTGGGGTGCCCCCTGCCCACATATATAAAGGAGGGGGAGAGAGGCTGGCGGCCAGGAGGGGCGCACCATGGGGGAGTCCTACTTGGACTCCTAGTCCAAGTAGGATTCACCCCCCGTTTTCCTTTCTCCACCGGAGGGAATAGGAAGGAGAGGGAGAGGGAAAGGGAAGGGGGCCGCCGCCCCCTCCTTGTCCTATTCGGACTCCCTAGGAAGGGAGCGCACGTCCACCCCCCGCGGGCTTCCCTCTCTCTCTCTCCCTTAGGCCCATGTTGGCCCAACACTTCCCCGGGAGGTTCCGGTAACCCTCGGTACTCCGGAAAAATACCCGAATCACTTGAAACCATTCTGATGTCCGAATATAACCTTCCAATATATGAATCTTTACCTCTCGACCATTTTTAGACTCCTCATCATGTCCGTGATCTCATACAGGACTCCAAATAAACTTCGGTCACCAAAACACATAACTTATAATACAAATCGTCATCAAACGTTACGCATGCGGACCCTACGGGTTCGAGAACTATGTAGACATGACCGAGACACATCTCCGGTCAATAACCAATAGCGGAACCTGGATGCTCATATTGGCTCCTACATATTCTACGAGAATCTTTATAAGTCAAACCGCATAACAACATACGTCATTCCCTTTGTCATCGGTCTGTTACTTGCCTGAGATTCAATTGTCGGTATCCTCATACCTAGTTCAATATCGTTACCGGCAAGTCTCTTTACTCGGTCCATAATGCATCATCCCGCATCCAACTCATTAGTCACATTGCTTGCAAGGCTTATAGTGATGTGCATTACTGAGAGGGCCCAGAGATACCTCTCCGATACTCGGAGTGACAAATCCTAATCTTGATCTATGCCAACTCAACAAATACCTTCGGAGACATCTGTAGAGCATCTTTATAATCACCCAGTTACATTGTGACGTTTGATAGCACACAAGGTGTTTCTCCGGTATTCGGGAGTTGCATAATCTCATAGTCAGAGGAATATGTATAAGTCATGAAGAAAGCAATAGCAATAAAACTAAACGATCATTATGCTAATCTAACGGATGGGTCTTGTCCATCACATCATTCTCTAATTATGTGATCCCGTTCATCAAATGACAACACATTTCTATGGTCAGAAAACTTAACCATCTTTTATTAACGAGCTAGTCTAGTAGAGGCATACTAGGGACACTCTATTTTGTCTATGTATTCACACATGTACTAAGTTTCCGGTTAATACAATTCTAGCATGAATAATAAACATTTATCATGATATAACGAAATATAAATAACAACTTTATTATTGCCTCTAGGGGTATTTCCTTCAGTCTCCCACTTGCACTAGAGTCAACAATCTAGATTACATAGTAATGATTCTAACACCCATGGAGTCTTGGTGTTGAGCATGTTTTGCTCGTGACAGAGGCTTAGTCAACGGGTCTGCAACATTCAGATCTATATGTATCTTGCAAATCTCTATGTCTCACTCCTTGACTTGATCGCGGATGGAATTGAAGCGTCTCTTGATGTGTTTGGTTCTCTTGTGAAATATGGATTCCTTCGCCAAGGCAATTGCTCCAGTAGTGTCACAAAAGATTTTCATTTGACCTGATGCACTAGGTATTACACCTAGATCGGATATGAAGTCCTTCATCCAGACTCCTTAATTTGCTGCTTCTAAAGCACCTATGTACTCCGCTTCACATGTAGATCCCGCCACGACGCTCTTCTTAGAACTGCACCAACTGACAGCTCCACCATTCAATATAAATACGTATCCGGTTTGTGACTTAGAGTCATCTGGATCAGTGTCAAAGCTTGCATCGATGTAACCATTTACGACAAGCTCTTTGTCACCTGCATAAACGGGAAACATATCATTAGTCCTTTTCAGGTATTTTAGGATGTTCTTGACCGTTGTCCAGTGATTGTTGGGGAACATAGTAATTTCAAAAAAAAAATCCTATGCACCCGCAAGATCATGGTGATGCATACCAACGAGAGGGGAGAGTGTTGTCTACGTACCCTCGTAGACCGTTCGCAGAAGCATTATATCAATGCGGTTGATGTAGTCGTACGTCTTCACGATCCGACCGATCCAAGTACCGAAAGCACGGCACCTCTGAGTTCTGCACACGTTCGGCTCGGTGACATCCTCGCCTTCTCGATCTAGCAAGAGGGGCGAAGTAGTAGATGAGTTCCGGCAGCACGACGGCGCGGTGACGGTGTTGGTGAAGAACAATCTCCGCAGGGCTTCGCCTAAGCACTACAAAAACTAGGACGGAGGATAAACTAGAGGGGACGGGGTTGCCGACACACGGCTTGGTGTTTCCTGATGTCTTGGGTGCTAGCCCTACCCCTCTATTTATATGTTGAGCCTTGGGGTCGAAACTTGGAGTAAAAGCCTCCACAAAGTCGGTTTCACCCGAAAAGAAAGAGTCCTTCTCAGACTCCAGGGCCAGACGCCAGGGTTCCCGGCGTTTGGACCCAGACGCCAGGGACCCTGGCGTCTGGCCCCTGGACTCCGCAAAACTTCCTTTTGCGCTTTCCAAAAACCTTGTGGGCTTTCCCCTTTGGCCCAAATAAAGTGTTCTTGTACCCAAACATTTCGGGAAACATCCGGAACCCCTTCCGGTGATTTCCAGAACCCTTCCGGTGACCAAACACTATTATCCCATATATCAAACTTTATCTTCGGACCATTCCGGAGTTCCTTGTCATGTCCGTGATCTCATCCCGGACTCCGAACAACATTTGGTCACCAACATACATAACTCATATAGTACTATATCGTCAACGAATGTTAAGCGTGCAGACCCTACGGGTTCGACAACTATGTAGACATGACCGAGACACCTCTCTGGTCAATAACCAATAGCGGGACCTGGATGCCCATATTGGTTCCTACATATTCTACGAAGATCTTTATCGGTTAGACCGCATAACAACATACATTGTTCCCTTTGTCATCGGTATGTTACTTGCCCAAGATTCGATCGTCGGTACCTCAATACCTAGTTCAATCTCGTTACCGGCAAGTCTCTTTACTCGTTCCGTAATACATCATCCCACAACTAACTCATTAGTTGCAATGCTTGCTAGGCTTATAGTGATGTGCATTACCGAGTGGGCCCAGAGATACCTCTCCGACAATCGGAGTGACAAATCCTAATCTCGAAATACGCCAACCCAACAAGTACCTTTGGAGACACCTGTAGAGCACCTTTATAATCACCCAGTTATGTTGTGACATTTGGTGGCACACAAAGTGTTCCTCCGGTAAACGGGAGTTGCATAATCTCATAGTCATAGGAACATGTATAAGTCATGAAGAAAGCAATAGCAACAAACTAAACGATCAAGTGCTAAACTAACGGAATGGGTCAAGTCAATCACATCATTCTCGTAATGATGTGATCCCGTTAATCAAATGACAACTCATGTCTATGGTTAGGAAACATAACCATCTTTTATCAACGAGCTAGTCAAGTAGAGGAATACTAGTGACACTCTGTTTGTCTATGTATTCACACATGTATTATGTTTCTAGTTAATACAATTCTAGCATGAATAATAAACATTTATCATGATATAAGGAAATAAATAATAACTTTATTATTGCCTCTAGGGCATATTTCCTTTAGTCTCCCACTTGCACTAGAGTCAATAATCTAGTTCACATCGCCATGTGATTTAATACCAATGGTTCACATCACCATGTGATTAACACCCATAGTTCACATCAACATGTGACCAACACCCAAAGGGTTTACTAGAGTCATGTCACACCCTGCATTTTGTAACACTTCATTTGCATTAATAAAGCATGAAAAGTTGGGCCAACAAAAACTTTTGCATTATTTTGCTTTTATTTTGGAGTTGGTTTTCTCTTTGTGATTTTTTCAAGTGCTCTTTAAAGTCAACTACTCCACCTTCTGTACTTCATCTCCTTGCCCCAAACTTCTGCCCAATGATCATGCTGTTGGAAATATGCCCTAGAGGCAATAATAAATTGATTATTATTATATTTCCTTGTTCATGATAATCGTTTATTATCCATGCTAGAATTGTATTGATAGGAAACTCAGATACATGTGTGGATACATAGACAACACCATGTCCATAGTAAGCCTCTAGTTGACTAGCTCATTGATCAATAGATGGTTACGGTTTCCTGACCATGGACATTGGATGTCATTGATAACAGGATCACATCATTAGGAGAATGATGTGATGGACAAGACCCAATCCTAAGCCTAGCACAAAGATCGTGTAGTTCGTATGCTAAAGCTTTTCTAATGTCAAGTATCATTTCCTTAGACCATGAGATTGTGCAACTCCCGGATACCGTAGGAATACTTTGGGTGTGCCAAACGTCACAACGTAACTGGGTGGCTATAAAGGTACACTACAGGTATCTCCGAAAGTGTCTGTTGGGTTGGCACGAATCGAGACTGGGATTTGTCACTCCGTGTAAACGGAGAGGTATCTCTGGGCCCACTCGGTAGGACATCATCATAATGTGCACAATGTGACCAAGGAGTTGATCACGGGATGATGTGTTACGGAACGAGTAAAGAGACTTGCCGGTAACGAGATTGAACAAGGTATCGGGATACCGACGATCGAATCTCGGGAAAGTATCGTACCACTAGACAAAGGGAATTGTATACGGGATTGATTGAATCCTCGACATCGTGGTTCATCCGATGAGATCATCGTGGAACATGTGGGAGCCAACATGGGTATCCAGATCCCGCCGTTGGTTATTGGCCGGAGAGTTATCTCGGCCATGTCTGCATGACTCCCGAACCCGTAGGGTCTACACACTTAAGGTTCGATGACGCTAGGGTTATAGGGAATAGATATACGTGGTTACCGAATGTTGTTCGGAGTCCCGGATGAGATCCTGGACGTCACGAGGAGTTCCGAAATGGTATGGAGGTAAAGATTAATATATAGGAAGTATGGTTTTGGCCACCGGAAGTGTTCCGGGCATCTACGGTAGTGTACCAGGACCACCGGAGGGGTCCGGGGGTCCACCAGGTGGGGCCACCAGCCCCGGAGGCCTACATGGGCCAATAGTGGGAAGGGACCAGCCCCTAAGTGGGCTGGGGTGCCTCCCCACCAAGGCCCATGCGCCTAAGGGGAAGAGGGGGCAAACCCTAAGGGCAGATGGGCCTTAAGGCCCATGCCTGGTGTGCCTCCCTCTCCCCCTCCACTTGGCCGCCACCCTAGATGGGATTGGGGCTGGCCGCCGCCCCTAGGGTGGAACCCTAGGTGGGGCGCACCCCTCCCTCTCCCCTATATATACTTGAGGACTTGGGGCTGCCAACAGATGAGTTCCTCACCTTCTTGGCGCAGCCCTACCCCTCTCCCTCCTTGTCTCTTGCGGTGCTTGGCGAAGCCCTGCTGGAGTACCGTGCTCCTCCACCACCACCACGCCGTCGTGCTGCTTCTGGATGGAGTTTTCCCAACCTCTCCTTCTCCCCTTGCTGCATCAAGGCATAGGAGACGTCACCGGGCTGTACGTGTGTTGAACACGGAGGTGCCGTCCGTTCGGCACTAGGATCATCAGTGATTTGGATCACGACGAGTACGACTCCATCAACCCGTTCACTTGGAAGCTTCCGCTTAGCGATCTACAAGGGTATGTAGATGCACTCTCCTTCCCCTCGTTGCTAGATTACTCCATAGATTGATCTTGGTGTTGCGTAGAAAATTTTGAATTTCTGCTACGTTACCCAACAGTGGCATCATGAGCTAGGTCTATGCGTAGTTTCTATGCACGAGTAGAACACAAAGTAGTTGTGGGCGTTGATTTTGTTCAATATGGTTACCGTTACTAGTCCAATCTTGATTCGGCGGCATTGTGGGATGAAGCGGCCCGGACCGACCTTACACGGACTCTTACGTGAGACTGGTTCCACCGACTGACATGCACTAGTTGCATAAGGTGGCTAGCGGGTGTCTGTCTCTCCCACTTTAGTCGGATCGGATTTGATGAAAAGGGTCCTTATGAAGGGTAAATAGCAATTGGCATATCATGTTGTGGTTTTTGCGTAGGTAAGAAACATTCTTGCTGGAAACCCATAGCAGCCACATAAAACATGCAAACAACAATTAGAGGACGTCTAACTTGTTTTTGCAGGGTATGCTATGTGATGTGATATTGCCAAGAAGAATGTGATGAATGATATGTGATGTATGAGATTGATCATGTTCTTGTAATAGGAATCACGACTTGCATGTCGATGAGTATGACAACCGGCAGGAGCCATAGGAGTTGTCTTTATTTATTGTATGACCTGCGTGTGATTGAACAACGCCATGTAATTACTTTACTTTATTGCTAACCAGTAGCCATAGTAGTAGAAGTAATAAGTTGGCGAGACAACTTCATGGAGACACAATGATGGAGATCATGATGATGGAGATCATGGTGTCATGCCGGTGACGATGATGATCATGGAGCCCCGAAGATGGAGATCAAAAGGAGAAATATGATATTGGCCATATCATGTCACTATTTGATTGCATGTGATGTTTATCATGTTTATACATCTTATTTGCTTAGAACGACGGTAGCTTAAATAAGATGATCCCTCACTAAAATTTCAAGAGAAGTGTTCTCCCTAACTGTGCACCGTTGCGAAAGTTCGTCGTTTCGAAGCACCACGTGATGATCGGGTGTGATAGATTCTTACGTTCGAATACAACGGGTGTTGACGAGCCTAGCATGTACAGACATGGCCTTGGAACACATGCGAAACACTTAGGTTAACTTGACGAGCCTAGCATGTACAGACATGGCCTCGGAACACGGAGGACCGAAAGGTCGAACATGAGTCGTATAGAAGATGCGATCAACATGAGATGTTCACCGATGATGACTAGTCCGTCTCACGTGATGATCGGACACGGCATAGTTGATTCGGATCATGTATCACTTAGATGACTAGAGGGATGTCTATCTGAGTGTGAGTTCATAAGATGAACTTAATTATCCTGAACATAGTCAAAAGGTCTTCGCAAATTATGTCGTAGCTCGCGTTTAGATATGTTCCTAGAGAAAATTTAGTTGAAAGTTGATAGTAGCAATTATGCGGACTAGGTCCGTAAACTGAGGATTGTCCTCATTGCTTCATAGAAGGCTTATGTCCTTAATGCACCGCTCAGTGTGCTGAACCTCGAACGTCGTCGGTGGATGTTGCGAACATCTGACATACACATTTTGATAACTACATGATAGTTCAGTTAAACGGTTTAGAGTTGAGGCACCGAAGACGTTTTGAAACGTCGCGAAACATATGAGATGTTTCGAGGGCTGAAATTGGTATTTCAGGCTCGTGCCCACGTCAAGAGGTATAAGACCTCCGACGATTTTCTTAGCCTGCAAACTAAGGGAGAAAAGCTCAATTGTTGAGCTTGTGCTCAGATTGTCTGAGTACAACAATCATTTGAATCGAGTGGGAGTTGATCTTCCAGATGAGATAGTGATGTTTCTCCGAAGTCATTACCACCAAGCTGCTAGAGCTTCATGATGAACTATGATATATCAGGGACATATATGATGATCCTTGAGATATTCGCGATGTTTGACAGCACAAAATTAGAAATCAAGAAGGAGCATCAATTGTTGATGGTTGGTGAAACCACTAGTTTCAAGAAGGGCAAGGGCAAGAAGGGATACTTCATGAGACGGCAAATCAGCTGCTGCTCTAGTGAAGAAACCCAAGGTTGAACCCAAACCCGAGACTAAGTGCTTCTGTAATAAGGGGAACAACCACTGGAGCAGAATTACCCTAGATACTTGGTAGATGAGAAGGCTGGCAAGGTCGATAGAAGTATATTGGATATACATTGTGTTAATGTGTACTTTACTAGTACTCCTAGTAGCACCATGGTATTAGATACCGGTTCGGTTGCTAAGTGTTAGTAAACTCGAAATAAAAGGTTGCGGAGTAAACGGAGACTAGCAAAAGGTGAGATGACAATATGTGTTGGAAGTATTTCCAAGGTTGATCAAATATCGTACGCTCCCTCTACCATCGAGATTGGTATTAAAACCTAAATAATTGTTATTTGGTGTTTGCGTTGAGCATAGACATGATTGGATTATGTCTATCGCGATACGGTTATTCATTTAAGGAGAATAATGGTTACTCTGTTTATTTGAATAATACCATCCCGATCGTAGTGATACACATTTTCATGCCAAAGGTATAAGATAGTAATGATAGTACCACACAAATGTGGCACTGCAATTTGAGTCATATTGGTATAAAACGCATGAAGAAGCTCCATGTTGATGGATCTTTGGACTCACTCATTTTTGAAAGGATTGAGACATGCGAACCATGTTTGTTGGTAGATATGCATGAAGAAACTCTATACAGATGGATCGTTTGGACTCACTTGATTTTGAATCACTTGAGACATGCAAATCATACCACATGGGCAAGATGACTGAAAAGCCTCGTTTTCAGTAAGATGGAACAAGAAAGCAACTTGTTGGAAGTAATACATCTTGATGTGCGCAGTCCAATGAGTGCTGAGGCATGTAGTGGATATCGTTATGTTCTTACTTCACAGATGATTTGAGTAGATACTGAGTATATTTACTTGATGAAACATAAGTCTGAATTATTGAAAGGTGCAAGTAATTTCAGAGTGAAGTTGAACATCGTCGTGACAAGAGGATAAAATGTCTATGATATGATCATAGAGATGAATATCTGAATTACGAGTTTGGCACAGAATTAAGACATTGTGGAAATTGTTTCACAACCAATACAGCCTGGAACACCATAGTGTGATGGTGTGTCCGAACATCATAACTGCACCCTATTGGATATGATGCATACCATGATGTCACTTATCGAATTACCATGATAGTTTATGGGTTAGGCATTAGAGACAACCACATTCACTTTAAATAGGGCACCACATAATTCCGATGAGATGACACCGTATGAACTATGGTTTAGAGAAACCTAAGCTGTCATTTCTTAAAAGTTTGGGGCTGCAACGCTTATGTGGAAAAGTTTCAGGCTGATAAGCTCGAACCCAAAGCGGATAAATGCATCTTCATAGGACACCCAAAACAGTTGGGTATACCTCCTGTCTCAGATCCGAAAGCAATAGGGATTGTTTCTGAAATCGGGTCCTTTCTCGAGAAAAAGGTTTCTCTCGAAAGAATTGAGTGGGAGGATGGTGGAGACTTGATGAGGTTATTGAACCGTCACTTCAACTAGGGTGTAGCAGGGCACAGGGAGTTGTTCCTGTGGCACCTACACCAATTGAAGTGGAAGCTTATGATAGTGATCATGAAACTTCGGATCAAGTCACTACCAAACCTCGTAGGATGACAAGGATGCATACTACTTCAGAGTGGTACGTAATCCTGTCTTGGAAGTCATGTTGCTAAACAACAATGAATCTATGAGCTATGGAGAAGCGATGGTGGGCCCGGATTCCAAAAAAAATTTGGCTCGAGGCCATAAAATCCGAGAGAGGATCCATGTATGAAAACAAAGTGTAGACTTTGGAAGAACTACTTGATAGTCGTAAGGCTGTTGGGTGCAGATGGATTTTAAAAGGAAGACAAACAATGATGGTAAGTGTCACCATTGAGAAAGCTCAACTTGTCATTAAGATGTTTCCTGACAAGTTCAAGGAGTTGACTACGATGAGACTTTCTCACATGTAGCGATGCTAAAAGTCTGTTGGAATGATGTTAGCAGTTACTGCATTGTTTATGAAATCATGCAGATAGGATGTCAAAAAACATTGTTTCCTCGATGATTTTCTTGAGGAAAGGTTGTATGAGATACAACCAGAAGGTTTTGTCAATCCTGGGAAAATGCTAACAAGTATGGAAAGCTCCAGCAATCCTTCTAAGGACTGGAGTAAGCATCTCGGAGTTGGAATGTACGCTTTGATGAGATGATCAAAGATTTTGGGTTTATACATAGGTTATGAGAAACTTGTATTTCCAAAGAAGTGAGTGGGAGCACTATAAAATTTCTGATGAGTATATGTTGTTGACATATTGTTGATTGGAAATGATGTAGAATTTCTGGAAAGCATATAGGGTTATTTGAAAAGTGTTTTTCAATGGAAAACCTGGATTAAGCCACTTGAACATTGAGCATCAAGATCTATAAGGATAGATCAAAACGCTTAATGGTACTTTCAAATGAGCACATACCTTAACATGATCTTGAAGGTGTTCAAGATGGATCAGTCAAAGAAGGAGTTCTTGCCTGAGTTGTAAGGTATGAAGTTAAGACTTAAAGCTCGACCACGGCAGAAGAGAAAGGACGAAGGTCGTCCTCTATGCTTAGACATAGGCTCCATAGTATGCTATGCTATGTACCGCACCTCATGTGTGCCTTGCCACATGTCTGGCAAGAGGGTACAAAGGTGATCAAGGAGTGGATCACCGGATAGCGGTCAAAATTGTCCTTGGAGAAAATAAGGACATGTTTCTCGATTATGGAGGTGATAAAGAGTTCGGCATAAAGGGTTACGTCGATGCACGCCTTAACACCTATCCGAATGACTCTGAATAGCAAACCGGATACGTATAGTGGAGCAACCATTTGGAATAGCTCCAAGTGGAACGTGGTAGCAGCATCTATGATATGACATAAATTTTTGCGAAATACATAGGGATCTGAATGTTGCAGACCCGTTGACTACAACCTCCCTCACAAGCATAACATGATCAAACCCAGAACTCATTGATTGTTAATCACATAGTGATGTGAACTAGATTATTAACTCCAGTAAACTCTTTGGATGTTAGTCACATGGCGATGTGACCTGTGATCACATGGCAATGTGAACTAGATTATTGACTCTAGTGCAAGTGGGAGACTGTTGGAAATATGCCCTAGAGGTAATAATAAATTGATTATTATTATATTTCCTTGTTCATGATAATCGTTTATTATCCATGCTAGAATTGTATTGATAGGAAACTCAGATACATGTGTGGATACATAGACAACACCATGTCCATAGTAAGCCTCTAGTTGACTAGCTCATTGATCAATAGATGGTTACGGTTTCCTAACCATGGACATTGGATGTCGTTGATAACGGGATCACATCATTAGGAGAATGATGTGATGGACAAGACCCAATCCTAAGCCTAGCACAAAGATCGTGTAGTTCGTATGCTAAAGCTTTTCTAATGTCAAGTATCATTTCCTTAGACCATGAGATTGTGCAACTCCCGGATACCATAGGAATACTTTGGGTGTGCCAAACATCACAACGTAACTGGGTGGCTATAAAGGTACACTACAGGTATCTCCGAAAGTGTCTGTTGGGTTGGCACGAATCGAGACTGGGATTTGTCACTCCGTGTAAACGGAGAGGTATCTCTGGGCCCACTCGGTAGGACATCATCATAATGTGCACAATGTGACCAAGGAGTTGATCATGGGATGATGTGTTACAGTACGAGTAAAGAGACTTGCCGGTAACGAGATTGAACAAGGTATCGGGATACCGACGATCGAATCTCGGGCAAGTATCGTACCACTAGACAAAGGGAATTGTATACGAGATTGATTGAATCCTCGACATCGTGGTTCATCCGATGAGATCATCGTGGAACATGTGGGAGCCAACATGAGTATCCAGATCCCGCTATTGGTTATTGGTTGGAGAGTTATCTCGGCCATGTCTGCATGACTCCCGAACCCGTAGGGTCTACACACTTAAGGTTCGATGACACTAGGGTTATAGGGAATAGATATACGTGGTTACCGAATGTTGTTCGGAGTCCCGGATGAGATCCTGGACGTTATGAGGAGTTCCGGAATGGTACGGAGGTAAAGATTAATATATAGAAAGTATGGTTTTGGCCACCAAAAGTGCTCCGGGCATCACCGGTAGTGTACCGGGATCACCGGAGGGGTCCGGGGGTCCACCAGGTGGGGCCACCAGCCCCGGAGGCCTACATGGGCCAATAGTGGGAAGGGACCAGCCCCTAAGTGGGCTGGGGCGCCTCCCCACCAAGGCCCATGCGCCTAAGGGGAAGAGGGGGCAAACCCTAAGGGCAGATGGGCCTTAAGGCCCATGCCTGGTGCGCCTCCCTCTCCCCCTCCACTTGGCCGCCACCCTAGATGGGATTGGGGCTGGCCGCCGCCCCTAGGGTGGAACCCTAGGTGGGGCGCACCCCTCCCTCTCCCCTATATATACTTGAGGACTTGGGGCTGCCAACAGATGAGTTCCTCTCCTTCTTGGCGCAGCCCTACCCCTCTCCCTCCTCATCTCTTGCGGTGCTTGGCGAAGCCCTGCTGGAGTACCGCGCTCCTCCACCACCACCACGCCGTCGTGCTGCTACTGGATGGAGTCTTCCCAACCTCTCCTTCTCCCCTTGCCGGATCAAGGCGTAGGAGACGTCACCGGGCTGTACGTGTGTTGAACACGGAGGTGTCGTCCGTTCGGCACTAGGATCATCGGTGATTTGGATCACGACGAGTACGACTCCATCAACCCGTTCACTTGAACGCTTCTGCTTAGCGATCTACAAGGGTATTTAGATGCACTCTCCTTCCCCTCGTTGCTAGATTACTCCATAGATTGATCTTGGTGATGCGTAGAAAATTTTGAATTTCTGCTACGTTACCCAACACATGCCATGTGTATAGTACAATATAGTATTTTCTTACAAAAATAATTTGGCCAAATAGTATTTTCAAAAATTAGTTTTCCAAAAACCCTTGGATTGAGGTTTGCACTGCAAGTACCTGATTTGGGGTATGAAAAATATTTCAAAAGGTATATTTGAAACCTATTAGATATAGGATTCCCATAAACCCCAATAATATAATTTTAAAAGTTATTTTCCTATTTTATTTAAAAGCTTTTTCTAAAGGCCAAAAATGGTCTTTAATAGGTAAAAATTATTTTATTGTTTTAAAAATATTTGAAAAAAATCAGGGAAACTCAGTGGGCATATATTTCCCATATATAAGAGTTTCAACACATGGTCATGTTCAAAATATTGGACAAAACCTCCCAAAACCATTTCTGCCTATTTCAAGGATTTGAAATATTTCTAGAGGAAATATTTCCATAAAAATCCAAGAAAAATCCAGCAAGTCACAAATGCATATTGTGATGATCTTGAAAAGCCTCACTTCAATCAAGGTCATTTTGGTCCACCAAAATGCCCCATAACCCTTTCTGTTCAGAACCTAATTTGAGCAAGTTTGTACTACCAACTTTCTCTCCTTGACCTCAACTTTTGTGAGCATGTTCATATGACCGAATGAGGCCACTACACCAAGTAGTGCATCAAGGAGAAGTGATTTGATCAACTAGATCTACACAAGTCTATTTCTGCTCATTTCTAGGGTTTACAAAAGTTGCATTGGCAACTTTGCCCAAATAAGCTCCAAATTGGTGGAAGACCCTAATTATATGTGTCATTTCACCCTGTGGAGTCTCATGGCAATTGGAAATCATTTGCTTGCCAAAACCTTTATCAAACACCTTCTGCTACTTTTCAAAAATCACCATTTTGACCACTAAAACTATTCTCCTTGAGCTCAACTTTTTACCACAGCTCCCCTAGTCCTCTTCCACAGCTCCATTATTGGATGGGTGAAACCACCTCTTTCTCTCTCTGGACAGCCCATTTCTCCCTCTTCTTCTACTTCTCTCCTCTCCTACTGGCCATCCAGAGCATCCAATGCCTCTCCCTACTTCTTTACTCCACCCTTGAGCTACTGGACACGGTTGGCCGCTCCCACAAGGCATAGAAAATGCCATGCCGGCCATTTGGGCGCTCTGGAGCGCGCTACAGTGCGCTCCCGTACTGTAGCCGCCCTCTGCCAGACGCCTCCGACCACCTCGTGCCTCCCCCGCGTGCCTGCCGATGCGCCTCGGCGTCCGCAGCACGCTACGCGGTCGGCCCCCTCCTCTCTCCTCATCCCCGCGCCTCTGCGCTAGCAAACACCGGCCGCCCGAGCGCGCCAATGGCACGGCTCACACGTGCGCACCTCTGACCTCTCCCCACTCCCTCTCTCTGTCCCTCCCGACGTAGTCGACGTCCAGGAACACCCCAGACACCACACCCTCTTCCCCCGAGCCCTGCAGCGATGAGCGTGAGCTCTCCGGCGCATGGGTCCACGGCACCTCGCCGCTCGCCTACTTAAAGGCCTCCCCGCGCCCTCCTCTCCTCACCACTCGCTCTCTCACTCCCCTAAACATCCCCCTGCACCCCAGTTCCTCTACATAACCGCCCGAGCTCGAGATCGAGCTCGAGCTCCGCCGCTTCGGCTCGCCGGAGTTCGTGAGGTATAGGCCTCCCCCGTTCCTCCTCTACCTCGATCTGGAACCCCTGCAGCCCTCTGATCCTTCCCCCCTTCTTTCCCCTCTCTGTAGCTGCCGGAAACGGCCGGAGTCACCACGTCCCGAAGCTCCTCCGCCGCAGCTCCTCGTCGCCGGCAAACCAGGCACCCCCGCCGGCCAAGTCCACCACCCACCGTCGTGCGACAGTCTCCTGAAGCCATCCCCGCACTTGCCGGAGCTCGCCGTGGCCTGCATCATCACCGGTGAGCACCGTGACCCCCCTGTCCACGGGTTAGTGATGACAGGTGGGCCCCGCCTGTCATCCTCTCCCTCGTTCCCGCGCCCCTCTCTCTCTCTGTCCTGCGGGCCCTGTCCGTCAGGTTTGAAATGGGCGGGCGCGCGCGCTGTGCGCTGGCTCGGCTGGGCCGGCCCGCTGGCTGGGCCTGCTGCCCCGCAGCTGTTCTGGCCTGGCAGGCACAGTGCCCTTTTTCTTTTTCTTTTTCTGTGGCTTTTCCAAAAGTTCCACAAAATTAATTATTTATCCAAATGCAATAATTCCAACTCCTAAATTCTTGTAATAATCCCACCTATTTATGGTGCAACTTTCATTCAAATCCAACAACCTTTTCTTCACTATAAATATTTAAATGTGATTTTTAGCATTTAAATAAACCTTTGAAAACCCATTTCTCCTATTCTGCTACTCTAAATCCAAAACTAGGAATTTTCCCTTTCTTAGTTTTCAACCTAGTATTTAACAAAAATGAGTTGACATTTTTCTGAGCACTTTGGTTTTTCTGTTTTATTATTGCCTTATTTCCTCGTTATTATTTTGCGACGATAGATTGCGTTGCTGATGAAGGAGTTGGACCAGAAGACTTTGAAGACCCAGAAGACTTTGTTGAGCCAGGCAAGCAACCCTTTGACCATGTCTAAGAAACCCCTTTTATGCATGTCATATGGCACTTTTGTTGCTTGCATCGAGTCATGATAAAATGGTGACCACTTGGGGTGGTTTGCCTCCGTTGCTTTTCTCGTTGACACTTGCATGATGCATGACCCTACCTTTCTATGAGGGTTATGCCGGTGGGAGTAGATAGGATGCTAAAGTAGTGCTACGCAAAAAAAGGGACGGGGATATGCATAGTGATGGAGACAAAGTATTTTCAAAGGACTTTTCGAAAACCCCGTCGGGTGCCACTTATGCCCGAGGGAGATGATGAGTTGGGTAGCCATTTGATGACGAAGTGGTGTACCGAGGCAAGTGTGTGTGTTGTTTTCAAAAACGGATTGGTTTAAGTTGCGACCGTTATTCCAACCTTACATGCGCAACCACTCTACCCTTATATGGGAAAGGGCATTATTGATTACCTAGGCTGATACTAGCTTGGAGCCCGCATTACTAGTGACGGGGGAGAGTTGGTGCTCTCTCTCGGGACAGGGTCATGCCAGGTAGGGCGGCCATGACTGTTTTCACAGGGCACCGGATACACCGTTGTGTCCCCTCTCGGATGTTACGATCTCGAGTGAGTCTCGTATGATGTACATCGTGAGGATATGGAACAACGAGTGGACTCCTTGTTAGTGTCGTCTAGGGAAAGATAGTGATCGGGTGCTTACCCCGGGTACTTGAGGTACCGCGGGTCGTGGATGACATAGAAGTTCCCCGGATCTTGTGGGTAAAGTGTGCAACCTCTGCAGAGTGTAAAACTATTCGAATAGCCGTGTCCACGGTCAAGGACAGTTGGGTAACTGCTCTTGGACTACGTCCACATGTTTACAAACCAGTGTGTGTGTGTGTGTGTGTGGATAAGTGGGGAGAACTACTTGGGTCAAGTCAAAGGACTTGACATGATTGAGTTGGGTTGGTGCCCACTCTTTTTATGTTGATATCTGTAACCTGTCCTCATGGTTAATTGAATTCTCCTGATGCATGTCTTACAAGTTGTTGAACATGTCATTGCACTCAAAACTAGCTTTCCGCAAAAATTTACCTATATCATACATTGTTGTACCTTGAACCAAAACATGGGTTGCTTGCGAGTACATTCAAAGTACTCATTGGCTTGCCACTGGTTATTTAATTGGCCAAGCATGGAAGAACATGATTTCGAGGAAGAATTCTTTGGAGACGAACATGCGAACTAGGACATTTCCCAGTCAGAATGCCTGTAGGGTTAAGGCAGATGGCATGGGTTCTACTTATCGACGAAGATTTCCGCTGCTTAAGTTTATTTGGCTTTCAGCCCTTGTGGCTCTATCTATGTAAGACTTGACCATAATGGTCATAATTTGTGTAAGACGATATGTATGGATGCAAGATTCTTGTTATTCAGCTTCTGTGTGTTCAGTGAGCAATGATCTCTGGGATCACTGTACACGTGCATTCGGTGATCTCGACTTATGAGTCGGGGTCCCCACAAGTCAATAATCTAGTTCACATCGCTATGTGATTAACACCCAAAGAGTACTAAGGTGTGATCATATTTTGCTTATGAGAGAAGTTTAGTCAACGGGTCTGCCACATTCAGATCCGTAAGTATTTTGCAAATTTCTATGTCAACAATGCTCTGCACGGAGCTACTCTAGCTAATTGCTCCCACTTTCAATATGTATCCAGATTGAGATTTAGAGTCATCTGGATCAGTGTCAAAATTTGCATCGATGTAACCCTTTACGACGAACCTTTTTGTCACCTCCATAATCGAGAAACATATCCTTATTCCACTAAGGATAATTTTGACCGCTGTCCAGTGATCTACTCCTAGATCACTATTGTACTCCCTTGCTAACAATAGTGTAGGGTATACAATAGATCTGGTACACAACATGGCATATTTTATAGAACCTATGGCCAACGCATAGGGAATGACTTTCATTCTCTTTCTATCTTCTGCCCTGGTCGGGCTTTGAGTCTTACTCAGTTTCA
This sequence comes from Triticum aestivum, assembly GCF_018294505.1. Classification (NCBI taxonomy): domain Eukaryota; kingdom Viridiplantae; phylum Streptophyta; class Magnoliopsida; order Poales; family Poaceae; genus Triticum; species Triticum aestivum. The sequence continues at coordinate 165,004,499 of NC_057803.1, read as the reverse complement.
CACCTTGTAACACAGGCAAGAACTCTTTCTTTGACTGTTCCATTTTGAACTACTTCAAAATCTTGTCAAGGTATGTACTCATTGAAAAACTTATCAAGCGTCTTGATCTATCTCTATAGATCTTGATGCTCAATATGTAAGCAGCTTCACCGAGGTCTTTCTTTGAAAAACTCCTTTCAAACACTCCTTTATGCTTTGCAGAATAATTCTGCATTATCTCCGATCAACAATATGTCATTCACATATACTTATCAGAAATGATGTAGTGCTCCCACTCACTTTCTTGTAAATACATGCTTCACCGCAAGTCTGTATAAAACTATATGCTTTGATCAACTTATCAAAGCGTATATTCCAAACCCGAGATGCTTGCACCAGTCCATAGATGGATCACTGGAGCTTGCATATTTTGTCAGCACCTTTAGGATTGACAAAACTTTCTTGTTGCATCATATACAACTCTTCTTCCAGAAATCCATTCAGGAATGCAGTTTTGACATCCATTTGCCAAATTTCATAATCATAAAATGCAGCAATTGCTAACATGATTCAGACAGACTTAAGCATCGCTACGGGTGAGAAGGTCTCATCGTAGTCAATCCCTTGAACTTGTCAAAAACCTTTTGCAACAAGTCGAGCTTTATAGACAGTAACATTACCGTCAGCGTCAGTCTTCTTCTTGAAGATCCATTTATTCTCAATTTATTGCCGATCAACGGGCAAGTCAACCAAAGTCCACACTTTGTTCTCATACATGGATCCCATCTCAGATTTCATGGCCTCAAGCCATTTTGCGGAATCTGGGCTCACCATCGCTTCTTCATAGTTCGTAGGTTCGTCATGGTCTAGTAACATAACTTCCAGAACAGGATTATTGTACCACTCTGGTGCGGATCTCACTCTGGTTTACCTACGAGGTTCGGTAGTAACTTGATCTGAAGTTATGTGATCATCATCATTAGCTTCCTCACTAATTGGTGTAGTAGTCACAGGAACAGATTTCTGTGATAAACTACTTTCCAATAAGGGAGCAGGTACAGTTACCTCATCAAGTTCTACTTTCCTCCCACTCACTTCTTTCGAGAGAAACTCCTTCTCTAGAAAGGATCCATTCTTAGCAACATATATTGCCTTTGGATTTGTGATAGAAGGTGTACCCAACAGTTACTTTTGGGTATCCTATGAAGACGCACTTCTACGACTTGAGTTTGAGCTTACCAAGATGAAACTTTTTCACATAAGCATCGCAACCTCAAACTTTAAGAAATGACAACTTAGGTTTCTTGCCAAACCATAGTTCATACGGTGTCGTCTCAACGGATTTAGATGGTGCCCTATTTAACGTGAATGTAGCTGTCTCTAATGCATAACCCCAAAATGATAGTAGTAAATCGGTAAGAGACATCATAGATCGCACCATATCTAATAAAGTACATTTATGATGTTCGGACACACCATTACACTATGGTGTTCCAGGTGGCGTGAGTAGTGAAACTATTTCACATTGTTTTAACCGAAGGCCAAACTCGTAACTCAAATATTTTACTTCTGCGATCATATCGTAGAAACTTATATTTTTGTAACGATGATTCTCCACTTCACTCTGAAATTCTTTGAAATTTTCAAATGTTTCAGACTTGTGTTTCATCAAGTAGATATACTCATATCTGCTCAAATCATCTGTGACGATCAAAAAATAATGATACATGCCGTGAGCCTCAATATTCATCGAACCACATACATCAGTATGTATGATTTCCAACAAATCTGTTGCTCGCTCCATTATTCCGGAGAATGGAGTCTTAGTCATCTTACCCATGAGGCATGGTTTGCAAGCATCAAGTGATTCCAAAAGCGCATCATGGATTTTCTTCATGCGCTTTACACCAATATGACCTAAGCGGCAGTGCCACAAATAAGTTGCACTATCATTATTAACTTTGCATCTTTTGGCTTCAATATTATGAAAATGTGTATCACCACGATCGAGATCCAACAAACCATTTTCATTGGGTGTATGACCATAGAAGGTTTTATTCATGTAAACAGAACAACAAATATTCTCTAACTTACATGAATGACCGTATTGCAATAAACATGATCCAATCACATTCATGCTCAATGCAAACACTAAATAACATTTATTTTAGGTTTAACACTAATCCTGAAATTATTGGGAGTGTGCGATAATGATCATATCAATCTTGGAACCATTTCCAATACACATCGTCACTTCACCCTTAACTAGTCTCTGTTCATTCTACAACTCCCGTTTCGAGTTACTATTCTTAGCAACTAAACTAGTATCAAATACTGAGGGATTGCTATAAACACTAGTAAAGTACACATCAATAACATGTATATCAAATATACCTATGTTCACTTTGCCATCCTTCTTATCCGCCAATTACTTGGGGTAGTTCCGCTTCCAGTGACCAGTCCCTTTGCAGTAGAAGCACTCAGTTTCAGGCTTAGGTCCAGACTTGGGTTTTTTCACTTGAGCAGCAACTTGCTTGCCGTTCTTCTTGAAGTTCCCCTTTCTTCCCTTTGTCCCTTTACTTGAAACTAGTGGTTTTGTTTACCATCAACAGTTGATGCTTTTCTTGATTTCTACCTTCATTGATTTCAGCATCACGAATAGATTGGGAATCGTTTCCGTTATCCCTTGCATATTATAGTTCATCACGAAGTTATACTAACTTGGTGATGGTGACTAGAGAATTCTGTCAATCACTATTTTATCTAGAAGATTAACTCCCACTTGATTCAAGAAATTGTAGTACCCAGACAATCTGAGCGCATGCTCACTGCTTGAGCTATTCTCCTCCATCTTTTAGCTATAGAACTTGTTGGAGACTTCATATCTCTCAACTCGGGTATTTGCTTGAAATGTTAACTTCAACTCCTGGAACATCTCATATGGTCCATGACGTTCAAAACGTCTTTGAAGTCCCGATTCTAAGCGGTTTAAGCATGGTGCACTAAACTATCAAGTAGTCATCATATTGAGCTAGCCAAACATTCATAACATCTGCATCTGCTCCTGCAATAGGTTTGTCACCTAGCGGTGGATCAAGGACATAATTCTTCTGTGTAGCAATGAGGATAAACCTCACATCACGGATCCAATCCGCATCATTGCTACTAACATCTTTCAACTTAGTTTCTCTAGGAACATATCAAAAATAAAACATGGGAGCTAAACGCGAGCTATTGATCTACAACATAGATATGCTAATACTACCAGGACTAAGTTCATGATAAATTTAAGTTCAATTAATCATATTACTTAAGAACTCCCACTTAGATAGACATCCCTCTAATCCTCTAAGTGATCACGTGATCCATATCAACTAAACCATGTCCAATCATCATGTGAGACGGAGTAGTTTCAACGGTGAACATCACTATGTTGATCATATCTACTATATGATTCACGCTCGACCTTTCAGTCTCCATGTTCCGAGGCCATATCTGTTATATGCTAGGCTCGTCAAGTTTAACCTGAGTATTCCGCGTGTGCAACTGTTTTGCACCCGTTGTATTTGAACGTAGATCCTATCACACCCGATCATCACGTGGTGTCTCAGCACGAAGAACTTTCGCAACGGTGCATACTCAGTGAGAACACTTATACTCAGTGAGGGATCATATTATAATGCTACCGTCAATCAAAGCAAGATAAGATGCATAAAAGATAAACATCACATGCAATCAATATAAGTGATATGATATGGCCATCATCATCTTGTGCTTGTGATCTCCATCTCCGAAGCACCGTCATGATCACCATCGTCACTGGCGCGACACCTTGATCTCCATCGTAGCATCGTTGTCGTCTCGCCAGTCTTATGCTTCTACGACTATCGCTATCGCTTAGTGATAAAGTAAAGCATTATAGGGCGATTGCATTGCATACAATAAAGCGACAACCAGATGGCTCCTGCCAGTTGCCGATAACTCGGTTACAAAACATGATCATCTCATACAATGAAATTTAGCATCATGTCTTGACCATATCACATCACAACATGCCCTGCAAAAACAAGTTAGACGTCCTCTACTTTGTTATTGCAAATTTTACGTGGCTGCTATGGGCTTAGCAAGAGCCGTTCTTACCTACGCATCATAACCACAATGATAGTTTGTCAAGTTGGTGCTGTTTTAACCTTCGCAAGGACCAGGTGTAGCCACACTCGGTTCAACTAAAGTTGGAGAAACTGACACCCGCCAGCCACCTGTGTACAAAGCACGTCGGTAGAACCAGTCTCGCGTAAGCGTACGCGTAATGTCGGTCCGGGCCGCTTCATCCAACAATACCGCCGAACCAAAGTATGACATGCTGGTAAGCAGTATGACTTATATCGCCCACAACTCACTTGTGTTCTACTCGTGCATATGACATCTACGCATAAAACCTGGCTCGGATGCCACTGTTGGGGAACGTAGTAATTTCAAAAAAAATTCCTACGCACACGCAAGATCATGGTGATGCATAGCAACGAGAGGGGAGAGTGTTGTCTACATACCCTCGTAGACCGTTCGCAGAAGCGTTATATCAACACGGTTGATGTAGACGTACGTCTTCATGATCCGACCGATCCAAGTACCGAAAGCACGACACCTCCGAGTTCTACACACGTTCGGCTCGGTGACGTCCTCGCCTTCTCGATCCAGCAAGAGGAGCGAAGTAGTAGATGAGTTACGGAAGCACGACGGCGTGGTGATGGTGTTGGTGAAGAACAATCTCCGCAGGGCTTCGCCTAAGCACTACGAAAACTAGGACGGAGGATAAACTAGAGGGGACGGGGTTGCCGGCACACGGCTTGGTGTTTCTTGATGTCTTGGGTGCTAGCCCTACCCCTCTATTTATATGTTGAGCCTTGGGGTCGAAACTTGGAGTAAAATCCTCTACAAAGTCGGTTTCACCCGAAAAGCAAGAGTCCTTCTCGGACTCCAGGGCCAGACGCCAGGGTTCCCGGCGTCTGGACCCAGACGCCAGGGACCCTGGCGTCTGGCCCCTAGACTCCGCAAAAATTCCTCTTGCGCTTTCCAAAAACCTTATGGGCTTTCCCCTTTGGCCCAAATAAGGTGTTCTCGTACCCAAACATTTCGGGAAACATCCGGAACCCCTTCCGGTGAATTCCGGAACCCTTCCGGTGACCAAACACTATTCTCCCATATATCAAACTTTATCTCCGGACCATTTCGGAGTTCCTCGTCATGTCCGTGATCTCATCCCGGACTCCGAACAACATTCTGTCACCAACATACATAACTCATATAGTACTATATCGTCAATGAACGTTAAGCGTGCGGACCCTACGGGTTCGAGAACTATGTAGACATGACCAAGACACCTCTCTGGTCAATAACCAATAGCGGGACCTGGATGCCCATATTGGTTCCTACATATTCTATGAAGATCTTTATCGGTCAGACCGCATAACAACATGCGTTGTTCCCTTTGTCATCGGTATGTTACTTGCCCGAGATTCGATCGTTGGTATCTCAATACCTAGTTCAATCTCGTTACCGGCAAGTCTCTTTACTCATTCCGTAATACATCATCCCGCAACTAACTCATTAGTTGCAATGCTTGCAAGGCTTATAGTGATGTGCATTACCGAGTGGGCCCAGAGATACCTCTCCGACAATCGGAGTGACAAATCCTAAACTCGAAATACGCCAACCCAACAAGTACCTTTAGAGACACCTGTAGAGCACCTTTATAATCACCCAGTTATGTTGTGACGTTTGGTGGCACACAAAGTGTTCCTCCGGTAAACGGGAGTTGCATAATCTCATAGTCATAGGAACATGTATAAGTCATGAAGAAAGCAATAGCAACAAACTAAACGATCAAGTGCTAAGCTAACGAAATGGGTCAAGTCAATCACATCATTCTCCTAATGATGTGATACCGTTAATCAAATGACAACTCATGTCTATGGTTAGGAAACATAACCATCTTTGATCAACGAGCTAGTCAAGTAGAGGCATACTAGTGACACTCTGTTTGTCTATGTATTCACACATGTATTATGTTTCCGGTTAATACAATTCTAACATGAATAATAAACATTTATCATGATATAAGGAAATAAATAATAACTTTATTATTGCCTCTAGGGCATATTTCCTTTAGTGATCCACTCCTAGATTACTTTGGTACCTCCTTGCTAAACTTATAGCAAGGCACACATCAGGTGAGGTACACAGCATTGCAAACATGATACAACCTATGGCTGAGGCATAGGGAATGACTTTCATTTTATCTCTATGTTATGTAGTGGTCGAGCATCGAGTCTGACTCAATTTCACACATTGTAACACATGCAAGAACCCTTTCTTTGACTGATCCATTTTGAACTTCTTCAAAACTTTATCAAGGTATGTGCTTGGTGAAAGTCCAATTAAACGTCTTGATCTATCTCTATAAATCTTGATGCCCAATATGTAAGAAGCTTCACCGAGGCCTTTCATTGAAAAATTCTTATTCAAGTATCCTTTTATGCTATTCAGAAATTCAGTATCATTTCCAATGAGCAATATGTCATCCACATATCATATTAGAAATGCTATAGAGCTCCCACCCACTTTCTTGTAAATACGGGCTTCTCCAAAAGGATAATTTTTTTAAATAATACATTTTTTATTAAATTGCACAAATATTACGCCCAAAAAATAATTTTCAAAAATAATACACCGTCGGCCTGCAGCAGGCCGACTGGGCCTTGTCAGCCCGCAGCAAGCCGAGTGGGCGCAGTCGGCCAGTAGCCGGCCGACAGCTGGTGAAAGGACATGCGGTGCCCCCATGTGTGGTTTTGGTAATTGATGACATTCTCTATGGACTAATGGTTGCATTGAGTTATATTTGAAGGATTTTTCCATAGGCATTTCTTGAAGTCCATGTGTTGGTTTCAAGGAGTTTATGGGTTGACCAAGGTGCTATTAAGGAATTATCCAAAGATTGGTCATGTGAGTGTTGAGCTTATTGCAAGCATGTCTTGAAGAAGAAGATTGTGTGATCATTCATGTTTACCTTCAAGACATCATACAAACGAAGAGAGTTGGAAAGATTCAAGGTTGATCAAGACTAAGTCAAGAGTGAATCAAGTTGATCAACTCACAAAGAGTAGAAGATGTACCGACAGGGATCAAGTGATCCCATGGTATGGTAAGCATTGTCCATTGCACTTTGTGTACTAACCCATGGTCTATGTGAGAGTCTATGTGGGGTTAGGTACGTGTCCATGGGCTTGCGTCAAGAGGATGATATCATACAACCCATGGGAAGGATGACATCAAGTGGTGATCATCATCAAGATTGTCGTGTGCAAGTTCAAGTGGAGAATCACGAAGAGATCAAGTGCTTGAATATTGCCATCCATTGTGGTGTCAATGGACTTGTGAAGATGTGCCGAAGAGTGGCTCACCCATAGTGGAGTATGGGGGAGCAATCATCTAGTCTCCATCGACCCAACGCAATCAAGAAAGGTGGTCCATCTTGAGGAGGACAAGATCGTCATCATCTAGCTCAAGTGGATCATGTGCAAGGCAAAGGTTTGCCCTTGATAGGTTTTCTATTTTACCGGTCTCATGGTGGTAGTTGGGAGACCGGGTTATAGGATCGATAGCCGTACTATCAAGGGGGGCTCTCAAGTGAGTAGCTTGATTGTATCGTTCGTTGAGAGCTCAAACCATTGCATCCTTGCATCATGTTTCTTGGTTCTTGTTTGGTTCTCTTTGTGAGTCTTAGAGCTTATGGTCATCTTGATGACAAGCTTGAGTTCATCGAAAATGGAGTTTGCATGCGTCTTCTATGATGTTTTTGGTGTTGGAGGTTTTACCGGTCTTATCCAAGGAAGGGTTCTCCCCATTTTATTTTGGGCCTTTTCTCATTTGCTTCTTATTGGTATTTATATCAATATTGTGTTAGCCCTTGTCGCTAGCTTTCCAACAAACTTGGTTTTGTCGAATTTGCAGTCCTTTGCAGAAGTTATGGCTGTTTTTGTAAAGGCTGCAGCGGTACTACCGTGGCTAGAGCGGATGTAATTTTTTACTACCGCTCCAGAGCAGTACTACCGCGGCTCCTGAGCGGTAGTACCGCTCCAGAGCAGTACTACCGCGGCTCCTAAGCGGTAGTACCACTCCGGACCAAAATCTCGTGTTTTGCTCAGCGGAAGTAGGCACAGAAGTATTTTTTTTGTACCGCTCGCAAGAAGTAGTACCGCTACCATTTGCGGTAGTACCGTGAGGTCGAGTGGTAGTACCATGAGGACGAGCGGTAGTACTGCTCCGGCGGTTCTATTGGCCTTTTGCCTCATTGCTGTTGTTTTTCAAAGGGGTACTTCCGCCCTAGCGGTAGTACCGCTCCTTGGAGCGGTAGTACCGCTTTGTGCGGGCTATGAGCATAACGGTTGGATTTTTCCCCACCTATAAAAGGGGGTCTTCTTCCCCAATGAACCTTATCCTTTGAGCTCGTGTTCTTCCCCCATTGTTGACCTTCTTTGAGCTTGCTAACTCTCAGTCCCTCCATGGATTCTTGCTAGTTTTTGAGGGAAAAGAGAGAGGAGATCTAGATCCACATTTCCACCAATCACTTTCTCCTCTTTGTGAGGGGAACCCCTTGGATCTAGATCTTGGAGTTCTTGGTGTTCTCCTTCTTGTTCTTCCTCTCATTTTCCTCCCTAGCATTAGTTGCTTCAGTGTGATTTGAGAGAGAAGGACTTGGGCACTCCGTGTGCCCTTGCCATTGCATTTGGTGCATCAGTTTGAGTTCTCCACGTGATACGTGGAGTTTACAAGTTGAGAAGCTTATTACTCTTGGGTGCTTGGTACCCTTGAGCTTGTTCCTCTTGGGTGCTTGGGCGCCCTAGACGGTTGGTGGTGTTCGGAGCTCAATCATTGTGGTGTAAAGCTCCGCGCAAGCGTCAGGGTCTCCAATTAGGTTGTGGAGATCGCCCCGAGCAATTTGACGGGTACTGGTGACCGCCCCCAAGGGTTGCCAAAGTGTACGGGTTCGGTGACCGCCCCCAAGGGTTGCCATTTGTATGGGTTCGGTGACCGCCCTCAAGGGTCCCTTAGTGGAATCACGGCATCTTGCATTGTGCGAGGGCGTGAGGAGATTACGGTGGCCCTAGTGGCTTCTTGGGGAGCATTGTGCCTCCACACCACTCCAAACGGAGATTAGCATCCGCAAGGGTGTGAACTTCGGGATACATTGTCGTCTCCACGTGCCTCGGTTATCTCTTACCCGAGCCCTTTACTTATGCACTTTACTTTGTGATAGCCATATTGTTTCTTGTTATATACCTTGCTATCACTTAGTTGTTTATCTTGCTTAGCATAAGTTGTTGGTGCACATAGGTGAGCCTAGTTGTTGTAGGTTTTGTGCTTGTCAAATTAACCGCTAGGTTTATTCCGCATTTGTTCAAGCCTAAACCGTAATTATTTTAAAGCGCCTATTCACCCCCCCTCTAGGTGACATCCACGATCTTTCAGCTGGCCCGCCTGGCACGTGTTGGCCTCGGATTGGGCTGGCCACGTCGCGAGGGGGAGGGAGGGAGCTGTCGGCGCAGGCGTGCCCCTGTCAGCCTACCGCTGGCCGATCGGCCTGCTGCTGGCTGACAGGGTGCGGCCCCTCCTCACGCGCGGCTGGCCCGGCTCCCCTGCGGCCATATCCCCCCTTTCATCCACGCTCCTCTATTCTTCTTCTGTTCTTGCTTTCTCCTCTCTCTATACAAAAATGCCTCCAATGTCTACACCTAAATGAGCCATTCTTTTGCGGTTTTGGCACCGTGAGTGGATTCAACTTAGTTAGGGCAGCCAAAAGAGGTTTCGATCTACTGATGGGGTAGCTCGTGGTGGTTGTGGTGAGCATTTTGGTGGAGGTGGTGGTGGTGAAGTTGGGGTAGTGTGGTGGAGGTGAAGCTCCGGCAGTTTAGTGGCTACCGTTTGTCGTTCTTCGTTCGCACGCACGCTTCAAGGGTATATTTCAACAAACATTTTATTTTTCATAGGTATTTGTTAATATGTTTCGATATGGAATAAATTACGTGTGCGATTATTTTTATTTACGTCGGTAGTATACATAAATATATTTAGATGTCAACTAATTAGTTGTGTAAAAATGTGTAGTTGCTCCGGTAATATTCCGTACTATATGTGGATGTCAAGTATTTAGGAGTGTCGGTATTTGTAGTAGCTCCGAAAAAAGGTCCGTAATATAGGCAGTCCAGTCAAATATATTAATCTGTCAATATTTGTAGTTGCTCCGGCAAATATTCGTATTATACTTGTAGGTGTGTGAATTGTATTAGTTGCTCCGTTAATATTCTGTAATATATAGCTAGCTAATATATAGACATGTCTAATATTTTTTAGTGGGGGTATTTTAAGTTGTTGCTTAATACTTGTATTTCGTTGTTGGAAAAAATAGGTGAGCCGAGATGTCCGATGTAGTGAAGTTCGGATTTTGCTATGGTCCTAGTACTGTCCAAACAACTGAGATGGGAGTAGACCTGAGTGAATTTACTCACATAGATGTGCCAATGAGTGCACCTCAAACATGGTCAGTCAGTCAGTTGAAAGAATGGATTGCGGCAAGTTTAGGTCTTGATACTGAAACACACACCGTCGGTGTTCATGCATTGTGGACACGGTCAAGTTCAATAATTTACTTTTATTTGAGGCCAATAGACCGAGACTCCAATTGGGTACAGTGGTTACAAGGTTGTGAACGAAGGGGATACAATCCTATTGCTTTAGTGCTTCCCGTTGTGAAGGAGGTCACTGCACATGAAGGCGAGGGTGGCTACGATCCTGGTCATAGCAGTGTAGGGAGGCAATTATCTATGTCAAATGCTGGAGATGATGGTTACGAATAAGGACAGAGCAGTCAGGTAGAAGGAGGAAATGCTTATGGTTATCAAACAGGGCAGAGTAGTCAGGTAGAAGGAGGAAATGCCGATGGTGATTACAATGGCGAGGTGGATGCTGACGAGGTAGATGGGCACATGCAGGACCAGATGGAAGAAGAAGACACCCATGTTGAAAGGGGTCATGCCGATGATTCTGACGAGTCAGATGAAGAAGAAAATGCAGAGGAGGTCCCGAATCCTGCATCATGGAATCATGGCTTCTCATCTGCAATGACCGTGAATGATGGACATGATTCAGCCTGGCAATATCACCAGAACAATATTGCGACAGGTGCTATGTATCCGAACAAGCAAGCCCTAAAGGATGCAATAATTAATTGGGCAATGTCCATGCAAAGGGTTTTCACAGCTCGGGTGTCCAGTTAGAAATTCCTGACAATTTATGCAAGAACGCAGATTGTCCCGCCAGGGTGCACAGCTTTCTCCCTAAGTATGGCACAAGTTGGGTGATAAGTGACTTAGTTAATCACAGTTGTCTTATTCCCTGCATCCCTCAGGATCATGCCAACCTTTCATCGATGCTTATTGCTCGATTGTTTTACAATGAGATAGTGCAGGGCAAAGCTATGGAAGTGAAGGCAGTCTAGACAAAAGTCTCCGCCAGGTTCAAGTACAGGGCTAAGCATGCGACGCTTGAGAGGAGATTTGGTTCTTATTTTGATGCATATGACTGTGTTGTCCAGCTCCTCCACACCCTACATCAGCGGAATCCAAGCACCTATATCGATATCCAAGACATGTTCATGCCAGAGTTCCCAACTGTGAGGGTGCTGCATCGTCTCTTCTTCTCTTTTGGTGTATGCATCGAAGCTTTCAGGCATTGCCGACCGGTGATATGTGTTGACGGTACTTTTATCATAGGCAAGTACAAGGGCCAGATCCTGACAGCCATATGTCAAGACGGCCAAAATCAAGTTGTCCCACTCGCATTTGATTTTGTGGAGAGTGAGAACATTGAAAGTTGGACATGGTTCTTCAGGGAGTTGAAAATATCAGTTGTGAAGGAGAAGCCCAATATGTGCATCCTTCATGATAGGCATGCAGGTATACTCAGTGTGATAAGGACACTGACAAACCCAGGCCCTGAGGAACAAGTTCCTTGGCAGGACTTACAGAGCCGTTGGTGCATGCACCATCTGGGGGCTAATTTTTTCTCGCAGTTTAGAAATAAGAACCTGATGAATCTGTTCAAAAAACTCTGCAAGCAGAACCAGTTATGGAAGTACAATTTGATACGTGACAAACTTTGCACGCAGAGACACGTGAGGGACATGAAAGCTGCAAGAGATGCAGCAGTGAGGGCACATGTTGAAGCAGTAGCTGCACAGTTGGCAACAGGAACATCGGCCCTGGAGGAGGAGCCTGTTGAGCTATGTGACCTGCCAGGCTTTGACCCACCTCGTACTAGGAGAAGGCTTGGGAGGTCGATTAAAACCTTTGATCAGTGGATAGAGCATGAGCCTCTGGAGAGGTGGTCTTTGCTACATGACACACATGGAGCAAGGTATGGTGTCATGACAACGAACCTCGCGGAAACATACAACTTTGTCCTCAGAGGAAACCGGGCATTGCCACTTACAACCATCGTTGAGGGTATTTTCTATGGCACCATCAAGTATTTCAGAGATAGACGTCAAAAAGCAGAGCAACATATCTTCAACAACCCGAATACATGGTACTGTGAAAGAGTCACAAAGTACATGGACAACAAGATGCAAAAAGCTAGGTCACACACTGTAGTCGCCATCGGTAATCAAGAAAGAAGGTTTGAGGTCCGCTTAGCCAACAACAAATTCGGATGTGCAAATGAGTTGAGGATGTATGGGGTGAAAATTGGTAATGAAGCCTGGCCAACATGTGAGTGCACATGCAACAAACCGAAATTGCTTCGCCTACCTTGCTCACATGTACTTGCTGCTTGCGGGCATCTTGGAATGGACGCAATATCATTTGTGTCTCCATTTTTTCTGAAAGAGTGTGTCCTCTATACCTGGATAGGTGAGCTGATGGGTTTTCGATCAATGGGTAATTTCAACAACGTCAACCCCGCTGAAAGGCGTTACATTCCAAACCCAGAGCATATGCGTACAAGTAGAGGCAGGCGGCAGTGTCAGCGCATCCGGAATGATATGGATGAATCTGAAGCAGGAGGTCCGACTAGGCAATGCATTCTATGCAATGAATTTGGCCATAGGGACACTAATTGTCCCACTTTCATCATTGGGCGTGGACGAGGCAACCGGGGAAGAAGAGGAGGTAGAGGCAGTAGAGGAGTAAGGGCGAGAGGAAGAAGCTAAGCTAGCAGTAGTATGTTCTGAATTTGTATTAAGTGTGGCACTATGTTCTCAATTTTTATTAAGTGTGGCACTATGTTCTGAATTTGTATTAAGTGTGACACTATGTTCTAAATTTGTATTAAGTGTGGCACTATGTTATGAATTTGTATTAAGTGTGGCACTATGTTCTGAATTTTTATTAAGTGTGACACTATGTTATGAATCTGTATTTAGTGTGGCGCTATGTTCTGAATTTTTTATGTGCAGGAATGTCGGGAATGTGGTTGCTGAATGGGGACATTGATAGGGGTCATCATGGTGCTATATGGTATGAGTGCAAGCTTGAGCCTCTGGTCACTTGCACTCCTAAGGAAAACTGGATGATACACCCAGGATGGCTTCAGCGGTACGTGCTTTATTAATTTGCACACTGACATGCATATTAATGGGAGACACTAATTGAAATGTTCTTTGATGAAGGTTGAAATGGGCCGGCCTTTTACCTTTCGCGCGTCTGGTTGACTCTATCCCGAGTGAGAAACGCATCGCCATCGATGGGTCCTTGCTGAGCTGCTTAGTGGACCGTTGGAGGCCAGAGACCCACACGTTTCACTTCCGATGGGGAGAGATGGCTCCTACTCTAAAGGATGTGTCACTTTTGCTCGGACTACTGTTGGCAGGTCATGCCATAGGACCATTGGACGCACCGGCTGGTTGGGAGCGAGCTCTTACACAACATTTTCATGGTGTTTTCCGGATGCTCCGGATCCGGTATGGGAGCATCATGGACCTAAGTATGAGTGGTTGCTCAATTTCCGGGTAATTTCCCCTACCTCTTATGTTCAAGTTATCGTGCATACGGTTTTTCAGAAAATAGTTGCGGCTTACTAAAACTTTCTCTTTGCTTAATGCAGATCCAGAACTTCCGGGCGCCGTTGACTGCGGAACAGATCACTCGGAGCCTGGAGGCCTACTTAATGTGGCTTTTCAGCAAGGTGATGTTCAAGAGAACCATGTCACCACTATTAGCGCGCTCTACATCCCTATGGCACTCGAGATAGCGAGCGCTCAGACGGCGGATCAGATCAGAGAGAGGAGTTGGGGTTCGACGGTCTTAGCGGCTACATACCGAGGTATGTGCAACGGTTGCCAGCTTACATCAAGAAAGCCAGCCCTTCTTGGATGCCCTCTATTCCTACAACTATGTTCGTGGGAGAGGTTCTCTATAGGGCGACCAGATGTACGTGTTCGTGAGCCTATAGATGCCATGTTTGATGTTGATGACATCGACATGCCTACTTTCGGTTTGTGTTGGACACGTCGCGAGGTATGCACCGTGTTATAGTTTAATGCAACTTTTTTCTGCACAAGAGATAGTTCGATGCTAGCGGCTACTAACTTTTGTTTTCTGCAGAGACGATTTGCTAGTGATCAGACCAGGAAGGCATACACAACATTGAGCGAGCAGTTCGATGCATACACCGGGGTCATCTGGCAGCCCTACACGAAAGCAGCCATACAAGCGAGATGCCCTGGTGGTATGTTTGTGCTATGCACAAGGGACCGATATTACTGGATGACAAAATCAAAGATCATCTTCGATGTCTTCGTCGAGGAGATGGCACAACAGAGGGTTATGATGCAATTTGGTCTTCTGCAGTTGGAGCTGCCTCCCCTATAGAGAACCCGGTGCCAGCACACATCCACATGTATTAACCAGTTTTTCAATGTTGCAATATCTTTCATAGTACTCCATTCGAAGCTTTAGGTAATTGTTGAACACACACCACAATTTTAGGACGACAAGGAAGGGCATGACCAGGACAACTGCTGACTGGCTAGTTAGACTAGAGCCATATGTTATAGAATGGGAGACAACAAACACACATCTATGGCATGAGAATCACAATTTTGATCTCAATGAATTCAATCTCTATTTGCAGCGCTACATGACCAGAACACGGTTACGCATCGTTGAGCACTCCCACCCAGAGGAGATACCGGATCCTACTCCGTCGGATATGTACCCGAGCTATGACACTTCAGGCTCTAGGCAGTACGCAGTAAGATATATTTTCTTTAAGTAATGTTGTCACATACTTTGACGTGCAAGAGACAGACATTATTAATTGTCATGGAAATTTGCAGGCTACCTTGACACACAAATTCTACGAGGACGTGACCACCTTTGGACGATCACTGTCGTCTGGACCTCTTCTTCAGCACCGTCCAGTGCTACAGCCCTTCTTGGAATGAATTTAGAACAAGATACAGTTGTGTACGAGGCTATCACGTGCACCCGGAGAACCGACATTGTTCAGCACCAGAAGCAGCAGCCGCGTCACTCCATGCACCGACATCAACCACGTCCACGTCTAGCACATCAGCCGACAACCAGGCCACCCCGTCCTGACCAACCTGGCAGTTCAACATGGCAGCAACCACAACACTATGGTCCCACATCGAGCTTCATGTTTTCTCCACAGCCACAGCAGCACGGTCCCTCGTCGAGCTTCGTGTTTTCTCCACAGCCACAACAGCACGATCCCTCGTCGAGCTTCATGTTTGAGCCAGAGCAGCCGTCACAACCAGCAGGTAAGTGTCTTCATATTTATTGTTTTCAATATTAATTGAGGTGACCTCATTCTTCATGACTAAACGTGCCATCGTGCAGGAGCCTACGGATATCATGCGTCTATGTCGGCATCACATGATACGTGGGGGAGTGATCAACATCACGAGGAGAACATATAGGCTCAGATGTCGCAGCACACCTAGTGGATGAACATGTATTCGACTCCTCCACCAGGTCCCACACAGGATACACAGCATGACTAGGGAGAGTCTGAAATTCCTCCTCGTAACATTAGGCCACCTAATAGGTTGGGATGGACGCCGCTTCTAGATCAGCCTCCCTGCCAGGCCAGACTCGTCACTGACGCTTCCATCTATCAGTAGAGACATGACCATCTACTTCTATATGAGACTTATGTCTATTCTATGTATGAGACAAATGACTATGTACTTATGTATGAGACATATGCCTACTCTATTTTAGTACTCTGTTATCCGAACTACAACATCATATTCCGATAGAACATAATGCTCGTACACAAGACAGTATAAACAACTAGATAGAACTACATCTAAATTAACGGTACGTACGACTAAACTTACAACATACATCATAAAAACTACATGAAGTCATCATCGTCATCTTCCATCGATGCAGAACTCTTGCCCTTCGAGGATGCAGACTCTTACCCTTGGACGATGCAAAACTCTTGCCCTTCGAGGATGCAGTACTCTCGCCCTTGGACGATGCAAAACTCTTGCTCTTTGACAATGCAGAACCCGGAAGAGGCGGCATGAAGATATCATTTTCGTCCTCGCTCTCCCCAGTCCATAAAAATGGATGCTTTTCTGCAGTCCTTCTGAAAGTTTCACTCTTCGGCTCCACTACCTTCTTCCACCTTGCATGCAACCTAAGAAGTTCTATACGTACCTACTCATAGGTCCTTTCAGGCCACCTAGACATACATAATTCGTGATCCAACTCATTCATTATGGTGTCACTACCGGTGAGTTCGTCCCATGGAACTATCCTATTGTCCATCCTGAAATCGGTAGCTAGCCTCAGAAGAGTCCTGCTCATCTTAGGGTGAAAACTACGATCGAAAGGATAATGGGACATCTCAACTACACTACACTGGAATGCTTATCCTCCTCTGTCTGAAGGGGGTTTTATAGGTAGGATGAGAAAATGGCGGGAAAGAACGACTGCTGTATGGCGGGAAAGGGTTGGCGAGAAACAGGTGGCGGGAAAGAGTTGGCGCGAACATATGGCGGGAAACGGGTGGCGGGAAAGAGTTGGCGGGAACATATGGTGGGAAATGGGTGGCGGGAAAATATTGCGGGGAAACGGTTGCACGAAATACGTCATAGTTTATTAATAAAATCCGGGGATCGTTCGGGACAAAAATGGTGGCATGCACCAGTCGGCCCACAGCAGGCCAATTAGTCCCCGTCGGCCAACTGCGGGCCAATTAGTCCCTGTCGGCCAACTGCTGGCCGACTAGACCTGAACTGGTGGCCAACAGGCCAGTCGGCCAGCAACAAGCCGATAGGACCTCAGTCGGCGTGCTATGGGCCGACTAGGTCCACTCGGCCTGCTGCGGGCTGACGGTGTATTATTTTTGAAAAATATTTTTTGGGCGTAATATTTGTGCAAATTAATAAAAAATGTATTATTTTAAAAAAAATAGCCTCCAAAAGTCTGTATAAAACCATATGCTTTGATCACACTATCAAAGCGTATATTCCAACTCCGAAAGGCTTGCACCAGTCCATAAATGGATCGCTGGAGCTTGCACACTTTGTTAGCACCTTTAGGATCGACAAAACCTTCTGGTTGCATCATATACAACTCTTCTTTAAGATATCAATTAAGGAATGCAGTTTTGACATCCATTTGCCAAATTTCATCATCATAAAATGCGGCAAATGCAAACATGATTCAGACAGACTTAAGAATCGCTACGGGTGAGAATGTCTCATCGCAGTCAACTCCTTGAACTTGTCAAAAACCTTTTGCAACAAGTCGAGCTTTGTAGATAGTCACATTACCGCCATCGTCAGTCTTCTTCTTGAAGATCCATTCATTCTCTATGGCTTGCCAATCATCGGGCAAGTCAACCAAAGTCCACACTTTGTTCTCATACATGGATCCCATCTCAGATTTTGTGGCCTCAAGCCATTTCGCGGAATTTGGGCTCATCATCGCTTCCTCATAGTTTGTAGGTTCGTCATGGTCTAGTAACATGACTTCCAGAAACTAGATTACCGTACCACTCTGGTGGGGATCGTACTCTGGTTGACCTACGAGGTTCGGTAGTAACTTGATCTGAAGTTTCATGATCATCATCATTAGCTTCCTCACTAATTGGTGTAGGAATCACTGGAACTGATTTCTGTGATGAACTACTTTCCAATTCGGGAGAAGGTTGTTGGGAACGTAGCATAAATTCAAAATTTTCCTACCTGTCACCAAGATCTACCTATGGAGTTATCTAGCAACGAGGGAGGAGTGAATCTACATACCCTTGTAGATCGCGCGTGGAAGCGTTCAAGAGAACGGGGTTGATGGAGTCGTACTCGTCGTGATCCAAATCACCGATGATCCTAGCGCCGAACGGATGGCACCTTCACATTCAACACACGTACGGAGCACCAACGTCTCCTCCTTCTTGATCCAGCAAGGGGGGAGGAGAGGTTGATGGAGATCCAGTAGCACGACGGCGTGGTGGAAGTAGCGGGATTCCAACAGGGCTTCGCCAAGCGCTGCGGGAGGAGGGAGATGTGTCACGGGAGGGAGAGGGAGGCGCCAGGGCTTAGGTATTGTTGCCCTCCCTTTCCCCCACTATATATAGGGCCAAGGGAGAGGGGGAGGGCGCAGCCTTGCCCCTTCCTCCAAGGAAGGGTGCGGCCAAGGGGGGAGGAGTCCATCCTCCCCAAGGCACCTCGGAGGTGCCTTCCCCCTTTAGGACTCTCCCCTTTCCCTCTCTCTTGGCGCATGGGCCTCTTGGGGCTGGTGCCCTTGGCCCATATAGGCCAAGGCGCACCCCCTACAGCCCATGTGCCCCCCCCCGGGGCAGGTGGCCCCACCCGATGGACCCCCGGGACCCTTCCGGTGGTCCCGGTACAATACCGGTGACCCCGAAACTTGTCCCGATGGCCGAAATAGCACTTCCTATATATAATTCTTTACCTCCGGACCATTCCGGAACTCCTCGTGACGTCCGGGATTTCATCCGGGACTCCTAACAACTTTAGGGTTACCGCATACTAATATCTCTATAACCCTAGCGTCACCGAACCTTAAGTGTGTAGACCCTACGGGTTCGGGAGACATGCAGACATGACCGAGATGACTCTCCGGTCAATAACCAACAGCGGGATCTGGATACCCATGTTGGCTCCCACATGTTCCACGATGATCTCATCGGATGAACCACGATGTCAAGGACTTAATCAATCCCGTATACAATTCCCTTTGTCTATCGGTACGATACTTGCCCGAGATTCAATCGTCGGTATCCCGATACCTTGTTCAATCCCGTTACCGGCAAGTCTCTTTACTCGTTCCATAACACATCATCCCGTGATCAACTCCTTGATCATATTGTGCACATTATGATGATGTCCTACCGAGTGGGCCCAGAGATACCTCTCCGTCACACGGAGTGACAAATCCCAGTCTCGATTCGTGCCAACCCAACAGACACTTTCGGAGATACCTGTAGTGCACCTTTATAGTCACCCAGTTACGTTGTGACGTTTGGTACACCCAAAGCATTCCTACGGTATCCGGGAGTTGCACAATCTCATGGTCTAAGGAAATGATACTGGACATTAGAAAAGCTTTAGCATACGAACTACACGATCTTTGTGCTAGGCTTAGGATTGGGTCTTGTCCATCACATCATTCTCCTAATGATGTGATCCTGTTATCAATGACATCCAATGTCCATGGTCAGGAAACGTAACCATCTATTGATCAACGAGCCAGTCAACTAGAGGCTTACTAGGGACATTGTGTTGTCTATGTATCCACACATGTATCTGAGTTTCCTATCAATACAATTCTAGCATGGATAATAAACGATTATTATGAACAAGGAAATATAATAATAATCAATTTATTATTGCCTCTAGGGCATATTTCCAACAGTCTCCCACTTGCACTAGAGTCAATAATCTAGTTCACATCACTATGTGATTAACACTCAATGAGTTCTGGGTTTGATCATGTTGCTTGTGAGAGAGGTTATAGTCAACGGGTCTGAACCTTTCAGATCCGTGTGTGCTCTACAAATCTCTATGTCATCTCCTAGATGCAACTACCACGCTCTATTTGGAGTTATTCCAAATAACTGTTCTACTATACGAATCCAGTTTACTACTCAGAATAATCTGGATTAGTGTCAAAGTTTGCATCGACGTAACCCTTTACGACGAACTCTTTTACCACCTCCATAATCGAGAAAATTCCTTAGTCCACTAGTTACTAAGGATAACTTTGACCGCTGTCCTGTGATCCATTCTTGGATCACTCTTGTACCCCTTGACTGACTCATGGCAAGGCACACTTCAGGTGCGGTACACATCACATCATACTGTAGAGCCTATGTCTTAAGCATAGGGGACGACCTTCGTCCTTTCTCTCTATTCTGCCGCAGTCAAGCTTTAAGTCTTAACTTCATACCTTACAACTCAGGCAAGAACTCCTTCTTTGACTGATCCATCTTGAACACCTTCAAGATCATGTCAAGGTATGTGCTCATTTGAAAGTACTATTAAGCGTTTTGATCTATCCTTATAGATCTTGATGCTCAATGTTCAAGTAGCTTGATCCAGGCTTTCCATTGAAAAACACTTTCCAAATAACCCTATATGCTTTCCAGAAATTCTACGTCATTTCTGATCAATAATATGTCAACAACATATACTCATCAGAAATTCTATAGTGCTCCCACTCACTTCTTTGGAAATACAAGTTTCTCATAAACTTTGTATACACCAAAATCTTTGATCATCATCAAAGCATACATTCCAACTCCGAGATGCTTACTCCAGTCCTTAGAAGGATTGCTGGAGCTTTTCATACTTATTAGCATCTTTCAGGATTGACAAAATCTTCCATTTGTATCACATACAACCTTTCCTCAAGAAAATCGTTGAGAAAACGATGTTTTGACATCCTATCTGCAAGATTTCATAAATAATGCAGTAATCGCTAATATAATCCCAACAGACTCTTAGCATCGCTACGAGTGAGAAAGTCTCACCGTAGTCAACTCCTTGAACTTGTCGAGAAACTTCTTAACGACAAGTCGAGCTTTCTTAATGGTGACATTTACCATCATTGTCCGTCTTCCTTTTAAAATCCATATGTACCTAACAGCCTTACGACCATCAAGTAGTTCTTCCAAAGTCTACACTTTGTTTTCATACATGGATCCTATCTCGGATTTTATGGCTCGAGCCATTTATCGGAATCCGGGCCCACCATCGCTTCTCCATAGCTTGTAGGTTCATTGTTGTCTAGCAACATGACTTCCAAGACAGGATTACGTACCACTCTGAAGTAGTACGCATCCTTGTCATCCTACGAGGTTTGGTAGTGACTTGATCTGAAGTTTCATGATCACTATCATAAGTTTCCACTTCAATTGGTGTTGGTGCCATAGGAACAACTTCCTGTGCCCTGCCACACACTAGTTGAAGAGACGGTTCAATAACCTCATCAAGTCTCCACCATCCTCCCACTCAATTCTTTCGAGAGAAACTTTTCCTCGAGAAAGGACCCGATTCTAGAAACAATCCTTTATTGCTTTCGAATCTGAGACAGGAGGTATACCCAACTGTTTTGGGTGTCCTATGAAGATGCATTTATCCGCTTTGGGTTCAAGCTTATCAGCCTGAAACTTTTTCACATAAGCGTCGCAGCCCCAAACCTTTTAAGAAATGACAGCTTAGGTTTCTCTAAACCATAGTTCATACGGTGTCATCTCATCGGAATTACGTGGTGCCCCTTTTAAAGTGAATGTGGTTGTCTCTAATGCCTAACCCATAAACTATCGTGGTAATTCGATAAGAGACATCATGGTATGCATCATATCCAATAGGGTGCAGTTATGATGTTCGGACACGCCATCACACTATGGTGTTCCAGGCTGTATTAGTTGTGAAACAATTTCCACAATGTCTTAATTCTGTGCCAAACTCGTAATTCAGTTATTCATCGCTATGATCGTATCATAGATCTTTTATCCTCTTGTCACGACGATCTTTCAACTTCACCCTGAAATTACTTGAACCTTTCAATAATTCAGACTCGTGATTCATCAAGTAAATATACTCAACATCTACTCAAATCATCTGTGAAGTAAGAACATAACGATATCCACTACACGCCTCAGCACTCATTGGACTGCACACATCAAAATGTATTACTTCCAACAAGTTGCTTTCTAGTTCCATTTTACTGAAAACGAGGCTTTCAGTCATCTTGCCCATGTGGTATGATTTGCATGTCTCAAGTGATTCAAAATCAAGTGAGTCCAAACGCTCCATTTGCATGGAGTTTCTTCATGCATATACACCAATAGACATGGTTCGCATGCCTCAAACTTTTCAAAAACGAGTGAGCCCAAAGATGCATCAACATGGAGCTTCTTCATGCGTTTTATACCGATATGACTTACGTGGCAGTGCCACAAGTAGGTGGTACTATCATTACTATCTTTTGGCATGAACATGTGTATCACTACGATCGAGATTCAATAAACCATTCATTTTAGGTGTAAGACCATTGAAGGTATTATTCAAATAAACAGAGTAACCATTATTCTCCTTAAATGAATAACCGTATTGTGATAGACATAATCCAATCATGTCTATGCTCAACGCAAACACCAATCTCGATGGTAGAGGGAGCGTGCGATGCTTGATCATATCAACATTGGAAACACTTCCAACACATATCGTCATCTCACCTTTAGCTAGTCTCCGTTTATTCCGTAGCTTTTATTTCGAGTTACTAACACTTAGCAACCGAACCGGTATCTAATACCCTGGTGCTACTAGGAGTACTAGTAAAGTACACATTAGCATAATGTATATCCATTATACTTCTATCGATAGCCTTCTCATCTACCAAGTATCTAGGGTAATTCTGCTCCAGTGGCTGTTCCCCTTATTACAGAAGCACTTAGTCTCGGGTTTGGGTTCAACCTTGGGTTTCTTCACTAGAGCAGTAGCCGAATTGCCGTGTCATGAAGTATCCCTTCTTGCCCTTGCCCTTCTTGAAACTAGTGGTTTCACCAACCATCAACAATTGATGCTCCTTCTTGATTTCTACTTTTGTGGTGTCAAACATTGCGAATATCTCAAGGATCATCATATATGTCCCTGATATATTATAGTTCATCACGAAGCTCTAGCAGCTTGGTGGTAATGACTTCGGAGAAACATCATTATCTCATCTGGAAGATCAACTCCCACTCGATTCAAATGATTGTTGTACTCAGACAATCTGAGCACAAGCTCAACGATTGAGCTTTTCTCCCTTAGTTTGTGGGCTAAGAGAATCGTCGGAGGTCTTATACCTCTTGACATGGGCACGAGCCTGAAATTCCAATTTCAACCCTCGAAACATCTCATATGTTTCGCGACGTTTCAAAAACGTCTTCGGTGCCTCAACTCTAAACCGTTTAACTGAACTATCACGTAGTTATCAAAATGTGTATGTAAGATGTTCGCAACATCCACAGACGACGTTCGAGGTTCAGCACACTGAGCGGTGCATTAAGGACATAAGCCTTCTATGAAGCAATGAGGACAATCCTCAGTTTACGGACCTAGTCTGCATAATTACTACTATCAACTTTCAACTAAATTTTCTCTAGGAACATATCTAAACAGTAGAACTGAAGCGCGAGCTACGACATAATTTGCGAAGACCTTTTGACTATGTTCAGGATAATTAAGTTCATCTTATGAACTCCCACTTAGATATACATCCCTCTAGTCATCTAAGTGATTACATGATCCGAGTCAACTAGGCCGTGTCCGATCATCACGTGAGACGGACTAGTCATCATCGGTGAACATCTTCATGTTGATCGTATCTACCATACAACTCATGCTCGACCTTTCGGTCTTCTGTGTTCCGAGGCCATGTCTATGCACATGCTAGGCTCGTCAAGTTAACCCTAAGTGTTTTGCATGTGTAAAACTGTCTTACACCCGTTGTATGTGAACGTAAGGATCTATCACACCCAATCATCACGTGGTGCTTCGAAACGACGAACTTTAGCAACGGTGCACAATTAGGGGAGAACACATTCTTGAAATTGTAATGAGGGATCATCTTATTTACTACCGTCGTTCTAAGCAAATAAGATGTATAAACATGATAGACATCACATGCAATCAAATAATAGTGACATGATATGGCCAATATCATATAGCTCCTTTGATCTCCATCTTGGGGCTCCATGATCATCATCGTCACCGGCATGACACCATGATCTCCATCATCGTGTCTTCATGAAGTTGTCTCGCCAACTATTACTCCTACTTCTACAGCTAACGGTTAGCAACAAAGTAAAGTAATTACATGACGTTTATGTTGACACGTAGGTCATAAATAAATTAAGACAACTCCTATGGCTCCTGCCGGTTGTCATACTCATCGACATGCAAGTTGTGATTCCTATTACAAGAACATGATCAATCTCATACATCACATATATCATTCATCACATCCTTTTGGCCATATCACATCACATAGCATACCCTGCAAAAACAAGTTAGACGACCTCTAATTGTTGTTTGCATGTTTTACGTGGCTGCTATGGGTTTCTAGCAAGAACGTTTCTTACCTACGCAAAAACCACAACGTGATATGCCAATTGCTATTTACCCTACATAAGGACCCTTTTCATCGAATCCGACCCGACTAAAGCGGGAGAGACAGACACCCGCCAGCCACCTTATGCAACTAGTGCATGTTTGTCGGTGGAACCGGTCTCACGTAAGCATACGTGTAAGGTTGGTCCGGGCCGCTTCATCCCACAATACCGTCGAATCAAGATAACACTAGTAACGGCAAGCATATTGAACAAAATCAACGCCCACAACTTCTTTGTGTTCTACTCGTGCATAGAATCTACGCATAGACCTAGCTCATGATGCCACTGTTGGGGAACGTGGCATAAATTCAAAATTTTCCTACGTGTCACCAAGATCTATCTATGGAGTTATCTAGCAACGAGGGAGGAGTGGATCTACATACCCTTGTAGATCACGCGCGGAAGCGTTCAAGAGAACGGGGTTGATGGAGTCGTACTCGTCGTGATCCAAATCACCGATGATCCTAGCACCGAACGGACGGCACCTCCGCGTTCAACACACGTACGGAGCAGCGACGTCTCCTCCTTCTTGATCCAGCAAGGGGGGAGGAGAGGTTGATGGAGATCCAGCAGCACGACGGCGTGGTGGAAGTAGCGGGATTCCAAGAGGGCTTCGCCAAGCGCTGCGGGAGGAGGGAGATGTGTCACGGGAGGGAGAGGGAGGCGCCAGGATTTAGGTATTGTTGCCCTCCATTTCCCCCACTATATATAGGGCCAAGGGAGAGGGGGAGGGCGCAGCCTTGCCCCTTCCTCCAAGGAAGGGTGCGGCCAAGGGGGGGAGGAGTCCATCCTCCCCAAGGCACCTCGGAGGTGCCTTCCCCCTTTAGGACTCTCCCCTTTCCCTCTCTCTTGGCGCATGGGCCTCTTGGGGCTGGTGCCCTTGGCCCATATAGGCCAAGGCGCACCCCCTACAGCCCATGTGCCCCCCCGGGGCAGGTGGCCCCACCCGGTGGACCCCCGGGACCCTTCCGGTGGTCCCGGTACAATACCGGTGACCCCGAAACTTGTCCCGATGGCCGAAATGGCACATCCTATATATAATTCTTTACCACCGGACCATTCCGGAACTCCTCGTGACATCCGGGATCTCATCTGGGACTCCGAACAACTTTAGGGTTACCGCATACTAATATCTCTATAACCCTAGCGTCACCGAACCTTAAGTGTGTAGACCCTACGGGTTCGGGAGACATGCAGACATGACCGAGATGACTCTCCAGTCAATAACCAACAGCGGGATCTGGATACCCATGTTGGCTCCCACATGTTCCACGATGATCTCATCGGATGAACCACGATGTCAAGGACTTAATCAATCCCGTATACAATTCCCTTTGTCTATCGGTACGATACTTGCCCGAGATTCGATCGTCGGTATCCCGATACCTTGTTCAATCTCGTTACCGGCAAGTCTCTTTACTCGTTCCGTAACACATCATCCCGTGATCAACTCCTTGATCATATTGTGCACATTATGATGATGTCCTACCGAGTGGGCCCAGAGATACCTCTCCGTCACACGGAGTGACAAATCCCAGTCTCGATTCGTGCCAACCCAACAGACACTTTCGGAGATACCTGTAGTGCACCTTTATAGTCACCCAGTTATGTTGTGACGTTTGGTACACCCAAAGCATTCCTACGGTATCCGGGAGTTGCACAATCTCATGGTCTAAGGAAATGATACTTGACATTAGAAAAGCTTTAGCATACGAACTACACGATCTTTGTGCTAGGCTTAGGATTGGGTCTTGTCCATCACATCATTCTCCTAATGATGTGATCCCGTTATCAATGACATCCAATGTCCATGGTCAGGAAACTGTAATCATCTATTGATCAACGAGCCAGTCAACTAGAGGCTTACTAGGGACATTGTGTTGTCTATGTATCCACACATGTATCTGAGTTTCCTATCAATACAATTCTAGCATGGATAATAAATGATTATCATGAACAAGGAAATATAATAATAATCAATTTATTATTGCCTCTAGGGCATATTTCCAACAAAGGTACAGTTACCTCATCAAGTTCTACTTTCCTCCCACTCACTTCTTTCGAGAGAAACTCCTTCTCTAGAAAAGATCCATTCTTAGCAATGAATATCTTGCCTTCAGATCTGTGATAGAAGGTGTACCCAACAGTCTCCTTTGGGTATCCTATGAAGACACATTTCTCCGATTTGGGTTCGAGCTTATCAGGTTGAAGCTTTTTCACATAAGCATCGCAGCCCCAAACTTTAAGAAACGACAGCTTAGGTTTCTTGCCAAACCACAGTTCATATGGTGTCATCTCTGTTAGGAATATGCAACTTGTATTTACAGGAGGCCATAGGCCAGTATATATACATGTACAGGTGTGGAATATATGCAGGAAACCCCTTATACAACGGGATAAACACAAAGGGGTACATGACTTATATTATAACTCTAACAACCCCCCCTCAAACTCATGGTGGATGAACAACACTAAGTTTGGAGAGATAAAAGCCATGTTGTGCTCTAGTCTGGGCCTTCGTCAGGAAATCCGCCAACTGTAACTCGGAAGGCACATACTGAAGAGCAATAACCTGATCCTGCACACCAGCATGCACATAGAAAGCATCAACACCAATATGCTTGGTGAGCTCATGCTTCACAGGATCACGCGCAATGCTAATAGCACCTGTACTGTCAGATAGGAGCAGATTCGGTGTAGTGATAGAAACACCAAAATCCTGAAGTAACCACCGCAACCAAGTCACCTTTGCCGTCAAAAGAGCCATGGCTCGCAACTCAGCCTCAGCACTCGAACGGGAAACTGCAATCTGTTTCTTCGTCTTCCAGGCAATAAGAGAACCGCCAAGAAAAACACAGTAAGCAAAAAGTGAACGGCGATCGGAAGGATCACTAGCCCACGTAGCATCCGAATAGGCCTGAAGCTGTAAAGAACTGGAGCTAGGAAAGAATAGACGATGGGAGATCGTGCCCCGAAGATATCGGAGAACACGAAGGAGATGACTATAGTGAACCGATGTGGGAGCAGAAACAAACTGACTCAGAATATGAACCAGATAAGAGATGTCCGGACGAGTGATAGCTAGATAGACAAGACTGCCAACGAGATGATGATAACGTGTTGGGTCAGGGAGAGGATCACCATCAGTAGCATGGAGGTGAACATTGAGCTCCATAGGAGTCTCAATAGTGCGCTCGTCAGTAAGAGCAGCACGAGCAAGAAGATCATGGATATACTTTTCCTGGGATATAAAAAAGCCATCAGAGGTAGAAGAGACTTCAATTCCAAGAAAGTAGCGAAGAGGCCCAAGATCAGACATAAGAAACTGCTCACTAAGACGTGCCTTTACAAAGGCAATATACTCGGGGTCATCCCCAGTGATGATCATGTCATCAACATAGAGAAGAAGAAGAAGAGTCCGACCATGGGGAGAAAGGTGAATAAACAATGCTGGTTCATGAGCACTAGCTGAAAAACCAGCAGTAGTGACCACAGAGGCAAAACGCTCAAACCAGGCGCGGGGGGCTTGCTTAAGGCCATAGAGAGAGCGACGAAGGCGACATACCATGCCATCAGGAATAGATTACCTAGGTGGTGGCTGCATGTACACCTCCTCACGCAGCTCACCATTAAGAAAAGCATTCTTAACATCAAGCTGAGATATAGACCAGTGGCGTGCAGAGGCAACGTCATATGGGCCACAAGAGGAAAAGTCTCATCATAATCACGACCATGCTCCTGCTAAAAACCACGAGCCACAAGACGAGCTTTGTGGCGCTCAAGAGAACCATCAGAGCGAGTCTTAACCTTGTAGACCCACTTACAAGTGATGGGACGGACTCCGGGAGGAAGAGAAACAAGATCCCAGGTACCAGTGCATTCAAGAGCAGCAATCTCCTCTGCCATCGCAAACTGCCATTCAGGATGAACAACAGCCTGATAATAAGAAGTCGGCTCAAGAACAGCAGCACCAGTGGTGGGAAATCCAAAGTGATCAGCAGGCGGAAGAGGACGAGAACGCAAGCCATAAGTAGGCTGAGAGGAAGATGACGACTCATCCAATAAGGCATCCACAGGTCGTGAACGACGAGTGTAATGCTGAGGAAAAGATGGAACAATAGAAGGAGGAATCACCAAGGTATAATCGGGGGGGGGGTGGCGATGAAGAAGTCACCGGAGATGAAGGTGTAGAATCAGGTGACATGCTAGGTGAGGAGACCGGAGAAGATGGTGGCTGCAAATCGACTAGAGGTGGAGAAGCAGAGGGAGTGGAACGAATAGGCACAGGCGCGACGGGGGTGATAGGTGAGTCAGGAAAAGTGAGGAAAGAGATATCCTCCAATGAAAAAATCAAGGAAGATGGGCGTGGGTAGAAGGGACGAGACTCATCAAAAGTCACGTCTCGAGAGATACGCATCCAACGACCGATAGGATCCCAACAACGATAGCCCTTATGCTCATCACTGTAGCCTAAGAAGACACACTCAATAGACTGAGCGGTCAGTTTGGTGCGTTCGCGAGGGGCAAGAAGAACATAACAAACACAACCAAACAAGCGAAGCATCTAATAATCGGGAGAACGATCAAAAAGACGCTCAAAAGGAACACCACCCCGTAGAGCAGCGGAAGGCTGTATATTGATAAGATAGGTGGAGGTGGAGACGGCCTCAGCCCAAAAATGAGGCTGGAGAGAGGCAGCAATCATCAATGCACGAGCCGTCTCAAGAAGATGTCGATGCTTTCGCTCAGCCACACCATTCTGAGCATGAGCACCAGGACAAGAGAATTGAGAGAGAGTTCCTTGCTCAACAAGAACACCACGCAACATCTTAGAGATATACTCGCCAGCGGAGTCAGCACGAAAAACACGAATGGGTGAAGAGAACTGAGTATGAACCATGGTAGCAAAACGCTTATAAATAGACAACACCTCACTACGAGAAGTCATGAAATAAAGCCATGTGCAACGAGAGAAATCATCTATGAAAATAATATAGTATTTATGACCACCTTTCGAAGCGAAAGGAGCCGGACCCCATACATCAGAATGGACTAAATCAAAAGGACGCTTAGACGTTGACTCACTATGTGAATATGGTAACTGAATCTGCTTGCCAAGACGACAACCCTGACACTCTAAAGAGACATCTCCTGAGACAGACCCCAAAAGACCTCGACAAACTAAAGACGACAACCGAGAACCACACAGATGACCAAGTCGATGATGCCACTGCTTGAAGGAACCAGTAACGGAGGTGACTGAAGTGGAGGAACTGGCGATGGTGGTGCCAGCGGAAGGAACATGAAGCCAGTCCAACTCCCAAAGACCCTGAGAATCACGGCGGCGAGGGCCAGCCCCAACCAGAGTGTGCGTGCGACAGTCCTAGACAGAACAAGAGTCAACGTCAAGGATGACGCGACAACCAGAATCAGTAAGTTGACCAGCTGAAAACAGATTCATGGTAAGTCGAGGAACATGAGCAACATCAGGAATAGAATAAGAAGGAGTGGTAAGATTGCCTCTAATAGCAACAGAAAGTGGAGTACCATCAGCAGTGAAGACATGAATAGGAGAATCCAGTGATCGAAGAGAGGACAAAGTGGAAGAATGAGAAGACATATGAAATGAAGCTCCAGAGTCCAGAACCCATGGGGATGTACCTGACTGTGTAGAGGGCGGTTGCTCAGTGCGGGAAGCATCAGTCACAAAACCAGCAGTACCCGTCGAGGAAGAACCTGAAGCCGCGAGCAGATGCTTAAGTATCAGAATATCCTGCTCAGTCAAAGCAATGGCTGAAGCTATCGAGGTAGATGACGAAGTCCCTGAAGAGGATGATCGCGCCTTGCGCAGGTGTTTCCTCTTCGTGTAGCACTGGGACTCAATATGACCATCATTGTTGCAATAATTGCAATGTGGACGGGGGCGACCTGAGCCTCCAGAAGGAGTGGGCAAGAGCGGCGGAGCACTCGAGCGAGAAGGGGTTGGTGCAGCAGGTGGCGTGGAAGAAGACCGAGTAGCGAGCACAGAGGGAACTTCTAGCAAACCAGCACCACGTAAGCGAGTCTCCTCAGCACGAATCTCAGAAAGCGCCTCCATGAGAGAAATACAGCCACGAGCAAACACCTGAGCACGCCGGGGCTCAAAATCCTTACGGAGCCGAGACAGGAACTCGTAGACACGATGAAACTCCAAATTGGCCTGGACAGCCTGGCAACAGGGGCAAGTACGACAACCAGCACTGCGGAGAGAATCAAACTGGCGCCAGATAGCAAAACTCTGTGCATAGAAGTCATCAACAGTAGAGTCACCCTGCTGAAGAGCATGCTCCTAACGGACCACGGAAAGGTATAAGGCATCACCAGAGGGCTGATAGCGCTGACGAAGACGGGTCCACATCTCAAAGACAGTAGGAAGACCCAGAAACTCAGAAGCAAACTGAGGTAGAACACTAGTAGTGAGAACAGCTGCAACACGAGCATCATCATCAAGCCACTGGGTGTAAACAGACAAAGCACCATGATACGTCTGAAGAGCCTCCTCATAAGCCAAAACCCTCTCATCATAAGCACGAGCAGCAGCCTCATCAGCAGGTTTAGCCGCATCCTTGGCGGCCTGATTAGAATCCGTAGGAAGAACTGGTGGAGTCGGCGGAGTAGGGGCCACCGGAGGAACTGGACGTGGCGGACAGCAGATCTCGCCAGAAAGAACACCCCAGAGATGGATGCCATGCATGTGAATGCGCATGAAGCCAGTGAACTCGGTGTAGTTAGTAAAATCAAAGATCACCGGACAGCGAGGGACAACAACATAGCCGGAAGATGCCGACATCGTGCCTGTTTTTTTTGATTTACTGATCAACAGCAAGGCAGGTGGAAGACCAAACAACTAGCTAGCTCACACACGTGACTAGCAAAAGTAGTCCAGCACCAGGAGGCGGATCGAACACACCCACGGCTCCACGCGAGGTGGAGTCCACGTGCAGCGGGCGCGTCAAGCGGCGGATCGGACGGATTTGCGGGAGACGGACTGGAGCTGCTGACGGGATCGCTCGGGCTGAAGTGCTCGCGCGGCTTGATGCAGGCAGCGGCGAGCTGGATCCAACACGAGAAGCCAGATGCGTTGACCAGCGTCTGGATAGATAGCAGCAGCAAGAGCAGGGTTGACCTGCGGTGGTGAAGGCACCCGAGAGCAGCGCCGGCCAAGAGAGGAAGGGCGGCGGCTGCGTGGACAGTAGATTGGATCGAGAGCACGAGTTGCACGTGCTAAAAAAAACCTAAGGCTCTAATACCATGTTAGGAATATGCAACTTGTATTTCCAAGAGGCCATAGGCCAGTATATATACATGTACAAGTGTGGAATATATGCAGGAAACCCCTTATACAACGGGATAAACACAAAGGGGTACATGACTTATATTATAACTCCAACAATCTCAACAGATTTAGATGGTGCTCTATTTAATGTGAATGCAGCCGTCTCTAAAGCATAACCCCAAAACGATAGCGTTAATCGATAAGAGATATTATAGATCGCACCATATATAATAAAGTACGGTTATGATGTTCGGACACACCATTACACTGTGGTGTTCCAGGTGGCGTGAGTTGCGAAACTATTCCACATTGTTTCAAATGAAGACCAAACTCATAACTCAAATATTCACCTCCACAATCAGATTGTAGAATCTTTATTTTCTTGTTACGATGATTTTCCACTTCACTCTAAAATTCTTTGAACTTTTCAAATGTTTCAGACTTATGTTTCATTAAGTAGATATACCCATATCTTCTCCAATCATCTCTGAAGGTTAGAAAATAACGACACTCGCCGCGAGCCTCAACACTCATCGGACCGCATACATCAGTATGTATTATTTCCAACAAGTCAGTTGCTCGCTCCAGTGTTCCGGAGAACGGAGTCTTAGTCATCTTGCCCATGAGGCATGGTTCGCAAGCATCAAGTGATTCCAAAAGCCCATCAACATGGAGTTTCTTCATGCGCTTCACACCAATATGACCTAAATGGCAGTGCCACAAATAAGATGCACTATCATTATTAACTTTGCATATTTTGGCTTCAATATTATGAATATGTGTATCACTACAATCGAGATTCAACAAAAATAGACCACTCATCAAGGGTGCATGACCATAAAAGATATTACTCATATAAATAGAACAACCATTATTCTCTGATTTAAATGAATAACCATATTGCATCAAACAAGATCCAGGTATAATGTTCATGCTCAACGCTGACACCAAATAACAATTATTTAGGTCTAAAACTAATCTTGACGGTAGATGTAGAGGTAGCGTGCCGACGGCGATCACATCGACTTTGGAACCATTTCCCACACGCATCGTCACCTCATCCTTAGCCAATCTTCGTTTAATTCGTAGCCCTGTTTCGAGTTGCAAATATGAGCAACAGAACCAATATCAAATACCCATGCGCTACTACGAGCATTAATAAGGTACACATCAATAACATGTATATCAAATATACCTTTCACTTTGCCATCCTTCTTATCCGCCAAATACTTGGGGCAGTTCCACTTCCAGTGACCAGTCCCTTTGCAGTAGAAGCACTCAGTTTTAGGCTTAGGTCCAGACTTGTGCTTCTTCCCTTGAGCATCAACTTGCTTGCTGTTCTTCTTGAAGTTCCCCTTCTTCCCTTTGCCCTTTTTCTTGAAACTAGTGGTCTTGTTAACCATCAACACTTGATGCTCCTTCTTGATTTCTACCTCCGCAGCCTTTAGCATCGCGAAGAGCTCGGGAATTGTATTTTCCATCCCTTGAATATTATAGTTCATCATGAAGCTTTTATAGCTTGGTGGCAGTGATTGAAGAACTCTGTCAATGACACTATCACCAGGAAGATTAACTACTACCTGAGTCAAGTGGTTATGGTACCCAGACATTCTGAGTATGTGTTCACTGAGAGAACTATTCTCCTCCATCTTGCAGCTGTAGAACTTGTTGGAGACTTCATATCTCTCAACTCGGGCATTTGCTTGAAATATTAACTTCAACTCCTGGAACATCTCATATGCTCCAGGACGTTCAAAATGTCTTTGAAGTCCTGATTCTAAGCCGTAAAGCATGGCACACTGAACTATCGAGTAGTCATCAGCTTTGCTTTGCCAGATGCTCATAAAGTTCGAAGTTGCTCCTGCAGCAGGTCTTGCACCTAGCGGTTCTTCTAGGACGTAATTCTTCTGTGCAGCAATGAGCATAATCCTCAAGTTACGGACCCAGTCCGTGTAGTTTCTACCATCATCTTTCAACCTAGCTTTCTCTAGGAACGCATTAAAATTCAAGGGAACGGTAGCACGAGCCATTGATCTACAACAACATAGATATGCAAAAACTATCAGGTACTAACTTCATGATAAATTAAAGTTCAATTAATCATATTACTAAAGAACTCTCACTTAGATAGACATCCCTCTAGTCATCTAAATGATCACGTGATCCATATCAACTAAACCATGTCCGATTATCACGTGAGATAGAGTAGTTTTCAATGGTGAACATTGATACCTCTTGAGCACTGCGTTGGTTTTTCCTTGAAGAGGAAAGGGTGATGCATCAAAGTAGCGTAAGTATTTCCCTCAGTTTTTGAGAACCAAGGTATCAATCCAGTAGGAGGCCGCGCACGAGTCCCTCGCACCTACACAAACAAATAAATCCTCGCAACCAACGCGATAAGGGGTTCTCAATCCCTACAGGGTCACTTACGAGAGTGAGATCTGATAGATATGATAGGATAATATTTTTGGTATTTTTATGATAAAGATAA
Organism: Triticum aestivum; assembly: GCF_018294505.1. Taxonomy (NCBI): domain Eukaryota; kingdom Viridiplantae; phylum Streptophyta; class Magnoliopsida; order Poales; family Poaceae; genus Triticum; species Triticum aestivum. The sequence continues at coordinate 164,969,994 of NC_057803.1, read as the reverse complement.
ATAAAAGATGCAAGTAAAATAAATGGCAAAGGAAATAACTAAGTATTGGAAGATTAATATGATGGAAGATAGACCCGGGGGCCATAGGTTTCACTAGTGGCTTCTCTCAAGAGCATAAGTATTTATGGTGGATGAACAAATTACTGTTGAGAAATTGACAGAATTGAGCATAGTTATGAGAATATCTAGGTATGGTCATGTATGTAGGCATCACGTCCGAAACAAGTAGACCGACTCCTGCCTGCATCTACTACTATTACTCCACACATCGACCGCTACCCAGCATGCATCTAGAGTATTAAGTTCAAGAGAATAGAGTAGCACTTTAAGCAAGATGACATGATGTAGAGGGATAAACTCATACAATATGATATAAACCCCATCTTGTTATCCTCGATGGCAACAATACAATATGTGCCTTGCTGCCCCTACTGTCACTCGGAAAGGACACCGCAAGATTGAACCCAAAGCTAAGCACTTCTACCATTGCAAGAAAGATCAATCTAGTAGGCCAAACCAAACTGATAATTCGAAGAGACTTGCAAAGATAACCAATCATACATAAAAGAATTTAGAGAAGATTCAAATATTGTTCATAGATAAACTTGATCATAAACCCACAATTCATCGGTCTCAACAAACACACCGCAAAAGAAGATTACATCGAATAGATCTCCACAAGAGAGGGGGAGAACTTTGTATTAAGATCCAAAAAGAGAGAAGAAGCCATCTAGCTAATAACTATGGACCCATAGGTCTGAAGTAAACTACTCACACTTCATCGGAGGGGCTATGGTGTTGATGTAGAAGCCCTCCGTGATCGATGCCCCCTCCGGCGGAGCTCCTAAAAAGGCCCCAAGATGGGATCTCATGGATACATAAATTTACGGCGGTGGAATTAGGGTTTTGGCTCTGTATCTGGTAGTTTGGGGGTACGCAGGTATATATAGGAGGAAGGAGTACGTCGGTGGAGCAATAGGGGGCCCACGAGGGTGGAGGGCGTGCCTGGGGGGGGGGGGGGTAGGTGCGCCCCCTACCCCGTGCCTTCCTCATTGATTGCTTGACGTAGGGTCCAAGTCCTCTGGATCATGTTCGTTCCGAAAATCACGTTCCCGAAGGTTTCATTCTGTTTGGACTCCGTTTGATATTCTTTTTCTGTGAAACCCTAAAATAGGCAAAAACAACAATTCTGGGCTGGGCCTCCGGTTAATAGGTTAGTCCCAAAAATAATATAAAAGTGTATAATAAAGCCCAATAATGTCCAAAACAGAATATAATATAGCATGGAACAATCAAAAATTATAGATACCTTGGAGACGTATCAAGCATCCCCAAGCTTAATTCTTGCTCGTCCTCGAGTAGGTAAATGATAAAAACTGAATTTTTGATGTGGAATGCTACTTGGCATAATTTCAATGTAATTCTTCTTAATTGTGGTATGAATATTCAGATCCGAAAGATTCAAGACAAAAGTTCAATATTGACATAGAAATAATAATACTTCAAGCATACTAACTAAGCAATTATGTCTCTTCAAAATAACATGGCCAAAGAAAGTTATCCCTTCAAAATCATATAGTCTGGCTATGCTCTATCTTCACCACACAAAGTATTTAAATCATGCACAACCCCGATGACAAGCCAAGCAATTGTTTCATACTTTTGGTGTTCTCAAACTTTTTCAATCTTCACGCCATACATGAGTGTGAACCATGGACATATCACTTTAGGTGGAATAGAATGGTGGTTGTGGAGGAGACAAAAAAGGGGGAAGATAGTCTCTCATCAACTAGGCGTATCAACGGGCTATGGAGATGCCCATCAATAGATATCAATGTGAGTGAGTATGGATTGCCATGCAACGGATGCACTAGAGCTATAAGTATATGAAAGCTCAACAAAAGGAACTAAGTGGGTGTGCATCCAACTCGCTTGCTCATGAAGACCTAGGGCATTTTGAGGAAGCCCATCATTGGAATATACAAGCCAAGTTCTATAATGAAAAATTCCCACTAGTATATGAAAGTGATAACATAGGAGACTCTCTATTATGAAGATCATGGTGCTACTTTGAAGCACAAGTGTGGTAAAGGATAGTAGCATTGTCCCTTCTCTCTTTTTCTCTCATATTTTTTTATTTGGGCCTTTTTTATGGCCTCTTTTTTTCGTTCGGAGTCTCATCCCGACTTGTGGGGGAATCATAGTCTCCATCATCCTTTCCTCACTTGGGACAATGCTCTAAAAATGATGATCATCACACTTTTATTTACTTACAACTCAACAATTACAACTCAATACTTAGAACAAAATATGACTCTATGTGAATGCCTCCGGCGGTGTACCGGGATATGCAATGAATCAAGAGTGACATGTATGAAAGAATTATGAACGGTGGCTTTGCTACAAATACAATGTCAACTACATGATCATGCAAAGCAATATGACAATGATGGAGCGTGTCATAGTAAATGGAACGGTGGAAAGTTGCATGGCAATATATCTCGGAATGGCTATGGAAATGCCATGATAGGTAGGTATGGTGGCTGTTTTGAGGAAGGTATATGGTCGGTGTATGATACCGGCGAAATGTGCGCGGTATTAGAGAGGCTAGCAATGGTGGAAGGAAGAAAAGTGCGTATGATCCATGGACTCAATGTAACACCCTCGATGCGACTATATCTCCCACGTGTCGAGGCACGACTTAGAGGCATAATCGCATTGAAGGCATATGTCGCAAGTTAGGCAATCTTCACAAACATCCCATGTAATATAATTAATGAAGGTGGAGATAACATAGTTGGCTTACACTCGCCACGTCAATCAAGTACATAAATAACATTACATCATCCAAACACTCATGGCCCGAATACGACGCCAAAATAAAAGATAACCCAACATGCGACACGGTCCCGATCACCCCCAACAGGGCACCACTACTAATCATCAGGAAAAGAAACATAGTATCATTGAGAGTCTTCGTCGAACTCCCACTTGAGCTCAAGCGCGCCATCTAGAGCAGAATCATCAGGCCCTGCATCTGGTGTAATAGTAATCTGTGAGCCACATGGACTCAGCAATCTCGCACCCTCGCGATCAAGACTATTTAAGCTTATAGGTAAGGTAAGGTAAATGTGTGGAGCTGCAGCAAGCGACTAGCAAATATGGTGGCTAACCTATTCGCAAAAGAGAGCAAGAAGAGGAGGCAAAGCGCGAGCGAGAAACTAGAGAGCAACCTGCGCAAGCATTACTCCAACACCGTGTCCACTTCCCGGACTCCGCCGAGAAGAGGCCATCATGGTAACACACTCAGTTGATTCATTTTAATTAAGTTAAGGTTCAAGTTATCTACAACTGGACATTAACAAATTCCCATCTGCCCATAACCGCGGGCACGGCTTTCGGAAGTTCAAATCCCTGTAGGGGAGTCCCAACTTAGCCCATGACAAGCTCTCACGGTCAACGAAGGAATAGACCTCCTCCCAAGACGTTCCGATCAGACTCGGTACCTTGGTTCTTCAAGACACTTCGACAGGTTAAAACAAGACTAGCAACACCGCCCGAATGTGCCGACAAATCCCGATAGGAGCTGCACATATCTCGTTCTCAGGGCACACTCAGATGAGCGCTCCATACAACTAAAACCAAACCTCGAGTTTCCCCGAGGGGGCGCTGCACAGGACTCTAGTTTGGACCAACACTCAGAGGAGCACTGGCCCAGGGGGGGGGGGCTAAAATAAGATGACCCTCGGGCTTCGGAAACCCAAGGGAAAAACAGGCTAGGTGGCAAATGGTAAAACCAAGGTTTGGCATTGTTGGAAAAGCTTTAATCAAGGCGAACTATCAAGGGGTTCCCATTATAACCCAACCGCGTAAGGAACACAAAATCCGGGAACATAACACCGATATGACGGAAACTAGGGCAGCAAGAGTGGAACAAAACACTAGGCGAGAGGCCGAGCCTTCCACCCTTTACCAAGTATATAGATGCATTAAGATAACATGGCAATATAATGATATCCCAACAAGTAAATAAATGTTCCAACAAGGAACGGCCTCCAATCTTCACCTGCAACTAGCAACACTATAAGAGGGGCTGAGCAAGGTGGTAACATAGCCAATCAACGGTTTGCTAGGACATGGTGGGTTAGAGGTTTGACATGGCAATTTGGGAGGCTTGAAAGCAAGTGGTAGGAATCGTAGCATTGGCATAGCAAAGAGCGAGCAATCTAGCAAAGCAAAGATAGTAGTGATTTCGAGGGTATGATCATCTTGCCTGCAAAGTTGTCAGAGTTGACTGGATCCCCGAAAGCAAACTCAACGGGCTCCTCGTTAGTAAACTCGTCTCCCGGCTCTACCCAAACAAGACAAACAAGCAACAAAGACACAATCAACCACGTGCAAGGATCAAACAATATGATGCAAGGATGGTATGCTGTGCGGGATGTGATGCGGGATGCATATGCAAGATGTGACAAGGAATGCATGAACCTGGCCTCAACTTGGAAATCCAAGTGTGCCACTGGAAAGATGAGATGAAATTGCTTGAAAACGATATAAAGAACGTCGGAATCGGAGTTACGGTTTGGAAATGGCAAGCGATTCAAATATGACCACGTTCTGCGATTTATAGCAAGTGGCCATTTAAATGCAACAAGATGGACATGCTACAGCACCCAAACATGACAACAAAATACATGGCAGAGATGAATTCATGATGCTTAACAAAAGTCTAGCACTGAGCTACGGCCAAATCATCCATTAACAGGTTCAAACAAGCATGGCAAAAATGCATATGGTAAACAGATCTCAGACTTAGTGAAATTAACACTTGTCTGGAATTTCAGATCAGGTAGCACACTTCGGAGCAACAAAACTACATGCTACAGGACCTGAACATGGCAAAGTAAAACATGGCATGGAGCTACTCAAAGAGATTAACAAAAGTCCCTTAGTGACCTTGAGCCAAAAGGGATCAGAAAATACAATTGCAAGCATGTGAACATAGCAAAAACATAATCAGTTCTTAGACTTAGTGAAAACTGGAGCATGCTGAAAACAGATATCAAGTAGGCATGCTTACGAGCTCGATGCACTCACTACGGAGCAAGTCATGATAATCTAAGCATACACCCATCAAGAGTACACAAAATGCAAGCTAGACATGGCAAGAACAATAGCATATCATGCACGAATCAACTACAACATCCTCGACAAAATCGCTAACAAGTAGACAATCTGCCTAGATTCACGAAGTAGCAAAAGTAGAGATCGATTGACTCAAACTAGGATGCTCCATAATTGCAAACAAAGACATGGATGGATAGAGCACTACAAGCTTAACAAAACATCCTTAGTGATCATCCTCAAAAGAGGCACGAATCACTAGAAAACAACATGAACATATGGCCATATGAGATAAACAACCCAAGGACTTAAGTGGAAATGCTAAGTCCCTAAAATCAGCACTAACAAGTGCACCACTTTGCAAGCTTGTACTAGTCACCACACACATCACAAAAATACATGGGTTGCACCTCTGGAAATATGGCAAAACCCTTAACAAAACATATGTAGAGCTCATGGGCATATCATGCACACAAAAATCATGGCAAAAATGACAAATACCTAAATGGAGTAGCAGATCTGACAATTATCTCAAGTAGCACTCTTCTAACAGAATTTCGGGCATCAAGATGAACTCAAATGAAAATGATGTAATTGAATGAAATGATGTACTCTCTGAGATGAACATTTTGATATGCTACACGCCCAAAACGGACCTACGGATGCAAAGTTACGGCACGATGAAATATGCAAAAAAATATGAGGGAGGAAGGGAAAAGGTCAACCCCAGATCTAAGGTTCGTCTGACGCGCGAACCGAGGCGCGGCGGATCTCGCCGGAGTTGACCCGGAGCTCGCCGGAGTAGACGGAGGTGGCCGGTCGGGCGGGATCCGCCGGATCCGGACCTGGGCGGCGCGGCGGCGAGGAAGTGGGGGTCCGGGCGCAGCGGGCGGCGACCTGGCGACGGAGGCGGTGGTCCGGTGAGGAGATGGGCAGCGGGCGGCGGCATGCGCGCCAGCTGGGAGGCAGCGGATGGCGGCGAGCGAGGGAGCAGGGTGGCGGGGTCGGGCGCGGGGCGCGGCCCGGCTGCGCGGCGAGGGGGGCCCGGCTCGGGCCGAGCGGGCCGCGGCGGGTGCGGGGCGGCGGCGGCCACGTGGCGGCACGCCACTGGCTGCGGGCGGTGGCGGCGATCTGTCCGGCCGGGGACGGACGTGTCCGGCCGGCGCGAGGAGGATTTCTAGGGTTCCGGGGAGGGGATCCGAGATTTGGAATGGGGGGTCTTCAAATAGGCATAGAGGGAGCTAGGAGAGTCCAAATGAGGTGCGGTTTTCGGCCACGTGATCGTGATCGAATGCTCTAGATGATGGAGAGGGTTTTGGTGGGTTTTGGGCCAAATTGGAGGGGTGTTGGTCTGCAACACACATGAGGCCTTTTCGGTCCCTCAGTTAACCGTTGGAGTATCAAACGAAGTCCAAATGATAGAAAACTTGACAGGCGGTCTACCGGTAGTAAACCAATGCCGCTTGGCAAGTCTCGGTCCAATCCGGAAATGTTTAATCCCCACACACGAAAGAAAGCTAGAAATGACCACCGGAGGAGAACGAAGCACCGGAATGCAAAACGGACAACGGGGAAAATGCTCGAATGCATGAGATGAACACGTATGCAAATGCAATGCACATGATGACATGATATGAGATGCATGACAACGACAACAACACATGGAGACAAAACCTAAACCCGAGAAAATAAAATAACTTAACGCCGGAAACGGCAAGAGTTGGAATACATATTGGGAAAGTCATATCCGGGGTGTTACAACACTCCACCACTACGAAAGGATCTCGTCCCGAGATCTAGGGCTGAAAGAATGCCGGGTACTCAGAACGGAGGTGATCCTCGCGTTCCTAGGTAGCTTCACGATCGGAATGTGGTGACCACTTGACTTTGAGGAATTTGATTGACTTGTTGCGAGTCTTGCGTTCAGTCTCTTCGAGAATAGCAACGAGGTGCTCATGATAGGAGAGATCTTCTTGGAGCTCAATGTCCTCGAAGTTGACGGTGCGGTCAGGAGTCTTGAAGCACTTTCGGAGCTGAGACACATGGAACACATCATGAACATTTGCAAAGTTTGAAGGAAGCTCGAGTTGATAGGCGAGGTCGCCTCTCTTGCTGACAATCTTGAAAGGTCCCACGTATCTGGGGGCAAGCTTCCCTTTGATACCGAAGCGACGAGTACCTTTCATAGGAGAGACGCGGAGGTAAACAAGATCTCCGATCTCGAAAGCCAAATCACGGTGCTTACTATCATAGTAGCTCTTCTGGCGGGATTGGGCTGCTTTGAGGTTATCTTGAATGACTTTGCACATTTCCTCTGCCTCTGTGATTAAGTCATTTCCGAGAAGCTGACGTTCACCGGTTTCGGACCAGTTGAGAGGGGTACGACACTTCCTGCCATACAGAATTTCAAATGGGGCCTTGCCCGAACTTGCTTGAAAAATGTTGTTGTAGGAGAATTCAGCATATGGAAGACAATCCTCCCACTTCATGCCGAAGGAGATCACACAAGCCCTGAGCATATCTTCAAGAATCTGGTTGACACGCTCGACTTGACCGCTAGTTTGAGGATGGAAAGCTGTGCTAAAGCGGATGTTGGTGCCCATGGCCTTCTGAAAAGAATCCCAAAACTTGGAGGTAAAGATGCTGCCATGGTCTGAAGAGATCACTTGTGGAATACCGTGCAGAGAGACAATTCGAGAGGTATAGAGCTCCGCCAATTGAGCTGCAGTGACTGACTCTTTGATAGGCAGAAAGTGAGCCACTTTAGTGAGTTTGTCGATGCAAACAAAGACATGGATGGATAGAGCACTACAAGCTTAACAAAACATCCTTAGTGATCATCCTCAAAAGAGGCAGAATCACTAGAAAACAACATGAACATATGGCCATATGAGATAAACAACCCAAGGACTTAAGTGGAAATGCTAAGTCCCTAAAATCAGCACTAACAAGTGCACCACTTTGCAAGCTTGTACTAGTCACCACACACATCACAAAAATACATGGGTTGCACCTCTGGAAATATGGCAAAACCCTTAACAAAACATATGTAGAGCTCATGGGCATATCATGCACACAAAAATCATGGCAAAAATGACAAATACCTAAATGGAGTAGCAGATCTGACAATTATCTCAAGTAGCACTCTTCTAACAGAATTTCGGGCATCAAGATGAACTCAAATGAAAATGATGTAATTGAATGAAATGATGTACTCTCTGAGATGAACATTTTGATATGCTACACGCCCAAAACGGACCTACGGATGCAAAGTTACGGCACGATGAAATATGCAAAAAAATATGAGGGAGGAAGGGAAAAGGTCAACCCCAGATCTAAGGTTCGTCTGACGCGCGAACCGAGGCGCGGCGGATCTCGCCGGAGTTGACCCGGAGCTCGCCGGAGTAGACGGAGGTGGCCGGTCGGGCGGGATCCGCCGGATCCGGACCTGGGCGGCGCGGCGGCGAGGAAGTGGGGGTCCGGGCGCAGCGGGCGGCGACCTGGCGACGGAGGCGGTGGTCCGGTGAGGAGATGGGCAGCGGGCGGCGGCGTGCGCGCCAGCTGGGAGGCAGCGGATGGCGGCGAGCGAGGGAGCAGGGTGGCGGGGTCGGGCGCGGGGCGCGGCCCGGCTGCGCGGCGAGGGGGGCCCGGCTCGGGCCGAGCGGGCCGCGGCGGGTGCGGGGCGGCGGCGGCCACGTGGCGGCACGCCACTGGCTGCGGGCGGCGGCGGCGATCTGTCCGGCCGGGGACGGACGTGTCCGGCCGGCGCGAGGAGGATTTCTAGGGTTCCGGGGAGGGGATCCGAGATTTGGAATGGGGGGTCTTCAAATAGGCATAGAGGGAGCTAGGAGAGTCCAAATGAGGTGCGGTTTTCGGCCACGTGATCGTGATCGAATGCTCTAGATGATGGAGAGGGTTTTGGTGGGTTTTGGGCCAAATTGGAGGGGTGTTGGTCTGCAACACACACGAGGCCTTTTCAGTCCCTCAGTTAACCGTTGGAGTATCAAACGAAGTCCAAATGACACAAAACTTGACATGCGGTCTACCGGTAGTAAACCAATGCCGCTTGGCAAGTCTCGGTCCAATCCGGAAATGTTTAATCCCCACACATGAAAGAAAGCTAGAAATGACCACCGGAGGAGAACGAAGCACCGGAATGCAAAACGGACAACGGGGAAAATGCTCGAATGCATGAGATGAACACGTATGCAAATGCAATGCACATGATGACATGATATGAGATGCATGACAACGACAACAACACACGGAGACAAAACCTGAACCCGAGAAAATAAAATAACTTAACGCCGGCAACGGCAAGAGTTGGAATACATATTGGGAAAGTCATATCCGGGGTGTCACAACACTCCACCACTACGAAAGGATCTCGTCCTGAGATCTAGGGCTGAAAGAACGCCTGGTACTCAGAACGGAGGTGATCCTCGCATTCCCAGGTAGCTTCACGATCGGAATGGTGTGACCACTTGACTTTGAGGAATTTGATTGACTTGTTGCGAGTCTTGCGTTTAGTCTCTTCGAGAATAGCAACGAGGTGCTCACGATAGGAGAGATCTTCTTGGAGCTCAATGTCCTCAAAGTTGACGGTGCGGTCAGGAGTCTTGAAGCACTTTCGGAGCTGAGAGACATGGAACACATCATGAACATTTGCAAAGTTTGAAGGAAGCTCGAGTTGATAGGCGAGGTCGCCTCTCTTGCTGACAATCTTGAAAGGTCCCACGTATCTGGGGGCAAGCTTCCCTTTGATACCGAAGCGACGAGTACCTTTCATAGGAGAGACGCGGAGGTAAACAAGATCTCCGATCTCGAAAGCCAAATCACGGTGCTTACTATCATAGTATCTCTTCTGGCGGGATTGGGCTGGTTTGAGGTTATCTCGAATGACTTTGCACATTTCCTCTGCCTCTGTGATTAAGTCATTTCCGAGAAGCTGACGTTCACCGGTTTCAGACCAGTTGAGAGGGGTACGGCACTTCCTGCCATACAGAATTTCAAATGGGGCCTTGCCCGAACTTGCTTGAAAAATGTTGTTGTAGGAGAATTCAGCATATGGAAGACAATCCTCCCACTTCATGCCGAAGGAGATCACACAAGCCCTGAGCATATCTTCAAGAATCTGGTTGACACGCTCGACTTGACCGCTAGTTTGAGGATGGAAAGCTGTGCTAAAGCGGATGTTGGTGCCCATGGCCTTCTGAAAAGAATCCCAAAACTTGGAGGTAAAGATGCTGCCATGGTCTGAAGAGATCACTTGTGGAATACCGTGCAGAGAGACAATTCGAGAGGTATAGAGCTCCGCCAATTGAGCTGCAGTGACTGACTCTTTGATAGGCAGAAAGTGAGCCACTTTAGTGAGTTTGTCGATGACAACGAATATAGCATCATTGCCACGCTTGGACTTTGGAAACCCAGTCACGAAGTCCATTTCAATGTGGTCAAACTTCCATTCTGGAATGGCAAGAGGTTGGAGGAGACCAGCTGGCCTTTGGTGTTCTGCCTTCACTCTTCTGCAGACATCACATTCATTCACGAATTGAGCAATCTCTCGCTTCATTCGGGTCCACCAATAAGCCTGCTTGAGGTCCTGATACATCTTCGTGCTCCCAGGGTGGATGGAGAGGAGAGAATTGTGAGCCTCGTTCATGATCACTTTACGGAGGTCACCTTTGGGTACAACAATACGATCCTTGAAGAAGAGAGTATCCTTGTCATCAAGGCGGTAGCACTTGTACTTGGGTTAACTCTTGGCAATCCCAATCTTCACCTTTTTCACCATAGCATCAAGAAGCTGGGCTTGGCGAATCTGGTCTTCCAAGGTAGGAGAGACTTGAAGGTTGGTGAGGAAACCTTGAGGAACAACTTGCAGATTAAGTTTGCGGAAAGCTTCACAAAGCTCGGGTTGATAAGGCTTGAGAATCAGACTGTTGCAGTAAGCCTTCCTGCTTAATGCGTCAGCAATCACATTGGCCTTGCCTGGAGTAGACTTGATACTCGGATTATACTTTTGAATCATTTCGACCCATCGAGTTTGCCTGAGGTTGAGATTAGGCTGAGTGAAGATGTACTTGAGACTCTTGTGGTCAGTGAAGATGTCCACCTTTCTTCCCAATAAGAGATGTCTCCAAGTCAAAAGAGCATGCACAACTGCCGCCAACTCGAGATCATGAGTGGGGTAGTTCTTCTCATTGGGCTTCAATTGGCGAGAGGTATAAGCAACAACTTTCTTCTCTTGCATCAATACTGCGCCAAGACCTTGGAGAGAGGCATCACAAAAGACCTCGTATGGCTTGGATTCATCAGGCGGAGTCAGAACTGGAGCAGTGATCAATTTCTCTTTCAAAGTGTTGAAAGCAATGTCACACTCCGGAGACCAAACGTACTTGACGTGCTTCTGAAGAAGATTTGAGAGAGGCTTTGCGATCTTAGAAAAGTTTTCAACGAATCTTCGGCAGTAGCTTGCGAGACCGAGGAAGCTACGGAGTTGCTTCACGTTCTGAGGAGGTTCCCAATTCACAATTGCAGACACCTTCTCAGGATTCACCGCAATGCCCTTGGCAGAGATGATATGACCAAGATAAAGAACCTCATCGAGCCAAAATTCGCACTTGGAGAACTTGGCGTAGAACTGGTGTTCCCTCAACTTATCGAGTACCAAACGCAAGTGCTTGGCATGATCTTCCTTGTTCTTCGAGAAAACCAGAATGTCGTCGAGATAGACCAAAACAAAGTCATTGGTGTAGGCGTTGAAGATGAAGTTCATCATGCGAGAGAACGTCGGAGGAGCGTTGACGAGGCCAAAAGACATGACAGTGTATTCATATGAACCATAGCTTGTCCTGAAAGCCGTCTTGGGAATATCTTGCTCACGGATACGAATCTGATGATAACCCATACGGAGATCAAGCTTGGAGAATACTTGGGCACCTTTGAGTTGTTCGAACAGCTCGTTGATGTTGGGAAGTGGGTATTTGTTCTTGATGGTCTTCTTGTTCAATGGACGGTAATCAACACAAAGTCGGTCTGTTCCATCCTTCTTCTTCACAAAAAGAACACCACAACCCCACGGAGAAGAACTAGGCCGGATGAGACCCATTCTCTCTTGAATATCGAGTTGCTTCTTTAGCTCCTTGAACTCTTCAGGTCCGAGCTTGTAAGGACGCTTGCACACAGGTTCCGTGCCAGGCTCAAGATCAATAACGAATTCAACTGGCCAGTGCGGAGGCATTCCTGGAAGCTCTTCTGGAAAGACGTCTTGATATCCGCAAACGACTGGAATTTGCGAGATGGCATCGAGTTCACCCTTCTCATTGAGAGAAAACAGATAGATGGTATTATCCCGAGCGGCAAAGACAATTACATCCTCAGACGAATGAGTCAATTGAATCTGCCTGGCAGCGCAATCAAGATGTGCCTTGTGCTTAGAAAGCCAATCCATTCCGAGAATAAGATCAATATCCGAGTTACCAAGAACAATTGGGGAAGAAAGGAACTTGTAGTCGCCCAAGGTGATAGTAACCTCCGGGACACGGGTGTTAGCTGTCATCTGCTTGCCTGGTGACACAATTTGCAAGGAACTTTGCAGATACTGATAATCGCACTCATACTTCGATGCAAAAGGTTTGGAAATGAAACAATGCGATGCACCAGTGTCAAAAAGAACTTTTGTAGGAATATCATTAGCAGGAAGGTTACCCATGATGACATCTGAAGAATCCTCTGCCTGAGTTGCATTCACCATATTGCCCTTGGTGTACTTGGGGTTATGCTTGACCACAGCTGTACTTGCAGATCTGACAGGAGGAGGAGGAGGAAGACGCCTCTGGTTGAAACACTTGTTGGCATAGTGACCCTTCTGTTGGCACTTGTTGCACGTGACCTCTGAAAGCGGACGGTGATACGGAGCACTCGATCTTGGAGCTTGAGACGAAGTCTTGTTCTGAAAGCCAGGGTTGGGTGGGTGGGAAGATCCACTGCCACCTTTGCTCTTCTGCTGATACGGCTAACGGAACAGAGGAGGAGGAAGCCAATACTTCTGCTGCTTGGCCACTTGAGTAGAGGAAGAAGGAGTAGCATCTCTGACTCGCTTCTTGGAAGCATCACACCTCAGTTGAGCGGCCTCTTGCTTCAGTGCCATGTTGTAGAACTCATAGTACCTCAAGGGCTCAAAGAGGACAAGAGCTAGCTGAATTTCTTCTCTGAGACCACCCCTGAACTGGTATATCATGCTCTTCTCATCAGGGATGTCCTGCTTAGCAAAGCGGGCGAGCTTCTGAAACAACTTGTTGTAGTCATAGACAGACAAAGAGCCTTGCTTCAGGTTGCGGAATTCCTCACGCTTGCTTTCAACCACGCTCCGAGGGATATGGTGAGCTCTGAAATCTTGACGGAATTCATCCCAAGTGATAACACATCCACCTCTGGAATCCTTGTACTGCTGGAACCATTCTGCAGCTTGATCTTTGAGTTGGAAGGAAGCGAACTTGACAAAGTCCTCAGGCCTGACGTTACTGTACTCGAAATGCTTGCACAGATCCACAAGCCAATCGTCAGCATCGGTTGCCTCAACACAATTGCTGAAAGTCTTTGGCCCATTAGCAAGGAACTGGTTGAGTGTAGCAAAGTGATTATGATTGTTGCCTTGGTTCCCTTGGTTGCCTTGATTGCGCTCTTGGAGATTTTGGATGATCAACTGTGTGTTTGCATTGGTTGCGGCCATCACAGCTTGCCATGCCTCCGGAGGAGGTGGAGGTGGTGGCGGATCAGGATTCGGAGTCGTGCGCATTGGAGGAGCCATCCTGAAGAGGTTGACATCCATTAGCACATAGACAGATAAAATGAAGCTGAATCCAACGGAATGAAAATTGCAACATATAGTCTTCACATCCGAACAAAATGAACGAATGCATTCCTCTTGAAATGGTCACATATCCATAAATTGAGAAGCCACGTAGAATTTAGGTAGAGAAATAAATCAACAAGGTACGGATCAAGAACGAATAATCCGTAAGAAATCCCAATCTCAAACCAAATATCCGTGGAAGAAGAGCTAGAGCTACAAGAATTCCCACCTATGAAACTCCCGAACCTTTCCGGTTATGCAATCAGGTGTTATACAGGGGAAGCATAATATCTCACCCAACTCTAGCAAATCCTACATCCAGCTGTATCCATCCTTCAACACATAACCGAGAAAAACTTCAGAAACCATTTACCACAACCTTCGAAAAGCATCCGTTATACAAGTTATGGCGATACTCCCGAACTCCTGCCCCGGTACTGGGTGGCGTCGAGGTTATCTCACCAACGAACTGCATAAAAGAGATTTTCGATGTCGGCGTACTAAACTCAGGTATTCCAGAACTGCCACGATAAAATTATGACGACAACACCTCAGAGCTCAACTCCCCGGGACACTTCCACAAAACCCCTGATAGGAGGCACCAAGACAATGTTCTCGTCATAAAACCATCGGAACGATTCCAAGATACCCGCGTGATCCTAAAAGAAATTAGTGAAATTTGAGAAGAGAAGAGTCAAAACTCTACGTCAGGATGCCTTACTAGAGCGATGAGGAGACAGGGAAGTAAAAAGAATTCCTAAACTCTCCGATATATAATTCCTAAATGACTCAAAACATTTTTTTCTAGACACAACTCGGCCGCTAAAAATGATCAAGCAATGGGGCTCCTAAGGTCGGGGAAGGCTCTGATACCAACTTGTAACACCCTCGATGTGACTATATCTCCCACGTGTCGAGGCACGACTTAGAGGCATAATCGCATTGAAGGCATATGTCGCAAGTTAGGCAATCTTCACAACATCCCATCTAATATAATTAATAAAGGGGGAGATAACATACTTGGCTTACACTCGCCACGTCAATCAAGTACATAAATAACATTACATCATCCAAACACTCATGGCCCGACTATGGCGCCAAAATAATAGATAACCCAACATGCGACACGGTCCCGATCACCCCCAACAGGGCACCACTACTGATCATCAGGAAAAGAAACATAGTATCGTTGAGAGTCTTCGTCGAACTCCCACTTGAGCTCAAGCGTGCCATCTGGAGCGGAATCATCAGGCCCTGCATCTGGTGTAATAGTAATCTGTGAGCCACAGGGACTTAGCAATCTTGCACCCTCGTGATCAAGACTATTTAAGCTTATAGGTAAGGCAAGGTAAATATGTGGAGCTGCAGCAAGCGACTAGCAAATATGGTGGCTAACCTGTTCGCAAAAGAGAGCGAGAAGAGGAGGCAAAGCGCGAGCGAGAAACTAGAGAGCAACCTGCGCAAGCATTACTCCAACACCGTGTCCACATCCCGGACTCCGCCGAGAAGAGGCCATCACGGTAACACACTCAGTTGATTCATTTTAATTAAGTTAAGGTTCAAGTTATCTACAACCGGACATTAAAAAATTCCCATCTGCCCATAACCACGGGCACGACTTTCAAAAGTTCAAATCCCTGCAGGGGAGTTCCAACTTAGCCCATGACAAGCTCTCACGGTCAATGAAGGAATAGACCTCCTCCCAAGACGTTCCGATCAGACTCGGTACCTCGGTTCTTCAAGACACTTCGACAGGTTAAAACAAGACCAGCAACACCGCCCGAATGTGCCGACAAATCCCGATAGGAGCTGCACATATCTCGTTCTCAGGGCACACTCAGATGAGTGCTCCATACAACTAAAACCAAACCTCGAGTTTCCCTGAGGGGGCGCTGCACAGGACTCTAGTTTGGACCAACACTCAGAGGAGCACTGGCCCAGGGGGGGGCTAAAATAAGATGACCCTCGGGCTCCGGAAACCCAAGGGAAAAAGAGGCTAGGTGGCAAATGGTAAAACCAAGGTTGGGCATTGCTGGAAAAGCTTTAATCAAGGTGAACTATCAAGAGGTTCCCATTATAACCCAACCGCGTAAGGAACGCAAAATCCGGGAACATAACACCGATATGACGGAAACTAGGGCGGCAAGAGTGGAACAAAACACTAGGCGAGAGGCCGAGCCTTCCACCCTTTACCAAGTATATAGATGCATTAAGATAACATGGAAATATAATGATATCCCAACAAGTAAATAAATGTTCCAACAAGGAACGACCTCCAATCTTCACCTGCAACTAGCAACGCTATAAGAGGGGCTGAGCAAGGCGGTAACATAGCCAATCAATGGTTTGCTAGGACATTGTGGGTTAGAGGTTTGACATGGCAATTTGGGAGGCTTGAAAGCAAGTGGTAGGCATCGTAGCATTCGCATAGCAAAGAGCGAGCAATCTAGCAAAGCAAAGATAGTAGTGATTTCGAGGGTATGATCATCTTGCCTGCAAAGTTGTCAGAGTTGACTGGATCCTTGAAAGCAAACTCAACGGGCTCCTCGTTAGTGAACTCGTCTCCCGGCTCTACCCAAACAAGACAAACAAGCAACAAAGACACAATCAACCACGTGCAAGGATCAAACAATATGATGCAAGGATGGTATGATGTGCGGGATGCGATGCGGGATGCATATGCAAGATGTGACAAGGAATGCATGAACCTGGCCTCAACATGTAAATCCAAGTGTTCCACTGGAAAGATGAGATGAAATTGCTTGAAAACGATATAAATAACGTCGGAATCGGAGTTACGGTTGGAAATGGCAAGCGATTCAAATATGACCACGTTCTGCGATTTACAGGAAGTGGCTATCTAAATGCAACAAGATGGACATGCTACAGCACCCAAACATGACAACAAAATACATGGCAGAGATGAATTCATGATGCTTAACAAAAGTCTAGCACTAAGCTACGGCCAAATCATCCATTAACAGGTTCAAACAAGCATGGCAAAAATGCATATGGTAAACATATCTCAGACTTAGTGAAATTAACACTTGTCTGGAATTTCAGATTAGGTAGCACACTTCGGAGCAACAAAACTACATGCTACAGGACCTGAACATGGCAAAGTAAAACATGGCATGGAGCTACTCAAAGAGATTAACAAAAGTCCCTTAGTGACCTTGAGCCAAAAGGGATCAGAAAATACAATTGCAAGCATGTGAACATAGCAAAAACATAATCAGTTCTTAGACTTAGTGAAAACTGGAGCATGCTGAAAACAGATATCAAGTAGGCATGCTTACGAGCTCGATGCACTCACTACGGAGCAAGTCATGATAATCTAAGCATACACCCATCAAGAGTACACAAAATGCAAGCTAGACATGGCAAGAACAATAGCATAGCATGCACGAATCAACTACAACATCCTCGACAAAATCGCTAACAAGTAGACAATCTGCCTAGATTCACGAAGTAGCAAAAGTAGAGATCGATTGACTCAAACTAGGATGCTCCATAATTGCAAACAAAGACATGGATGGATAGAGCACTACAAGCTTAACAAAACATCCTTAGTGATCATCCTCAAAAGAGGCACGAATCACTAGAAAACAACATGAACATATGGCCATATGAGATAAACAACCCAAGGACTTAAGTGGAAATGCTAAGTCCCTGAAATCAGCACTAACAAGTGCACCACTTTGCAAGATTGTACTAGTCACCACACACATCACAAAAATACATGGGTTGCACCTCTGGAAATATGGCAAAACCCTTAACAAAACATATGTAGAGCTCATGGGCATATCATGCACACAAAATTCATGGCAAAAATGACAAATACCTAAATGGAGTAGCAGATCTGACAATTATATCAAGTAGCACTCTTCTAACAGCATTTCGGGCATCAAGATGAACTAAAATGAAAATGATGCAATGGAATGAAATGATGTACTCTCTGAGGTGAACATTTTCATATGCTGCACGCCCAAAACGGGCCTACGGATGCAAAGTTACAGCATGATGAAATATGCAAAAAATATGAGGGAGGAAGGGAAAAGGTCAACCCCAGATCTAGGGTTCGTCCGGCGCGTGAACCGAGGCGGCGGCGGATCTTGCCAGAGTTGACCCGGAGCTCACCGGAGTAGACGGAGGTGGCCGGATCGGGCGGGATCCGCCGGATCCGGACCGGGCGGCGCGACGACGAGGAAGTGGGGGTCCGGGCGCGGCGGGCGGCGACCTGGCAACGGAGGCGGTGGTCCGGTGAGGAGACGGGTGGCGACCAGCTGGGCGGCGGGCGGCGACACGCACGCCGGCCGGGAGGCGGCGGATGGCGGCGGGCGAGGGAGCCGGGCGGCGGGGTCGGGCGCGGGGCGCGGCCCGGCTGCGCGGCGAGGGGGGCCCAGCTCGGGCCGAGCGGGCCGCGGCGGGTGCGGGGCGGCGGCGGCCACGTGGCGGCATGCCACTGGCTGTGGGTGGCGGCGGCGATCTGTCCGGCCGGGGACGGACGTGTCCGGCCGGGGACGGACGTGTCCGGCCGGCGCGAGGAGGATTTCTAGGGTTCCGGGGAGGGGATCCGAGATTTGGAATGGGGGGTCTTCAAATAGGCATAGAGGGAGCTAGGAGAGTCCAAATGAGGTGCGGTTTTCAGCCACGCGATCGTGATTGAACGCTCTAGATGATGGAGAGGGTTTTGGTGGGTTTTGGGCCAAATTGGAGGGGTGTTGGGCTGCAACACACACGAGGCCTTTTCGGTCCCTCGGTTAACCGTTGGAGTATCAAATGAAGTCCAAATGACACGAAACTTGACAGGCGGTCTACCGGTAGTAAACCAAGGCCGCTTGGCAAGTCTCGGTCCAATACGGAAATGTTTAATCCCCACACACGAAAGAAAGCTAGAAATGACCACCGGAGGAGAACGAAGCACCGGAATGCAAAACGGACAACGGGAAAAATGCTCGAATGCATGAGATGAACATGTATGCAAATGCAATGCACATGATGACATGATATGAGATGCATGACAACGACCACAACACACGGAGACAAAAACTCGAACCCGAGAAAATAAAATAACTTAACGCCGGAAACGACAAGAGTTGGAATACATATTGGGAAAGTCATATCCGGGGTGTTACACTCAACCTTAGTCAAAAAGAACTCATACAGTTATTGAAAAAATCTACAAGTTATCAAAGCAAAGTATTACACGCATGCTCCCAGGGGGATAGATTGGTAGGCAAAGACCATCGCTCGTCCCCGACCGCCACTCATAAGGAAGACAATCAATAAATAAATCATGCTCTGACTTTATCGCATAACGGTTCACCATACGTGCATGCTACGGGAATCACAAACTTTAACACAAGTATTTCTCAAATTCACAACTACTCGACTAGCATGACTCTAATATTACCATCTCCATATCTAAAAACAATTATCAAGTGTCAAACTTCTCATAGTATTCAACACACCCATAAGAATTTTTTTATTAATCTTGAAGTCCTAACATAATTAAAGCAAATTACCATGCTGTTTTGTAGGACTCTCAAAATAATCTAAGTGAAGCATGAGAGAACAATAGTTTCTATAAAACAAATCCACCGACGTGCTCTAAAAGATATAAGTGAAGCACTAGAGCAAAAACTATATAACTCAAAAGATATAAGTGAAGCACATAGATTATTCTAACAATTTCTGAATCATGTGTGTCTCTCTCAAAAGGTGTGTACAGAAAGGATGATTGTGGAAAAGTAACAAATAAAGACTCAAATAATACAATACGCTCCAAGCAAAACACATATCATGTGGTAAATAAAAATATAGCTCCAAGTAAACTTACCGATGGAAGTAGACGAAAGAGGGGATGCCTTCCGGGGCATCCCCAAGCTTTGGCTTTTAGGTGTACTTAGATTATATTGGGGTGCCATGGGCATCCCCAAGCTTAGGATATTTCCACTCCTTGTTCCATAATCCATCAAATCTTTTACCCAAAACTTGAAAACTTCACAACACAAAACTTAAAGTAGAAAATCTCGTGAGCTCCATTAGCGAAAGAAAACAAAACACCACTTCAAGGTACTATAATGAACTCATTCTTTATTTATATTGGTGTTAAACCTACTGTATTCCAACTTCTCTATGGTTTATAAACTATTTAACTAGCCATAGATTCATCAAAATAAGCAAACAACACACGAAAAACAGAATCTGTCAAAAACAGAACAGTCTGTAGTAATCTGTAGCTAACGCAAGATATGGAACCCGAAAAATTCTAAAATAAATTGCTGGACGTGAGGAATTTATCTATTAATCATCTGAAAAAACAATTAAGTAAATATCACTTTCCAAATAAAAAAGGCAGCAATTCTCGTCAGCGCTAAAGTTTCTGTTTTTTACAGCAAGATTAAAAAGACTTTCCCCAAGTCTTCCCAACGGTTCTACTTGGCACAAACACTAATTAAACAAAAAAAACACAACCAAAACAGAGGCTATATAAATTATTTATTACTAAACAGGAGCAAAAAGCAAGGAATAAAAATAAAATTGGGTTGCCTCCCAACAAGCGCTATCGTTTAACGCCCCTAGCTAGGCATAAAAGCAAGGATAGATCTAGGTATCTTTAGTTGGTAATTCTTTAATGAGACATCTATCATCTTTAGGAGTTTCTTTCCTTTTATCAATAATCAAACTTCTAGGAACAAGATCGAAAAAATCATTAGTAGCAAATGGTTCCTTAATGATAGCAAAAAGATTAGGATGAATACTTATAGATTTGAGATCCGTAGTTTCTTTGCTAGAGGATTCACCCTTATTTTTAGGAACATACATAAGCTTGGCAATTTTAGTTGGAGGACTTGGAGTATTCTTTACGGAAGAAAAAGCGGTTCCCAAGTTGGTAATGATGCCCTCAAGTTTATCGATTCTTGTGGAATCATGATTTATTCTTTCATTAACTATAGGTTACTTCTCTTTAATATTTTTCAAAGTTACTCCTACTTTAGATCCATATTGGGTAATTTGGTTGTGGATCTTTTTATCGAAATTTTCAATTAACTCAACGGTAGCAACTTTATTTTCAATAATTTCAAGTTTTTGCATTACATGCTCCAAAGTTAACATAGTTCCATTAACCAAAAGAGGGGGTGAGCCAAACAAATCTATCATAGCATTATAGGAATTGGAAGTGTGGCTACCCAAGAAATTCCCTCCGGCAATGGTATCAAGGACATATCTGTGCCAAGGAATATCACCTACATAAAATTTGTGGAGAAGAATAGAAGTAGATTGCTTCCTGGTAGATCTATTTTGAGCATTGCACATTCTATACCAAGCGTCTTTTAGGTTTTCTCCTTCCCTTTGCTTAAAATTAAGAACTTCATTTTCGGGAGACAACGGAGAAGATAGGGGACTAGCCATAATGACAGGCAAGCAATCCAACACACAAGCGAACAAGAAACAGGCAAAAAGAGGCAAATAGAGAAAGGGAGGGAGAGAGGGCGAATAAAACGGCAAGGGTGAAGTGGGGGAGAGGAAAATGATAGGCAAATGGCAAATAATGTAATGCGGGAGATAAGGGTTTGTGATGGGTACTTGGTATCTCTTCACTTGCAATGGCGCCACAAGTGACTCGTTGTCGGGACTCAAATCTTGACTTGTCTTGCGCGAACCTCCCTGGCAACGGCACTAGAAATCCTTCTTGCTACCTCTTGAGCACGGCATTGGTTTTCCCTTGAAGAGGAAAGGGTGATGCAGCAAAGTACATTAAGTATTTCCCTCAGTTTTTTAGAACCAAGGTATCAATCTAGTAGGAGGCCGCGCACAAGTCCCTCGCACCTACACAAACAAATAAATCCTGGCAACCAACGCGATAAGGGGTTGTCAATCCCTAGACGGTCACTTACGAGAGTGAGATCTGATAGATATGATAGGGTAATATATTTGGTATTTTTATGATAAAGAGAAATAAAAGATGCAAGTAAAATAAATGGCAAAGGAAATAACTAAGTATTGGAAGATTAATATGATGGAAGATAGACCCAGGGGCCATAGGTTTCACTAGTGGCTTCTCTCAAGAGCATAAGTATTTACAGTGGGTGAACAAAGTACTGTTGAGCAATTGACAGAATTGAGCATAGTTATGAGAATATCTAGGTATGATCATGTATATAGGCATCAAGTCCGAAACAAGTAGACCGACTCCTGCCTGCATCTACTACTATTACTCCACACATCGACCGCTATCCAGCATGCATCTAGAGTATTAAGTTCAAGAGAACAGAGTAACACTTTAAGCAAGATGACATGATGTAGAGGGATAAACTCATGCAATATGATATAAACCCCATCTTGTTATCCTTGATGGCAACAATACAATACGTGCCTTGCTGCCCCTACTGTCACTGGGAAAGGACACCGCAAGATTGAACCCAAAGCTAAGCACTTCTCCCATTGCAAGAAAGATCAATCTAATAGGCCAAACCAAACTGATAATTCGAAGAGACTTGCAAAGATAACCAATCATACATAAAAGAATTCAGAGAAGATTCAAATATTGTTCATAGATAAACTCGATCATAAACCCACAATTCATCAGTCTCAACAAACGCACTGCAAAAGAAGATTACATCGAATAGATCTCCACAAGAGAGGGGGAGAACTTTGTATTGAGATCCAAAAAGAGAGAAGAAGCCATCTAGCTAATAACTATGGACCCGTAGGTCTGAAGTAAACTACTCACCACTTCATCGGAGGGGCTATGGTGTTGATGTAGAAGCCCTCCATGATCGATGCCCCCTCCGGCGGAGCTCCGGAAAAGGCCCCAAGGTGGGATCTCATGGATACAGAAAGTTACGGCGGTGGAATTAGGGTTTTGGCTTCGTATCTGGTAGTTTGGGGGTACATAGGCATATATAGGAGGAAGGTGTACATCGGTGGAGCAATAGGGGGCCCACGAGGGTGGAGGGCGCGCCGGGGGGGGGGGGGGGGGGGGGGGGTAGGCGCGCCCCCTACCTCGTGCCTTCCTCGTTGATTGCTTGACGTATGGTCCAAGTCCTCTGGATCATGTTCGTTCCGAAAATCACGTTCCCAAAGGTTTCATTCCGTTTGGACTCCGTTTGACATTCTTTTTCTGCAAAACGCTAAAATAGGCAAAAAACAGCAATTCTGGGTTGGGCCTCCGGTTAATAGTTTAGTCCCAAAAATAATATAAAAGTGTATAATAAAGCCCAATAATGTCCAAAACATAATATAATATAGCATGGAACAATCAAAAATTATAGAGACCTTGGAGACGTATCAAACATCACTATGTTGATCATATCTACTATAAGATTCATGTTCGACCTTTCGGTCTTAGTGTTCCGAGGCCATATCTGCATATGCTAGGCTCGTCAAGTTTAACCCGAGTATTCTACACGTGCAAAACTGGCTTGCACCCGTTGTATGTGAACGTAGAGCTTATCACACCCGGTCATCACGTGGTGTCTCGGCACGACAAACTGTAGCAACGGTGCATACTCAGGGAGAACACTTATACCTTGAAATTTAGTGAGGGATCATCTTATAATGCTACCATCATACTAAGCAAAATAAGATGCATAAAGGATAAACATCACATGCAATAAAAATATGTGACATGATATGGCCATCATCATCTTGTGCCTTTGATCTCCATCTCCAAAGCACCGTCATGATCTCCATTGTCACCGGCTTGACACCTTGATCTCCATTGTACCATCGTTGTCGTCTTGCCAACTATTGCTTCTATGACTATCGCTACTGCATAGTGATAAAGGAAAGCAATTACATGGTGATTGCATGTCATACAATAAAGCGACAACCATAAGGCTCCTGCCAGTTGCCGATAACTTCTACAAAACATGATCATCTCATACAATAGTTTGTATCTCACCACGTCTTGACCATATGACAACATGCCCTGCAAAAACAAGTTAGACGTCCTCTACTTTGTTCTTGCAAGTTTTACGTGGCTGCTACGAGCTTCTAGCAAGAACCGTTCTTACCTACGCATCAAAACCACAATGATTTTTCATCAAGTGTGTTGTTTTAACCTTCAACAAGGACCGGCCGTGGTCAAAGTCAGTTCAACTGAAGTTGGAGAAACAGACACCCGCCAGCCACCTATGTGCAAAGCACGTCGGTACAACCAGTCTCATGAACACTGTCATGTAATGTCGGTCCGGTGCGCTTCATCCAACAATACCGCTGAATCAAAGTAAGACGTTGGTGGTAAGAAGTATGACTATTATCGCCCATAACTCTTTGTGTTCTACTCATGCATATCATCTACGCATTGACCTGGCTCGGATGCCACTGTTGGGGAACGTATCATGCAATTTCAAAAAAAAATCCTACGATCACGCAAGATCTATCTAGGAGATGCATAGCAACGAGACGGGAAGAGTGTGTCCACGTACCCTCGTAGACCGAAAGCAGAAGCGTTAGGTTAATGCGGTTGATGTAGTCGAACGTCTTAACGATCCAACCGATCCAAGTACCATACATATGGCATCTCCGTGTTCATCACACGTTCAGCTCGATAACGTCCCTCGATCTCTTGATCCAGTAGAGGGTCGAGGGAGAGTTCCGTTAGCACGATGGCGTGGTGATGGTGATGGTGATGTGATCCGCGCAGGGCTTCGCCTAAGCACTACGACGCTATGACTGGAGGAGTAAACTGTGTAGGGGGGCACTGCACACGGCTAAGAGAAATCTTCGTGTGCCTTTGGGGTGCCCCCTGCCCACGTATATAAAGGAGGGGGGAGAGAGGCCGGCGGCCAGGAGAGGCGCGCCATGGGGGGAGTCCTACTTGGACTCCTAGTCCAAGTAGGATTCGCCCCCCTTTTCCTTTATCCACCCGAGGGAATAGGAAGGAGAGGGAGAGGGAAAGGGAAGGAGGGAGCCACCCCCTCCTCCTTGTCCTATTCGGACTCCCTAGGAGGGGGGGCGTGGCCACCCCCCGCGGGCCTCCCTCTCTCTCCCTTAGGCCCATGTTGGCCCAACACTTCCCCGGGGGGGGGGGGGGGTTCCGATAACCCCTTGGTACTCCGGAAAAATACCCGAATCACTCCGAACCATTCCGATGTCCGAATATAACCTTCCAATATATGCATCTTTACCTCTCTACCATTTTGAGACTCCTCGTCATGTCCGTGATCTCATCCAGGACTTCGTACAAACTTCGGTCACCAAAACACATTACTCATAATACAAATCGTCATTGAACATTAAGCGTGCGGACCCTACGGGTTCGAGAACTATGTAGACATGACCGAGAAACATCTCCAGTCAATAACCAATAGCGGAACCTGGATGTTCGTATTGGCTCCTACATATTCTACGAAGATCTTTATCGGTCGAACCATAGAACAACATACGTCACTCCCTTTGTCATCGGTATGTTACTTGCCCAAGATTCGACCGTCGGTATCCTCATACCTAGTTCAATCTCATTACCGGAAAGTCTCTTTACTCGTTCCGTAATGCATCATTCCGCAACTAACTCATTAGTCACACTGCTTGCAAGGCTTATAGTGATGTGCATTACCGAGAGGGCCCAGAGGTACCTCTCCGATACTCAGAGTGACAAATCCTAATCTTGATCTATGCCAACTCAACAAACACCTTCAGAGACATCCGTAGAGCATCTTTATAATCACCCAGTTATGTTGTGACGTTTGATAGCACACAAGGTGTTCCTCCGCTATTCGGGAGTTGCATAATCTCATAGTCAGAGGAATATGTATAAGTCATGAAGAAAGCAATAGCAATAAACTAAACGATCATTATGCTAAGCTAAAGAATGGGTCTTTTCCATCACATCATTCTATAATGATGTGATCCCATTCATCAAATGACAACACATGTCTATGGCGAGGAAACTTAACCATCTTTGATTAACGAGCTAGTCTAGTAGAGGCATACTAGGGACACTCTGTTTTGTCTATGTATTCACATATGTACTAAGTTTCCGGTTAATACAATTCTAGCATGAATAATAAACGTTTATCATGATATAAGGAAATATAAATAACAACTTTATTATTGCCTCTAGGGCATATTTCCTTCATCCTAACCATAGACATGAGTTGTCATTTGATAACGGGATCACATCATAAGGAGAATGATGTGATGGACAAGACTCAATCGTAAGCTTACCATCAGATCGTTTAGTTTATTTGATATAGCTTTCTTCATGTCAAGTATCTGTTCCTTAAACCATGAGATCGTGTAACTCCCTGACACCGAAGGAACACTTAATGTGTATCCAAACGTCACTTCGTAACTGGTGATCATAAAGGTGATCTACAGGTATCTCCAAAGGTATCTGTTGGGTTGGCATGTATCAAGATTGGGATTTGTCACTCCGTATGATGGAGAGATATCTCTAGGCCCGGTAATACAACATCTTAAAGATCTTACAAGCAATGTGATTAATGAGTTAGTCACGGGATCTTGTATTACGAAACGAGTAAAGATACTTGCCAGTAAGGAGATTGCACTAGGTATGGAGATACCAACGATCGAATCTCGGGCAACTAACATATCGCCGGACAAAGGGAATTGCATACGGGATTAACTGAATCCTTGACATCGTGGTTCAACTGATAAAACATCTTCATGGAATATGTAGGAATCAATATGGGCATCCAGGTCCCGCTATTGGTTTCGACCGGAGAGGTGTCCCGGTCAGGACTACATGATTCTCGAACTCGTAGGGTCACACGCTTAATGTTGTTTGGAGTCCCAGATGAGATACCAGATGTTATGAGGAGTCTCGGAATGGATGAGAGGTAAAGATTTATATATGGGAAGTCATATTTTGGCTTCCGAAAAAAGATGCAGTTTTTTCGGTATTGTACCGTGAATCTTCTAGAAGATTCCGGAGGATTCTGGCGGGGTCCGGAAGTCCACAAGTGGGTCCAACATGACCAAAGGGCTGACATGGGCTGAGGGGAGGCGCCCTGGCCTTATTGGGATAGGCGCACCAAGTCCTCAAAAACCCATGTGGAGGGGAAAAAGGGGAGTCCTAGTAGGAATAGGATTGGACTTGGAGTCCAAGTCCTCTCCCCCTTGGCTGCGCCCTAGGGCTTGGAGGGGCTATTCCCCACGCCCCTCCACCTATATATAGATGGGAGGGGGCGCTCCAAGAGGACACACCAAGCCCTTGGCACCTCTCTCTCTCTCACGTTACCCCGTAGTTCCTCCGTCATCGTTCTAGTAGCGCTTGGCGCAGCCCTGCTGAACTAGCTCCACCACCACCATCACCACCATGTCGTCGTGCTGGTTGTGATCGCATCTACTTCTCTGCCTTCTCTTGTTGTATCAAGGAGGAGGAGATGTCATCGAGCCGCACGTGTGCTAAACTTGGAGGCGTCGTCCGTTCAACACTAGATCGGTTGGATCATTATCGGATCGCGAAGAGTACAACTACATCAGCCACGTTATATACACTCCCTCTTTCGGTCTACGAGGGTACATATACACACTCTCCTAGATAGATGTTGGCTGTTCATAGGATCTTTTTTACTTTCTTTCATGATTCGTTCCCCATCAGTGGTATCAGAGCTAGGTCTATGCATAGATGTATATACACGAGTAGAACACAAAGAGTTGTGGGCGTTGATGCTCAAATTGCTCACCTCTATTGTCTTATTTAGATTCGGCGGTATTGTGGGATGAAGCGGCTCGGACCAACCTTACTTGTCCACGCATAAGAGGCCGTTTCCATCGATAGACATGCAACTTGTTTTGCAAAAGGTGGCTAGCGGGTGTTTGTCTTTCCTACTTTAGTTGAATCTAATTTGACGAAGGTGGTTATTATAGAAGGTTAACAAGCAACTTTATCATCACCATTGTGGCTTTGCGTGGGTAAGAACGGTTCTTGCTAGTTGCCCATAGCAGCCACGTAAAATTTGCAACAACAAAGTAGAGGACGTCTAACTTGTTTTTGCAGGGCATGTTGTGATGTGGTATGGCCAAAATGTGATGTGATGCATTTTGATGTATGAGATGATCATGTTTTCTAATAGGTTCACAACTTGCATGTCCATAAGTACGGCAACCGGTAGGAGCCATAGGGTTGTCTTTAATTTATTAATCGCCATGTAATTGCTTTACTTTATCGCTATGCATTAGTAATAGTTGTATAAGCAATAGTTGGTGAAAACGACCACATGACGACATGATGATGGAGATCATGGTGTCATGCCGGTGACGATGGAGATCATGTCGGTGCTTTGGAGATGGATATCAAAGGCACAAGATGATAATGGCCATATCATGTCACATATTGATTTCATGTGATGTTTATCCTTTTTATGCATCTTATTTTGCTTAGAATGATGGTAGCATTACAAGATGAACCCTTCACTTAATTTTGTGAAATTGTGTTCTCCCTAAGTATGCACCGTTGCAAAAGTTCGTCGTTTCAAAGCACCTCGTGATGATCGGATGTGATAGACTCTACGTTCGCATACAACGGGTGTAAGCCAGTTTTACACATGCAGAATACTTGGGTTAAACTTGACAAGCCTAGCATGTACAGACATGGCCTCAGAACACAGGAGACTGAAAGGTCGAACATGAGTCATATAGTAGATATGATCAACATGAATATGTTCACTATTGATGACTACCCTATCATTCATGTAAGTTAGCAAATAATGGTTGTTCTATTGATATGAGTAATATCTTTTATGGCCATGTAGCCCTTGTGAATGGTTTATTCTTGTTGAATCTCGATCATAGTGATACACATATTCATAATATTGATGTCGAAAGATGCAAAGTTAATAATGATGGTACCACATATTTGTGGGATTGCCGCTTAGGTCATATTGGTATAAAGTGCATGAAGAAACTCCATGCTGATGGACTTTTGGAATCTCTTGGTTATGAATCATTTGAGACATGTGAACCATGCCTCGTGGGCAAGATGACTAAAACTCCGTTGTCCGGAACAATGCAGCGAGATAGTGACTTATTGGAAATAATAAATACTGATGTATGCGGTCCGATGAGTGTTGAAGCACGCGGTGGATGTCGTTATTTTCTTACCTTCACAGATGATTTGAGTAGATATGGGTATATTTACTTAACGAAACACAAATCTAAAACATTTGAAAAGTTCAAGGAATTTCAGAGTGAAGTGGAAAATCATCGTAGCAAGAAAATAAAGTTTCTACGATCTAATCGTGGAGGTGAATATTTGAGTTACAAGTTTGGCATGCATTTAAGACAATGTGGAATTGTTTCAAAACTCACGCCACCTGGAACACCACAGCGTAATGGTGTGTTCGAACGTCATAATCATACTCTATTGGATATGGTGCATTATATTATGTCTCTTACCGATTTGCCACTTTCATTTTGGGGTTATGCATTAGAGACAGCCTCATTCACTTTAAATAGGGCACCATCTAAATCCATTGAGACGACACCATATAAGTTGTGGTTTGGCAAGAAACCTAAGCTGTCGTTTCTTGAAGTTTGGGGATGCGACGCTTATGTCAAGAGGCTTCAGCCCGATAAACTCAAACCCAAAGCAGAGAAGTGTGTCTTCACATGATACCCTAAAGAGACCATTGGGTACACCTTCTACCACAGATCCGAGGGCAAAATCTCAGTTGCCAGGAATGGGTCCTTTCTAGAGAAGGAGTTTCTCTCGAAAGAAGTGAGTGGGTGGAAAGTAGAACTTGATGAGGTAATCATACATTCTCTCTAATTGGAAAGTAGCACATCACAGAAAGCAGTTCCCGTGATGCCAACACCAACTGAAGAGGAAGCTAACGATGATGATCATGAAACTTTGGATCAAGTTACTACTGAACTTTGTAGGTAAACCAGGGTACGCTCCGCACCAGAGTGGTAATCTTGTCCTGGAAGTCATGTTGTTAGACAACGGTGAACCTACGAACTATGAAAAAGCTATGATGAGCCCAGATTCCAACAAATGGCTTGAGGCCATGAAATCCGAGATAGGATCCATGTATGAGAACAAAGTATGGACTTTGGTGAACTTGCCCGATGATCGGCAAGCCATTGAGAATAAATGGATCTTTAAGACAACCGTTGATGGTAATGTCACTGTCTATAAAGCTCGACTTGTCGCAAAAGGTTTCCGACAAGTTCAAACGGTTGGCTACAATGAGACTTTCTCACCCGTAGAGATGATTAAGTCTGTTAGAATTATGTTAGCTATTTGTCGCATTTTATGATTATGAGATCTGGCAAATGGACGTCAAAATGGCATTCCTTAACGGGTTACTTAAGGAAGAGTTCACTACTAGGGAAAACCTTATACACAGAAGCTTAAATGTAGCGAGGGTAAAAGGAAGGCGCTACTGCTACTTAATAGTAGCGCGGGTCATGGACACGCGCTACAAGTATACTAGTAGCAGTAGCGCAACTGTGACAAACGGCATTGCTACTAAGTGGTACCCACACTGGCCACCAGGCTAAGTTTAGTAGCAACACGTGTTCAAGAGATGCGCTACTACTATGGCACTTAGCAGTGACGCCCTTCCTGGACCCGCACTACTGCTCGTTCAACCTTATTGATCCCGCACCCGTCCAGTTCCCACTCCCCTCACTCACTCCCTTTGTGCCTCTTCCTTCTCCCGTCGTCGTCATCGCTGTTGCATTGCCACCACCATCCTCCCTACTCCTTCCTCGTCGGTAAGCTACCTCCCTCCTCTCTCCTCCGACATCCTTCCTCTCCCTCCTCTGGGCGCCAACCTCCCGCCTCCTGCTCTCTCCTTTATCCTCCCCCTCCTCCCTCATCGTCCGACCGCCCTCCTCCTCTCTCTCCTCCCTCCCTCCCTCCTCCTCCAGGAACCATCCTCCCTCCTCCTCTCTCTCCTCCCTCCCTCCCTCCTCCCACCTACCTCCCTCCATCCATCCTCCCTCTATTCTTGTAGAATGCAGGTTTTTGTAATATTTTTCAAACACAATAGAATGTAGAATGTAAATTATTTGAATAGAATAGAGTATTTTTTGAATAGAATAGAATATAGAATGTAAATGTAGGGGTTATAAGATATTTAGTATTGTAGATTATTTGAATAGAATAGAATGTAGAATGTAAAATGTAAAATGCCCTCTACTTGTTATATTCTGAAATTAGGGCTTTTTCTGGGGTTCATAGTATATTTTCAAATATATTTCAGCAATCAAACTCTTAAGTTATGTGAAATTAGGGCATTTTTCTATGGTTCAAGAAGTAGACAATAGATAAAAAACAGGGCATTTTCTAGGGTTTAGGAAACAAATTGTAGATAGTTGAAATTTTTATTCGAAATCAAATTGGATATTTACTTGATAGCTTAGGGTTTCACAAAGTCATAAAATGTGGATAATAATGTTTTTGTTTTTGTTTATATTTTGTGTTTGTAGAAATCAAGGAGCCCTGCATCATCTCCGCTATCATCCCCGTCACCGACCCCCTCGGACCTCGAGGTGAGACCAGCCAAATCCCCATGTTGATGATGATGTAGATGTTTTGATAGATGTAGTAGAGTGGTTGATGAGTAACTGTGACAATTTCCATGGAATAGAAAATTTTCAATGTAGGTCTTTCAAATATGATGGAGATTTATACAAGTGATATGTACTGTTGTGTACTACTAGTGCTTGCCCAAGTGGCCTATGTTTGCAGGGAACACCTCAGAGTGGCCTATGTTGTGCCGGAGTGTTGATTAATTTCCATTCCAGCAAATTTTAGGCGCTCGATATATCTCCTTTTAGCAAAGGTCATGCCAGATTTTTTCGTGAATTTTGGCATGACTTGTGCTAGAATATGTAGGAAATATCAAGTGGCTCAGATTTTCTAGAAAGATAATTAAACAACATTTCTGGTTCACTTTAAGTCTGTCGGGGCTCCACCATATATGAGAGAAGAAGAATCCCGACTGTTGTCGTGGGGGAAGCTTCTTCTTCATTGGAAGGTACTAGACATTTTGGTGTAATGCACTTTCAAATGAAAGTAGGAGCTTCCATCACCGACGGTCGCAAATGTCAGAGAGGAAGAATCCCAACTGTTGTCGTGGGGGTCGCTTCTCCTTTGTTCCCGTGTGCTAGACATTTTGGTGTAATGCACTCGGGGTCGAAGGTAGGAGCGACCATAACTGACGGTCGAATATATACACCACGTGAGCTGGGATTTTTCAAGAAAAGACTTGAAAGACCGATAATCAACCCGTGATGAATAATAATGATCTAATTTAGTTTTTGTAGTACATATATTTAAATTTATAAGTTTAATCTTTGTATTATGAACATAGGAAATGTCTGACGACGATGATAGGATCCCGGAGTGCGACTACTGCGGCGACGACCGGGTTCTGTGCGACAGGCCTCACCTGGTAGATGGTCGGCGCTTTAGTATTAAGGTCGACGAGACCTTCGATGTTGAAATGGTACGCAACGATGACGAGTCATTTTCGTAATTAAGCATGACTTCTGCTTCTTCGACGTGTAATTTTCGTCTTTTACAATTCGACAAGTGAATCCCCTGTCATGTAAGACCTTATGTCTTGGAGAAGCTGGATTTCGAAGATCACGAGAATATGGAGACAAAGAGAGTTAACCTCGGGACCCATCATGGCTATGCTTTTCCCGTAAATCTATACGTGCGGTGACCTACTCCCATTTCAGTTGCTCGAATTGGGAAGCACTATGCAAGGTGTATGGTTTTCAGGAGGGTATGCATGTCACCTTCGATCTTGGTGCTCCTGAAGATGACACCGACAAAGATAATCGACATTTGGGTCGATGTTGATACGCCTCCACTTCTACCTCTTTGTGAGTTTCTCAAACATATTTATTAAGTAATGTATATTGATTGTTTCAAAATAGTTGACAGTATTTCCATTGAAAACTTATTTCCATTCTTCAAAAAATGTACGGAAGATAGTAGACAGAACCTACTACAATGATGCTTATGAATTAACTTATGAGGAGAAAGGTCATCTTATCTCATTTATTATTGATGTTGAGAATTACAATATCAGTTATGAAACTCCTGCACATTATGGTCAATACATGTCACTAGTGCATGTGTTGAACTACGGTAACATCCATGGAGATGGCATGGTAAGATTTTTTATTATTACGACATATGTGCATCTTTTGCATACATTCTTCTAAAGCTAAACTACATTGCCAACTATGACGTTATTATGATGTTTTTCAACAGAAAACCCCGAAGGATTGTGTGCCTCATTTGATGTTTGCTTCCCTTGACGTTATTATGATTGCTTGCCTTGATGTTATTACCTTACGGCCAAGTCTGCCTAGGCTTCACCGCTATTCATACCAGATTTCTCAAACTGATGAAGATATGACAATCAAAGAATGGAAAAAATGTATGAATAATCATAGGGAGCTACTTGGAAGCAACATTGTGCGAATCGCATGAATTGGAGACAGGATAATGTCCATTCTCCATAATGGAGAGTCAGGGGCTACTTGTTTTATGTTATTTTACCTTAGAGAGGGTAGTAGGTGCTACCTCTTGAGCATGCATTGGTGTTCCCTTGAAGAGGAAAGGGTGATGCAACAAAGTAGCGTAAGTATTCCCCTCAGTTTTTGAGAACCAAGGTATCAATCTATCGGATTTCGGGTTCCGGTAGACGCTTGAGGTTTGAACACTGGGGTGCGCACGGAGATTTCGCCTCCTACCTACATGCACCCCTCCGCCTTGCTAAGATCTAAGTTATGGAAAGAACAGCACAAGAGACACAGGGTTTATACTGGTTCGGGCCACCGTTGTGGTGTAATACCCTACTCCAGTGTGTGGTGTGGTGGATTGCCTCTTGGGCTGATGATGATGAGCAATACAAGGAAGAACAACCTCGCGAGGGTCTGTTCTTGGCTGAGGGGATGAACGGCTAGGAGGAGTTCAGTCACCCTTCTCTCTTTCTCTCTTCTCGATTCTCTCTCCGATTTCTTATCCCTCTCCGATTTCGATCTCTCCTCTTTCTTTTTTTCTCTACCCTGGGGGTGGCTAGTCCTATTTATAGGCAAAGGCCCTGGTCCTCTTCCCAAATATTGAGCGGGAAGGGCGCCAACAATTGGACATTTTGAAGGGGAACATCTGGTACACTTATCCTGACTAAAGTTGGTCCTCGCCTGCCAAAGGCTCTGGTAGTGACGCTGGCTTGGGCTCCACAATGACTTCCTCCCTGCCGTTGGACTGGTCTTGGTCTCATTGCACCGAAACGGGTGCCTTTGCTTGATGCTCTCGCCTGCCCTTGCTCCCTTTGCACCAAAGAGGAAAGGAGGACACTGCGCGGCTGGCGCCCGCCTGGCGCCTTTGGTCGTCATGGCTTGCATCACGGGCACCTCGTGAGGTACCCCGCCTTGATCTCTCCGCCTCCTCGCGAGCCATCCTGATGAGGCCGTGCCTGAGGAAGCTCCGTGTCATCTGCCCCGCGAGGCTTGGCCCCTCGCGAGGGTCTTGGGTCTGTGTTGATGAAGATGGGCCACGCTGGGCCCCCTTTTGAGCCACGCCGCAGGCCGCAGGCAGGCAAGTTTGGGACCCCCATTCCCAGAACGCTGACAGTAGCCCCCGGGCCCAAGGCGCGCCCGGACTTGGCCGTGCAGGGAGGCGAAAGGGCAAGGGCGAAGCGACGCGGGCCCTAACAACCTGCGGCCTTGGGCGCCGCATGGCGGTTGATTGGACATGAGCGCCTCAGCAACCGCGCGAGTTGATAAAGGAGCGGCATCTGCCTAGGCTTTGCTTTTTTGCTTTCTCCAGTTGCTGCTCAGATCCCCTTTCTTGCGCCTCTCCTTCCTTCCTCCAAAATTTCCAGATCTACTTCGACCGCATGACCTAGGAACCCATGGCGCCTCGTCAGTCCCCGGCTAGAGCTTGGTACTCGTCTGCCCTGGACTCGCCGAACGTGTCAGAGGCGAGCCTCGCCCGGTTGCACCGGATGGCGGTGGCGCAGGGCATCGACGGGGCGAAGGTGTTTAAGGCCAGCTCCGCCACCCCTGAGGGCCAAGGGAGCACCTTCTATCCGTTCTTTGTAAGCGCCATTGTTGCTGGCCTGGTGCCTCCCTTTTCCGAGTTCTTCTTCTCTGTCCTCCGCCATTATAAGCTACAGGCTCTGCATCTCCACCCCAACCCCGTCCTTCTCCTGGCAATCTTTGCCTATTACTGTGAGGCTCACGTAGGGGTGCAGCCCTCAGTGGCCTTGCTGCGCCACTACTTCTACCTCTGGACCTCTCGCGGTCCTGCTTCCGCATGCGCGAGCTTTATCGTGTACGGTGGCGCCATTGCCATTTTGAACCCCGGGAAAAGGATTAAGGGCTTCAGGAGCAAGTGGGTCTTGGCAGGGCGCATCCACCCTCGGCTGATCTTGCCCATGGAGCAACCCATGAGCTCCAGCGATTAGGGTCGAGTGGAGCTCGCGGACCCTCGCGCAAAGCTGGTGTTGGAGAAGATGGACGCGGATCTGAGGCCGGCCAACATGGCGGCGGCGAAGCTGACCTACGCGTCGCTGCTGAGGGAATTCTTGGAGCACCAGCTGGCTCCGCTTCGGTAGTACTCACTTCTGATGTGGAGGCCCCATCCGAGCCCCGCGGCTTTGGCCGACGAAGATCTGGCTGTGGTCCTCCAATCTCTGGTCGGGGGCGATGTGGCAAGGTTGGAGGGCGCTCCTACGCCCTTGTTCCTCCGCGACGATTGGGAGCAGGTAGTGGAGTCCATGCCCGTCTTCAACGGGGACGGACCCGTGCCCATGGAAACTCCCGGGGAATCGGTGGACGTGTCCTCTGACGACTCCAGCGAAGAGGAGGAAGGAGGGGAGCAGGAAAAGGGCTTGACTCCGAGGCGACTGACGGAGAGTCGAGGGCTCCCCTCCCCCGGTGCAGGTCCCGCGCTCTCCGCCTCTCTCCGAGCGATGACGACGAGGATGATGACGAGCAGGGCGGTGGGAGCTTGCCCCCGATCCCGAAGAAGGACAGGACCGGGCTGATCTCCCGCGGGTCTGCCCCAGCCCCGAGGCGGACCGCAGACGCGCCTTCCGCTCCTGAGCTTCCCAAGGTTGACCCTTCCAGCCGGCTTTCAGGCTTCAAATTTGGCCGGAGGCTACCTGAGCTCACTGGCGACGACCCGTAAGCGCTTGATTCTTGTCTTTATTTCTTGTTCTGCTACTGAGGCTTGACGTCCACATCTCCTGGACAGGCTGGCGCCCGCAGCAAAGAAGCCGAAGGGAGCTCCTAAGGTTCCATCCGTGGCAGCGCCTCTGCCCGCGAATTAAGGTGACCGCGATGCACGGGCTTCTCCTGCCCGGTCGTCCTCGCGAGGCCTGGCTGAGCCGGCTGGGGCGAGCTCAGCCCCCATGTCCCAAGTGACTCCTGAGGTGCCTTTGCCCGCTGCCGCCTCTACAGCCGTTGGGGCGCAGCAGGCTCCGCCTCAGGATGCTGTGGTCGCGCTGCCGCCTTCTCCTCCTACTCCACTGACTGCTGTCTCTTTGACTCCTCCTGCCGTTCTGGATCGTGCTGCTGCTGAGCTGGACCGGCTGTGGCAGGATCTTCTTGGCGCTGACCCTCGCTTGGTAGCCAGGCGCTTGGAGCTGGCTTCAGGATGGATTCGCTCCGACGCTTCGATTCGGGCGGCGCTGGTCCAGGCCTCGACGGCTTGAGATGAGGAGAGGCAGGCCGTCCTGGAGGCGAAGGCTTCTCGTGACGCAGCCCTGGGGGAGGTGGTCGACGTCCGTGGTCGTCGCAAGGCACTGGAGGACGAGCTGCAAGGCCTGCGGGACCAGCTCGCGAAAGAGGCCCTCCTTTGCCAAGAGTAGGAAGAAGGCGTGAAGGCTCGCGAGGCGGTCGTCAAGGAGAGGGAGGTCAAGCTCAGGAGGCGCCATGACCGCCTAGGCGCGCTGGAGCAGGAGTTGGGGGCGAGGAAGGTCGAGCTGGATGACAAGGCCCAGGTTCTTGCCGAGGACCGCGTGGCCTTCGTGGAGATGGAGGCGAAGGCTCGCTCCTCGCTGAGGACGCTTTATGACAGCGGCCTGGAGAGCCCGCTAGCTGGCGCCGAGGACGGCCCTGCCAAGCTGCTTCCCTTCCTGGTTCGCGCTCTTGAAGATGTCGCCCTTGGCCTTGGCCCCACGACCGAGGCCGAGGCGCGTGCCCTGTCTTCTGCAGCGCTGACGCGGGTCCTCACCCACATCTACCTTCGCGATCTCGGCGTCGACCTCGACAGCCTGCTGGAGCCAGTAAGCGACGAGCGTGCCACTGCCGCTGCCGAGGCCGTGAAGGGTCACGCGGAGGCTCTGCTGGGGAAGTTCCGGGCCTTCAGCACCAAGCCGAAGCAAGGCGCTGCCGACCCCGCTGCTCCATGAGACGAACCCACTCCGCGCTACTCCACCGCCGACAAGTGACTCCGTTGTGGCTCATGTCCTGCCTTTAATTCCTGCACATGTATCATGCCTCGGGGAGGCGTTTAAACTTGCATTTGGCATTGAGATAACAGTGTGGACTATAATATTTGCTTTTGAATTCCTTGAAATTTATGCCTTTCCTTCCTACTTGCTTATGTTCTACGCCGGCAGAGCCCGGCCCCGCGCATACCTCAGCCGCCGTTAGCCCCGACCGGAAACCAGGACAGGACCAAGGAGTGAGGGGCTACGTAACAAGTTAGGCTCCTGAGTCGCGATGCTCAAGAGTCCCCCTTGGCGCACGAACATCAAGTAGGGAGGTATGATGTGGGTGGATCTACCGCTCTATGTCTGCAGAGCCCGGCCACGCGCATACCTCAATCGCCGTTAGCCTTTCGGAACTAAGGAGTGAGGGGCTACGTGACCAGTTAGGCTCCTGAGTCGCGATGCTCAGGAGTCCCCCTTGACGCTCAAACGGCCTTCGTACCTTGGCTCCGCTCGGGGAGAGACGCGCAATGAACCAGGCCCGGGGGGCCTGGCTGGGTGGCGTGCGTCTGGGCGTGACCCAGGCGCAGCCCCCGTGCCCAGCCCTTCGCGCGGCACTCCCAAGGGGAGGCGTTACGATGAGGCTAGACACTAAGCTCTGGGCTCCCTGAGGTTGATGCGGCCCGGGGGCCACCCTCAGTTGTTTATCACCAGCACGGAGCATAGCGATTCCGTATGTGTACGGGCATAGCCGCTCCTCAGCAGTGTCGTCAGCCAGTACGGAGCATGGTGCTTCCACTGGTACGTGGGAGGGGGCTCCCCTCCGGGAGGAGCCCCCGGGGCGTGTATAGCCCCGCCCTGACACGTGGCTGGCACGGTAGGGCTTGGCGAGGTGTATCTGGGCACCCGTGAGCCAGCGCGGGACTCACGGGGCCCTACCTCTAGGCGGGTTGCACCTGGCACTGGGCCTTATCTTGTGATGTGTACCTGTAAATTTGGTTAGATGCCGGCACTCTACGTCCTCGGGTCCCGGCCCTCGAGTTGGTCTCAGCCGTCGCTGGTATGCCAGGTCGCGATGCCGTGGACAAGGCCAGAGGGTGAGGGCTGGAGAGCCAGTAAGAGCCAGGAGTCGCGATGCTCAGGTACCCCCCCTTTAACGTGCAAGTGGTTGGCATGGAGAAGAAGAGGTGCCGTGGACAGACATCAAATAATCAAGCATGGTGGGTCGAACGCATAGCCGGAAATAAACGCAAAAGGGATACATGCTACTGGGTCTGGTCTGAGCGACTTGGGGATGATGCAGCCTGTGGGGCGCCCCTAACAAAGTAAGCTAACAACATGAAACAAAAGGGATACATGCCGCAGGGACGGACCCACGCGGCCTGGGAATAATGCAGCCCTGGGGGGCGCTCCTAGCTGGAAATGAAACTTGAAAGATGTCACCTGATGATGTTGAGGATGAAGGAGTGTTGGTGTAGCAGACTCGGTGGGCTGCGGAAGCCGATCCTCACGAGCCCCAGGCTCAGGGGCCTCGGGAGGCTCCGGAGGCGCTGGTGGCTCCTCGCGGACCATCTCCATCTCCGCCATGGCTGCGGAACGCCTGGACTCTTGCGTCCCCATGATGCCCCTCATGAGGTGCTGGTATGCGGCAGCCGCGTTCGGCAAGCCGTAAGGCATGCGAACATAGATGTGGGGTGGACCTTCGCAAGGCCCCACTCGCGAGGGCCAGAGGCGCTCCAGAGAGGCGACTCGATTGAGCCCTAGTATGTCGATGCAGACGCGCAGCCCACCATCCTCGCCTGGATGGGGAGCCACTGCTGGTAGGTGGCGGCCGCCTTTCATGACTCTTGACTCCTGTAGCTCCTGAATGGCCTTGCTGACGAACTCCTGAGGGTCTGGCCCTCCTTGCCTTACTCCTTCTTGAGGGAAACGTGCTTCGAAACACGCCTCCATGTGGTGCCCAAGCGCCTCCCTCATGACCTTAGCCAGGTCGGTGGCCCTCCAGGGGAGAGCCCCCGAGCCCTGCCCGAGGAGGGCACCGGGCGCGCTTTCCTATGCGATGGAAGGAGGTTCCCCTGGGCAGGCGCGGGCCCTGAGGGGCCTGCCTCCTGAGGGGCCGGGCCGGACGATGTCTTCTTCTTGGGGGCGGTCTCGGGAAGCCTCCTGCTTCCGCGATCCGGGTCTTCCAGTGATGCGGCCTGGAAGGCTCGTTCCAGGGAACACACCGCGTCCTTCTCTTCACAGGGCACCGTGATGACTCCGCCACTTCCTGGCATCTTGAGGACGTTGTAGCCTTGGTGAGTTACGGCCATGAACTTGGCCAGCGCTGGGTACCCAAGGATGGCATTGTACGGCAGGCGAATGTGAGCGACGTCGAAGTCGATGAGCTCGGTGCGGTAGTTGTCGCGTGCCCCGAAGGTGACATGGAGGCGGACCTGCCCAATCGGGACAGTGGAGCCGTCGGTGACTCCGGAGAAAGGCTTGGTTGGCTGAAGCTGGTTGTAGGGCACTTGGAGATTGTTGAATGATTCCACGAACAAGACGTTGATCCCTACCCCGCCATCGATGAGGGTCCTGGTGACCACCATGTTGCTGATGATTGGGGAACAAAGCATCGGGAGGACTCCGGCTGTGGCCGCACACTTGAGCTGATCTGCTGAGCTGAACGTGATGGCGCACGCCGACCACCTGAGAGGGCGCGTGGCTTCAAGCTTGGGGAGGACTGCATTCACTTCGCGGGCGAACTGCTTGAAGATGCGTTGAGAGGCTGGGGCTTGAGCCCCGCCCAGGATGCACGCGATCGCGCGCGGCTCCTGGAAGCCCCCAGCCCCCTCGTCCTAATGGCAGTCCTCGTTTCTCCTTGTTTGCGGCGGCAGCGGAGGGAGGCCTGCGTTGCCTTGCGGGCGATCCTCACGAGGTTGATCCCTCCAGTCTCCCTCGTGAGGCCGGTCTTGCCAGCGATCCTTGCGAGGTTGATCGCGCCACCCTTGGCGCGGGCCGCGGTCTTCCCAGCGTCCTGCGTTCCTTCCTCCTCCTCGATCGTAGCCCCGGTCACCGCGGTCGGGATGACGTCCGATCCTTCCTTCTCGCACGGCTCGGAGCTCTTGACATTCGTTGGTGTTGTGGGTGTGGAGGTCGTGGTACACACAGTACCGACTGCCCTTGGAAGATTCGGGCTGATCTCTGCCCCGCTTGGTGTCTGGTTCTGCCGCGAGCACGGAAGCCCCCTTGCACTTCACATCCTTGGCCTTGGGCTTCTTCTCTTCTGGGTCTGCAGCAGGTAGCTCGAGGAGGGAGAGATGCCCTTCCTCAGCCCTGGCGCACTTGGTTGCCAAGTTGAACAACTCCAAGGAAGTGCACAGGTCTTCATGCATTGCCAGCTCCTCCTTCATCTTGACATCGCGCACGCCGTCGGAGAAGGCTGAGATGATGGCCTCCTCGGTCACCTTGGGAATCTTGAGGCGTGCGTTGTTGAAGCGCTGGATGTACTTCTGCAGGGTCTCTCCGGGTTGTTGCTTGATGCGGCGCATGTCGCTCACGGCGGGTGGCCGGTCGTGCGTACCTTGGAAGTTGGCGATGAAGCGGGTGCGCATCTCGTCCCAGGAGGAGATCGTGCCTGGAGCCAGGTTCAGGAGCCAGGTGCGGGCCCCGTCTTTGAGCGCCATGGGAAACCAGTTCGCCATGACCTTCTCGTCTCCGTTGGCAGCTTCGATGCCCAGCTCATAGAGCTGGAGGAACTCTCCAGGGTCGGCCGTGCCATCATAACGAGGAGGCAGGTCTGGCTTGAACTTGCCGGACCACGCACGCTGCATAGCTCGGTGGTGAAGGCACGTCAGCCTGTTGTGGCCACGGGAGGCCTTGGGTGACGGAGAGCTTGGTCTTGCATGTCCCCATGCGCTGCAGCTGGGAGCAGCGCGGGGTCTTGACGTGCGGGAGCAGGAGCATGGTCGCGACGTGCTGGAGCAAGGAGCGCCCGGGCAGCTTCTTGCGGGCGAGGGACTTCTTGGCAGCTCTGCTCTTGCCACGCTGGCACCTGACGGAGCGGGTTCCGCCCGGGGGCCACGCGCCTTGGAGCCATGGCGCCTTCTTGAGGAGGAGGCGGCTGGGGCGCCCCCGGAGCTTCGTCGCCCGCGCGGGGCGAGGTGCGGTGCAGCGGAACGGACGGCGCAGGAGAGCCCCCTGCGGCGCGGACGAGCTCAGCGACGTGGTCGAGACATTCTTCGTAGACATCATTGACGGGACGGTAGCGCAGGAGCTCGTTTGCCGCGATGAGCGCAGCTCGAGCCTCCATGGGTGCGTGGAGCGCGCGGGACGAAGAACCAGCTTGGGTGAGCGAGGGAGTAGCGGTGCGGCCGTCTTGCCGCACGGACGTATACTAAGACGACGCTTGCTGCTCGTCCCCCGCCAGGCCGGTGGCGGTGTTGACGGCAGGTGACGGGGAACGGCGAGGGCGCCCGCCGACAGGAGCCATCTGGGCGACGCGGGAAGCGAGAGCGGCCCGGTGCTCGGCGCGGGCCCGACGAGCGTCAGACATGGACGCGATGGTTGGAGGAGAACAGGGTGGTGGAAGACGAATTCCGGTGCACCCCTACCTGGCGCGCCAAATGTCGGATTTCGGGTTCCAGCAGACCCTTGAGGTTCGAACACTGGGGTGCGCGCGGAGATTTCACCTCCTACCTACCTGCACCCCTCCGCCTCGCTAAGATCTAAGCTATGGAAAGAACATCACAAGAGACACAGGGTTTATACTGGTTCGGGCCACCGTTGTGGTGTAATACCCTACTCCAGTGTGTGGTGTGGTGGATTGCCTCTTGGGCTGATGATGATGAGCAATACAAGGAAGAACAGCCTCGCGAGGGACTGTTCTTGGCTGAGGGGATGAACTGCTAGGAGGAGTTCAGTCACCCTTCTCTCTTTCTCTCTTCTCGATTCTCTCTCCGATTTCTTATCCCTCTCCGATTTCGATCTCTCCTCTTTCTTTTTTTCTCTATCCTGGGGGTGGCTAGTCCTATTTATAGGCAAAGGCCCTGGGCCTCTTCCCAAATATTGAGCGGGAAGGGCGCCAACAATTGGCCATTTTGAAGGGGAACATCTGGTACACTTATCCTGACTAAAGTTGGTCCTCGCCTGCCAAAGGCTCTGGTGGTGACGCTGGCTTGGGCTCCACAATGACTTCCTCCCTGCCGTTGGACTGGTCTTGGTCTCGTTGCACCGAAACGGGTGCCTTTGCTTGATGCTCTCACCTGCGCTTGCTCCCTTTGCACCAAAGAGGAAAGGAGGACACTGCGTGGCTGGTGCCCGCCTGGCGCCTTTGGTCGTCATGGCTTGCGTCACGGGCACCTCGTGAGGTACCCCGCCTTGATCTCTCCGCCTCCTCGCGAGCCAGCCTGATGAGGCCGTGCCTGAGGAAGCTCCATGTCGTCCGCCCCGTGAGGCTTGGCCCCTCGTGAGGGTCTTGGGTCTGTGTTGATGAAGATGGGCCATGCTAGGCCCCCTTTTGAGCCACGCCGCAGGCCGCAGGCAGGCAAGTCTGGGGACCCCCGTTCCCAGAATGCCGGCAAAATCCAGTAGGAGACAACGCACAAGTCACCTAGTACCTGCACAAACAATCAAGAACCTTGCAACCAACGCGGTAAAGGGGTTGTCAATCCCTTCACGTCACTCGCAAAAGTGAGATCTGATAAAGATAGTAAAGTAGATATTTTTGGTATTTTTATTGTCTAGATTGGAAAGTAAAGATTGCAAAATAGTAAACGAGATGCCATGTAAATAAAAGAGATGCAATATAATAAGAAAGAGACCCGGGGCCATAGGTTTCACTAGTGGCTTCTCTCAAGATAGCATGTATTATGGTGGGTGAACAAATTACTGCCGAGTAATTGATAGAAAAGCGCATAGTTATGAAGATATCTAAGGCAATGATCATGCATATAGGCATCACGTCCATGTCAAGTAGATCGAAATGATTTTGCATCTACTACTATTACTCCACACATCGACCGCTATCCAGCATGCATCTAGAGTATTAAGTTCATAAGAAAGGAGCAACGCATTAAGCAAGATGACATGATGTAGAGGGATAAACTCAAGCAATATGATCTAAATCCCATCTTTATATCCTCGATGGAAACAATACAATACATGCCTTGCTGCCCCTACTGTCACTGGGAAAGGACACCGCAAAATTGAACCAAAGCTAAGCACTTCTCCCATAGCAAGAAAGATCAATCTAGTAAGCCAAACTAAACCGATAATTCGAAGAGACTTGAAAATATATCAAATCATGCATATAAGAATTCAGATAAGAACCAAATAATATTCATAGATAATCAAGTTCATAAATCCACAATTCATCGGATCTCGGCAAACACACTGCAAAAGAGTATTACATCGAATAGATCTCCAAGAACATCGAGGAGAACTTTGTGTTGAGGATCAAAGAGAGAGA
This sequence comes from Triticum aestivum, assembly GCF_018294505.1. Lineage (NCBI taxonomy): Eukaryota > Viridiplantae > Streptophyta > Magnoliopsida > Poales > Poaceae > Triticum > Triticum aestivum. The sequence continues at coordinate 164,926,172 of NC_057803.1, read as the reverse complement.
AGAAGCCATCTAGCTAATAACTATGGACCCGAAGGTCTGTGGTAAACTACTCACGCTTCATCGCAGAGGCTATTGTGTTGATGTAGAAGCCCTCCGTGATCGATTCCCCTTCTGGCAGATCGCCGGAAAAGGCCCCAAGATGGGATCTCATGAGTACAAAAGGTTGCGGCGGTGGAAAAGTGGTTTCGTGGCTCCCCTTGATGTTTCTAGAGTATAAGAGTATATATAGGCAAAAGAAGTATGTCGGTCGAGCTTCTTGGGGCCCACGAGGGTGGGGGCGTGCCTACCCCCCTAGGTGCGCCCTCCTTCCTTGTGGCCGCCTCGCGGAGTTCCAGACTTCCACTCCAAGTCTCCTAGTTTGCGTTCGGTCCAAGAAAGATCATCACGAAGGTTTCATTCCGTTTGGATTCCGTTTGGTATTCCTTTTCCGTGAAACACTAAAATAGGCAAAAAACAGGAACTGGCACTGGGCCTCCGGTTAATATGTTAGTCCCAAAAATAATATAAAAGAGCATATTAAAGCCCATTAAACTTCCAAAACAGATAATATAATAGCATGGAACAGTCAAAAATTATAGATACGTTGGAGACGTATCAAACATCCCCAAGCTTAATTATTGCTCGTCCTCGAGTAGGTAAATGATAAAAATAGAATTTTTGATGTGGAATGCTACCTAACATATTTATGAATGTAATTTTCTTTATTGTGGCATGAATGTTCAGATCTGAAAGATTCAGGACAAAAGTTGAATATTGACATAAAAATAATAATACTTCAATCATACTAACAAAGTAATTATGTCTTCTCAAAATAACATGGACAAAGAAAGTTCATCCCTACAAAATCATATAGTTTGGTCATGCTCCATCTTCGTCACACAAAATATTCAAATCATGCACAACCCTAATGACAAGCCAAGCAATTGTTTCATACTTTAGTATTCTCAAACTTTTTCAAATTTCACGCAATACATGAGCGTGAGCCATGAACATAGCACTATAGGTGGAATATAGTGGTGGTTGTGGAGAAGAAAAAAAGGAGGAAGATGGTCTCACATCAACTAGGTGTATCAATGGGCTATGGAGATGCCCATCAATAGATATCAATGTGAGTGAGTAGGGATTGCCATGCAACGGATGCACCAGAGCTATAAATGTATGAAAGCTCAACAAAAGAAACTAAGTGGGTGTGCATCCAACTTGCTTGTTCACGAAGACCTAGGGCATTTGAGGAAGCCCATCGTTGGAATATACAAGCCAAGTTCTTATAATGAAAATTTCCCACTAGTATATGAAAGTGACAAAATAAGAGACTCTCTATCATGAAGATCATGGTGCTACTTTGAAACACAAGTCTGGAAAAAGGATAGTAGCATTGTCCCTTATCTCTTTTTTCTCTCTCTCTCTCTTTTTTGTTTGGCTTCTTTGGCCTCTTTTTCTACTTTTTTTGTTTCCTCACATGGGACATTGCTCTAATAATGATGATCATCACACTTCATTTATTTACAACTCAAAGATTACAACTCGATACTTACAACAAAAATATGACTCTATATGCGTGCCTCCGGTGGTGTACCGGGATGTGCAATGAATCAAGAGTGACATGTATGAAAAATTATGAATGGTGGTTTTGCCACAAATACGATGTCAACTACATGATCATGCAAGGCAATATGACAATGATCGAGCGTGTCATAATAAACGGAATGGTGGAAGGTTGCATGGAAATATATCTCGGAATGGCTATGGAAATGCCATAATAGGTAGGTATGGTGGCAGTTTTGAGGAAGGTAAATGGTGCGTTTATGGTACCGACGAAAGTTGCGCGGTACTAGAGAGGCTAGCAACGGTGGAAGGGTGAGAGTGCGTATAATCCATGGACTCAACATTAGTCCTAAAGAACTCACATACTTATTGCAAAAATCTACAGGTCATCGAAAACCAAGCACTACGCGCATGCTCCTAGGGGATAGATTGGTAGGAAAAGACCATCGCTCATCCCCGACCGCCACTCATAAGGCGGACAATCAAAGAAACACCTCATGCTTCAAATTTGTTACACAACGGTTACCATACGTGCATGCTACGTGACTTGCAAACCTCAACACAAGTATTTCTCAAATTCACAATTAATTTACTACCATGACTTTGATATCACCATCCTCATGTCTCAAAACAATCTTCAAGCATCAAACTTCTCATAGTATTCAATGCACTTTATATGAAAAGTTTTATGATACCCATCTTGGATGCCCATCATATTAGGACTAGTTTTATAGCCAAATCAAATTACCATGTTGTTCTAAAAGATTCTCAAAATAATATAAGTGAAGCATGAGAGATAAATAATTTCTATAAAATGAAACCACCATCGTGCTCTAAAAAGATATAAGTGAAGCACTAGAGCAAAATTATCTAGCTCAAAAGATATAAGTGACGCACATAGAGTATTCTAATAAATTCTGATTCATGCGTGTCTCTCCCAAATGTGTGTACATCAAGGATGATTGTGGTAAAATAAAAAGCAAATACTCAAACATACAAGATGCTCCAAGCAAAACACATATCATGTGGTGGATAAAAATATAGCCTCAAGTAAAGTTACCGATAGATGAAGACGAAAGAGGGGATGCCTTCCGGGGCATCCCCAAGCTTAGGCTTTTGGTTGTCCTTGAATTTTACCTTGGGGTGCCTTGGGCATCCACAATATTAGGCTCTTGCCACTCCTTATTACAAAATCCATCAAATCTTTACCCAAAAACTTGAAAACTTCACAACACAAAACTCAACAGAAAATCTCATGAGCTCCGTTAGTATAAGAAAATAAACCACCACTTTAAGGTACTGTAATGAACTCATTATTAATTTATATTGGTATTAAACCTAGTGTATTCCAACTTATCTATGGTTCATACCCCCCGATACTAGCCATAGATGCATCAAAATAAGCAAACAACACGCAAAAAACAGAATCTGTCAAAAACAGAACACTCTGTAGAAATCTGGAAGTTTCGAATACTTCTGTAACTCCAAAAATTCTGAAAAATTAGGACGACCAGGAAAATTTGTATATTGACCTACTGAAGTTGGAATTGGTATTTTATCCCTCTCTGGTAGAAAATGAAAATTATTTTCGTGAGCGCATACTTTCTGTTTTTATCAGCAAGATCAAACAACAATCACCCAAGAAGATCCTAAAGGCTTTACTTGGCACAAACACTAATTAAAACATAAAACACACAATCATAACAGAGGCTAGATAAATTCTTTATTACTAAATAGGAACAAAAATAAAATTGGGTTGCCTCCCAACATGCACTATCGTTTAACGCCCCTAACTAGGCATAAAAGCAAGAATAGATCTAGGTATTGCCATAATAATGATAAGTCAAATCACGAAAACTCATCTCATACTCCCTATGTTCAGCAGCAAGTTTTCTTTGTGGCAGGCAAAAGTAATCAAAAGGGCTAAATTTAATGGGACAAAAGTCCCCAAGATCAAGCTCGGGAGGTATAGGTTCCTCCTTTGGCCCCTCATATTGCATAACCAATTCATCATTAGAAGCATTCTTTTGGCAAAAAGTCATGAGCCTTTGTTTAAGAGAAAAAACCTAACCCATTGTTCTGAATAGCAAAATTATCATTAAGTTCAGAAATCCTATCAACTAGAACATCGACAGGAACCTTTTTTCTAAGGTTTTCATTATAAGCAACATGATCTAAAGATCGTAAACGCAATATGTCTTCGTGATAAAAAGGATTGCTTCTATGGGAGGACGGCCAACATCTACCCTATAATGCGCAAAGATTTCATTGGCCTCTTTATTATAAATCTGAACTCATGAGCTAAAAAGATGGTAGCCGCTCGCTTAACAGAAGAACGCTCAATATTGGAAAATTCTAGAAAAAATCCTTTGTATGCAAGGATGCATGTGGATAAATTGTCTTTCAAGTTCAACTACGAGCAATGATATAGCATCCGCAAGACTACTAGTTCTATGAATAATAGACCCACCTATAGTGGGCAAAGCACAGACACAAGTAAATAAATCTTGAATAGCTCCTTCTCCAATAATATTACCACTACCAATCCGAAACTTTTTAGTGTGTAAGATAGTAGGTTCTTCATGAGTATTATCAAAAGCATCAAGGTTCCCCCCCATCGTTACTATTATCCTTTTCAATGATAACCTCCCTAGTTTCATACATGATGGCAACAAACCGCACTAAGAACGAACACACAAGATGCAAGCGGAAAGAGGCGAATGGAAGGGGGGCGAAGAAAATGCAAAGGTTTTCGAAAATCGTTTTAGAAGAGGGGGAGAGGAAAACAAGAGGCGAATGGAAAATAATGTAATGCGAGGGAGAAGAGTTTATGATGGGTACTTGGTATGTCTTGACTTGGCGTAGATCTCCCCGGCAACGGCGCCAAAAATCCTTCTCGCTACCTCTTGAGCATGCGTTGGTTTTCCCTTGAAGAGGAAATTTAGGATCGAAAGTATGTCTAGAGGGGGGGGTGATTAGACTACTTGACCAAATAAAAATCTAGCCTTTTCCCAATTTTAAGTCTTGGCAGATTTTAGCAACTTAGCACTAGTCAAGCAAACAACCTACACATGCAAGTCTAAGAGTATAGCAGTGGAATGTAAAACATTGCACATGAAGGTAAAGGGAGGTGTTTGGAGGGAGCAAATGAAATGTAGACATGGAGATTTTTGGCGTGGTTCCGATAGGTGGTGCTATCGTACATCCACGTTGATGGAGACTCCAACCCACGAAGGGTAACGATTGCGCGAGTCCATGGAGGGCTCCACCCACGAAGGGTCCACAAAGAAGCAACCTTGTCTATACCACCATGGCCATCGCCCACGAAGGACTTGCCTCACTAGGGTAGATCTTCATGAAGTAGGCGATCTCCTTGCCCGTACAAACTCCTTGATTCAACTCCACAATCTTGACAGTGGCTCCCAAGTGACACCTAACCAATCTAGGAGACACCACTCTCCAAAAGGTAATAGACGGTGTGTTGATGATGAACTCCTTGCTCTTGTGCTTCAAATGATAGTCTCTCCCAACACTCAACTCTCTCTCATTTATTTGGATTTGGTGGAAAGATGATTTGAGTGTAAAGCAACTTGGAGAAGGCTAGAGATCAAGATTCATATGATTCGAATGAAATATCTTGACCTCAACACATGAGTAGGTGGTTCTCTCTCAGAAAATGTATGATGGAAGTGTAGGCATGTTCTGATGGTTCTCCTGACGAATGAAGAGTGGGTGGAGGGGTATTTATAGCCTCCACACAAATTCTAACCGTTACACACAATCACCAAACTCAGTGGGACCGAATAATGAAACTCGGTTGGACCGATTTAGTTCAAAATGTGAATGTTAGAATTTTTGGTGGGACTGACATGTCAACTCAGTGAAACCGATTTCATTAGGGTTAGGGCATAACGTTATCTCGGTGAGACCGATTACACAAACTCGGTGGCACCGATTTTGGTAATAAACTAACCAGAGAGTTGGTCAGGCAAACTCGATGGGACCGATTTGCTCATCTCGGTGAGACCGAAACGTTACGAAGGGGAAACAGAGAATTTGCATTGCGAACTCGGTGGGACCGATTGCTCATTTCGGTTGGACCGAAACGTTACGAAGGGAAACAGAGAGTTTGCAATCCCATCTTGGTGGGACTGAGATCCCTATCGGTGAAACCGAAAAGACTAGGGTTTTGTGGCAGTGGCTATGTCAACTGAACTCGGTGGCGCCGGATAGAAGGTTTCGGTGGGGCCAAGTTTGACTTTTGGTTTTGGGACATATGTGGATATGAGAAAGTGGTTGAGGGTTTTGGAGCATATCACTAAGCATTTTGAGCAAGTAACCCATTAATCAACACCTCATCCCCTTTTAATAGTATTGGCTTTTCCTATGGACTCAATGTGATCTTGGATCACTAAAAGGTAAAATGTAGAGTCTTGAGCTTTAGAGCTTGAGCCAATATTTTTTCCTTAGCATTTTGAGGGGTCCACATTTCTAATCCATGCCATGCCAATCGTTGAGCTTTCCTGAAATAGTATTAGCTCAATGAGCTATATGTTGTTAGGAATTACCAAAACCACCCAGGGATAGTTGCACTTTCAGGAAAGGGTGATGCTGCAAAGTAGCGTAAGTATTTTCCTTAGTTTTTGAGAACCATGGTATCAATCCAGTAGGAGACAACGCACAAGTCACCTAGTACCTGCACAAACAATCAAGAACCTTTCAACCAACGCGATAAAGGGGTTGTCAATCCCTTCATGGTCACTCGCAAAAGTGAGATCTAATAAAGATAGTAAAGTAAATATTTTTGGTATTTTTATTGTATAGATTGGAAAGTAAAGATTGCAAAATAGTAAACGAGATGCATGTAAATAAAAGAGATGCAATATAATAAGAAAGAGACCCGGGGGCCATAGGTTTCACTAGCGGCTTCTCTCAAGATAGCATGTATTACGGTGGGTGAACAAATTACTGCCGAGCAATTGATAGAAAAGCAAATAGTTATGAAGATATCTAAGGAAATGGTCATGAATATAGGAATCATGTCCGTGTCAAGTAGATCGAAACGATTCTGCATCTACACTATTAAGCCACACATCGACCACTATCCAGCATGCATCTAGAGTATTAAGTTCATAAGAACAGAGTAATGCATTAAGCAAGATGACATGATGTAGAGGGATAAACTCAAGCAATATGATATAAACCCCATCTTTTTATCCTCGATGCCAACAATACAATACGTGCCTTGCTTCCCCTACTGTCACTGGGAAAGGACACCGCAAGATTGAACCCAAATCTAAGCACTTCTCCCATTGCAAGAAAGATCAATCTAGTAGGCCAAACTAAACCGATAATTCAAAGCGACTTGAAAAGATATCAAATCATGCATATAAGAATTCAGAGAAGAACCAAATAATATTCATAGATAATCAAGTTCATAAATCCACAATTCATTGAATCTCGGCAAACACACCGCAAAAGAGTGTTACATCGAATAGATCTCCAAGAACAGCGAGGAGAACTTCGTATGAGGATCAAAGAGAGAGAGAAGAAGCCATCTAGCTAATAACTATGGACCCGAAGGTCTGTGGTAAACTACTCACGCTTCATCGGAGAGGCTATGGTGTTGATGTAGAAGCCCTTCGTGATCGATTCCCATTCCGGCAGATCGCCGAAAAAGGCCCCAAGATGGGATCTCACGGGTATAGAAGGTTGCGGCGGTGGAAAAGTGGTTCCGTGGCTCCCCCTGATGTTTCTAAGGTATAAGAGTATATATAGGTGAAAGAAGTATGTCGGTGGAGCTTCGTTGGGCCCACGAGGGTGCGGGCATGCCTACCCCCCTGGGCGTGCCCTCCTGCCTCGTGGCCGCCTCGCGGAGTTCTAGACTTCCACTCCAAGTCTCCTGGTTTGCGTTCGGTCCAAGAAAGATCATCGGGAAGGTTTCATTCCGTTTGGATTCCATTTGGTATTCCTTTTCTGCGAAACACTAAAATAGAAAAAACAGAAACTGCCACTGGGCCTCCGGTTAATAGTTAGTCCCCCAAAAAAATATAAAAGAGCATATTAAAGCCCATTAAACATCCAAAACAGATAATATAATAGCATGGAACAATAAAAAATTATAGATACATTGGAGACGTATCAGTAGGTACTAGATAATACACATGATCATGTGTTAAGAACATGTCGGGGGTGTCGTGCAACATATGCCAAAGGATGGCTTATCATGGTGGGGGATAGTAAGACGTCGCCGGTTCCAGGAAACGGGATGAGTCATAGACACGTACGCCGGCGAACTTTACCCAGGTTCGGGGCTCTCCTAGGAGATAACACCCCTAGTCCTACTTACGGGGTCTCCGCATGATCACTCAAGCAACAACAGTGGCTACAAGCTTGCTCCTTGAGCTGTTTCTCTAGAGGGGGAAGAAGAACAAGGCTATCCCTAGCTTCTTCTCTCTATGTGTGTGTGTGTGTGATGACTAAAGTCTAAACCCTTTGCATGGGTGCCCTGGGGGGTTTATATAGGCCTACCCCCCAGGGGTACAATGGTAATCTGGCCGGGTGTAGGACCCAGCTGTCAGTGTCTATGGTCGCCAGCTTCTCCGCCGTCCGCTGGGCCCCGTCGCCCTGTGGGTCCCGCCGGCTGTCTCGTACTTCACCAACAGGCCGTGCCCGCCGCTTGCGGGTCCTGCCGACAGCTTAACACTGTGGCGATGCCACTGATGATGTGTGATTTGTCGGGGAAGGCGTGGCTACAATGCCACCGCCTGGCGGGCGTTCACTGTAGCCATTCCTCATCTCTTAGGGTTAATGGCGCACAAACTCTGAGGGAGGGGGAGGGCCGCCTGCTGGGAGTCGGTCTCCCCTCACGCCGGCTGGTCGAAGCTTGCCACCTTATATCTTCTTATGGCCAGGTAGGGCCTGCCGCCAGCGGGCCGTACCGACAGCCCATAGTGGGGGCATGGCCTTGTCTCCCATGAGTGATGCCACGGGCCACATGGCAACAGTGCAGCGCCGGACGGGGATGTCCGCCCGGTACGCCACACTGTGGCCACGCTCCGTCCTGGATTCAGGGGTGTTAGACGGTACTGTAGCCACACCCGTCTGATCACCTTAATGTGGTGCAAACTTTGAGAGCATGAGGGGCTGCCTTCTAGGAGCCGGCCTCTCTGGAGGCCGCCTGCCAGGAGTCGGCCCATCTCATTGCTTTCTTGTGAAGAGCGCCGCCCTCCGGCAGCCGGCCGACGCTACCAGCCGGCCCCAAGAAGGCGGTACTTCGTCCTTGAGGTTTGAGGGGCGCAGCCGTCCCCGATGTCTTGAATCGTCATGGGGAGCAGATGAGGCTACCTGTGGTCGTTTACTCTGATAGTAGTCCCCGAAGCTGGTGGGGTGCCACTGCTGAGAAAGTGAGAAGTCTCAGCAGCTTCCTACTCTGAGTGATCTGGTGATCTTCTTCCATTCGCCCTTCGAAGCGCTGACTGGTACAAGTCGGCCGCAACCTGGTGGACCGCCTGATGATTTTGAAATGTCGCGGCAGGAGCCGGGTGGCGCGGTAGTCAGGCGATAGTCTTGCCACCTGCTGTCTGCATGCCACGCGACGCCAGCCGGCTGGGCCGGCCTGCCATCCCACGCACGGGACGGGACGTCGCCATAGGCTGGGGCCCGCCACTACCGTGCCTCGGCGCGCGCGCGGATCCGGTGCGACTGAGGCAGACGGTTGGGATCCCGCGGCACAGTAACTACACGCAGTTACTGCGCGGTTAAAGCGGGGTCGTGGGGGTGTGGGCGCAGTTAATCCCATGACCCCCACGTTCTTGCCCCTTCGCCTTCGCCACCTGGGGCTATAAATAGGGGGAGGTGAGGGGTGGCAGACACACACGCGCCCCCTCTCCCCTCTTCCTTCTTCCTCTTGCTGCTGCCGCTGTGCTCCCATGTCTTGTCGAAGCGCCGCCGCCGCTCCTAGTCGCCGAGTGCGTCTCGCCCGCAGTGCAGCCGCACCACCGTGGGTCCGCTCGCTAGTCGTCGTTCTTCGTCGCCGTTGAGTCCAAGCCCCATGGCATGGGCCGGAGCTTGGGATGGTTCCAACGTGCATGAAGACCATATCACTTTCCTCCGCCAGATACGGCGGCTGCCCGGTGAGAACTACGTCCGGGCACGCCCGCCGCTCGAAGAAGAGATCTTGCCGGCGCCATAGAAAGGCGAGCGGGTCATCTTCCGCTCGCACTTCATCCGTGGCCTCGGCCTGCCGGCAAGCGACTTCCTTCGAGCCTTCCTCCACTTCTATCGCCTTCAGCCACACCACCTGACGCCGAATATGGTGGTGTTGTTGTCGGACTTCATCACCCTCTATGAGGGTTATCTCGGCATTCCCCCACCCTCGAGCTGTGGGGGGAATTCTTCTACACCAAGCTCGGCACCACTGCCAAGAACAAGGCGGCCCAGTGCGGCGCCTTTGTTGCAGTGCATCGTTCGGGTGCCGGGAACTGCTTCCCGGCCATCAGCTTGACACAGTCAGTCAAGCTGTGCCAGCGGTCGTACTTCTACATGAAGAATGTCCACCCGGAGCACGACTTTGTCAACCTGCCGGCGTACAAGGCCGGCCCGCCAGTCGAGCCCCGCACCAACTGGACCTTTAAGCCGAAGGTGCTGTCGGCCACCTCCCTTGCTGCCATCGACCAGCTCCGGGAGATGACAGAGTCGGAAGGCCTGAAGGCCTCGGACCTGCTGAACGCCTTCGTGGTGCACCGAGTGCTCCCCCTCCAAACCCGGCCTCACTTGATTAGCCGGATGAGCGGGCACTGAAACCCGAGCCGGATGTGCACCAAGGAGATGCCAGAGGTGGAGGTGGCCTGCCTGGTGAACTTCATTTCAGACTGCAAGCTCTCGGAGGAAGAGTGGCAGTTCAGCAAGCGGCCATACTCCCGCGTGAACCCTCTGCCTGCGATGAAGACATTTAATTAGCACAACTTCACTCCAATCCAGATCCAGCCACTCTGTTCCATCTACCCTTGTCTATTGAAGCAAGATCAGAACTTGATGACATCATGCCAGTGATCAACACTATGACTTTACAACAAATGGGCATCGACGAATGGATTTTATGTGGGGAGATACACAATACAAACGCAAAGAATTCTACAAGTTCCTCTTCAGAAATGTAGAAGCCCCAAGCTATATAACTTCAATATGGAAATCTAAATGCATAATGAGGCACAAAGTTTTTTCTTGGCTCATGTTGATGGACAGGGTTAACATGAGAGATATGCTCCTAAGAAGACACTTTAATATTGGAGAGGATCATTCTTGTATGATGTACAACAGGGATGAGCTGGAAACAAACAAACACCTCTTCTATCAGTGTCAATTTGCCAACAGATGCTGGGAAACAATTGGAGTTCAATGGGGGAATGACAATGATATCCAGACAATGTTTGATACATCTCACAATTCGTGGCACATGCCCGCATTCAAAGAAATCACTATTCTTGCAGCTTGGAATATCTGGAAACAAAGAAATAAAGTTCTATTTGATGGTGAGGTGGCCTCACACTTGGACTGGTTGAGGATGTTCAAGAAAGATCTAGAGATTCTAACTTTTAGGACAAAAGGGGACACCAATACTTTTATCCTAGGCATGATTCAAGACTTGGTGTTACACCAAAACACCTCTGTTTAAAATGTAGACTTCTCTTTCTTCTACTACTTAGCCCTTTGGCTTGTACAAAATGTAAATTGTAATTGCCCTTTCATTTAACAAAGCAACAATAGGAGCCTCTCCTGCTGTTTTAATGTTCAAAAAAACCCTCTGCCTATGGTAAGCCCTTAATTCTTTTTCTCCTCATCTGTCGAGTTCTTCTTTTTGCCGCCTGATCAATCAATCACTTGTGCAGATCCTCACGTCCTAGTCGGCAGCCGACGCCTTGGAGGAGGGCCAAGAATACCTGCCGGACCGGACCATGAGCCATGTAGACAACCCTGACTTGGGGGCGGCCGCCTTGGAGGAAGACGACGCCACAGGCAGTGGTTGCAGAGCGGGCGGCTCCGGAGGAGGCAGCATCGAGGCGTGGCCAAACGATGATGAGGAGGAAGACGAACCACACCGTCCTCACGGTGCCGACAATGCGGGCGGGATCTCATCGGCTGCGCCGGCTACACCAGGCGGCGCACAGAAGCGCTAAGCCGCCAAGCCAGTATTCGGCAGCCGGCCAAAGAAGCCGAAGAACCCGGCCGCCGTGACCAGGCGGCATGAGGCCACCGCAAAGGCGGCCCAATTCCAAAGGGCCCCAAAGCAGCCCCCAACGGCTTCAGTGTAAGTATTCTGACTCCTCTCACGTTTTTCCCTTTGCCTTTCTTGCAATAATTCTTTCTGAATTTCTTCTTGTCTTTTTTGAACAGGGCCCCGCTCTCTCTTGAGTGGTCGGCATTTGCTTCCATCATTGTGGGGATGGAGAGCTCCGCCAACACCCGCCGCATAGACCCGTGCGCCGATCTCCAGGCGGCAATGGAGAGGAACGCGTGGGAGGTACGTGAGGAGCGGGAAGAGGCTGAGCGGCAGAAGGCAGCGGCGGCCAAGGCGGCGCAGGAAGAAGCCGACGCGGCCGCCAAGGCCTAGGCTGACGCCGCGGCGAAGGAACAAGCGGACACGGTCGCCAAGGTGCGGGCGAGAAGGCTACATCCGTCCAAGCGCCGCAACTAATCATCCCCCCCCCCCGCACCGCTTCGCCAACGCCAGGGACTGAGGTGCCAACTAGAGGAGCCGGCGGTGAACAGCGGGTTGCGGAAGACAGAGGAGGTGACACCGTCATCTTGGGTGCGGAGGAGCCCCTGCAAGCGCCGACTGCAGATGCACCAAGCAGTCGTCTTGAGGAGCCGCTGGCGCCACCAGCTGGCAACAAGTTGGTGGTGGGATTGACCCCGGTGGTCCGCACTCCGGGGCGTCGTTGCCCGGTGAAGGCGGCGTCGGTGCCAAGGCCGCTGGAAGTTGGGGCCGCAAGCTCGTCAGCCCCCGACACCAAGGCCAGCAGCGCCGCTCCGCCTGAATGGACTCCCGGAGGTGGGACAAATGTGCTGAACCATGCCGCAATCAACGTCCAGGCCCATCTCCAGGCCCAAGGCATCGCCCTCCAACAATACATAAAGGAGTTCCTGGCGACGCGGGGCGCCATCCGGGTATGTCTCCTGATCCTTGTATTTTTCTTGAAACCTTCCGTGGGGGCGCGCCAGCGCATCCACTGGGTGTAGCCCCCGAGTTCGGGGCCGGCTGTTGAGCAGGCGGCTCGGAACTTAAGGTAATTTTTGAGTGCTAACCTCTTCTTCTTTCTTCTCTTGTCTTGGTTGCAGGACTATCACAACATCCGCGTGGCCGCCTTCAACTCTCACGTCCGAGAGCTGGCCAAGCGGACTGCTGAACTGACCGAGAGCCAGCAAAAGTGCTTCTTCCTTATTCACGCGGGGGCGCGCCAGCGCACCCGCAGGGTGTAGCCCCTGAGATTCGGGCCGACTGCTAAGCAGTCGGTCCGGATCTTTCAGCAACTACTCTTTTTTCTTTTGCTATCTTGCTGACTGTCCTTTCTTTTTTGTCTTCCGTAGGAGCCAATGCCAACTTGCAGCAACGGTTGGGCGAAGCGCAAACCGCGTTGCGCGCCTAGGAGGAGGAGCCCAGCCGGATGGAGCAAGAGCGCGATCGACTAGCCAAGAAATTGGCTGACCAGGCGGACCAGCACCAGGCGGCGCTGCAGAAGCTCAAGGATGCGGAGGAGGCGCTTGAGGCCAAGTTCAAGACTCAGTGCTCGAGCTGGGTCGGCAGGGAGAAGGTCCTGACCGACGGCTAAAGTGAGATCGAGGACATGCTCGATGGTAAGTCGTTCTTCCCTTTTTTTGTCCGCCGACTTCTCACTTAAGCCGGCCTCCAACTTCATACTTTTTTTGCTCGTGCAGAATATTTTCCTGGCCATGTCATCGCCGCTAGCCAAGCCATCGAGGCCCGTTGTGACGAGCGAAGGCTGGATGGTGCAGAGATTGCACCCAACGCCCCTCGGACCCTCGCCGAGCAGCTGCTTGCCATCCAAGCTCGCCTCCAGCCAGCCCACCGAGCGCTCCACCGTCTCCAGCCCGCCAGAGCTTAGGTGGTCTCTGCCCTCTAGCCAAGTTCTCTGATTCTTCGCACCCCCAGTTGGACCTCCGACTGGTTAGAGGTGGCCATTGGCCGCTTCGAGGCGTGGAAGGGCTATGCAGCCCAGGCAGGCTTGTGGCGGGCCCTAGAGTTCATCAAGGGGTGGTACTATGGGCTGAGCCTAGCTTAGTTGGCCACTCTCTATGCTGAAGCCAGCAAGGAGTTGGCGGCGGTGGCGCCCGAGCTCTACCATCGCGTTGCAGCGATAGCTGAGTACACGGACACCAGCGTCTTCCTCCCCGATCTGAATGAGGAGGGCACCGAGGCACCGCCCAGCTGGTTCGGGCTGAACCCGGAAGGAGGTGAGGACTCAGTGGAGGAGATCGCCTCCATTGATGAAGGTGAAGAGGAGGAGGACGAGGACGAGGACGGCAAAGACGATGTGCCGGATGATGGAGGCGACAGCCAGCCTCATCCTGACCAAGTCTCGACCAACGGGCGGCATGCCGACGAGCCGACTGCCGCTGGTGTTGACCATGCTGAGATCGTCCAGTCGGCCGCTCCACCACCCGGAGCTTCGACCTCTGCCAACCCCTCCGATCCGGCTTCTGCTCCTCTGGCCTAGGCAGCCAAGTTATCTTTTCTTCCTGTTTCGCAATTTCTTTTGAACAGACTTGTTAGATTTGTGTAGTTCCACCCGCTGGGGGTGTATTCAAACTCTGGTGAATGCTGGCCAAGGGCCTTTTGCTATGTAAATTATCTTTGCCAATTTCCAACTTGCCTTTCTCTTCTGCTCTTTTGACTTTTTCCTTGGCTGCCTTCCCTTAATTGTCACCTTGCCAACCGGACAGCAGCTCTGCGGTCTGTGGCTAGGTCAAGTACTTGGCCATTTTTGGGAAGGCAAGTACTTAGCCTTAGAGCGTAGCAAGTTAAGTTGTAGAAACCGGCCGGTCGGCTGCTCAACAGCCCGTCGGCATGGCGGGGAGCCAGCTTGGCCTATGCCAACGCTTTGGTCCTTAGCCATTTTTCGTGTGGGCACCATTTCCCACCTTTAACTCTTGCCAGCCGGACAGTCGGTCTGCAAGCTGCAGCTGATGGCAAGAGAGGGCTTAGGTGCCGGCACACTACTTTTCCGATTGCAGGTAGCATTGGCATAGTGCAAGGTGGCAAGCCCCCGGGCCGACTGGTCGAACCCGGTGCCAGGCAGAATAACGAACTAACACATTCATAGACATAGAACTTGTCATATAGATAAAGAGGTAGCCCCCGAGTGCTCCTCGAGGGTCCTGATTTCTTAGCGTTTAATACAAAAGATAGCGTGGTACATACTGCATTTAATTATAAAATCTTCGGAGGATATTTGCATTCCATGGGCGCTCCGATTCCTTGCCGGAGTCGTCTCTCTTGCATGCTCTGGGCTTGTGCATCGATGAGGTAGTAGGAGTCGTTGCCCAAAGCTTTGCTGATGATGAATGGGACTTCCCAAGGGGCTGAGAGCTTGTGCTGGCCGGCTGTTCGCTGGACCAGCCGGAGCACAAGGTCTCCCTCTTGGAACGATCTTGGCTTGACCTTCCGACTATGGTAGCGGCGCAGACTTTGCTGGTAGATGGCGGACCAGCTGAGTGCTAATAGCCGGCCCTCTTCTAGTAGATCAACACAGTCTTCTCTTGCTTCTTCCGCCTCCGCCTTCGTGTACATGGTGATGCGAGGTGAGTCGAACTCGATGTCAGTTGGGATGACGGCCTCGGCTCCATACACGAGGACGAATGGAGTGAAGCCGGTTGATTTGTTCGGAGTGGTGCGGAGGCTCCAGAGGACGACCGACAGCTCATCGATCCAACAGCCGGCCGATCGCTCCAGTGGCTCGACCAGTCGAGGCTTGATGTCGGAGAGGATGAGGCCGTTTACTCACTTGACTTGGCCGTTTTACTGCGGATGGGCAACGGACGCTAAGTCCAGTCATATGCACTGCGTCGCGCAGAAATGGACCAAGGCTCCCTTTGCAAAGTTTGTGCCATTGTCGGTGATGATGCTGTGCGGTACATCATATCGAACGGTGATATCTACAATGAAGGTCACAGCAGTCGGACCATTCAGTTTCTTGATTGGTTTTGCTTCAATCCATTTGGTGAATTTGTCCACGGCGACAAGCATATGGGTCATGATGCCGCATGCTGTTTTGAATGGTCCCACCACGTCTAGCCCCCACACGGCAAAAGGCCAGGTAAGGGGGATGGTCTTGAGTGCAGAAGCCGGTAGATGTTGCTTGGAGCTGAATTTTTGACACCCTTTGCAATGCTTGACCAACTCCTTGGCATCTTCCAAAGCAGTCGGCTAGAAGAAACCATGGTGGAAAGCTTTGGCGATAAGGGATCTGGAGGCTGCGTGATGGCCGCACTCGCCTTGATGGATGTCTTTGAGGATTGCTTGACCCTTCTCTGCTTCTATGCAGCGTTGGAAGACTCGCTGCGCCTGATGAGCTCTCTGTTGACTATCGTGTAGGCTCCTGCCTGGCGCTGCGCTTGCTGGGCCGAGATCTCATCAGCTGGCAGTTCTCTGGTCACCAGGAATTTGAGGATGGGCTGTGCCCATGATTGTGCTTGAATTTCTTCTACTGCCACCATGACCACTTTTACTAGGGCAGTTGGGTTGGGAGGTGGCGGGTTGGGGCCGGCCACCGCTTGCTGTGTTGTTGAAGTCTCTAGGCTGACTACCGCAGCCCCCGGGCCGAGCTATGAAGTCCCCGGACCAGGTGCGGCTGCTGCAGTTTCTAAGCCGTCTGGTGAAGTCCCTGAGACGGTTACTGCAGCCCCCGGGCTAGGCTATGAAGTCCCCGGGCCGGGTGCGACTGCCACAATCCCTGTGCCGCCTACCGAAGGCCCCAGACCGGCTGCTGAAGCTCTTGAGTCGGATCCAACTGCTTCAGGAGCAGCCGGCACGAAGATAGACTCAGACTTTGGAGAAGGCTTGATCGACGGCTTGCGGAGGCACTGAAGGGAGACACCAACTGGTATTGCTTGACGGGTGGACCCGATCCGTGCCAGGGTATCAGCTGACTCATTTTCATTCCGTGGCATGTGAAGGAACTCGCACCCCTCAAAATATCCGCTGAGTTGCTGAACAAGGAAGCGGTAACTTGCCATATTTGCATCCTTGGCGTCCCAGTCCCCAAACAACTGTTGGACCACCAAGTCGGAGTCTTCGTAGCACAGGATTCGGCGGATGCCGATCTCTTTGGCCAGCCGGAGGCTGTGTACTAGCGCCTCATACTCGACCACATTGTTGGAGGCAGCAAAGTGAATTTGCAATGTGTATCTGAGCTTGCCGCATTTGGGAGATTTGAGAACAACGCCGGCTCCCAAGCCGATGCACATTTTCGAGCCATCAAAGTGCATACGCCAATGGATGGAGTCCGGAGCAGGCGGCAGGTACTGGGTCTCGGCCCAGTCGACGAGGAAGTCGGCCAATGCTTGGGACTTGATGGCGGTGCGCGACTGGTAGAAGATGGTGTAGGGGGCCAACTCGATGGCCCATTTGGCCACTCGGCCAAGCGCATCTCTGTTGCCTATGATCTCGGCAAGTGGAGCAGTGCAGACAACCATGATGGGGTGCTCTTGAAAATAGGGCTTTAGCTTCTTGGCGGCAAAGTGCATGCCATAGCACATCTTCTAGTAGTGGGGGTAGTTCTGCTTCGAGGTGGACAACACCATGCTCAAGTAATACACATGCCTCTGGACCGGCTGTGCCCTGCCGGCCTCTAGGTGCTCCACTACTATGACAATGCTGACCACCCGGCTGGTGGCGGCGATGTAGAGGTACATGGGCTCTTTGGCAGCCGGGGCCGCCAGGATAGGCGGGGTAGTCCGCATCTTCTTTAGCTGGAGAAAGGCCTCGTCCGCCTTATCGTTCCACTCGAAGTGAGTGGTTTTCTTCATGAGCTGGTAGAGGGGAAGGGCCTTCTCACCCAGCCGACTGATAAAGCGGATGATGGATGCCAAGCAGCCGGTTAACCTCTGAACGTCTCGCAGTCGGGTGGCAACTCAATACCGCATTCTGAGACCAGGAAGCCAAGGAGTTGGCCATCTGGTACCCCAAATATGCATTTCTCCGGGTTGAGCTTGATCTGAAACCGGCGTAGATTTTCAAAAGTTTCTTTAAGATCTTCCAAGAGAGTACCGCGCTTCTCCGTCTTCACCATAATATCGTCTACATAGACGTGGGCATTTCTACCGAGTTGCTTGAGGAGGCACTTCTGCATGCAACACTGAAAGGTGGCATCGGCATTTCTCAAGACGAATGTCATAGTCAGGTAGTAGAAGGCTCCGAATGGTGTGATGAAGGCGGTCTTCAGGCGGTCTGCCGGGTTCAACTTGATCTGGTGGTATCCGGAATAAGCATCCAAAAAGCTCAACAGCTTGCATCCGACTGTGGAGTCTATCACTTGGTCAATCCAACGCAAAGAAAACGGATCCTTGGGACAAGCTTTATTGAGACTGGTGTAATCAATGCACATTCGCCACTTGTTGTTCTTCTTCAGTACAAGGACTGGGTTGGCGAGCCACTCCAGAAAAAAATACTTCCATGATGAAGCCGGCTGCCAGAAGCCGGGCTATATCCTCATCGACAATTCTTCTCTTCTCCTCCGACAGTCGGGGGAGGGGTTGTTTAACCGGCTTGGCATCTGATCTGACATGTAGCTTGTGCTCGGCGAAATCCGTCGAAACACCCGGCATGTCCTTGGGAGACCATGCGAAGATGTCCCGATTCTCACGGAGGAAATCGAAAAGCTTGCTTTCCTATTTGCTGTCAAGGCTGGCCCCTATGACAGCGTGCCTCTCCGGTGCTTTGGGTCCAAGGGAATCTTCTTTGTCTCTTTGGCCGGCTGGAAGGAGCCCTTGGTATCTGACTCTTTGGGTTCTCGTGACATGTCCGGCTGCTTGCTGTCCATGGCCACCACCCGGTCCATGAGCTTCTTCTCAGCAGCAATCACAAGGGACTCGGCCAGCCGGCTGCTAGCTGCAGCACAATCGGCCGACTTCTCATAGTCTCTAGATATCATGATTATGCCCTTGGTCCCTGGCATCTTCATCTTGAGATAGGCATAGTGTGGCACCGCCATGAACTTGGCTAGAGTCGGCCGGCCTAGGAGTACATGATAAGGGCTCTCGAGGTCCACCACCTCAAACCAAATTGCCTCACGATGGAAGTGATCTTTGTCTCTGAAAATGACATCTATCTTGACCTTGCCAATTGGTGAGCAGGACAGGCCGGGCAAAATACCATGGAAAACAGTCCGACTGGGCTGGAGCTGCCTTTCTTTAATGCATAACTTTTCCATGGTATCGCGGTATAAGCTGTTGATGCGGCTGCCGCCATCTACCAGAATTTGGGAGAAACAAGCAGCTTGCCTCTCCGTTGCAAGGGTGGCATCTAGTACCAAAGCATAAGAACCCGGAGAAGGCATCACCTCCGGGTGGTCAGCTCGGCTCTAGCTGATGGGCTTCTCGGACCAATGCATGAATTCTGGAGCACTTCAAGCAACGGCGTTCACCTCTCGGTGCTGCTGACGCCGAGTACGCCGATCGTCAGCCACACTGGTGAAGACGACGTAGGCTCCATGTTCTTCGGGGTAATCATCTTAAATGGCGCCGACTGTTGGTCGAGCCGCCAGCTGCTGGGGAGGAGGCGATGGCAAGCCTGCAGGCGGAGGGGGCAACAGTCCTTCGCCCTTAGAGATTCGAGTGAGCCAGTGGCACTTTCGGGTGGTGTGATTGGACGGCTTCGCGCCGCTGTGGAACTTGTAGGGAGCATCAAGGGTCTGCTCGTAGGAGACGACGGGTAGCCAAGCAGGCTTTCCTCCCTTCTGGAGCTTGGGGCCGGGTTGTCCTTCTGGCTGCTGGTCTTCGACTGTCGCCACCTGCCGGCTAGCGGAAACCGGCTGCGGGGCCTTGCGCTTGTTGTCGTTCGGCTGCTGCCACCGACTGTTGTCAGCAGCCGGCGTCCTGGGGGTGGAGGGAGCACTATCGGTGTCAAAACCGACAGATCTTTGGTAGGGGGTCCTGAACTATGCGTCTAGGATCGATGGTAACAAGAGACGGGGGATACGATGTTTACCCAGGTTCGGGCCCTCTCTATGGAGGTAATACCCTACTTCCTGCTTGATTGATCTTGATGAATATGAGTAGTACAAGAGTTGATCTACCACGAGATCATAATGGCTAAACCCTAGAAGCCTAGCCTGTATGACTATGGTAATGAATATCCTTTCTGGACTAACCCCTTCGGTTTATATAGACACCAGGGGGAATCTAAGGTTACATAGAGTCGGTTACATTAGAAGGAATCTTCATAGTCGGTCTCCAAGCTTGCCCTCCACGCCAAGTAGAGTCCAATCCATACACGGGCACAGTCTTCGGCCTTCATGTCTTCACAGCCCATCAGTCCGGCCCAATGGATAATAGACCGGACACCCGAGGACCCCTTAGTCCAGGACTCCCTCAGTAGCCCCCGAACTAGTCTTCAATAGCGAGGTGTTCGACACAAAAATTGTCTTCGGCATTGCAAGGCGGGTTCCTCCTTCAATGATCTCCAAGCAATGTATTCAGCCATCGGTTCAATGTCGCTCCCCTCGGCTTCTGCGCGTTAAATAACTTCGCCTTCCACATGTCGAGCGAAGGTGGAAGCTCAGGGTATTTTTGCAGATAACACTCCATCCATGCAAGGAAGAGCGCATATTTAAAGAGATTGGATCATAGATCCATTCGGCACCACGCAGAGGAAATCCCCGGAAACTGCTTAGGAGAAACCATTCTAGTATGGCTAGCGCCCCCAGCTCCTCCACCTGTTCCGGCCCAGAGAAAGGCGAGTGGGAGAGGTGTTCAGTGTCCCACAGTCAATTGACGAAGTTGCAGACGCAGGGATTTCTTCCCCCCACAGATCTAGTTCCTGTTCCAGCGGGGCTAGATTCCTTCAACGGTGAGATTCAGGCAGAGGACTTCCCCAATCCATCTAGGGGAGAGCGAGTATGTTTCGTCCCCCACCTGCTAAGGGGCGTTGGATTTCCCATTCATCCATTCCTTCGAGGGCTTCTGGAATACTATGGCCTCCAGCTGCACAACTTCACCCCTGCCTCCATTCTGCGCATTGCGGGTTACGTCGCTTTATGTGAATTATTCCTGGGTGTCGAGGCTCATTTCGAGTTGTGGAGGAAGTTGTTCTGTCTTGTCCCGTGTAATCACGAGGGGTCAATATTTGAAGTGGGCGGAGCCGAAGTATGGCGTATCGCCGATACTGGATATCTGTCCAGCACACCGAGGAAGGCACCCAAAGAATGGCCTTCCGAATGGTTCTATATCGAGGACGTCATGCTTCCCGACCCAGTTTGAAAGGGTCTTCCTGAATTTGCAAGCGTTCCGTTGAAGAAATGCCACAGTTGGCATCCCCGGAGTCTTGAAGAGGATGACAACGCAGAAGTTCGCCAGCTTATGAGCAAGATAAAGTTGCTCACTCAGTTCGGACTCACAATAATCGAGGTAATGGCGACCTCCATAGTGCGACGGGTTCATCCGCTACAATACAGAGGGCTGCCCATGTGGCATTACAATGGAGAGGATGACGCCTCCCGCTATGGCCGGAAGGGTCTGGATACCCCCACCGCTCTAGCCAAAATATTGGCTGAGCTGTTTAAAGGGGAAGAAGAGGAGTTTCTTCGCATTAAGCGCATAGATGGATATTCAATGTATGATCCTCCCAGTTGGGTAAGCCTCGACCCCTCTATTCCACTCATTCCACTTCCGGATTACTTTTGATAAATTTCAAGTCTGGTTGTTATGACAGCACTGGCGAAAGGTCACCGAAGGACTTCATAGTCCTGCCCACAGCCGGAGATCCACAACCGGGAGCTAGATCCTGGGTTTGAAGAGGATCCAGATATATTCTTGGTGCTTGTGGAGGGACTGTTTTACCAGACAAGCTATGACGGCACAGAAGTGGCCATCACCGCCGACTACCCTGGCCTTCTTCCTGCTTCACATGTAAAGAATTAAGAAACACCCTCTCTAAAAGAGTGCTCTTATTCTTCTTCACCCACCACACTATATCGTGCTTCATAGGGGAGACACTTGGTGATTTCGAAGAGATCGGCTCCCACGCCAGGCAAGCCTTAGAAGAGGAAGGCGGGTGAAGACACAACTAGGCCTTCATTGAGGAGGTACGGATAAACATGCTTTTTGGCGGCCACATCTGACTATGACTTGTGTGTTTGTTTGGTTGTAGGAAGAGGGTTCGCCGAATTGTGTCCGGGAACCCGGTCGGTGGTGTTCCCAACAACCGGGATTTAGATCCAATCGGGGAGACTGGGGCCGGTGCAGGAACAACGCCGGACTGCCCTTCGGCCGAGAGTTCGGAAAATATGTCCATCACCAACTCGGAGGTAGAGAGTGCCATGAACCATCGGCGCTGCTGGGCTGTCTTGCGAGACTCTAAGTTCTCGAAGGAGGCTTTTAATGCCTTTAGCTTGGGCGACGCATACATCCGAGCTGCTCGAGATGGGCTTAGAAGAGCCACGAAGCAATATCTGACAGATGTGCAGGTAAGTTTTCTTTGTCAAAAAAGGATAACCATATGCCCGTAGCCTTGAGACTGAAAGTAGTTGGCACAACTGATTTAAGGATCGTTGTACGACCAGGTCCTTACAGAGAAGAATTGCTTGCTAGCCCAGGAGCTGGAGCAGTGCCGGGCGCAGCTAAATGCTCCTACTGCCGAACTAGAAAACATTAAGAAGTCGTCTTCTGGTAATGTTCCCCTCCACCGAGGAACAATAATTGTATACCAATTGTGCTAATTCTGCTGATGATCGCATAATAGGGTCGTCTGATCAACTTGAAAAGAGAAGTTGAAGATCGCCCAAGGGGGAGAAAAAGAGGCGAAAAGGCAACACGCTGTAGGCGAGCGTGTGCTGACCCGTGTCAGAGACGAGAAAAACAAGCTACTGGATTCCAACACTACATTGGGTGAAGAATTGAAAGATGTTCGAGCCCAGCTAGCCGATTCCGTGAAGGATAAAAAGAAGCTGTGGGGCGGCATATTCAGTATGTGTCTGAGCTATTTTTAAAGTAGTTCAGAGATAAATGGGACCGATATAGTCATGTTTGCAGGTATATTGACAGGCCGTCCTGAAGAGGAGGTGTCCGGATCATTGAGTGATCTGCTGCAAAGACTGTCGCAAGTGCACGAGCATGCCTGGCTGGCCATGCGGAGCGTTGCCAAGGCCTTATGGCCATCCGCCTCCCCTCCAGGAAGTATGGAGGAGCTGCTAGAGCTGTTCAAGGGAGCACGGCGGCGTATCCGACTATGGAAGATATCGTCCTGCCGAGAGGGCGCGCGAGAGGCCTGGGGCATGGTGAAAACGCGATATACCAAGCTGGATCCAAATCACATAGCCCGGGTTCGACCGTTAAGGTCAGATGGGGAAGAAATTCCTGTTAGTTTAGTATAGGACCAAGTAGAGGTGGCCGCCAAATATTCCCAATAGGATTGTAAGTTAGACTGCCTGTTGGAAGGAGTAGAGGAGGAGGTGTTCAAGTCCAAGTGACTGTGTACTTTCCTCATTATGTGGAACTCTAGCTGAATTGTATATCATTTGTCATGGCAGACCTTTTCGCTTCAACCTCCGGACCCGAAGGTGCGGAGTGTTTCTGAATACCGTCGCGGCCGAATAGGCCGGGGTATGCCTGGAAACCTAGGCGTAGGGGTCATAGTTTCTTGAATAGACAAGTTGTATCCAGCTAGCTATGTTATATTAGATTAATATCGTAAGAAACATCTTCCAGAGAGAATAGTTCCATTAAGGGTTCCTTTCCCTGGGTGTGCATGCATTTAATGTACATGTCCAAATTGTGATGTGGGCACCACAGTTTGTATAACTTTTGGGGGTGCACAATGGAGTGAGTTTAAAAAACATCTTTAATTCACCGACCGAATATTCCCTTAAGAAAGCTAGCTTTCGGCTTCACCCAGTCTGAGGTACACATCCGGATGACCCGACAGTAACAATCGCAGAGGTGCTCCCTTTATGCTCTAGCCGAACTAACGGGAACGTAGGGCATAAGCACAGGAGCCAGGCAACCCAGCTTGGCCAAAACTTAAGTCATATCGATGCATATAGTGGCAAAGAAAAGGTACATATGGAAAAAATCATATGTGAGGAGCTTAATGCTCAGGGAATGATAGGAACCTCTGTCCAAGAAGCCCCCAGGTAAAAGTGACGTGCATATTTAGAGATGTATGTGTCAATGGTGTGCGATCTAGACGTACCAAAGCGTTAAAGCAAAAAAGAAGAAAGTAATCGGAAAAGAGAGAAAAAATAATGGAAACTACAGGGGAGGAGGAGACGAACAAGTGGTTTGGCTCTAGGCATAGAATCTTCGGAGTCTGGCCGCGTTCCAGGGGTTCGGCTCGAGGCAATTGTCTGATGCATCACGAAGACGGTATGCTCCTCCGGTGAGAACTTCATCAATTATGAAGGGACCCTCCCATTTGGGCTTGAGTTTGTCCTTTTTCTTCTCCGGCAGGCGCAGAACGAGTTTGCCAACGTTATAAGTCTTGGCCTGTACTTCTCTACTTTGATATCTTCGAGCATGCTGTTGGTAAAATGTTGAACGAGCCTTTGCAACATCGCGTTCCTCCTCCAGGGCATCTAGGCTGTCCTGCTGATCAAGCTCGGCTTCTCTCTCTTCGTACATATGCACTTGAGGTGAGTCGTGAATAATATCGCAGGGCAATACGGCCTCTGCGCCATACACCATGAAGAAAGGTGTGTATCCGGTAGTACGGTTGGGCGTGGTCCGCAGCCCCCAGAGTACAGAGTCGAGCTCCTCAACCCAGTGCTTGTCTGATTCTTTCGAATACCACACTAGTCTGGGCTTAATGCCGCTCATAATAAGACGATTGGCCTGTTCGACTTGACCGTTGGTTTGTAGGTGGTAGACGGAGGCGTAATTGAGTTTAATACCCAGATTAGTACACCAGGTTTTTACCTCGTCGGCTATGAAATTAGAGTCGTTGTCGGTGATGATGCTGTGCGGGACACCATAACGGTGCACAACACCGGATATGAAGTCTATCACCGGGCCGGACTCAGCCGCTTTGACCGGTTTAGCCTCTATCCACTTAGTGAATTTGTCCACCATGACTAGCAGATATTTTTTCTTATGGCTTCCCCCTTTAAGGGGTCCAACCATATCCCCCAGACCGCAAAAGGCCAAGTGATGGGGATAGTCTGTAAGGCAGTTGGGGGCATGTGGCTTTGGTTGGCGAAGAGTTGGCATCCGACGCAGCATTGGACGAGGTCCTGTGCGTTTGCTCGGGTTGTTGGCCAGTAAAACACAGTACGGAAGGCCTTGCTAACAAGAGCCCGAGCTGTGGCGTGGTGTCCACCAAGACTGGCATGAATTTCCGCTAGAAGCTGCCGCCCCTCTTCTTCGGAGATACATCTTTGAAGTACTCCAGTGGTACTTTTCTTCTAGAGCTCTCCATCGTGAACCTTGTAGGCCTTCAAGCGTCGGACAATGCGGTGAGCCTCATTCTGGTCTTCGGGGAGCTCCTTCCTATTAATGTAGGCCAAGAAAGGTTCGGTCCAATGGAGCAATTACTGCGATAATGAGATGGGCTGACGGTGTTACTTCAATGGCTGAGCCCCCGATACTATCGGTGTGTTCGGGATTTGGAGTTGTATTCGGATCTGGACTATTGTTGCCGACCTCCCCTTGCCACACCGCAGATGGCTTGAAAAGCCTTTCGAGGAAGATGTTGGGTGGGACGGGGTCGCGCTTAGCACCGATGCGAGCAAGGACGTCCGCCGCTTGGTTACTCTCTCGGGCGACATGATGGAATTCAAGCCCTTCGAACCGTGACGACATTTTTAATACGACATTATGATAAGCTGCCATCTTTGGATCTTTGGCGTCAAAGCCGCCGTTTATTTGCGATATGGCAAGGTTCGAGTCCCTGCGCACCTGCAGGCGTTGTATGCCCATGGATACGACCATCTGAAGACCATGCAGTAGGGCCTCGTATTCGGCTGCGTTGTTAGAGTCTGCGTATAATATCTAGAATACATACTGGACGACGTCTCCAGTGGGGGATGTTAACATGACTCCTACTCCCAGGCCTGCCAACATTTTGGAGCCGTCAAAATAGATAACCCAATTGGAATATGTGTCGTACTCCTTAGGGAGTTCGGCCTCTGTCCATTCGGTGATGAATTCAGCCAGTACTTGGGATTTGATGGCTCGTCGTGGCTTGTATGTTAAGTTGAATGGAAGTAGCTCTATGGCCCATTTGATGATCCGTCCCGTGGCATCGCGGTTGTTTATTATGTCATTGAGTGGGACCTCAGAAGCCACCGTGATTGAACACTCCTGGAAGTAGTGTCGTAGCTTGCGGGATGCCATGAAGACCGCGTATGCTATCTTTTGGTAGTGGGGGTATCGAGATTTGCACGGTGTGAGGACAGTTGATACGTAGTATAATGGTTTTTGGAGCGGAAATTTGTGTCCGTCCTGTTCTCGTTCGACGACGAGCACGGCGCTCACCACCTGATTTGTTGCCGATATGTATAACAACATGGGCTCACCAGTGTTTGGTGCGGCCAGGATTGGGTTGCTTGCTAGGAGGGCCTTTATTTCCTCCAGTCCGGTAGTCGTCGCGTCTGTCCATTCGAAGTTATCATTGCCCTATAAGAGGCGATAGAGTGGTAGTGCCTTTTCTCCTAACCTGGAGATAAAGCGGCTTAGCGCTGCTACGCACCGAGCTAGCTTTTGGACCTGTTTGAGGTCTATTGGTGTAGCCAACTGTGACAGGGCTCGGATTTTAGCTGGATTTGCTTCGATTCCTCTATTGGAAACGATGAAGCCCAGTAGTTTTTTAGCGGGGACGCCGAAGACACTCTTTTCCAGGTTGAGCTTAATCTCATACGCCCGGAGGTTGTCGAATGTAAGACGTAAGTCGTCTATTAGTGTTTCGACGTGCCTAGTTTTGATGATGACGTCATCGACGTAAGCTTCTACCGTTTTGCTGATTTGTTTCTCCAGGCATGTTTGAATCATGCGTTGGTATGTGGCGCCGGCGTTCTTGAGCCCAAAGGGCATGGTGTTGAAGCAGAATGGCCCGTATGGGGTGATAAATGTTGTTGCTTCTTGATCGGACTCCTTCATTTTGATTTGATGGTATCCGAAATATGCATCGAGGAAACACAGTGAGTTGTGTGCTGCGGTGGCGTCGATGATTTGATCAATTCGGGGGAGGAGGAAGGGATCCTTGGGGAAAGCCTTGTTGAGGTCTTTGAAATCGACACACAGGCGCCGGGATTTTTCCTTCTTTGGTACCATCACTAGGTTTGCCAACCAGTCCGGATGTTTGATTTCTCTAATGAATCCGACCTCGATGAGTTTGGCCAGCTCCTCCCCCATGGCTTGTCGCTTGGGTTCAGAAAAGCGTCGTAGTGTTTGCTTGACCGGTTTAAATCCCTTTAATATATTGAGACTATGTTCGGCCAGATCGCATGGGATCCCTGGCATATCTGAAGGGCGCCAGGCGAATATGTCCTAGTTTTCGCGCAGGAATTCTCGTAGTGCAGTGTCAACTGTTGGGTTCAGTTGAGCTCCAATAGATGCTGTCTTCTTGGGGTCCGTTGGGTGGACCTGGAATTTGACTATTTCTTCTGCTGGTTTGAAGGATGTGGATTTAGGGCGTTTGTCGAGGATCACGTCGTCCCTGTCCACCGTGGAGCGTAGTGCGGTTAATTCTTCGGCCACGAGGGCTTCAGATAGCGCCTCCAGGACCAGGGATGCAGTTTTGTTTTCGGCGTGGAGTGCTATGTCTGGATTACTGACGAGAGTGATTATACTGTTTGGTCCGGGTATTTTGAGCTTCATATACTCGTAATGGGGTATGGCCTGAAAGCGTGTAAAAGCATCCTGCCCCAACAGGGCGTGATATCCGCTGCTGAAAGGGGCCACTTGGAAAGTTATTTCTTCGGATCGATAGTTCTCTGGCGTGCCGAATACTACGTCGAGTGTGATTTTGCCCGCGCACTACGCCTCCCGACTGGGAATAATTCCTCAGAAGGTTGTGTTACTTTGCTTGACGCGGCTCCTGTCTATTTCCATTTTATGGAGTGTATCCTCATAAATGAGGTTTAGTCCGCTGCCGCCATCCATGAGGACCTTGGTAAGTCAAAACCCGTCCATGATGGGACTGAGGACTAACGCGGCTAGCGCTCGTACTATTCTGTACTTTGGTTCGTCACCGGCGTTGAATGTTATAGCCGTGTCATTCCAGGGGTTTATTGCAGCGATTTGGCAGACTTCGGCGAGCTCGTGAAGCGCCCTTTTGCACTTGTTGTTTGAAGCAAATGTCTCAAAGACCGCTGATACTCTTGAGTTATCGTCCTCTGGGGGATGCCGTTCTGGGTCGTCCTTGATAAGGATGTCCTCGCCGCTCTTGGCTACCTGTCGTAATATCCAACATGCTCTAAGGCTGTGGGTTGCCACGGTATCTGGTGTTGTATGTATTTTGCATGGTCCATCGAGCCACCCCACCAGAACTGTGCCGTGCCGCATAGCGGTTTTGTGTTTCTTGACTGTTGGACTGGGCGTGCCACGAGGGTGCGCCCTTTTCGCCTGTAGGGGGAGTTCAGTTGGGACTGACGGTTCCTAGTGAGCTGCCTGAGTTTTCCAGGCGCTCTCCATTGCATTGTACTTTTGTACGATGGTTGCTAAGTCAGCGAATTTCAGTATGCGGCGGCGATTGAGGCGTAAAGGATTCCGTTCCTTCGTCCGCGCAATTGTTGCAGAACGGTGATATTGCGTCCTCGTCACGGCAATCTTTTACCTTGTCCTTGACAAGGAGGAATCTGGCCCAGAAGTGGTGGACCATTTCCTGAGACTGTTGTTTTATGCTCATGAAAGCATCTATGTCTGGGTGGGTGGGTGGGTGGAATTAAATCTGAACCCCGACCCGACCGATTATCCAGAGTCTGACGACCTTCCGGGCTTAACAGTCCGGGTTCCAAAATATCTTCTAATTGTTTAGGACCGCCGTCCGATGCTATGTTTGGAGGGCTGGTCGCATCCTTTCGCGAGTGAGTATCCGACTCTTCCTGATCGGCAATCTGAACATAGTCCGTCTTTGGTATAGAAGAAGACTCGTCGTCACGCTCCACGACTACCGCAATCTGGTGGGTGACCGGTAGGGTCTCGATTTCTCCTTGATCGGGTTTAGGCCCGATGCGATCGTAGTCTGTGGCTATTCCCAAAGTGGTGATGCAATCGAGGAGTTTGTTCAAAGACAAAAACTCTATTGGATCCATCTGCTTGGAGTGCTTGGAGTTGATGCGAAGGGGGTTTTCGATGGCCTGAGAGGTCATCGTCGGCTCAACGGCCGAATGGGTGATCATAGTAAAGCCGCCCATCCGGAGGGTTTGGCCTGGGGTTAGAGCTCCCCTGGAGGTGATGTTGTCTTTAAGGACAAGGCAAGCCATTGAGCCTTTCGTCGACGGCATAGTGGAACTCTCAATGAAATCACCAATGTCGATGTCAAAACCGTGTTGGGGAACGTAGCAGAAATTCAAAATTTTCCTACGTGTCACCAAGATCTATCTATGGAGAGACCAGCAACAAGTAGAAAGAGAATGCATCTACATACCCTTGTAGATCGCTAAGCGGAAGCGTTCAAGTGAACGGGGTTGATGGAGTCGTACTCGTCGTGATTCAAATCACCGATGATCAAGTGCCGAACGCACGGCACCTCCGCGTTCAACACACGTACAGCCCGGTGACGTCTCCCATGCCTTGATCCAGCAAGGAGAGAGGGAGAGGTTGAGGAAGACTCCGTCCAGCAGCAGCACAACGGCGTGGTGGTGGTGGAGGAGCGTGGCAATCCTGCAGGGCTTCGCCAAGCACCGCGAGAGAGGAGGAGCACTTGGGAGAGGGAGGGCTGCGCCAGGGGCAAGGGTGAAGCTCCCATGCGCCTCCCCACTATATATAGGGGTGGAGGGGGCTGGTTTCTTGCCCTCCAAGTCCATTGGGGCGTTGGCAAAGGTGGGAGGAAAGAAATCCCATCATTTCCTTCCCCACCGATTGCTATCCCCCCTTTTTAGGGATCTTGATCTTATCCCTTTGGGATATGATCTTATTCCTTCTAAGGGGGATCTTGGTGCGCCTTGACCAGGGGTGTGGGGCCTTTCCCCCACTACCCACGTTCATGTGGGTCCCCCCATGCAGGTGGGCCCCACTCCGGAACCTTCTAGAACCTTCCCGGTACAATACCGAAAAATCCCGAACATTTTCCAGTGGCCAAAATAGGACTTCCCATATATAAATCTTTACCTC